>NC_090941.1:1160699331-1161332718 GCF_040938575.1 Ambystoma mexicanum | reverse complement strand
GGAAGCGTGACACGTCACGCTGCCGCGTTCGCCCGTCATCGGGCAACGCCACAAGCCCTGAAACCAGCGTAACAAAGATGAGGAAATGAGTTCAGAGGGACAGATCGAGAAACCTGTGAATAGACGAACCGCTCAAGTGATTTAGAGAGAAAAGGAAGACGTGAAATTGGGTGGAAATTAGAAAGGAGAGAAGGACCGAGAGTGGGCTTTTTAAGAATAGGAGAATGGAGGCTATGTTGAATGCATGAGTAAAAGCATAAGGGATTATGGCTACTTCAAGTGACCATATAGTACTGATTACATTATTACACTACTTGCTAGAGGAGAGCAGCTGCAGGGCGGCTTCCTTTGCTCTACTTTCTCCACCTTGTACGTGGCAGCCGTAGCGCTATAACATATAAGCACTATATTTCTGTCATGGTTGCCATGAGGGGTTGAATAAATGCAAAATCACTTTAGCTGGCAACTGCTGCTGCGGCATGTGTGGGCAAAGTGCCAATCCCACTATGGCACACCATTTTTTAATCTTCAAAGTTACAGTCACTTTATAAATGCCTAGTAGTGGTGCAGCCGCTCAGGCGTCATTATTAGCACTTTCAATGGTTCGAGTAGGCATTGGCCTCATGCACCCGCCTCAAACACAAAGTTTGAAGTTGCTGGTGCATCCTAAAAAAGAAATACACACACTTTAAAGGTGGAGGTGTGTCCCTTCGTGCAGGTAGGTTGGCAACGCCCTGTCGTCTTCCCTTGTGCCCCTGTGAAGTGTCCTGCACGCGGCCGCACGCCTCATCTGGTGTGTACGCAGAAGCAACTACATCACCCTTCCATCATTGACCTTCACTGGCTCCAGCTGCATGCAAAAAATCACCTTAAATTCTTGCTCCATCATCTATAAGGCAGTCGCCCTCAAGACACCCAGCTACCTCGCCGAGAAACTCAGCATCTCTGGCAGACAGTGCACCACCAGAAGCCAGGACACGGGCAGACTTGAAATCCACCGCTGCAAAAAGAAAAGACCAGAAAACAAGCCTTCTCCGGATACACCCGAAAACTATGGAACCTCATCCCCTTGGCATCGGACTCTTCCCCCACGCTCATACAATTCAGAAATGAACTCAAGCCCTGCCTCTTCAAGGAGTCTTTCCTCATCAACACGTAGGCCATCAGGTCGCCCCTCATGCCACCTGACTCGCTAGACGCCGTCCGTCCCCCTCCTCCCACCCTGTACAGCTCTACTCCTCCCCTGTCTCCTATCCCTCCGCTCTATACCTGCTCTGTTGTTACCTTTGAAAAGCACTAGGTTGTGCAACTGTACTGCTACACACCCCTGTAAAGTGCTCCATTGTGTAAAGTGCTCCATTGTGTATCTGTACTGCTGCACACCCCTGTAAAGTGCACCATTGTGTATCTGTACTGCTGCACACGCCTGTAAAGTGCTCCATTGTGTATCTGTACTGCTGCACACCCCTGTAAAGTGCTCCATTGTGTATCTGTACTGCTGCACACCCCTGTAAAGTGCTCCATTGTGTATCTGTACTGCTGCACACCCCTGTAAAGTGCTCCATTGTGTATCTGTACTGCTGCACACCCCTGTAAAGTGCTCCATTGTGTATCTGTACTGCTGCACACCCCTGTAAAGTGCTCCATTGTGTATCTGTACTGCTGCACACCCCTGCAAAGTGCTCCATTGTGTATCTGTACTGCTGCACACCCCTGTCAAGTGCTCCATTGTGTATCTGTACTGCTGCACACGCCTGTAAAGTGCTCCATTGTGTATCTGTACTGCTGCACACGCCTGTAAAGTGCTCCATTGTGTATCTGTATTGCTGCACACCCCTGCAAAGTGCTCCATTGTGTATCTGTACTGCTGCACACCCCTGCAAAGTGCTCCATTGTGTATCTGTACTGCTGCACACCCCTGCAAAGTGCTCCATTGTGTATCTGTACTGCTGCACACCCCTGCAAAGTGCTCCATTGTGTATCTGTATTGCTGCACACCCCTGCAAAGTGCTCCATTGTGTATCTGTATTGCTGCACACCCCTGCAAAGTGCTCCATTGTGTATCTGTACTGCTGCACACCCCTGCAAAGTGCTCCATTGTGTATCTGTATTGCTGCACACCCCTGCAAAGTGCTCCATTGCTGCACACCCCTGCAAAGTGCTCCATTGTGTATCTGTACTGCTGCACACCCCTGTGTATCTGTATTGCTGCACACCCCTGTAAAGTGCTCCATTGTGTATCTGTATTGCTGCACACGCCTGTAAAGTGCTCCATTGTGTATCTGTATTGCTGCACACCCCTGTAAAGTGCTCCATTGTGTATCTGTACTGCTGCACACCCCTGTAAAGTGCTCCATTGTGTATCTGTATTGCTGCACACCCCTGTAAAGTGCTCCATTGTGTATCTGTACTGCTGCATACCCCCAGGACTCAAGTTTAGTATACATGCGGGGGGACGAGTCCACCCACTTTTTCCAGAGGGTGGACTCAGTCCCCCCCCACAGCTAAAATGAGAAACATTGAATGTCCTCTTTGAATGTATGAATGAAGGCCAGCGACCTCGGGGGTGGAGTCACAGTCCTCGGGTATGCAGGCCGGACACTTCACCACTACCCTATATAACCCGATGACAAATAAAAAACAAGTAAATGTGAAATGTCCTATTTCGGTACTGCAAGTCCCAGGGAAAAAAACGTTTTCAAAGACATTATTAGAAGAAAATATCCTCTTTTGGTTTTGTGTGTGCTGTGTTGATTTTATGAACGGCAAATGCCATTCGTCCTGTGCAATCTGTGTGGTTATGCAAAGCCCATTTAATGAAATGTGCATATTTCACCTTGGTATGCTAATTTCTGCCGACGTCACATCACATTGCGTTTGTTGATGAGTCCCCCCACTTCGTAGCTAGGTCCGCGCCTAATATATACCCTAATATTAATTATAATTAATGCGATGGCGCCTGTCCCTGCACACACTCTACAGTGGCTGCCAGGGCAGCCCACCCACGCTGGTCTGCAGACCCCGTGCAATCAACATGGAGCTGCTCTTGGTAAAACTGCGAGTTTGTCAGAAAAGGAAGCGCTATTCTGTTGCCACCATCAGACATGGGTAAATGCTCCCAATTTCGAGTTAGTGTTTATCCTCCATTCCTAGGTCTTTAGTGTCAGATAATTCCAATGGGATATTTCCCTCATTACTATTGAGGAAATTCCTCCAGGCGTGCCCTAGTATTTTCTTTTAGTATTTTGGTTCACAGGGACAAGGTCTAGTAGCCCTGCACCGCCACCTTGTGGAAATATTGGCAAAGTTCATCTTGGAAAAGAGAGGACATTTTACAGGAAGCGGCGAATTTCCTGGCGGGAATGAGCCCACACTCGGGTGTCCGGTTGCGTCCGCCCCCACCCCCGGCCCCGCTGCAGTGGCCTTATGGCAGTGCGCAGTGTCGGACTGGGGTATAATATTCTCTCGCGCATCGATGAAAAAGTGTCCCACAGTTCCAAATGCCGATGAATTCCTTTTCGTGACACTGTTTGTATAGTACCCACAGGGGAGTTATTTATTTATTTATTTATTTATTTATTTATTTATGTATTGTGCATTAGTTTGGCGCGCATACAACACAAACATTGTGTTTCAAAGCGCCACATGGCAACAGGGAGGGAACATGGGACTGAAAAACAATTTATACACTGAAGGAAAAAAGACAAACTTACTATGCCTTGTGGGTATTCAGAACGTGCAAGTGCAGAGAGGGAAGGGGGGAGATTGGGGTAAGTGCTGGAGTGTCCGTGCTCGTGGTTGATGTAAGTGCCAAGAATATGAAGTGCGAGTGAGCGTTGAGCTGCAAAGTGGGTAAGTGCAGGCCTACAAAGGCTTAGTAGACCAGTGGGAGCCAAGGCAAGTGCTGTGTGTAAGCAGAAGCTGAGGCGATTGGGTGTGGGAGGTGTGACGAATCAACTTCCGGGGCACCAGAGGTCCAGGGATGAATATCAGTTTCTAAATCATCAATCAGCCCCACACCTCTAGTAAACCAGAAGGGATTTGAACAGATAAGAACCACAAGTCAATTATAAACCTCCTTGTCCAACTTTGGTAACGTGGGCGAAACAGCAGTCTTATATCCGCAAGGTCGCGGATTGTTGGTTAGTTGCAACACAGCGAAAATACAATTATTTCCCAATGATAAAAGGGACTGTCCATTCATATCTAGTTTATTAGTATTATTACAACAGACATGTTTAAGATTCTTTCAATCAAATCAGCTTAATCTTTTTGGAGATTAATAAATAACATTAAGTCGCCCTAAGTAGGTATTCAAATTAATGCTGTTGTTGAATGTGTATGGGTGTCCCATTTTGAAAAGATATATTTTAAATATAGAAAACAGAAGCAATTGCTGCCACTACAAAGATATATACATTTTTGTCAGTGACAATTTTTTTAATTCTCCTTATTTTACAAAATTAAAAACAGAAAAACACTCGGGCAAAGAGTAGGCACAACAAACCCATACTTATAATATTAATTGTGGACTGAAATTGCATTGCTGATGCCCATAGTGTGCCTGTATTTATTCGGGCAATTTGCACTGGAAAAACATTCTTTTTCTTTTTTACATAATAAAGGTTTGCACAACTAAAAAAAAAAAAAAAGAAAATGAAAAGATATATGTCTAACCACATATTCACCACGAGGTAATCCCTGGTGGAACTGGATGGCTGGGAGAGAATGACACCAAGTTTGTTTAGTCGCGACATTGTTCTAGATACCATTAAAAAAATGAGTTCCTCCCGGCTCCAGGAGCAAACAAGCCTTCCGACATTTTATTCAAAGGGAATCCTGAGTCCTGGGCTACGATTCTGTCGACCCTCTTTGTGACATAGTTCCTTAGGGATCTTTTCCTTAGACTTGGTCGCTCGTCCATGTTGTTCCTACCTATAAGAGGGGAGATCGCACCTCACCACTCAATTATAGACCAATTGCCATTCTTGATGCGGACAGCGGGTAGTTCTCATGTATCTTGCTGTCCCATCTAGAAACACGGGTCGGTGAGGTTGGTAGGCTTCAGAAGTGGCCGACGGGTTTCCATCGCAATCTTGGCACATCTCTTAATGGTGCAGTCATTAACATTGTTCAACAGTCCGCCTGGGAGGGGAATTATACAAATCCATATATCACCTCGACTGATTTGTCCTTCGCGTTCAATGCAGATGATCAGACACTATAGTGGTCTGAACTGAAGCTGTGGGGTGTGCCTGATGGTTTGCTAGGATTCGCATTATTTGTCGGTGGCATTATTGCTCATGGAGGAATAGACTGTAGTAATTCTGATGCAAACCCAATTTTGCCATGGCCAAAATCAACTAATCCATGCCTCCCACACCCCAATACATCCCCACCCTCCCCTACTTACCTTTCAGGGTCTGCCTTCATTCAGACCCTGCGGCGTCAGTTCCGTCCTTGCAAAGCGGGTCAGAACTGACGCTTCAGGGTCCCTTTCTCTATTTTTTAAAAAATGAATAAAATCCCCTGCCTCCACTGTCCCGGAAGCATGAGACACCCCTGCAAACCCGTTCCCATTATAGCAAGCAAGGGCAGTGGGGGACACCCCAGCAACCCCTGTTCCCCTTGATCGCTATAATGGAACCGTATGGCCTAGTTGACCGAATTTTTGGCTGTACGATCATTTCGTACAGTCTAAATTCGGTTAACTAGGCCATACGGTTAAATATTTTCAGTCAAATCGGCCAATTCCGGTTTGCTACGCTTAATAATTGACCTCCATTCCACCTCTAAAATTCATGTACGTCTTAACCATCTTGGAGCACTGTCATGGCAAATTCACACTTTTCGCAGCGTTAGGCAGGGGTGTGTGTTGGCCGCATGCCTGTTTAACTTGTATCCTTCAGATATTGGGGAGCACTTAGAACTAGCCACTTTTATTTCGCACACAATCCAACAATTCAAACCATTTTATCTATCATATGCAGATGACTTTTTACTCTATGAATGTATGGCGATCGGTCTGCAGAGACTGCTGAATGCGTTCACAATTTATATGAGTAAGCATACTTTGAGTGTAAATCCAACTAAATTGACAAATCTGCAATATACCAAGTGCCGGAAATAAACCTCCTGTCAGTGGAAAATTGATGAGAAAGTAATCCGAAAGGCTGACTCACATAGTTACTTGGGCTTTTTCCTGTCCTCAAAGCCAAGTCATGTTAGCCTGTTTGAACAGTTGAAGAAGCGGGCCCATACTATGACCAATCAATGGGTAAGGGTAGATAAGGAATCTGGTAGATTTACTCTGAAGCCAGTCCTAAGGTTTTACGAATGTAAAATTGTGCCAAAAATACTATATGGTTCTGATATCTATACTATATTAGTGTTGGATTATCTGCCCTCGTTGGAGGCCTAGATTTGGTATAGAGTGCTATGGCTTACTAACTCTGTATATACAAATGACTCAGAGTAAGAGGCTTCCTTATCCTGTCTTCGCCTGACTGCTTTTTAACACCATTGAGACAGAAACAATTTATTCGATTACTTAATCCTATGGTCTGAGTCCCTATGTCTAACTAAATGTCCCTATATTCGCTAATTGGCCCTCTCTCCAGGTAAGGGGCTCGCCCTCGGTGGTTACTAATATTACACCTGTCAAGGGTACACAAAAGGAGGTGAACTCTATCCCTATCCTTGCTCACTACTTTCCTGTCTGCTAAAATGTCGCACACATCAACAAGGTCAAAATGTTTACTTTCTTGTCATCTCCTAATGAAGGAATTTCTAAAACCAAAAACAGCTACCAATCTTGTTGAGGCTGCTTATCTTAAAAAGGTGCTACTATGTCTGTGCCGTGTCTACCACTTCCGTTTGTATGGAACACAGGATCTAGGTCATCACTCCTGGATCTGTTGGCTACCGGTTTCAGCGGTATCTAATTACTTCCTGCTTTCTTTAGGACGTATACTGATTTTAGCGTTACTGGTCTCAATTATTAATAACAGAACAGCAGAGCAGAAAAACAACAACATGCCAATGTTGTCTTTGATGGTTCAGCGAGGAGCAAGGGGACACCTGTTTAGAGGAAACTTTCATTGAGCGGACAACTCTGGGGACCTCATCAGGTGTTACACAGGAGAAGGAGAAGAGAGAGGAAGGGGCTGAAGGAGGCAAAGGGGCTGTAGAGGGGGTGAGGGAGTGCGTAGCAAGGGTGCCCAGGATGTGTGGTGCAATGTGTTGCCAGTGCATTGTGGAGGGCCTGGGACGCAAGCGGGAGGAGGAGAATGAGGAAGGGTTGGCTAGTTCCCTGCAGATTTTAAAGAGGTCATCCGTGTTGCTGGAGGCCCCCAATAATCGAGCCTGGATGTAGGTCCTTTTCTTGGCACGGGTGGAGAGTCTGTATTGTTGTTGGAGCAGGCGGCAGGCTGATTTCTAAGAGGGTGTGCCTGAGGTTTCCCACTTTCATTTCAGCAGCTCTGCACTTGCGTTTCAAGGCTGCAATTTCAGAGTCGTACTAGATAAGGTGCTTAGAGGCAGGTTTCAGATGGATCCTCATGACCATATAAATGATCCGGGATTTAACTGCTGAATTCACATCCTGAATGCTTTCACTGGAAGGTTTGAATGTGGTTACCATTCCAAAGGGTAGCTGGCTAATGTTTTGAATGGTACAGTTCCCATGTTCTGAGATATAATACAGGTTTCAGTGCCATGCCTTTGTTAATAACTACGAAAGGTCCCACTGTTGTGGAAAAGCAATAACCCTCCCACTAAAGCTGACTGGGACAAGGATAATGAGGAACTGTACATTGAACTGTCAGTGGCAGGTCCATGGGTGATGTCTCAGTAGAGCTTCCTTTGACTTCCTCGGGTGTGAGCCCTCGTCTGCTACTTTATAGCGTGTATTGCATGATATGTGCTTCATCAGACCGCATATTAGCATCCATTGCTTATCAGTTATGTGACATTCTAGCTCTGTGAGCTATTGGTGGTTGAGTCAAAAGCATAAACGTATACAGTGTAGAAGCCGTTGTTTTATTCGTCCCTGTCATGAGCATGTAACCTGTACCAATGTGTATCAGTGGTTCTGCTGGAAACGCCGCCCATACCCGGGCGATAGTCAATCTCATGCAAAGATAATGCATCTTCTGTTATACATTTCTTGTCAGGGAAAAAGTCCCCAAACTGGTTAATACCCTTAGCGCCCAGTGGGTGGCTATCTCCGAATCTCGTGTTGGCGGAACATAATGGGCTCCCCATATTGGCATATTTGGGTTGTACAATGCTTCTGTCCCCTGTATTTCGGCGATATTGGCCCAGGCTGTGCATGTCACCTGCACCGGGTTTGAAGTATTATGACGTTTGGGTCAAGTAACAACTGCGCTATGCAAGAGGTCAGTGGGATTGCGTGTCAATGCTTCCTTTGCAGGGTGTTGTGGAGTAAGATGAGCGGTCGCCCATTGTGAGGCATAGTGTGCTTGTGCTGCTAGATAATAGATCTCAACGTCGGGGGAGGCCAGACCCCCAGGAGATATTGATCCGGGACTGTCTCCAGCACGTTTTAGGATGTCCATTCCACATCGATGAAGTATATGCACTCTTTATTTTCGTAAAGAAAGCCCTGTCCGGCCAGTCTGGGACTGTGCTGAATATATAAAACAATTTTGCAAGAATTATCATTTTAACTAGTGCAAGTTTGCCCATCATTGATATAGGGAGGGATCTCCACCGTTCCATTTTAACGTAGAGGTTTTCCGCTAGCATCTCGTAGGTCAACACTCGAGACAGCTGCGCTTTTCTGGCTACATGCACCCCGAGGTATTTAACATGGACCACATTCCAAATAAGCCCTTGGAGAGCCTGTGGACTGACAGTTGCATCGATCAGGGGGAATATTTCTGACTTAGCTGAGTTTAGCTTAAGTCCTGACAATCTCACAAAAGTTCTGAGCGCATCAAGAACTTTGCCCAGGTTGCGGTCTAGGCTTCTCACGTACAGCAATATATCGTCCGTGTACAGTGTGCTGATCTCAGCCCTTCCTGCCAGCTGAAGCCCAAGCTTGCTGTATTTGGACCTTAGTAGGTCAGCTAGAGGTTCTATTACTAGTGCGAACAATAAGGGTCGGTCTATACATTTTTTTAAACAGGGCATGTGTTGGTCCCTTAGTGCTTCAAAATGTAGGAGTAGGTGTTGTAATGACTCACTTGGTTTTGAACAATATCTACGACTGTCCAAGTCGCCCTTTTTCCATGTGACCATGTTTACTCTGGTTGGTAGGATATTTCGCCTGAATCTCATCAGAGTATATCCTACCTTCCAGGAGGGATATTTGGAAAGGTGTTGCACACAAGTCCCCAGTATTTTAAAGTCCATAGAAATATTATGGTATTTGTCATAGCCTCCCACCTTGTCTCATGTCCTACACCAATCCACCCACCACATCCTTCTTTTGTACCTACCCGGGAATTAATTTATTAGATACCCCTCCAAGCCCCAATCTTCCAGTTTCTGATTAGTTGTTTCAGTGAAGCTATTGCTAAAGGGAACTTCTTTTTCTGATGATTCTGCAAACATGTTTTTTTCTGGCATGGATTTTCATTTGAAATATAGTAAAATTCTAAAAACTATGTGGGCCTCTTGTGATAAAAGACCCCGTTCCTATTGAATGACACTAACGGGTTTCGCCAGTGGCAGCCTTAAAACTTTCTTCCACATAAGTCCTTCAAGGTGGCTGAAGTCTTCCTGGAGTAGGCTGCGGTGAAGCTCAGCCCCATAAGTCACCATGGGCATGATTCTGGATTTATAGAATTTTAGGAGAGGAATTATGAAGAATTTACAAAAATTAAGGTTGAAATTCCTCATTTACGCTATTGCTTTTGTAGCCTTTGTATAGAAACCTTCCATTATTTTATTGTTTTACATTGGGTGTTCGAAATTTCAAAGCCTAGGCATTTCTTGCTATCAATCTCTGTCACCACTGTTCCTTTGAGCCATACCAGTCTTTTTCTCACTTGTTTGCCTGCTGTCAATTCTATCAGGAAGGTTTTGCGGATGTTTATATCTAGATCATGATCTGTACAATATGAAGAAAGGCTTTTCAGAAGCCTTTGGATGCCCCCTCCGGTGCAGTCTAATAATATGATATCATCTGCGTAGGTTATCCCAAAGACTCTGGCACCCAAAATGTTATGTGCAATGAAGTTAGCCTGTTCCAATTGTTCGCAAAGGTCTGACATGTAGGAATTAAAAATAAAAGGCGCTAGAACGCAACCCTGTCAGAGGCCAGAATTTGTTTTGTATTTATCTGAAAATAGCCCCTCTTGCTTCAGACGAGTCCTGACTACTGAGTGCTCATGTAGATGGACAAGCGAGGCCAGCAAGCCAGTTGGAAGACCCCAGTCTTCTAGTTTCTTCCACAACTTGTTTCTACCCACCCGGTCAAAGGCTAAAGATAGATCGACTGATGCCAAGTACATTTGTTTGTATTGGCCCTCCCAGGCCAGGCGCTGAGCATAGTTCAGCATCCAGCCTGCTAGGAATCTGAGCTGATTAGTCTTGAGGATTTTATTTGCTCTGTCCCATTCTTCCAATGCTGACAACAGGATTGCCCAAATTTGTTTGAGTCAGCACCTCAGAGAGCCACTGGCCTATAGTTTTCAGGCAGCTCACTCTGGTCTTTCTTTTAAAAAATTGGCACTATGTTCCAAGTTCCAGGGGTAGCCCTTGCTTGGATGATTGAGATGAAGTGTCTGTCAAGAGTCAAGGACCATAGGTCCGGGTTTGCTTTCATGACCTTATTGCAATTGCCATTTGGCCCTGGTGCTCTTGAGTTACTTCTGTTATGTATAATGCTCTTCATTTGTTCAACAGAAGGTACCAGTGACCAGTTTTCTGATTTCAGCTTCTCTGAGCTAATTGAAGGATCTACTGGCTTGTGTAATTTTGAGAAATGTAAGGTCCAAATCTGTTCGGAGATGGGGTTAGATTGAACTTCATTTTGGAAATTCTCTTTCTGTTTAATTAGTTTCCAGTATTTTCCATCATTTTTAGTTAGGAGGGAGGTCAGCATGTTTTCACTATCTCTTTGATCAGCCTTAGCTTTGATTCCTTTCAATCTGTTCCTATAATTCTGCTTCAATTTTTTGCAACAATCTTTTAATTTTACATTCGCCCCCTCATTCAGGACCATCCTCCTGAGCTCTTTCCTGTATTCCTTTTTGATAAGTTGAATTCCCGGATTATAGTTTAGTCTCTTCAGTGACATTCCAGGTTTTCTTGGTTTCAGGGGGTTCTTAATAAAGATCGGGACTTGATAAATTGAGCATATGTTGCTATCAATTTTCCCAAAGCGACCCCCAGACATTTCCTCCAATTCGTTATTAAATTCCCTAATGTCGTCGGATGCCCAGATTAGCCTGTTTTTCCCACTTGATACTTCAATCCTCCTCAAACCTGAGGGAGAAGAGACACTGTCAATCACTCATGATCGCTAGGAAAACCATTTCAACCTTGAATTTATATTCACGTTTGTGTATTTCTTTGGAGGCATAGACAAAATCAATCAAGGAGTACTTCTGACCACTACTCCATGTTTTTGCAAAAGCCCCCCCCTGTACCTCTTTTCATTCAGGTTGCTTAAGTTCCAGCCCTCAAAATAATCACTCCATCTCAGCCTCTAAAGTCTTTCAAGGGCTTTTCTTTACAGCTATGCAGAAAATCATCATAACTCTTAGACTTAACAAAGTTTGCATAGAAGTCAACTGCAATGATGGCCAAACTTCCTGTTTCATCTCTTTCCACCAGTACTACTTGATTATGATCACCATAGTTACAATCCACATCAACAAGAAGAGTAGAGAACTCTCTCTCATGATAACACAAAAAGACAATACACCTTGCAGCTCATCATCCAGGGTAACCCAGTTGGCCATGTAAACATTCTCTGCTCCAATGAGCAGTCCTCCTTTAGGACACCCTGAAGACCCACAGACTGCCATCTATTGGAAAATTGAGTAGCCATCAAGAATCACTTTTTCCGACAGGAAGGTTTCCTGCAAAATTACAAAGTCATCTTTAGACAGCTCTCCACTGGAACCTCCCTGGCCCACCTGTATTCCAGGAAGTAAGGCTAAAGGTACCAACCAGATTTCTGACTCCCCACAATTTTGGTTGTGAACAGTTGGCGGTTGGGTGATCCACCTCTGGTTTATTGAGGCTATTTCCTTGTTTAACCCTCCCACCTCCCTTCACTCCACTTACTCCCTGGGTTTTTATTTGTTTTTGCTTCTAAGAATGCCTGCCTTTCTTGATTATACATAGATCACCCATTTTCCTTATAGCTCTCCCACGAGGCGGATACTGGGTGCTCTATGATGTTACAAATGTCAAAACCTCTCTGACGAATTGCCGCGAAAGGGCAATTACCGGGTCCGGCAGGGCCTGAATAGCCCGGTAATTGCCCATTCGCGGGTGCCAGACCCGGATGCGAGTTTGGAGGTAGCCTTGCCGGTTTTACCAATAAGGCTACCTCCAACCTCGTAATGAGGCCCTATTGTCTTTGAAGATTGTTTCCATTACAAAGCTTTCCTGTAATTCGTGTGAAACTGCAGACTCCGAAGGGTGTGTTTCTGTGGTGTTCTTCCAATGCGTGCTCTTCCATGGGCCAGCAGCTTTCTCCTTCTACAAGACTCTGTTTCTCTTGGCAACAGACGGGTTCCCAAAAGCTGTAGCCTCCTCGCTATTTGTCTCAGGAGGGAGGGCAGCCATCAAGTCTGCTAAATTGGGAGCAATCAGAGTATCATGCCCTTGGCTCGTGATTTTGCGTCCCTGCGGACGTATCTCATTGTCAGACCAATGTGAGATTACGCCTCCTTGTTTCTCTTTTCCAGACAGTATTTCATTATTATCGACATCTTGAAGGGTTTATCGGGGGATTATTTGCGTTTCTCCTTCTGTCACGGAGTGCAAAATTCCCCCCTGTTTTGTAGAGCCAATCCTTCATGGTTCGCCCCTGTTTTGTAGATCCAATCCTTCAGGGTTTGCCCCTGTTTTGTAGAGCCAATCCTTCAGGGCTCCCCCTTTTTTGTAGAGCCAATCCTTCAGGGCTGCCTCCTGTTTTGTAGAGCCAATCCTTCAGGGTTACCCCATGTTTTGTAGAGCCAATCATTCAGGGCTCTCCCCCTGTTTTGTAGAGCCAATCCTTCAGGGCTCTTCCCCTGTTTTGTAGAGCCAATCCTTCAGGGCTCCCCCCTGTTTTGTAGAGCCAATCCTTCAGGGCTCCCCCCTGTTTCTCTCCCCTCGGAGTTCGCTGGTGTCCTTATTGAGCTTCTTCTGGGAAGTAATTTGAAGCGCTTTCCGCAGCACAAGTCTTCGCCGAGCTTGCAGAGGGTAGCTCTTTGTCTTTTTGGCAATGCTCAGCCCCATCGATGCCAATTAATAAGTACTGGGAAGCAAATTCTCTGCAATTTTTAGGCCCAATTAAGGTCTCTTGTCTTACAAAGAGGGGGGCTAGTTTCAGGCCTTCCTTTTTTAACAGGTTTATTTGGTCTGGGAGGGAATTAGAGTTTGACTTCCCCGTCCCTGCTTGTTCGTTCCCTTTGAGGAATCGTTTCAACATTTGGATATCTTTGGTGTAATAGAGGTTAAGACGTAACCGAAGGAACATATCTCGATGATACCTAGATGGAAATTGCTTCAAATATTTCGGGAGCACATCAAGTTGGTTCAAGACACTACCCAAATCAAGAGATGTTGCGAGCTTCATCTGCTTTTCTTTGTTTGGTATCCAGTTTCCCAATCGCAGTTTCCTTTTTGCTTCTTGCGGTCTTAACAACACTGATTCCATGGTGACGTCCACTTTATCCAAAGCATACATCAGTCTTGCCTTCCACTCATTCAACAGACAAGCCGAGGGGTGCGATGAAACTGTATGCAAGATTTCATAAGGTTTAGCAACTGGATTCAAACGCATTTTTCTTAGGGTGGAAACAGATTGCAACTGAACAACCCCATAAAGTGATTCAATACATAGCTCATACCATATTGCAGAAATTGACACGTTTTTTGGTAATCTTAAACCTTGCGCTAGA
Organism: Ambystoma mexicanum; assembly: GCF_040938575.1. Lineage (NCBI taxonomy): Eukaryota > Metazoa > Chordata > Amphibia > Caudata > Ambystomatidae > Ambystoma > Ambystoma mexicanum. Next base: position 1,161,318,625 of record NC_090941.1, on the reverse strand, counting down.
ATTTACCTTCTAACCTGTCTCCCAGTTCATGAGTGATGTTCCAACATGATTCACTACCAAATGTTATTGCTGGCATCACTTTTTGAAGGTAAAATGATAACACTGGCCCAAGGGTAAATTTTCCAAACTCTACGTGCAATTTTGCTCCCTGCAACACAAACATCTGCATACAGGCCAACAGATCTTGGGTCCAATCCCATTCACGTATCAAAGTGTAGAATAGTACCCCTAGATACCGAATATTATTTGACACCTCAAGAAGTTCATCTGATATTCTCCAAGAGAAATTATTAGATTTCTTTGAGCTACAATTACCCATCACAATGATCTTTGACTTTTTTGTGTTGATCCGTAAATCATTTTGTATACAATATTCTTGAAATGCATTAAGCAAACGCTGAAGTCCAATTGGGGTAGAGTCTATTAGCACAATGTCATCTGCGTAAATGGCCCAACTTAATTGATGCCCATTTACTAACGGTGGAAACACACTTTGGCCATTTAAGGACAACGACAGGTCAGAGATGAATAACTTGAATAGTTGGGCCGCCAGGGGACAACCTTGTTTCACTCCTCTTTTAGTAAAGATTTCATCAGATAAGTCACCTTGCTCATTTAGCCGTACTCTAATAGAAGTCTTTGTGTGGAGCGCAATCAGCGGAGACAACAACTCACTAGGGCATTTCCAGTCGTATAATTTCCTCCATAGTAGATTACGGTTTATGCTGTCAAACGCCTGTCTCAGATCTATGCAGGCGATGAGCAAACTTCTTTTTCGCTTCAAGGAGTCAAGCTTCAGACTGTTCAAGAGGGCCAAATTGAGCTCTACACCCACTCCTCTCGTGAATCCTGTTTGACGTACGTCAACCGCTCCCACATCATCGGCCCATGCCGCAAGCCGTTTCTGAAGGAAAGATGAAAATACTTTTCCGATTGTGTCCAAAAGGGCAATCGGGCGATAGTTGTTAGGATCGTCCCGATTGCCCTTTTTAAAAATGGGTACCACAACCACTTTCAGCCAAGACTCAGGCAGCACTTTCTTGCCTGCAATTCGTTCAAAAAGGATGGTCATGAAATTTTCCCACAAGGCACTGTGGGTTTTTAATATCACATTAGAGACGCCATCAGGACCAACTGCTCATGATGACTTCAGTCTTTGGATTGCCCTTTCAATATCCTCTTCAGAGTCGGCCACATTCCACCTCGATGTATTCAAGATCAAATTTGGAACATCAATGCAATTGTGGTCGTCAAATACCCTAGAGAAGTGTTCCACCCATGTAGCTCCGTTCACACAATTTGACATTGCGTATGAATGTTTTGAGGACTTGTTCAGATTGTTTTTTTTTCTCTCCATGTTCAATAAGTGCATCTTGGTTCTTTAGTCTGCCTGTTTGTTGGATTGCTTGGTCATGTTTGGCTGCTTACTCAAGCTTTCTTGTGTGCCCGATGGCTCACTTGTTGTCTTGGGCAGGTCCAAATCCACTTCCATTGCACTGAGTCGTAACAGCTCTTCCCGCATCTCCTCGCCCGGCGGAGTTCCCATAAATGAGGAGGGGTTCCTCCTTGCCAGAGCAGGAGTGGTTTCTGGCGCTATTCCAGAAATTAATAAGACACTTAATTCTTCTCCATTCACTTCGGAGTCTTCTAGCGGAAAAAGTTTATTAGTTGTCATTAAGGCAATTTTTCTTTAATGTCTTCAATGTTAGTAGCAGATTCAAGCACTTTCCATGAAAGGGTAGCAGAGTAAATTCCTTCTGTATATCCTCTAAGTGGTGTTTGATGCCCTGCACTTAATTCTTGAAAAAAACATTTGACTATATCCCTTTTGGGCAGTGTTTCTATCAGGCCAGCCACATTATTTATTTGGACAGTGTTTTTCCTCGCTTCTTCCTTCAGAGTGTCAAACACCTTTACCAGGGAGGTTAATACCCAATTCAGCGATGCCAAGGTCGGAAAGCCCATACCTGTGTCCTTTGGGTTTCCATTTTCTAGGGTCAGGGGAGTCAAGATCAGAAGATGATTGGTCTTCCAGAGGGGCGTTAAAGAGCTCCGGAGTTTTCGACAGAGAGACTCGTCGTAGAAATTCATCAGATGTTTCAGCCGGGCCCGGAAGCTGAATATTTCATCCTGAACTCCCTTGCCTCCCGACCTGCCTTCCTTGTCCAGCCTTTCGTCTCCAGACTGTGGAAGTCCGGTTTTGGGCAGTTCTGCAGGGTTAGATGAGAAGCACTCCCCTATTTTTCTCTGTATTGAGTGGCTGTTAGTGGTGAAGTCCAAATAGGCTGTTCCTACCGTCCGGGCTTGCGTTTGTGCAAAGAAGCCCAGTGATTGCTGATTTCGGCCAGCATATTTCCCCCCTGTGTTGTGGGATGTCTAAAGGGGTGCACATGTGTTCCGCTTCGAAGCGCCAGGCCAGGAGTTTGTTAGGGACTCTATACCAGAAGCACCTCCTCTAGCTTGACTTCTACGTTTCATGCTGTATGTAATTAGGGACTTCTGTCTTATACCAAGAACTCCTCTTAAGTTGACATTGTGTAAAACAGGACGAGGTTGTTGAAAAATCGCCTGGTGGGGGCAATAAGCTCCTTGGTTAATGGGCCGTTGAAAAAAAACATATTTTTATTTTTTGTGCTCTCTGGACTCCCACAAACAGGGCTTTTTCCCAAAGAGGTTAGGCGTGTAACCCTTCTGGTGTTGAGATTGTTAAGGGCGCAATGCGGGGAAAAAAAATTCACTGTAATTATGGGGCTTACCGTGTTGCTTCAGTCAGTTTAGACCGGGCGGCGGCGGGTCATGGTTTCAGTGTTAGGACTATAGGGAATATTTCAGCCTCTCCCTTCCGAATACTGGCAAACACTTGCAGCACTTACGCTGCGCTTTCACTGCGCTTTCGCCAGCCTCCTAGGCTTTAAGGATAGCAGGTGCCTCTGGGAAACCTGCTTAAAGGCACAGTTGCAGTCACCAGCAATAGCGCTCCACAATAAAGTACATTTCCAGCTCCTTCTCAATCCCCGAAAAACACTTGTAGCACTTTTGCTGCACTTTCACCGGCCTCCTAGATTTTAAGGATTGCAGGTGCCTCTGGGAAATCTGCTTAAAGGCACAGTCACAGTCACCGGCAATAGCGCTCCAAAGAAAGTACATTTCCAGCTCCTTCTCAATCACTTCCAAACACTTGCAGCACTCTTGCTGCGCTTTTGTCAGCCTCTTAGGTTTTAAGGTTTGCAGGTGCTTCTGGGAAATCTGCTTAAAGGCACAGTCACAGTCACCGGCAATAGCGCTCCACAAGAAAGTACATTTCCAGTTCCTTCTCAGTCACCGCCAAACATTCGCAGCACTCACGCTGCACTTTCGCAGATTCCTAGGTTTTAAGGATTACTGGTGCCTCTGGGAAATCTGCTTAAAGGCACAGTCGCAGTCACCAGAAATAGCGCTATGCAAGAAAGTAAGTTTCCAGCTCTTCTCAATCACTTCCAAACACTTGCAGCACTCGCGCTGCGCTTTTGCAGAAACCTAGGTTTTAAGGATTTCAGGTGCCTCTGGGAAATCTACTTAAAGGTGCAGTCGCAGTTGCAGTCACCGGAAATAACGCTCCACAATACAGTACATTTCCAGCTCCTTCTCAATCACTGCCAAACAATACCTAATCCCCCACACTAGCGTGAGATGGGGGTTTAGATTCTATTAAAGACACGGAGGCGAATATTATGCATTAGCTTTCTTTACTCTGACACAGCAGCAAAGAAAATAACATTTTTATAAAGCTTTTCTGAAAATAACATTTTATAATACTTTTCTAAAAATGTATAACAACATTTCAACCAATCACATTTAAAATGTCCCATTCCAAGATGGCGGACAGGTCATGCCCCCCTGGGAGCCAATGGGCATACAGCCAAGTCCATAAATGTCCCTGTGTCCAATAGCAAATCCTCTTTCTGACGCTGTCCTTAAGATATGTTACTGTAGCCATCCTTCACACACTTCCACGAACGATGAATCCATGTAACAGAAGAACTTGAAACTCCTCAACAGAACCAGCACTGATCTCCTTAAAGCAGGACCTCTCACCCAAAATCTGAAACAACCAGAACACAATTAGGGTGGGTGGGAGATATAATATTCGCCTGCATGTCTTTAATAGAATCTAAACCCCCATCTCACGCTAGTGTGGGGGATTAGGTATTCTATGGCAAGACAGGAGGCTCCTATTATGCAAGTTCAAAGCCCTTGCAGAACATTAACCGCTACATGAGCAATGCGTTTATGATAAAACGTTTTGAAAGTTGACTCTCTTGACCAATCAGCTGCTTTAAGGATCTGTTCTAGGCTGCCCCCCAAAAAGGCGGCTTTAGAGGCCATAGCACCCCTGACAGAATGGGGACCAAAAGAGGAAGTGTCAACTCCCGCCTCCCGCATGACCCATTTAACCCATCTGGCCAAAGTGGAAGGGGATACCGGTTTATAGGGCTTCCTATAGGAAATCAACAGCGGAGAGGTATTAGGAGGTCGCAGACTCTCTGTTTTTAACTCAAAACATTTTAAACATGCTACAACCCACAATTTATTGTTTTAAGGGAAGGCTGGATAAGATATGGAGGAAGTCATGCACTTTGTTCTTCGTGAAACAAAAAAGGTAACTCCCTGAGGGGTAAACATTTTATTATCCACATCCAAAGCTCTGATATCGGACACTCTCTTAATAGACACTAGGCATAACAACATTGCTAGCTTGGAAAAAAGTTGTTGCAAAGACAGATCTTCATTAGGAGGCCAGGCTCCAAAGAGGTCCAATACTAAGTTAACATCCCAAAGAACGGAATACTTAGGCTTTGGAGGGATTTTAATACGAATAGACTTGAGAGCTCTACGCACCAGGAAGTGTCTACCCACTGGTTCCCCTTTTACCAACAGGTGACCTGCTGAGATAGCCGACCTGAAACCATTAATGGTTCTGTAAGCTTTTCCCTCTTTAAACAAACCCACTAGGAAATTAACCACCTCTACAGGAGGGGCAGAAATGGGATTGAGGTGCCCAACCACACACCAGCTAGACCAGCGGTTCCACGCTGAAGAGTATCCCAATTTAGTAGAGGGGGTCCAGGAGTCTCTGATGACTGACATAGAGTCCTGCGAAAGGCCTCGGAAGCACCAGTAAGCACTGAAATCTTCCACGCCATAAGGGAGAGGTGCCCCTGAAGGACCAACTCGTGAGGAAAACCTCCCGGGTTCGTTAGTAACTGGGGATGAAAGGGAAGAAGACGAGGAATGTCTACTGATAGCTCTAGGAGAGCCGGAAACCAAATCTGGGAAGGCCAAAAGGGGGTTAGAATCACTAACGTGACCTCTTGCCTGCGTACTTGAACCAATTCTCTGGCTATCATCGCAAAGGGAGGGAAGGCGTAAAGCCTCTGACCTGACCAATCCTGAAGAAAGGCATCGGTAGCTAGAGCGCCAGGATCTGGTCTCCAACTGAAGAACATGTGCACCTGACAGTTTAGCCTCGAGGCAAACAGATCTACTGAAAACGGACCCCAAAGGCATTGTATCTTGGCAAAGAGGTCCCTGTGTATTATCCAATCGCTCCTGTCTTGGAGGTGTCTGGAGTTCCAATCTGCTACTTCGTTGCTGACGCCCGGAAGGTACTCCGCTTTTAATACAATATTGCGGTCCAGACAGAAATGCCAAAACTGCCTCGCCAGATCTGCTAGGACCTTGGACCTGGTTCCCCCCAGACGATTGACATATCTCACTGCTGAGACATTGTCCATGCGTAGGAGCACACAACAATTCCCCTGATCTTTGAGGAAACTGCGGACTGCAAAGGACCCCGCCAACAATTCCAGACAATTGATATGGAGATCCCTCTCTACCTCTGACCATTTTCCTCCCGTGGAGACCTGGCCTAACCTGGCTCCCCAACCTGCTCTGCTGGCATCTGATTCCAGAACTACATCCGGGGAGGGACCAAAAATTGCTTTCCCATTTCATGCCTCCATGTGTTTGAGCCACCAAAGGAGATCCAACCTGGCCTCCGGGGAGAGCTCCACCATTTGAGAGTAAGAGAGACATCTGCGTAGATGTCGGGCCTTCAGACGCTGCAGTGCTCTGTAATGAAGAGGGGCCGGGAAAATTGCTTGGATAGACGCAGACAACATCCCCACTATCCTGGCTAATAACCTGAGAGAGATATTTTCCCTCTTGAGGATACTTCGGATCTCCTTCTTTATCTTGGACAGTCTGCTGTCTGGGAGGAGAAGGATGCAACCTTTTGAATCTATATCGAAGCCTAGAAACTGGATACATTGCGTAGGCTGCAATATGGATTTTTTGGCATTTATCACAAACCCCAGGCTCTGAAGAAGAGTTACTGTGAACTTCAGATGAAAGAGCAAAACCTGAGCGTCCTGGGTTAACAGGAGCATGTCGTCTAGATAAATAATTATCCTTATCCCCTTGGACCTGAGAAGAGCCATCACAGGCCTCATCAACTTGGTGAAGCACCATGGGGCCGAGGACAGACCGAACGGGAGGGATGCAAATTGCCAAACCCGACCCCCCAACTGAAACTGGAGGAACTCCTGGTGTGGAGGGAACACTGGAACCACTAAGTAAGCATCCTTGAGGTCCAACTTGACCATCCAATCCGCTGGAAGGAGGGTGTCCCTGAGGAGGTGAATTCCCTCCATCTTGAAGTGGTGGTAAACTACAAAGGAATTGAGAGCTTTTAAATTTATCACTGGGCGGAGCCCCTGCTCCGGTTTTGGGACTAGAAATATGGTACTCAGAAACTGGGATGCCCTGTAAGAGGCTGGTACCACCGCTCCCTTGGAGATGAGGTCCTTGACCTCCACATCTATCAGCGACTGCTTTATTCTGTCCAGAACCAAAGGGGCGGGAACTGACAACTGGCAAAGAGGGGAGTAAAACTCTATGCAATAACCTTGGACTGTCTGCAACACCCAGGGGTCCGATGTGAGGGATTCCCACTGTGGGAGAAACCTGGCCAACCTGCCTCCCATACCTTTGAGGGAAAAAACATTTAACACTCGGGAAAATACCTGATGCTCCTCTGGACCTCCTGGTACCTCTGCCACCACGTCCTCTCCAACCCGAATTCTGTTGCGGGAAGAATTGGGTGTATGCACCTCGAGCAGAGGATGGATTCTGGGCGCCTCGTGAGGCAAACTGACGGGGGCGGGAATAGCCCTGGGAAAAGCGGCCGGAAAAGCGGGCTCTACCTCGTCCGGCCCTGGGGAAAACCTTTTGCGTGAAGACCTTCTTTATATTGGTCTGGGCCTTATCCAAGGCAGTGAATGTATGGACATACGCAGACAGATCCTTAAGAAAACTCTCACCAAACAAATTCCCCTGAGCGGAAGAACCCGCTTCCCTCTCTGACATATCCGCCAGCTTTGAGCCCAGTCTCATTAGAAGAGACTTGCGCCTTTCCTTTGATATAGCCTCATTGGCGTTGCCGAGCAGGCAAACAGTCCTTTGTATCCAACCCCTTAACATGTTTACATCAACAGGGGAGTTGGAGGCCGCCACCTCCTCTGCCATCTCAAAAATCTGAGTGACAGGACCCAGAACATCTAAGAGCTTGTCCTGACATTGCGCCAGGCCTTCTCCACCCCCTTCCTGGGGTCTTTGCCCTTCTGAGTCAAGAACACAGCCATGGGTTGATCAATATCCGGAGTACACGACACCTTGTCCTGCAGGACTGGCCTAGGGCATTCTGATCGTAGCTTGCTCCTGTCCCCTTTAGGTAGCGGGCGCCTAACCCAATACTCTAAGAACAAGGCAATCTCTTGAGAGGGTTGCCACTCTGCTGACCTGGGATGCAAAATGAGGGCCGGGTCAAAAAAGGGGACCCCATTAATGTCTAATACAGGACCCTCCTGTGTGGGAACGGGAGCCACCTTCCTCTTACGCCTCTTAGGGGGCGAATCAGAGTCCTCAGAAGAGTCTGAGGATGAAACAGGTATAGGGGATATTTGCGCAGGGAGCTGGGCATAAGAAGGCCAAGGGGTTGAGGAAAGTGGTTGAGACTCATCCCTCTTGCGCTTTTGGGCTCTACCAGGGGAAGAGTCAGGGGAAGAGACTGGGCGAGGACTGAGTTGTCCCGAAATATGCTTTGTTTTTCCCGTACACTTTTTTGGGGCTTGGGGCTGTACAGAGGGGCCAGCACTCTGGGAAGGGTGAAAATCCGCTATGCGGTTTATTCGCCTGTCAAATGCCGAAGCCAATGTATTATTAAGGCCAGACAAGGCTGAATCAATGGATGACTGGATAGCCTGCTCCACTGTAGGCTGTCTATTCGCCTGGCCCCGCCCATTATCTGTTTTCTTGGAAGGGCGCACCTGAGTACAGGCCTCCGCTGAAGCAGGGACAACATTATTATTTCCCAGTCCAGACTTATCCATCATTGGTCACCACAGAAGTGTAAAAACTTCCAATCAATGCAGCCGAGCAGGCTGTGTGCTAAAAGCACCAAATTAGCCGAGCAGGCTTAAACAAAGGAAAGAAACACCACAACTGGGTGAAAACTGGTGACAGCCGAGCAGGCTAATACACACCCGAGCAGGGTGAAAAAAGGAGTGGGAGCAGCCGAGCAGGCTGAGCACAAAAGGATCACAGAATAAAATAAGGGAAACAGAAAAAATAAATATGAAATCTAAACCACTCCTTTTACGGTGCAATGAATTAATGAAATGCTTCCACCGTGACACAACCCAGGCACAAACAGGCAGGCCTAGCCTGAGAGCCGTCTATGATATGCGAGCAGCTATATAAACAAACACGCACTGAGTGTGAAACAAAAAGCCAGAATGCAGTGAACCGTGTCAGGAAGAGGCCAAGCTTCTGCAAACAAACAGTATGAGTCACGGGCCCGGGCCCGGCTGCCAGAAAGAGTGCGAACTCTGTGAAAGGCCCGGCTAGTGAATGAAACACTCTCACATGAGGGAGAGTTTCACAAATGCAAGAAATTGCAACAAAATGAAAGGCGCGCGAACGCCCTTGTAAAGCAATTAGGAACAAAGAACAGTTTAAATAGCAGGTGTGGAGCGGCGTTACAAAGTAACAACTTCACAAGGAAATTCCTCCTGACTGGAGGAAAAACGTTCGAACAAACACGCAACCTTTAAAGCAAATAAAATGACAATTTCTTATGCTAATGGTTTACAAAAACACTCATGTGAATTGAAATAACACCATAAACTCGATATAAATGCACAATAAGGCACGAGCTAGAGAGAGTAACTTAGCTGTGTCAATGAGCAGCAAAGAAAGAGGATTTGCTATTGGACACAGGGACATTTATGGACTTGGCTGTATGCCCATTGGCTCCCAGGGGGGCATGACCTGTCCGCCATCTTGGAATGGGTCATTTTAAATGTGATTGGTTGAAATGTTGTTATACATTTTTAGAAAAGTTTTATAAAATGTTATTTTCAGAAAAGCTTTATAAAAATGTTATTTTCTTTGCTGCTGTGTCAGAGTAAAGAAAGCTAATGCATAATAGGAGCCTCCTGTCTTGCCATAGAATTGCAGCACTTTCACTGCACTTTCTCCAGGCTCTTGGATTGCAGGTGCCTCTGGGAAATCTGCTTAAAGGCACAGTTACAGTGGCTGGCAATAGCGCTCCAAAGAAAGTACATTTCCAGCTCCCTCTCAATCACTTTCAAACACTTGCAGCACTCTCGCTGCGCTTTTTGTCAGCCTCCTAGGTTTTAAGGTTTGCAGGTGCTTCTGGGACATCTGCTTAAAGGCACAGTCACGGGCAATAGCGCTCTGCAAGAAAGTACATTTACAGTTCCTTCTCAGTCACCGCCAAACATTTGCAGCACTCACGCTGCACTTTCGCAGATTCCTAGGTTTTAAGGATTACTGGTGCCTCTGGGAAATCTGCTTAAAGGCACAGTCGCAGTCACCAGAAATAGCGCTCTGCAAGAAAGTACATTTCCAGTTCCTTCTCAGTCACCGCCAAACATTTGCAGCACTCACGCTGCACTTTCGCAGATTCCTAGGTTTTAAGGATTGCAGGTGCCTCTGGGAAATCTGCTTAAAGGCACACTCACAGTCGTAGTCACCAGCAATAGTGTTCTGCAAGAAAGTACATTTCCAGCTCCTTCTCAATCACTTCCAAACACTTGCAGCACTCTCGCTGCGCTTTTGTCAGCCTCCTAGGTTTTAAGGTTTGCAGGTGCTTCTGGGAAATCTGCTTAAAGGCACAGTCACAGTCACCGGCAATAGCGCTCCACAAGAAAGTACATTTCCAGTTCCTTCTCAGTCACCGCCAAACATTTGCAGCACGCACGCTGCACTTTCGCAGATTCCTAGGTTTTAAGGATTACTGGTGCCTCTGGGAAATCTGCTTAAAGGCACAGTCGCAGTCACCAGAAATAGCGCTAAGCAAGAAAGTAAGTTTCCAGCTCTTCTCAATCACTTCCAAACACTTGCAGCACTCGCGCTGCGCTTTTGCAGGAACCTAGGTTTTAAGGATTACAGGTGCCTCTGGGTAATCTACTTAAAGGTGCAGTCACAGTTGCAGTCACCGGAAATAACGCACCACAATACAGTACATTTCCAGCTCCTTCTCAATCACTGCCAAACAATTGCAGCACTTTCACTGCACTTTCGCCAGGCTCTTGGATTGCAGGTGCCTCTGGGAAATCTGCTTAAAGGCACAGTCATAGTGGCTGGCAATAGCGCTCCAAAGAAAGTACATTTCCAGCTCCCTCTCAATCACTTTCAAACACTTGCAGCACTCTCGCTGCGCTTTTGTCAGCCTCCTAGGTTTTAAGGTTTGCAGGTGCTTCTGGGACATCTGCTTAAAGGCACAGTCACGGGCAATAGCGCTCTGCAAGAAAGTACATTTCCAGTTCCTTCTCAGTCACCGCCAAACATTTGCAGCACTCACGCTGCGTTTTCGCAGACTCCTAGGTTTTAAGGATTTTAGGTGCCTCTGGGAAATCTGCTTAAAGGCACAGTTGCAGTCACAGTCACTATCAATAGCGCTGCACAAGAAAATAAGTTTCCAGCTCCTTCTCAATCACTTCCAAACACTTTCAGCACTCACGCTGCGCTTTTTCAGACTCCTAGGTTTTAAGGATTACAGGTGCCTCTGGGAAATCGGCTTAAAGGTGCAGTCGCAGTTGCAGTCACCGGAAATAACGCTCCACAATACAGTACATTTCCAGCTCCTTCTCAATCGCTGACAAACAATTGCATCACTTTTGGTGCACTTTCGCCAGGCTCTTGGAGTGCAGGTGCCTCTGGGAAATCTGCTTAAAGGCACAGTCACAGTGGCTGGCAATAGCGCTCCGAAGAAAATACATTTCCAACTCCTTCTCAATCACTGCCAAACACTTGTAGAACTTTCGCTGCGCTTTCTCCAGCCTCCTAGCTTTTAAGGATTGCAGGAGGTGCCTCTGCGAAATCAGCAGAAAGGCACAGCCGCAGTGCCAGTCACCGGCAGTAGCGCTCCACAAAATAGTACATTTCCAGCTCCTTCTCAATCACTGCCAAACACGTGCAGCACTTTCGCTGCGCTTTCCCCAGCCTCCTAGGTCTCAAGGATTTAAGGTGCCTCTTGGAAATCTGCTTACAGGCACAGTCCCAGTCACTGGAAATAGGGTCACCATTAATGGGAGTGGAAGTGAATGGGGAGAGAGTGGAGATGAGATGAGGAGTCCACGAGAAGAGAATTTTGGTGAAGTCATCTCTGGAAGTTTCACTGACATAGGTGTCTGCGATGGGTAGGTCAGGGTTGGCACTCAGGATGTCTTTTCTTTGCTTTCTTCTTCCAGACTTCATGAGAGAAGGAGGATCAGTGATAGGGTAGCAGTTAGTAAAGATAGGAGAGATGGTGAGTGCCACTAGGTTGGAAGAGGATAGTTTAAGGAAGGAGGAGTAGTTGCACTGCACAGCCCTAGCCCAAGTTGCTAAAAGGCTTAGTAGTTACAGGGGGACACAAAAAGAATGCAACAGTGGGGTGCAAGAGGTTACACACACACACCCAAATTCGAAATTCAAAAATAGGGCACAGAAAGCAGAGAAGGAAGGAAGATTGAAGAAGGAACAGTTATGGTTCAGACTGTGAGTGGTGGAGGCAGTTGGATAAAGTTTAAACATCACTCACTGGCCGAGGTGCAGGAGGGGCCCAAGTTCTAATGTAATAGCCAGCTGCATCATGTGGCTGCTTCATAGTTTTCAAGTTCAGGAGGGTGGTGGTCGTCCTAGCTCTCCTAGGCCCGGATAGGCACAGACAGGGCCAGGAGTAGGCCTTGAGGAAGAGGGCCGGCAAAGCCTGCCGGCTATGTGATTGGCTGGCTTTGGCCACTAGTTAGCCAATAGGAGTAGCTTTTGGGCTGGTGGGGAGACACAGCTCCAGTTCAAGTGGTGTCAGCCATCTTGGAGTGCTGGCCAGCCCCCCCCCCGGAGCATGGCTGAAACAAGGGCTGACAGGGTGCTGAAGAAGATTGCAAGCCTCACGCACAGCATGTAGAGGTCCCCGGCAGGTTTAACATGCCACCAGTGCAATTGCGGCACATTTTTCAAAATAAAAATAAAATAATTTTCTTTTCTTTCTTTTTTTCCTTCAAAAAAAGCTCCTTGATCTGCAGGCACCCCAGGCAGTGGTGCTACTGGCAAGATGCTTCAGCAGTCCCTTCTGGAGGTTTATGGATGTCGCCTCTGTGCCTCTGTACCTCTGTGCCTGGAAGCACACTGATGTTGATACAGCTCCCTTTCGGCCGGTTGGAATGGAGGGGCACAGTCAAGGAGGGCCTAGCAGTGGGCCTTAGGGAATGGGGCCGGCACAGCCTGCCAGCTCTGTGATTGGTTGGTTTTGGCCACAGGCTAGCCAATAGGAGTGGCTTTAGGGCTGGTGGGAGAGGCACACCCCCAGTTCAAATCGTGTCAGCCAGCAAATGTAATGCAAATTGTGCAATATGAAGAATATTACTCAGCAACAATGTGCAAAACTTCTAGCCGCGAAGGGAAGTGATTAATCAAACTGGCCCACATTGGCCAAAAAACTGGCCCACACCAGCATTTTGCATTTTCGGTTCTGTGACTGCACTTTTGCCCTATAGGCCAGTCCGAGCCTGGCAGTGTGTGGCACGTCACAAGTGACCAGTTCACGAATCATGGAGACTTCAGCTGTCAGGGTTACCTTCTCTATAAGGGGAGAGCTTCCTCTGCTTTTGAGAAGAGCTAAGCCAAACACCCTGCCGAGAAGCCGGATACATGTACACACTTCATATGTCACAGTTCACAAGCTTTTGGCAGGTGTCCCCCCACCTGCAAGCAGCTCACTCACCAGCCAAAAATAAAATTATGTGTTTTCATCGGCCCTGGAGCCTCAAAACGTTGAGATCCATGACCCTATCCATTCGGTCTCGCGGGGGTGGATGGCTTTATTGACTAAAATCTCTAATTCCTGCGACTGGACTTTCAAGGTATGTCTGGGACAGAGTCATCAAGTCCCCACAGAAAGAGTCTTGGCTCCCAAACAAGCATCTAGGCAGTGGTGGAGTTGGAAAAACTTTAAAGGGGGATCCCACAATGGCCAGGGTGGGGGTGTGGTTTGGAGGAGGAGCGGAGTTCGGAGGAGTCAGAGTTCAGAGGGGGCGGCGCTGGACTTGAACTCCGCTCAAAGGAAAAGTTCAAAATTATAGTTTAATAATGGTGCAATTTCTATCATGCTCATTCTTTCCAATAACTCCACTGGCAAGGTGTAACGGGGAGAAGTACTGGGAATTGGGCACCACTGTTATACAATGGAAGTTACTTAATTGGTTGTGTGCGTAAAACGTTGCATGTGGCCTGTTGCCAAGAGAGGCCGCTCTTCCACTGAGGGCCAAAACGAGGGAACTATAGGATCCTTGTCAAGGTGATCAAGGGAGTTGGAAATACTCTTGTGCAAATGCACAAACAATATATGTCATTTCTACAGAATTGGCTCTCAACCGTGTACTTAAATCTCTGCAAGGAAAAGGTCTTCCAAAAAATGCACGTTGTCCGTCTGTATTTTTATAAAAAATAAATGATTAGCGAGACAAAAGCACATTTGGAGGTCCGATGCATTTCCGAATGGAGTCCTTCTTAAGGGATAATAAACTAAGGGAAAGTAAACAAAAACAAAAAAAGAGTACTGCTGTAATCAGTAGCAAGATCACATGTGTTTCAATGTTTCTTGAAAAGCAATCACATATATGCATATCCTACCTGACTGTCTTGTAACTCACCCAGTCCATGTTAATTGCTGTAATAACTGAACAGGTGTTGTGCATCAAGGGACATTGATGGATTATTCATAGAATGCCTGATTGGAATGTGTTCAATGAGTCAATAGAGCATACCTGTACATTACACACATGTAATGTCAAACAATAATTTGTTGAGAATGAGCCCAGCAAATCTTCTGTAGAAAATTATAATAAAGTAAGAGTCAACAAATTGTTTACATAACAACAGGGAGACGTCCCCGAGTACTTAAAGCCCGGCTTACTTACCAAGATTTTAGTTATTTTATTTATTTATATAGCGCCGACCGCCCGCAGGCATCGGGGCGCTTACGTGTAGACATGTACATAGCTCAAGATGGAGCCAGAATGAGGCGACGGGACAAGGACATACAAAAACCAATTAACTGGTTCATTGGGGCCTAGGCGGGAGGTTACTTGAAAAGCTCTGTTTTGAGTTTTTTGCGGAAGACCAAAAGATTGGACTCCAATCTAAGGTGCTTCGGCAATTTGTTCCAATTAGAGGCCGCTCAGTTAGGGAAGGCTCTGCCCGTGCTGAGTTCTTTCCTGTGTTTCAGGGGCGTGATGAGCCCATTTGCTTCTGATCTTAATGCCCTGGGCGGGTGGTAAAAAGTGAGTTTGGACTTCAAATAGGCTGGTGCCTTGCCATATAGGCACTTGTGAGTTAGGCACATAGACTTAAATTGTATGCGTCCTCTATTCTCAGCCAATGAAGGTCCCGTCTAGCTTCACTGATGTGTTCACTTCTTGCTTTCTTTTTGACCATTCTGATCGGGTTATTTTGGACCAGTTGGAATTTTTGGATGCTTTGTTTACTAGCTCCTGCCAGGGGGGCATTACCATAGTCCAGACGTGACATGACGGTCGCTCTTGCTATAGTGGCGCAGTTTTTCTCACTTTATTTTACAAACAAAGGAGGAGTCTAATCCCTAGTAAACATTAACAATGTCCAAAATGCACACAATGCTAATACCATGACATCACCTTGTACATTCGTCAATCATCAGTATATGTCCTCAAAAGATGTTCCAAATCACATATTTTAATATTCAGAAAGAACTCAAAAACACAAGACGTTGACAAAAAGATCTAAAACACTTAAAAAGCATATGCACATGTTACAATACAATATATACAAAGCAATCAAAAACCAATTTTAACCAATTAAAAGACACAGGAAACAAAAGTTGGAACCTGAAAACCGAGAACAGTGCCAAATTAATTGTTATTATTCCACACTGTGCTCGTCATAGCCCGACTTATATAAGTTTCTGTCCTTAGTGTTGTGTGTTAACTGGACATTCCTCAGGGGCAATCATATCTCTTGTGCTCTGAAATGGCAGTCCTTTTCCGCTCAAAATTCTATTCTTAGTTTTCAAAAAAGATATTCCAAAATCTGTGGGTGCAACAAAGACAATATAAACATATCAATATGTGGGCGTCACAGGTTTGCATTACTACCCCTAGCCCTAGCCCTCAATACCAAATAGGGGAAGAAAAAGGTAGGAAAATGTGACTATATCTCTTCCTGAAAACTGGCGTCCCAAGAGAATAATTTTCTTAGGCCAAATAAGGTTCCAACTCCTTAGTTCTGTAGACACTGGTCGTCTAGTCCAACAACAGACCCCACGGTTAAACTGTACCAAAACAAAATACCGGGGCGAAAAGCCCCCAGAACAGACTGTTAACAAGCATCTACACAAATCTGTTATACAGATACACACAGAATCTCAAAGCAATCTAATGGGACACCCCGTGTCTCCAACACCTCTGGTCCCTCACCTTAATAGAGCCGTAGAGAAACGTAACATTTCCAATGGATAAAGTGTCTCAAAAGGCTTCAAACGTCCTCCAATGGATCAGGTAACAACCTGATGTTTCGCCTCCAAAGTAGGTCCTAAACACAGAATAGGCAAGTATCCATTACAACCCAATATAACCAGGCAAGGCCTTATTCAAACAATAGGCTCCAATATGGGGTTATACTCACCTCCCTCAACACACGCTCGTAGCGTGTCTCAGTATCCACTCCCTTCGCTGTGAGGAGCAAGCGACTTCGTTGACTCGCATCGTAGGGAAAAACAAGTTTGAGTGCAGGTACGTCCCGTGAATATGACGTATACTAGTCTCGCGACCGTCGGTTGCCAAGCAACCATACGTATCGCGATCACGTGATATTATCACGTGATGGCTTGTATACAAACAGACAACGCCTTAATTCGCTGCAGTTCAAGGTAATTAAAGCCCCTGCTGTCTGAACGTAAACGCTTATCGCACATTAGTCGCTAAGCAGCCACCTCACACCATTTATTTCCGATCACGTGAACCCGTCACGTCTCAAAAAACCGTATCATAGCCATCCCAACCAGGGTAAAGGCTACTCCCTGTATACTCCAGTGTACATGTCCATCCAAAGGGAACCAACAACTTCACAACTACTGATCCACATAACTACATATGGATCAGAAACGGGGATTGCAAGATCTCACTAGGGTACGGGATGCATCAAGGATAACACATGGAAAGTGAGCCTCTTGATCAAACCGGGGGCCAGGACATATGAATAAGCCCCATCCTTGGAATGGACAAAATGGTCATAAATATGAGTGCACACAATGCATGTATCAGAAAAAAGTCCCAAGAAATGACACACATATTACATTATGCCTGTCCCAAAATCAGGGTCAAAGAGGGCATGGAATATAGCCACCAGGAAAATAGATAGAACCAGGATAGGATTAGGCTAGGGAAATGTTCATCTCACATTATGCCATTCAATACTTTCATTAAGTCCCACCAGATGACTTTTGGTCATAAAAATCAGTTTCTGCTCTAAATTGACCAATTTCCTGTTAATCAAATCTTGACATTTCCCTGTTACTTTCTGCACAATACACCACTCAAAATCATTTTCTGAGTGACCCAACCTTCTAAAATGGGACACCAAAGGTGTGGTATCAATATTGTTCCTAATACAGCTCCTGTGTTCAATCATCTGTGTTTTACATTTCCTGTTGGTCTTCCCAATATATATCAAAGAACACGGACACTTAATCATATAAATTACATTGTTGGTATTGCAATTAGTATGTTCTTTTAATCCCCATTCATGTTTAAGACCCAAATTGACTTTCAAAAGTTTCTTAGTCAAGGGACACATTACACAATTCCCACACGGATAGTGGCCCAACACTTGTGGAAGATTCCAAAGAGTGCCTTGTGTGCGTGGATAGACTGTATTACGCTGGACATCATTTTTCATTGCAAGGTTCCTAATGTTAGTACTTTACTTAAAGGCCACAATAGGTGTAAGAAAAGTCATAAATGTTTTCCAGTTTTTGCAAATAATACCCTTGATTTTATATGACAGGTTACTGAAAGTGTTAACCAAAACCAAAGGAGGATTAGAAGTGTCTTTGATCTTTTTCTCAAACAGAGAGCCACGATCATTATTAAAGGCTCGTTTTGCTGCTTGTTTCACCGCTCTCAGAGGATAACCCCTATTTCAAAAGAAATAGCAGTACCAAAGAGAACTATGAAGAAGGGGCAAACATACTAATTGAGAAATTGAACAATAGGGGTTATCCTCTGAGAGCGGTGAAACAAGCAGCAAAACGAGCCTTTAATAATGATCGTGGCTCTCTGTTTGAGAAAAAGATCAAAGACACTTCTAATCCTCCTTTGGTTTTGGTTAACACTTTCAGTAACCTGTCATATAAAATCAAGGGTATTATTTGCAAAAACTGGAAAAAATGTATGACTTTTCCTACACCTATTGTGGCCTTTAAGAAAAGTACTAACATTAGGAACCTTGCAATGAAAAATTATGTCCAGCGTACTACAGTCTATCCACGCACACAAGGCACTCTTTGGAATCTTCCACAAGTGTTGGGCCACTATCCGTGTGGGAATTGTGTAATGTGTCCCTTGACTAAGAAAGTTTTGAAAGTCAATTTGGGTCTTAAACATGAATGGGTATTAAAAGAACATACTAATTGCAATACCAACAATGTCATTTATATGATTAAGTGTCCGTGTTCTTTGATATATATTGGGAAGACCAACAGGAAATGTAAAACACGGATGATTGAACACAGGAGCTGTATTAGGAACAATATTGATACGGCACCTTTGGTGTCCCATTTTAGAAGGTTGGGTCACTCAGAAAATGATTTTGAGTGGTGTATTTTGCAGAAAGTAACACGGAAATGTCAAGATTTGATTAACAGGAAATTGGTCAATTTAGAGCAGAAACTGATTTTTATGAGCAAAAGTCATCTGATGGGACTTAATGAAAGTATTGAATGGCATAATGTGAGATGAACATTTCCCTAGCCTAATCCTATCCTGGTTCTATCTATTTTCCTGGTGGCTATATTCCATGCCCTCTTTGACACTGATTTTGGGACAGGCATAATGTAATATGTGTGTCATTTCTTGGGACTTTTTTCTGATACATGCATTGTGTGCACTCATATTTATGACCATTTTGTCCATTCCAAGGATGGGGCTTATTCATATGTCCTGGCTCCCGGTTTGATCAAGAGGCTTACTTTCCATGTGTTATCCTTGATGCAGCCCGTACCCTAGTGAGATCTTGCAATCCCCGTTTCTGATCCATATGTAGTTATGTGGATCAGTAGTTGTGAAGTTGTTGGGTCCCTTTGGCTGGACATGTACACTGGAGTATACAGGAAGTAGCCTTTACCCTGGTTGGGATGGCTATGATACGGTTTTTTGAGATGTGACGGGTTCACGTGATCGGAAATAAATGGTGTGAGGTGGCTGCTTAGCGACTCATGTGCGATAAGCGTTTACGTTCAGACAGCAGGGGCTTTAATTACCTTGAACTGCAGTGAATTAAGGCGTTGTCTGTTTGTATACAAGCTATCACGTGATAATATCACGTGATCGTGATACGTATGGTTGCTTGGCA
The DNA here is from genome assembly GCF_040938575.1 of Ambystoma mexicanum. Classification (NCBI taxonomy): domain Eukaryota; kingdom Metazoa; phylum Chordata; class Amphibia; order Caudata; family Ambystomatidae; genus Ambystoma; species Ambystoma mexicanum. Next base: position 1,161,299,413 of record NC_090941.1, on the reverse strand, counting down.
ACCGACGGTCGCGAGACTAGTATACGTCATATTCACGGGACGTACCTGCACTCAAACTTGTTTTTCCCTACGATGCGAGTCAACGAAGTCGCTTGCTCCTCACAGCGAAGGGAGTGGATACTGAGACACGCTACGAGCGCGTGTTGAGGAAGGTGAGTATAACCCCATATTGGAGCCTATTGTTTGAATAAGGCCTTGCCTGGTTATATTGGGTTGTAATGGATACTTGCCTATTCTGTGTTTAGGACCTACTTTGGAGGCGAAACATCAGGTTGTTACCTGATCCATTGGAGGACGTTTGAAGCCTTTTGAGACACTTTATCCATTGGAAATGTCACGTTTCTCTACGGCTCTATTAAAGTGAGGGACCAGAGGTGTTGGAGACACGGGGTGTCCCATTAGATTGCTTTGAGATTCTGTGTGTATCTGTATAACAGATCTGTTTAGATGCTTGTTAACAGTCTGTTCTGGGGGCTTTTCGCCCCGGTATTTTGTTTTGGTACAGTTTAACCGTGGGGTCTGTTGTTGGACTAGACGACCAGTGTCTACAGAACTAAGGAGTTGTAACCTTATTTGGCCTAAGAAAATTATTCTCTTGGGACGCCAGTTTTCAGGAAGAGATATAGTCACATTTTCCTACCTTTTTCTTCCCTTTTTGGTATTGAGGGCTAGGGCTAGGTGTAGTAATGCAAACCTGTGACGCCCACATATTGATATGTTTATATTGTCTTTGTTGCACCCACAGATTTTGGAATATCTTTTTTGAAAACTAAGAATAGAATTATGAGCGGAAAAGGACTGCCATTTCAGAGCACAAGAGATATGATTGCCCCTGAGGAATGTCCAGTTAAAAACACTAAGGACAGAAACTTATATAAGTCGGGCTATGACGAGCACAGTGTGGAATAATAACAATTAATTTGGCACTGTTCTCGGTTTTCAGGTTCCAACTTTTGTTTCCTGTGTCTTTTAATTGGTTAAAATTGGTTTTTGATTGCTTTGTATATATTGTATTGTAACATGTGCATATGCTTTTTAAGTGTTTTAGATCTTTTTGTCAGGGTCTTGTGTTTTTGAGTTCTTTCTGAATATTAAAATATGTGATTTGGAACATCTTTTGAGGACATATACTGATGATTGACGAATGTACAAGATGATGTCATGGTATTACCATTGTGTGCATTTTGGACATTGTTAATGTTTACTAGGGATTAGACTCCTCCTTTGTTTGTAAAATAATTCGATTATATCCCCACTTAGTAGGAGGGGTGAATACCAGATATGTGTGGGGTAATACCCCTGTAGAAATGTATGCAGTTTTTCTCACTCAATAGTGGTGTGATGGCTTTAAGTAGCCGGATGTAATAGTTGCAGTTTTTACTAACATATCTAGCCTGGGCATCAGAGTTGAGGGATGCTTCCAACGTCATGCCTAATGTTTTAACCTTATCTGTCACTGGAATAAGGGTTTCTTTAATTTGGAAGACCTGATATTCCGCGGGGAGTTTGGCACGAGCCTGGATGGAGCCAAATACCATTAATTCGGTTTTATTGCCGTTCAGGCACATCCAGTTATTGTCCATCCAATCTTCGATGTTTCCGTAGAGTATATTTAGTATCGTACTATCCTTAGCGTAATCCCCACTCAGTTCCAGGACCAGCTGAGTATCGTCAGCATAGTTGGTAAGAAATATCTGGAGTTGTTGTAGTAGCTCACATAGGAATCGGATGTACAGATTGAAGAGCAAAGGGGACAGACTAGCTCCCTGTGGTACCCTGCAAAAGATGTTAAATTCAGAGGAGAATTTGTCACCCCAGTATACTCTGGATATTCTGTTTTCTAAGAAGGATGATAACCAACCTATTGATTCCTTGGAACAATTAGCAACCTTCTCAAGTGCTTGCTGCAGGAGCTGGTGGTCAAGCAGGTCGAAGGCGGCGCTCAGATCTAACAAGATCAGTAAGACAGCCTTTCCCTTGTCCATAATTTCCAACATTCTGTACTGTAAATCCAGCATGGCGGTCTCGGTGCTATGAGCGTCTCTAAAGCCAGATTGTTGAGGATGTAAGATCTCATGGCTTTCCACATATTCTTGAAATTGGGCTGTTGCTATTTTGTCCAGTACTTTAAGTGTAAAATTACAGTTTGTAATGGGTCTTAAGTTGTTGGGGTCGCGAGGGTCCAGGGTAGGTTTTTTTACTATGGGTGTGATGGTAACCTTTTTTATGTTGTTGGGCACTACTTAGTCCCGAAATGAGGAGTTGACAATTTTAGTAAAGAGTGGCGCAAACATTTTGGGATATTGTAGGATGATCTTGGGAGGGAGTATGTTTTCGGCACAAGAGGATGTTTTCATAGATGCTAACGTTTTTAACATGGTTTCTGGAGAGATGGATTGAAATTGAAACTTCTCCTTTCCAATTGTTGTTGGTTTTTCTGCCGGGAGGCTACGTTGGGGTTTGTTGGCTTCTGCTAGAGCAATACGTTCTCTGGCTTTAGATATCTTGTTCGCAAATGCTACCTGGGTGTTTTCGCATTCAAATTGTGATGGTATAAATTCAGGGGCCAACGCCTTAGGTTTATCTAAGGATTTGAGAATGTCGAATAGCTTGTGGAGATGATGTGTGGAGCCGATGCTTGGATGTAGTAACTGGGGTCTTTCTTTCTCAAGAATGATAGGAATCCCATAATCATAAAAGAAACACATTAAAGTAATATTATTCTAGCAAATCTGCTAGGCCAAGGGTGTGCAGCTCTCACTGCTGGCTGTTTCAGTCAAGGTCCACAGCTCTACCACTATTTGCAATGCCCAGTGTGGAGGCAAGTTCCATAGGGTATAGACCCCAAGTTTATACTAACTGATAATCAGAACCACAATCAATAATCAAAATTGAATTTACTCAGCAGAGCCCACTCTCACTCGTTACTTGCGAGAAGTCCAATATGTTGGTAGTACATGTAAATAACTAGCAACTAATGTGAGCAGGTGCAGAATGTTGCAATACATGGCATTTGCTAGAGTGGTCAAAAAAGAGAATATGGTTATTGAGATGCTTATTTACAAGGTAAGTGGCAGCAATCCTGCGAATTCAAGCTCCCGATAGGGAGGGCAGGAGCCCTTCTCTCTCCAATTGCCGGCTTCAGGAGAAGCGCGGTCATCTCTGCTGCTTCGACATTAAAGATCCGGGTAAGGAGTAGTGAGCTGCCACAGCCTACTATACTCGGCCTCTCTTCGGCCTGAATCAATTCCTGGCTTTGTAAGGTATTGCCTTTTCCTCTCTACAGGCACATTGTGTCTTTACACGTGCTACCGAAATAAGATGGCCGCCGCCTGCAGTTGTTTACCTGTATCCTAGCAACAAAGCATGTTATTCCGCACCATCTGACTAGCTGCTACACCACTGATACAGCATCTGGCTCGACCGGAAGGCGCAAGCCGGCCTGACACAAAAGGCCCTTGCCAGTCTCTGCCTGTTGGTGCCATTCAGGGGCCGTGAGGCCCTACCCTCTGCCCTCCTGCATGTTCATCATCTGCCTGCATGACCCTGGGGTAAGTAATCTCCCTATCCACGCCCTCCCTGCTAGCTCCCGCTCACACTGCGTCCCCTCCCCACCTCCCCTCTGCTCTTGAAGGATGTCACCCACTGTATTATCAGCGCTATGCTATTGTAGCGCGCAGATGTAATGTTTCCACTCCACCACCTGATTTGATACACAGCGGTATCCTATGATCACCCTTTGCGCGCGCTCCTCCCAAACTAGCACGCTTCTTCTGCATTTGACCTGCATTCTGTGCCGTCTCGGCCTACTGCCAGCCGCCGCAAATTATCCAAGCCTCGATGCCACCCTATTAACTGTGGTGTTGACATTGACATCTGGTTGCCCTGAAATTTGACTGCATCCACTCACCATAACTGTTACTGTTCACTGTGTATTCCCGTATCATTGCAGATGTCTACTGCAATTGTAACTGCCCTACTAAAGGTGGCTCCTCCTGGACTCCCGCACCTCCTCCCACATCATCGGGGTGCTGCAGCTGCCTTCTTGCTGCTCCTGCCCTTCAATCCTCCTCTGCTTACAGGCGGCTCCCTCCTGGACTCCTGCACCTCCTCCCACACCATCAAGGTGGCGCGGCCGCCTTCTTGTTGCTGCCCTTCAGGCCTCCTCTTCCTGCGGGCGGTTTTCTCCTGGACTCCTGCACCTCCTCCTACACCGTCTAAGGTGCTGCACTTGCTTTCTTTGTTCCCCCTGCCCTTCACTCCTCCTTTGCCTTCAGACGCCTCTCCCATGGACTCCTGCTCCTCCTCCCACACCATCAAGGCTCTGCTGCCGCTTTCTTGTTGCTGCCCTTCAGTCCTCCTCTGCCTTTAGGCGGCTCCCTCCTGACTCCTGCATCTCCTCCCATGTCATCTAGGTGCTGCAGCCGCTTTCTTGTTGCTGCCCTTCAGGCCTCCTCTGCCTGCAAGCCGCTCCTTCCTGGTCTCGTACACCTCCTCCTACACCGTCTAATGTGCTGCGCTTGACTTCTTTCTTCCCCCAGCCCTTCACTCATCCTCTGCCTTCAGACGGCTTCCTCCTGGACTCCTGCTCCTCATCACACACCATCAAGGATCTGTGGCCACTTTTTTATTGTTGCCCTTCAGTCCTTCTCTCCCTGCAGGTGGCTCCCTCCTGGACTACTGCTTCTCCTCCTACACCATCAGGGCTGCCTCCCACACCATAGAGGTGCCGCGGCTGACTTCCTTGGTGCTCCTGCTCTCCAGTTCTCCTCTGCTTGCGGGCAGCTCCCTCCTGGACTCCTACACCTCACCCCACAACACCAAAGGTACCGCGGCTGCTCTGGCCTAAGTTCCTCCAGCCTTACTGCCAATGACTGCTGCCCCTCCTCTGGCTGAGTGTCTTCAGTGCTCCAGCCCTTCAGTCCTCCACTGCCTGCAAGCGGCTTCCTTCTGGACTCACCACCATTGACTTTATTTCACTGGTTCTCCTCCCTCTCCCCCACCATCTCCACCTCGCCCTATCAAACTCTTCCCTCTCCACTCTCTTACCTTTTGCAATCTCTTACCTCCCTGTCATGCGCATCGCTAGATTCCTCCCTTCTTTTCAACCTCTCTCCTCACCTTCTCCTTCCCGCCCCTTCCTCTTCCCCTTCTTATCCTCCTAGTTTTCCCCTCTTCCTTATTTCCATCCCCTTGCTCAACCCCCTCCCCCGTTCAGCCCCTTCCATTGCCCCCTTCCTCATCGTCTTAACCTCATCTACCTCCTAATCCAACCTTCCAACTAAATTAATATTGCTCTTTGGAATGTCAGATCCCTCTGTAATAAGACCGCAGCCGTCTGGATATGTTCTCTCATCTCAATCTTCAATTCCTCTGTCCAACTGAAACTTGGATCACACCTCACAACTCAACTGTCCCTGCCTCTCTCACTACTCCATCTTAATCCTTTTCTCACATCTCTCGTCTCACTGGTTGTGGCGGTGGAGTGGGCTTCGTCTTCCATCCTATATACCTTTCATCTACTTCTTCACTGTCCCGTCCTACTTTCTCTTCTTTTGAATACTTTTACAAATCTTTTACTCACCCTCATCCCATCTCCTTCCTCATCATATACAGACCTCCTGGCCCCATTTCATCTTTTTATGATGACCTTGACCACCTCCTCTATCTTATCTCCCCCTCCCCTTCTCCCCTCACTGTACTTGGTGATTTCAACCTCCACCTTCCTACTTCCCCTCAACCCTCACCTCTTCTCTCGATCCTTGACTCCTACCTTCTCTCTCCGCTTCCATCTTCTCCGACTCACTCCTCTGGCTCCACTCTTGATCTCATCTTTATTTCCACCTACTCTTCCTCTCCTGTCTCCTCCTTACCCAGCTATCTATCTCATCATGCTCTGCTCTCTTTCTCCCTTACCCCCAGCACTCCACCTCCCTCTCCGTTAACCTCCTCCTCATCTTTTACTCGACGCGACCTCTGGAACTTTTGCCCTTCACTCTTCCTTGATACCTGCACTTCTTCTCTTCCTCCTCTCTCTGATTTCTCATCTCTCTCTGCTGACCTTGCCTTATCCTCTCTATCCTCTTCTATCTAAACTCTACCCCCCCCTCCTCTTTCCACCCTTCTCATAAACCTTCCCAACCCTGGCTCTCTCCCCACCTCTCGTCCATGCATCGTCTCCTTCGTCGCCTTGAGCGCTGCTGGGTGAAATCCCCCACTCTTCCTAACCAAACCTCCTACTTTTCTTATCACTCCTTATATGACTCCTGCCTTAACTCCGCCAAACGTGCATACTTTTCTAACCTCCTTCACTCCCAAGCCTCTCATCCTCGTTGTATCTTTCAAATCCTTTCTTGTCTCCTCTCCCCTCCAGTTCCTCGCCTCCAACTTTCGTCCAATCTCACTTCAACCTTTTCTCTCTAAATTACTCGAATGCTTATCTTATTCTCAGCTCTCAACTTTTGACACTACCGACTCTCTCCTTCCCCCCGCTCAATCTGGCTTCCGCCCCAAACACTCCACTGAGTCTGCTCTTACCTATGTGCTTAACTCCCTCTTTACCGCTTGCTATTCTAAACATTCCCCAATCCTCATCCTCCTTGACCTCTCTGCTACCTTCGACACTATCGATCACCCCTTACTTCTCAACGCTCTTTCCTCCCTTGGATTCAAAGGTGCTGTCCTTAACTGGCACTCCTCTTACCTCTCTCACTGCTCTTTCGCCGTCTCTTGGGGTGGACAAACCTCTAATACTGTCCCTCTCAAATACGGCTCCCCTCAAGGATTTGTCCTCGGACCCTTCTTATTCTCTCTTTACACCTCACTCCTTGCCCCTATCATCTCCTCTTTCGGGATTACTCACCATTTCTACACCGATGACACCCAGCTGTTCCTCTCCTTTTACTCCTTCATCTCTGACTCACATCTCAACCTCTCTTCATGTCTTACTGCCATTAAAGACTGCATGGCATCTCACTATCTCTCTCTTAACACTGACAAGACTGAACTCATGTTCTTTCCTTCCAAATCCCTACCCTCTCCATCTCCCCCTCCATCCATCTATTTTCCCCCTTCTAATCTTCCAATCTCCAACCATGCTCGTAATCTAGGCATATACTTTGACTCTTCCCTCTCCTTCTCTCATCATATCTCCCTCACTGCCCGGGCATGTCGCTATCATCTCTTCAACATCCGTAAAGTCTGTCCCTCTCTCACCTTTGCTACCCATGCTACCAAACTCTTAATCTACTCCCTCATCTTTTCTCGCCTTTTCTTTTGTTCTTCTCTCTTCTTCGGTCTTCCCGCTTCCCATCTTGCCCCCCTCAAATCTCTTTATCACACTGCCATACGTACTCTCTGTCTACTCTATTCTCATGACTCTATTTCCAACTCACTTTCTTACCTAGGATGGCTTTATTTCCACTCCCAGTTTGAATTTCACTTCCTTTGTCTTGTTTTATAATCTCTTCATGACCTTGCTCCTCCTTACCTCTCGTCTCTCCTCTCATTCTATACCCCCTCGCTCCCTTCGTTCTGCTGATCTCTTCTTACTTTCTGTTCCCCACCACCATGTGCCTCTTCTTGTTTCTCCTCCTTTCAGCTTCTTGACCACTTACACTGGAACTCCCTACCTCTCTCTATCCACTCCTCCCCACTTATTCCTCTTTCCCCTCCTCATTGAAAGAACTTCTTCTTCACTCCCCTCCCTGATGCATTTCCCCTCCCTCCACCCCCCCCCTCCTTCTAATATCATCTCACTGCTCGCCATATCATTATCTTCTCCGGTCTCTCCTGTGATCTCCTCTTTTGTTGCTTACTTCACACATTACTCTCTAATTATCTTTCCTTCCCTACCTCCCTCCTCTCCTTTCTTACTTGCAAATTGTTCTAAAAGCCAATGTTATGGTTTGATTCATGTATACTGTTTTGCTTCTACTGTTCCATGTTTTATGTGTTTCTTATTGTTAGCTATAAATCGCCTTGGATTAAAACAATATAAAAAACAATAAAATACAAAATACAAATACAAATAAACATTTGCGCAATGTTACTGTGAATACTTGTGCCAGTGCACTTGCCCATACTATTGTGACTGCCTGCTAGTGCTACTGCCTACCGCTTTTGTAACGCCCAGCTAAACATTTGCCCAATGTGACTGTGACTAGTCGTGCTAGTGCCCATAGTATTGTGACTGCCTGCTAGTGCTACTGCCTACCGCGTTTGTAATTGCCCTGCTAAACATTTTCCCAATGTGACTGTGACTAGTCGTGCTAGTGCCCATAGTATTGTGACTGCCTGTTAGTGCTATTGGCTACCGCTTTTGTAAATGCCCTGCTAAACATTTTCCCAATGTGACTGTGACTAGTCGTGCTAGTGCCCATAGTATTGTGACTGCCTGCTAGTGCTACTTACTACCGCTTTTGTAACTGCCCTGCTCAACATTTTCCCAATGTGACTGTGACTAGTCGTGCTAGTGCCCATAGTATTGTGACTGCCTGTTAGTGCTATTGGCTACCGCTTTTGTAAATGCCCTGCTAAACATTTTCCCAATGTGACTGTGACTAGTCGTGCTAGTGCCCATAGTATTGTGACTGCCTGCTAGTGCTACTGCCTACCGCTTTTGTAACTGCCCTGCTAAACAAGTTCCCAATGTGACTGTGACTAGTCGTGCTAGTGGCCATAGTATTGTGACTGCCTGCTAGTGCTACTGCCTACCGCGTTTGTAATTGCCCTGCTAAACATTTTCCCAATGTGACTGTGACTAGTCGTGCTAGTGCCCATAGTATTGTGACTGCCTGTTAGTGCTATTGGCTACCGCTTTTGTAAATGCCCTGCTAAACATTTTCCCAATGTGACTGTGACTAGTCGTGCTAGTGCCCATAGTATTGTGACTGCCTGCTAGTGCTACTTACTACCGCTTTTGTAACTGCCCTGCTCAACATTTTCCCAATGTGACTGTGACTAGTCGTGCTAGTGCCCATAGTATTGTGACTGCCTGCTAGTGCTACTGCCTACCGCTTTTGTAACTGCCCTGCTAAACAAGTTCCCAATGTGACTGTGACTAGTCGTGCTAGTGCCCATAGTATTGTGACTGCCTGCTAGTGCTACTGCCTACCGCTTTTGTAACTGCCCTGCTAAACATTTGCCCAATGTGACTGTGACTAGTCGTGCTAGTGCCCATAGTATTGTGACTGCCTGTTAGTGCTATTGGCTACCGCTTTTGTAAATGCCCTGCTAAACATTTTCCCAATGTGACTATGACTAGTCGTGCTAGTGCCCATAGTATTGTGACTGCCTGCTAGTGCTACTTACTACCGCTTTTGTAACTGCCCTGCTCAACATTTTCCCAATGTGACTGTGACTAGTCGTGCTAGTGCCCATAGTATTGTGACTGCCTGCTAGTGCTACTGCCTACCGCTTTTGTAACTGCCGTGCTAAACATTTTCCCAATGTGACTGTGACTAGTCGTGCTAGTGCCCATAGTACTGTGACTGCCTGCTAGTGCTACTGCCTACCGCTTTTGTAACTGCCCTGCTCAACATTTTCCCAATGTGACTGTGACTAGTCGTGCTAGTGCCCATAGTATTGTGACTGCCTGCTAGTGCTACTGCCTACCGCTTTTGTAACTGCCCTGCTAAATATGTGCCAATGTTACTGTGTCGAGTCGTGCTAGTGACCATAGTATTGTGACTGCCTGCTATTGCTACTGCCTACCTCTTTTGTAACTGCCCTGCTAAACATTTTCCCAATGTGACTGTCACTAGTCGTGCTAGTGCCCATAGTATTGTGACTGCCTGCTAGTGCTACTGCCTACCGCTTTTGTAACTGCCCTGCTAAACATTTTCCCAATGTGACTGTGACTAGTCGTGCTAGTGACCATAGTATTGTGACTGCCTGCTAGTGCTACTGCCTACCGCTTTTGTAACTGCCCTGCTAAACATTTGCCCAATGTGACTGTGATTAGTCGTGCTAGTGCCCATAGTATTGTGACTGCCTGCTAGTGCTACTGCCTACCGCTTTTGTAACTGCCCTGCTAAACATTTTCCCAATGTGACTGTGACTAGTCGTGCTAGTGACCATAGTATTGTGACTGCCTGTTATTGCTACTGCCTACCGCTTTTGTAACTGCCCTGCTAAACATTTTCCCAATGTGACTGTGACTAGTCGTGCTAGTGCCCATAGTACTGTGACTGCCTGCTAGTGCTACTGCCTACCACTTTTGTAACTGCCCTGCTAAACATTTTCCCAATGTGACTGTGACTAATCGTGCTAGTGACCATAGTATTGTGACTGCTTGCTAGTGCTACTGCCTACCGCTTTTGTAACTGCCCTGCTAAACATTTTCCCAATGTGACTGTGACTAATCGTGCTAGTGCTCATAGTATTGTGACTGCCTGCTAGTGCTACTGCCTACCGCTTTTGTAACTGCCCTGCTAGACATTTTCCCAATGTGACTGTGACTAGTCGTGCTAGTGCCCATAGTATTGTGACTGCCTGCTAGTGCTACTGCCTACCGCTTTTGTAACTGCACAGCTAAACATTTTCCCAATGTGACTGTGACTAATCGTGCTAGTGCCCATAGTATTGTGACTGCCTGCTAGTGCTACTGCCTACCGCTTTTGTAACTGCCGTGCTAAACATTTTCCCAATGTGACTGTGACTAGTCGTGCTAGTGCCCATAGTATTGTGACTGCCTGCTAGTGCTACTGCCTACCGCTTTTGTAACTGCCGTGCTAAACATTTTCCCAATGTGACTGTGACTAGTCGTGCTAGTGCCCATAGTACTGTGACTGCCTGCTAGTGCTACTGCCTACCGCTTTTGTAACTGCCCTGCTCAACATTTTCCCAATGTGACTGTGACTAGTCGTGCTAGTGCCCATAGTATTGTCACTGTCTGCTAGTGCAACTGCCTACCGCTTTTGTAACTGCCCTGCTAAACATTTGCCCAATGTGACTGTGACTAGTCGTGCTAGTGCCCATAGTATTGTGACTGCCTGCTAGTGCTACTGCCTACCGCTTTTGTAACTGCCCTGCTAAACAAGTTCCCAATGTGACTGTGACTAGTCGTGCTAGTGCCCATAGTATTGTGACTGCCTGCTAGTGCTACTGCCTACCGCGTTTGTAATTGCCCTGCTAAACATTTTCCCAATGTGACTGTGACTAGTCGTGCTAGTGCCCATAGTATTGTGACTGCCTGTTAGTGCTATTGGCTACCGCTTTTGTAAATGCCCTGCTAAACATTTTCCCAATGTGACTGTGACTAGTCGTGCTAGTGCCCATAGTATTGTGACTGCCTGCTAGTGCTACTTACTACCGCTTTTGTAACTGCCCTGCTCAACATTTTCCCAATGTGACTGTGACTAGTCGTGCTAGTGCCCATAGTATTGTGACTGCCTGCTAGTGCTACTGCCTAACGCTTTTGTAACTGCCCTGCTAAACAAGTTCCCAATGTGACTGTGACTAGTCGTGCTAGTGCCCATAGTATTGTGACTGCCTGCTAGTGCTACTGCCTACCGCTTTTGTAACTGCCCTGCTAAACATTTGCCCAATGTGACTGTGACTAGTCGTGCTAGTGCCCATAGTATTGTGACTGCCTGTTAGTGCTATTGGCTACCGCTTTTGTAAATGCCCTGCTAAACATTTTCCCAATGTGACTGTGACTAGTCGTGCTAGTGCCCATAGTATTGTGACTGCCTGCTAGTGCTACTTACTACCGCTTTTGTAACTGCCCTGCTCAACATTTTCCCAATGTGACTGTGACTAGTCGTGCTAGTGCCCATAGTATTGTGACTGCCTGCAAGTGCTACTGATTACCGCTTTTGTAACTGCCCTGCTAAACAAGTTCCCAATGTGACTGTGACTAGTCCTGCTAGTGACCCTACTATTCTGACTGCTTGCAAGTGCTACTGCCTACCGCTTTTGTAACTGCCCCGCTAAACATGTGCCCAATGTGACTGTGACTAGTCGTGCTAGTGACCATAGTATTGTGACTGCCTGCTAGTGCTACTGCCAACCGCTTTTGTAACTGCCCTGCTAAACATTTTCCCAATGTGACTGTGATTAGTCGTGCTAGTGCCCATAGTATTGTGACTGCCTGCTAGTGCTATGCCTACCGCTTTTGTAACTGCCCTGCTAAACATTTTCCCAATGTGACTGTGACTAGTCGTGCTAGTGCTCATAGTATTGTGACTGCCTGCTAGTGCTACTTACTAACGCTTCTGTAACTGCCCTGATAAACATGTTCCCAATGTGACTGTGACTAGTCGTGCTAGTGCCCATAGTATTGTGACTGCCTGCTAGTACTACTGACTACCATTTTGTAACTGCCCTGATAAACATTTTCCCAATGTGACTGTGACTAGTCATGCTAGTGCCCATAGTATTGTGACTGCCTGCTAGTGCTACTGCCTACCGCTTTTGCAACTGCCCTGCTAAACATTTTCCCAATGTGACTGTGACTAGTCGTGCTAGTGCCCATAGTACTGTGACTGCCTTCTAGTGCTACTGCCTACCGCTTTTGCAACTGCCCTGCTAAACATTTTCCCAATGTGACTGTGACTAGTCGTGCTAGTGCCCATAGTACTGTGACTGCCTGCTAGTGCTACTGCCTACCGCTTTTGTAACTGCCCTGCTCAACATTTTCCCAATGTGACTGTGACTAGTCGGCTAGTGCCCATAGTATTGTGACTGCCTGCTAGTGCTACAGCCTACCGCTTTTGTAACTGCCCTGCTAAACATTTGCCCAATGTGACTGTGACTAGTCGTGCTAGTGCCCATAGTATTGTGACTGCCTGCTAGTGCTACCGCCTATCGCTTTTGTAACTGCCCTGCTAAACATTTGCCCAATGTGACTGTGAAAAGTCGTGCTAGTGCCCATAGTACTGTGACTGCCTGCTAGTGCTACTTACTACCACTTTTGTAACTGCCCTGCTAAACATTTGCCCAATGTGACTGTGACTAGTCGTGCTAGTGCCCATAGTATTGTGACTGCCTGCTAGTGCTACTGCCTACCTCTTTTGTAACTGCCCTGCTAAACATTTGCCCAATGTGACTGTGACTAGTCGTGCTAGTGCCCATAGTATTGTGACTGCCTGCTATTGCTACTGCCTACCGCTTTTGTAACTGCCCTGCTAAACATTTTCCCAATGTGACTGTGACTAGTCGTGCTAGTGCCCATAGTATTGTGACTGCCTGCTAGTGCTACTGCCTACCGCTTTTGTAACTGCCCTGCTAAACATTTGCCCAATGTGACTGTGACTAGTCGTGCTAGTGCCCATAGTATTGTGACTGCCTGCTATTGCTACTGCCTACCGCTTTTGTAACTGCCCTGCTAAACATGTGCCCAATGTGACTGTGACTAGTCGTGCTAGTGCCCATAGTACTGTGACTGCCTGCTATTGCGACTGCCTACCGCTTTTGTAACTGCCCTGCTAAACATGTGCCCAATGTGACTGTGACTAGTCGTGCTAGTGACCATAGTATTGTGACTGCCTGCTAGTGCTACTGCCTACCGCTTTTGTAACGCCCAGCTAAACATTTGCCCAATGTGACTGTGAATAGTCGTGCTAGTGACCATAGTATTGTCACTGCCTGCTAGTGCTACTGCCTACCGCTTTTGTAACTGCCCTGCTAAACATTTGCCCAATGTGACTGTGACTAGTCGTGCTAGTGCTCATAGTATTGTGACTGCCTGCTAGTGCTACTTACTACCGCTTCTGTAACTGCCCTGATAAACATTTTCCCAATGTGACTGTGACTAGTCGTGCTAGTGCCCATAGTATTGTGACTGCCTGCTAGTGCTACTGACTACCGTTTTGTAACTGCCCTGATAAACATTTTCCCAATGTGACTGTGACTAGTCGTGCTAGTGCCCATAGTACTGTGACTGCCTGCTAGTACTACTGCCTACCGCTTTTGTAACTGCCCTGCTCAACATTTTCCCAATGTGACTGTGACTAGTCGTGCTAGTGCCCATAGTACTGTGACTGCCTGCTAGTGCAACTGCCTACCGCTTTTGTAACTGCCGTGGTAAACATTTTCCCAATGTGACTGTGACTAGTCGTGCTAGTGCCCATAGTATTGTGACTGCCTGCTAGTGCTACTGCCTACCGCTTTTGTAACTGCCGTGCTAAACATTTTCCCAATGTGACTGTGACTAGTCGTGCTAGTGCCCATAGTACTGTGACTGCCTGCTAGTGCTACTGCCTACCGCTTTTGTAACTGCCCTGCTCAACATTTTCCCAATGTGACTGTGACTAGTCGTGCTAGTGCCCATAGTATTGTGACTGCCTGCTAGTGCAACTGCCTACCGCTTTTGTAACTGCCCTGCTAAACATTTGCCCAATGTGACTGTGACTAGTCGTGCTAGTGCCCATAGTATTGTGACTGCCTGCTAGTGCTATGCCTACCGCTTTTGTAACTGCCCCGCTAAACATGTGCCCAATGTGACTGTGACTAGTCGTGCTAGTGACCATAGTATTGTGACTGCCTGCTAGTGCTACTGCCAACCGCTTTTGTAACTGCCCTGCTAAACATTTTCCCAATGTGACTGTGACTAGTCGTGCTATTGCCCATAGTATTGTGACTGCCTACTAGTGCTAATGCCTACCGCTTTTGTAACTGCCCTGCTAAACATTTTCCCAATGTGACTGTGACTAGTCATGCTAGTGACCATAGTATTGTGACTGCCTGCTAGTGCTACTGCCTACCGCTTTTGTAACTGCCCTGCTAAACATTTGCCCAATGTGACTGTGAATAGTCGTGCTGGTGAACATAGTATTGTCACGGCCTGCTAGTGCTACTGCCTACCGCTTTTGTAACTGCCCTGCTAAACAGTTGCCCAATGTGACTGTGACTAGTCGTGCTGGTGAACATAGTATTGTCACTGCCTGCTAGTGCTACTGCCTACCGCTTTTGTAACTGCCCTGCTAAACATTTTCCCAATGTGACTGTGACTAGTCGTGCTAGTGCCCATACTACTGTGACTGCCTGCTAATGCTACTTACTACCGCTTCTGTAACTGCCCTGCTAAACATGTGCCCAATGTGACTGTGACTAGTCGTGCTAGTGACCATAGTATTGTGACTGCCTGCTAGTGCTACTGCCTACCGCTTTTGTAACTGCCCTGATAAACATTTTCCCAATGTGACTGTGACTAGTCGTGCTAGTGCCCATAGTACTGTGACTGCCTGCTAGTGCTACTGCCTACTGCTTTTGTAACTGCCCTGCTAAACATTTTCCCAATGTGACTGTGACTAGTCGTGCTAGTGCCCATAGTACTGTGACTGCCTGCTAGTGCTACTGCCTACCGCTTTTGTAACTGCCCTGCTAAATATGTGCCAATGTGACTGTGTCGAGTCGTGCTAGTGACCATAGTATTGTGACTGCCTGCTAGTGCTACTGCCTACCGCTTTTGTAACTGCCCTGCTAAACATGTGCCCAATGTGACTGTGACGAGTCGTGTTAGTGACCATAGTATTGTGACTGCCTGCTAGTGCTACTGCCTACCGCTTTTGTAACTGCCCTGCTAAACATGTGCCAATGTGACTGTGTCGAGTCGTGCTAGTGACCATAGTATTGTGACTGCCTGGTAGTGCTACTGCCTACCGCTTTTGTAACTGCCCTGCTAAACATGTGCCCAATGTGACTGTGACGAGTCGTGCTAGTGACCATAGTATTGTGACTGCCTGCTAGTGCTACTGCCTACCGCTTTTGTAACTGCCCTGCTAAACATTTGCCCAATGTGACTGTGACTAGTCGTGCTAGTGCCCATAGTACTGTGACTGCCTGCTAGTGCTACTGCCTACCGCTTTTGTAACTGCCCTGCTAAACATTTGCCCAATGTGACTGTGACTAGTCATGCTAGTGCCCATAGTACTGTGACTGCCTGCTAGTGCTACTGCCTACCGCTTTTGTAACTGCCCTGCTAAACATTTTCCCAATGTGACTGTGACTAGTCGTGCTAGTGCCCATAGTACTGTGACTGCCTGCTAGTGCTACTGCCTACCGCTTTTGTAACTGCCCTGCTAAACATTTTCCCAATGTGACTGTGACTAGTCGTGCTAGTGCCCATAGTATTGTGACTGCCTGCTAGTGCTACTGGCTACCGCTTTTGTAACTGCCCTGCTAAACATTTGCCCAATGTGACTGTGACTAGTCGTGCCAGTGCCAATAGTACTGTGACTGCCTGCTAGTGCTACTGCCTACCGCTATTGTAACTGCCCTGCTAAACATTTTCCCAATGTGACTAGTCGTGCTAGTGCCCATAGTATTGTGATTGCCTGCTAGTGCTACTGCCTACCTCTTTTGTAACTGCCCTGCTAAATATTTTCCCAATGTGACTAGTTGTGCTAGTGCCCATAGTATTGTGACTGCCTGCTAGTGCTACTGCCTATCGCTTTTGTAACTGCCCTGCTAAACATTTTCCAAATGTGACTGTGACTAGTCGTGCTAGTGCCCATAGTATTGTGACTGCCTGCTAGTGCTACTTACTACCGCTTTTGTAACTGCCCTGCTAAACATTTGCCCAATGTGACTGTGACTAGTCGTGCTAGTGCCCATAGTATTGTGACTGCCTGATAGTGCTACTGCCTACTGCTTTTGTATCTGCCCTGCTAAACATTTGCCCAATGTGACTGTGACTAGTCTTGCTAGTGCCCATAGTATTGTGACTGCCTGCTAGTGCTACTGCCTACCGCTTTTGTAACTGCCCTGCTAAACATTTTCCCAATGTGACTGTGACTAGTCGTGCTAGTGCCCATACTACTGTGACTGCCTGCTAGTGCTACTTACTACCGCTTCTGTAACTGCCCTTCTGTAACTGCCCTGCTAAACATGTGCCCAATGTGACTGTGACGAGTCGTGCTAGTGACCATAGTATTGTGACTGCCTGCTAGTGCTACTGCCTACCGCTTTTGTAACTGCCCTGCTAAACATATGCCCAATGTGACTGTGACTAGTCGTGCTAGAGACCATAGTATTGTGACTGCCTGCTAGTGCTACTGCCTACCGCTTTTTGTAACTGCCCCGCTAAACATTTTCCCAATGTGACTGTGACTAGTCGTGCTAGTGCCCATAGTATTGTGACTGCCTGCTAGTGCTACTGCCTACCGCTTTTGTATCTGCCCAGCTAAACATTTGCCCAATGTGACTGTGACTAGTCGTGCTAGTGCCCATAGTACTGTGACTGCCTGCTAGTGCTGCTGCCTACCGCTTTTGTAAATGCCCCGCTAAACATTTGCCCAATGTGACTGTGACTAGTCGTGCTAGTGCCCATAGTACTGTGACTGCCTGCTAGTGCTGCTGCCTACCGCTTTTGTAACTGCCCTGCTAAACATTTGCACAATGTGACTGTGACTAGTCCTGCTAGTGCCCATAGTATTGTGACTCCCTGCTAGTGCTACTGCCTACCTCTTTTGTAACTGCCCTGCTAAACATTTGCCCAATGTGACTGTGACCAGTCGTGCTAGTGCCCATAGTATTGTGACTGCCTGGTAGTGCTACTGCCTACCGCTTTTGTAACTGCCCTGCTAAACATTTGCCCAATGTGACTGTGACCAGTCGTGCTAGTGCCCATAGTATTGTGACTGCCTCCTAGTGCTACTGCCTACCGCTTTTGTAACTGCCCTGCTAAACATTTTCCCAATGTGACTGTGACTATTCGTGCTAGTGCCCATAGTACTGTGACTGCCTGCTATTGCTACTGCCTACCTCTTTTGTAACTGCCCTGCTAAACATGTGCCCAATGTGACTGTGACTAGTCGTGCTAGTGACCATAGTACTGTGACTGCCTGCTAGTGCTACTGCCTACCGCTTTTGTAACTGCCCTGCTAAACATGTGCCCAATGTGACTGTGACTAATCGTGCTAGTGACCATAATATTGTGATTGCCTGCTAGTGCTACTGCCTACCGCTTTTGTAACTGCCCTGCTAAACATGTGCCCAATGTGACTGTGATTAGTCGTGCTAGTGACATAGTATTGTCACTGCCTGCTAGTGCTACTGCCTACCGCTTTTGTAACTGCCCTGCTCAACATTTTCCCAATGTGACTGTCACTAGTCGTGCTAGTGCCCATAGTATTGTGACTGCCTGCTAGTGCAACTGCCTACCGCTTTTGTAACTGCCCTGCTAAACATTTTCCCAATGTGACTGTGACTAGTCGTGCTAGTGCCCATAGTATTGTGACTGCCTGCTAGTGCTACTGCCTACCGCTTTTGTAACTGCCCTGCTAAACATTTTCCCAATGTGACTGTGACTAGTCGTGCTAGTGCCCATAGTACTGTGACTGCCTGCTAGTGCTACTGCCTACCGCTTTTGTAACTGCCCTGCTAAACATGTTCCCAATGTGACTGTGACTAGTCGTGCTAGTGCCCATAGTATTGTGACTGCCTGCTAGTGCTACTGCCTACCGCTTTTGTAACGCCCTGCTAAACATTTGCCCAATGTGACTGTGACTAGTCGTGCTAGTGCCCATAGTACTGTGACTGCCTGCTAGTGATACTGCCTACCGCTTTTGTAACTGCCCTGCTAAACATTTTCCCAATGTGACTGTGACTAGTCGTGCTAGTGCCCATAGTATTGTGACTGCCTGCTAGTGCTACTGCCTACCGCTTTTGTAACTGCCCTGCTAAACATTTGCCCAATGTGACTGTGACTAGTCGTGCTAGTGCCCATAGTATTGTGACTGCCTGCTAGTGCTACTTACTACCGCTTTTGTAACTGCCCTGCTAAACATTTGCCCAATGTGACTGTGACTAGTCGTGCTAGTGACCATAGTATTGTGACTCCCTGCTAGTGCTACTGCCTACCGCTTTTGTAACTGCCCTGCTCAACATTTGCCCAATGTGACTGTGACTAGTCGTGCTAGTGCTAATAGTATTGTGACTGCCTCCTAGTGCTACTGCCTACCGCTTTTGTAACTGCCCGGCTAAACATTTTCCCAATGTGACTGTGACTAGTCGTGCTATTGCCCATAGTATTGTGACTGCCTGCTAGTGCTACTGCCTACCGCTTTTGTAACTGCCCTGCTAAACATTTTCCCAATGTGACTGTGACTAGTCGTGCTAGTGCCCATAGTACTGTGACTGCCTGCTATTGCGACTGCCTACCACTTTTGTAACTGCCCTGCTAAACCTTTGCCCAATTTGACTGTGACTAGTCGTGCTAGTGCCCATAGTACTGTGACTGCCTGCTAGTGCTACTGCCGACCGCTTTTGTAACTGCCCTGCTAAACATTTGCCCAATGTGACTGTGACTAGTCGTGCTATTGCCCGTAGTACTGTGACTGCCTGCTAGTGCTACTGCCTACCGCTTTTGTAACTGCCCTGCTAAACATTTTCCCAATGTGACTGTGACTAGTCGTGCTAGTGCCCGTAGTACTGTGACTGCCTGCTAGTGCTACTGCCTACCGCTTTTGTAACTGCCCTGCTAAACATTTTCCCAATGTGACTGTGACTAGTCGTGCTAGTGACCATAGTATTGTGACTCCCTGCTAGTGCTACTGCCTACCGCTTTTGTAACTGCCCTGCTAAACATTTGCCCAATGTGACTGTGACTAGTCGTGCTAGTGCCCATAGTATTGTGACTGCCTGGTAGTGCTACTGCCTACCGCTTTTGTAACTGCCCTGCTAAACATTTGCCCAATGTGACTGTGACTAGTCGTGCTAGTGCTAATAGTATTGTGACTGCCTCCTAGTGCTACTGCCTACCGCTTTTGTAACTGCCCGGCTAAACATTTTCCCAATGTGACTGTGACTAGTCGTGCTAGTACCCATAGTATTGTGACTGCCTGCTAGTGCTACTGCCTACCGCTTTTGTAACTGCCCTGCTAAACATTTTCCCAATGTGACTGTGACTAGTCGTGCTAGTGCCCATAGTACTGTGACTGCCTGCTATTGCGACTGCCTACCACTTTTGTAACTGCCCTGCTAAACATTTGCCCAATGTGACTGTGACTAGTTGTGCTAGTGCCCATAGTACTGTGACTGCCTGCTAGTGCTACTGCCTACCGCTTTTGTAACTGCCCTGCTAAACATTTGCCCAATGTGACTGTGACTAGTCGTGCTATTGCCCGTAGTACTGTGACTGCCTGCTAGTGCTACTGCCTACCGCTTTTGTAACTGCCCTGCTAAACATTTTCCCAATGTGACTGTGACTAGTCGTGCTAGTGCCCGTAGTACTGTGACTGCCTGCTAGTGCTACTTACTACCGCTTTTGTAACTGCCCTGCTAAACATGTGCCCAATGTGACTGTGACTAGTCGTGCTAGTGCCCGTAGTATTGTGACTGCCTGCTAGTGCTACTGCCTACCGCTTTTGTAACTGCCCTGCTAAACATTTGCCCAATGTGACTGTGACTAGTCGTGCTAGTGCCCGTAGTATTGTGACTGCCTGCTAGTGCGACTGCCTACCGCTTTTGTAACTGCCCTGCTAAACATTTGCCCAATGTGACTGTGACTAGTCGTGCTAGCGCCTATAGTATTGTGACTGCCTGCTAGTGCTACTGCCTACCGCTTTTGTAACTGCCCTGCTAAACATTTGCCCAATGTGACTGTGACTAGTCGTGCTAGTGCCCATAGTATTGTGACTGCCTGCTAGTGCTACTGCCTACCGCGTTTGTAATTGCCCTGCTAAACATTTTCCCAATGTGACTGTGACTAGTCGTGCTAGTGCCCATAGTATTGTGACTGCCTGTTAGTGCTATTGGCTACCGCTTTTGTAAATGCCCTGCTAAACATTTTCCCAATGTGACTGTGACTAGTCGTGCTAGTGCCCATAGTATTGTGACTGCCTGCTAGTGCTACTGCTTACCGCTTTTGTAACTGCCATTCTAAACATTTTCCCAATGTGACTGTGTCTAGTCGTGCTAGTGACCATAGTATTGTGACTGCCTGCTAGTGCTACTGCCTACCGCTTTTGTAACTGCCCTGCTAAACATTTGCCCAATGTGACTGTGATTAGTCGTGCTGGTGCCCATAGTATTGTGACTGCCTGCTAGTGCTACTGCCTACCGCTTTTGTAACTGCCCTGCTAAACATGTGCCCAATGTGACTGTGAATAGTCGTGCTAGTGACCATAGTATTGTGACTGCCTGCTAGTGCTACTGCCTACCGCTTTTGTAACTGCCCCGCTAAACATTTGCCCAATGTGACTGTGAATAGTCGTGCTAGTGACCATAGTATTGTGACTGCCTGCTAGTGCTACTGCCTACCGCTTTTGTAACTGCCCCGCTAAACATTTTCCCAATGTGACTGTGACTAGTCGTGCTAGTGACCATAGTACTGTGACTGCCTTCTAGTGCTACTGCCTACCGCTTTTGTTACTGCCCTGCTAGACATTTTCCCAATGTGACTGTGACTAGTCGTGCTAGTGCCCATAGTATTGTGACTGCCTGCTAGTGCTACTGCCTACCGCTTTTGTAACTGCCCTGCTAAACATTTTCCCAATGTGACTGTGACTAATCGTGCTAGTGCCCATAGTATTGTGACTGCTTTCTAGTGCTACTGCCTACCGCTTTTGTAACTGCCCTGCTAAACATTTTCCCAAAGTGACTGTGACTAATCGTGCTAGTGCCCATAGTATTGTGACTGCTTGCTAGTGCTACTGCCTACCGCTTTTGTAACTGCCCTGATAAACATTTTCCCAATGTGACTGTGACTAATCGTGCTAGTGCTCATAGTATTGCGACTGCCTGCTAGTGCTACTGCCTACCGCTTTTGTAACTGCCCCGCTAAACATTTTCCCAATGTGACTGTGACTAGTCGTTCTAGTGCTCATAGTATTGTGACTGCCTGCTAGTGCTACTGCCTACCGCTTTTGTCACTGCCCTGCTAAACATTTTCCCAATGTGACTGTGACTAGTCGTGCTAGTTGCTGTAGTATTGTGACTGCCTGGTAGTGCTACTGCCTTCCGCTTTTTTAACTTCCCTGCTAAACATTTTCCCAATGTGACTGTGACTAGTCGTGCTAGTGCCCATAGTATTGTGACTGCCTCCTAGTGCTACTGCCTACCGCTTTTGTAACTGCCCTGCTAAACATGTTCCTAATGTGACTGTGACTAGTCGTGCTAGTGCCCATAGTATTGTGACTGCCTGCTAGTGCTACTGCCTACCGCTTTTGTAACTGCCCTGCTAAACATTTGCCCAATGTGACTATGACTAGTCGTGCTAGTGCCCATAGTACTGTGACTGCCTGCTAGTGCTACTGCCTACCGCTTTTGTAACTGCCCTGCTAAACATTTTCCCAAAGTGACTGTGACTAGTCGTGCTAGTGCCCGTAGTACTGTGACTGCCTGCTAGTGCTACTTACTACCGCTTTTGTAACTGCCCTGCTAAACATGTGCCCAATGTGACTGTGACTAGTCGTGCTAGTGCCCGTAGTATTGTGACTGCCTGCTAGTGCTACTGCCTACCGCTTTTGTAACTGCCCTGCTAAACATTTGCCCAATGTGACTGTGACTAGTCGTGCTAGTGCCCGTAGTATTGTGACTGCCTGCTAGTGCTACTGCCTACCGCTTTTGTAACTGCCCTGCTAAACATTTGCCCAATGTGACTGTGACTAGTCGTGCTAGTGCCCATAGTATTGTGACTGCCTGCTAATGCTACTGCCTACCGCTTTTGTAACTGCCCTGCTAAACATTTGCCCAATGTGACTGTGACTAGTCGTGCTAGTGCCCATAGTATTGTGACTGCCTGCTAGTGCTACTGCTTACCGCTTTTGTAACTGCCCTGCTAAACATTTTCCCAATGTGACTGTGACTAGTCGTGCTAGTGACCATAGTATTGTGACTGCCTGCTAGTGCTACTGCCTACCGCTTTTGTAACTGCCCTGCTAAACATTTGCCCAATGTGACTGTGATTAGTCGTGCTAGTGCCCATAGTATTGTGACTGCCTGCTAGTGCTACTGCCTACCGCTTTTGTAACTGCCCTGCTAAACATTTTCCCAATGTGACTGTGACTAGTCGTGCTAGTGACCATAGTATTGTGACTGCCTGCTATTGCTACTGCCTACCGCTTTTGTAACTGCCCTGCTAAACATTTTCCCAATGTGACTGTGACTAGTCGTGCTAGTGCCCATAGTACTGTGACTGCCTGCTAGTGCTACTGCCTACCACTTTTGTAACTGCCCTGCTAAACATTTTCCCAATGTGACTGTGACTAATCGTGCTAGTGCCCATAGTATTGTGACTGCTTGCTAGTGCTACTGCCTACCGCTTTTGTAAGTGCCCTGCTAAACATTTTCCCAATGTGACTGTGACTAATCGTGCTAGTGACCATAGTATTGTGACTGCTTTCTAGTGCTACTGCCTACCGCTTTTGTAACTGCCCTGCTAAACATTTGCCCAATGTGACTGTGACTAGTCGTGCTAGTGCCCATAGTATTGTGACTGCTTGCTAGTGCTACTGCCTACCGCTTTTGTAACTGCCCTGCTAAACATTTGCCCAATGTGACTGTGACTAGTCGTGCTAGTGCCCATAGTACTGTGACTGCCTGTTAGTGCTATTGGCTACCGCTTTTGTAACGCCCTGCTAAACATTTGCCCAATGTGACTGTGACTAGTCGTGCTAGTGCCCATAGTACTGTGACTGCCTGCTAGTGCTACTGCCTACCGCTTTTGTAACTGCCCTGCTAAACATTTTCCCAATGTGACTGTGACTAGTCGTGCTAGTGCCCATAGTATTGTGACTGCTTGCTAGTGCTACTGCCTACCGCTTTTGTAACTGCCCTGCTAAACATTTGCCCAATGTGACTGTGACTAATCGTGCTAGTGCTCATAGTATTGTGACTGCCTGCTAGTGCTACTGCCTACTGCTTTTGTCACTCCCCTGCTAAACATTTTCCCAATGTGACTGTGACTAGTCGTGCTAGTGCTCATAGTATTGTGACTGCCTGCTAGTGCTACTGCCTACCGCTTTTGTCACTGCCCTGCTAAACATTTTCCCAATGTGACTGTGACTAGTCGTGCTAGTGCCCATAGTATTGTGACTGCCTGCTAGTGCTACTGCCTACCGCTTTTGTAACTGCCCTGCTAAACATTTGCCAAATGTGACTGTGACTAGTCGTGCTAGTGCCCATAGTACTGTGACTGTCTGCTAGTGCACTTGCCCACTGTTGTTGTGACTGCCATTGCTATTTGTTACTGCCTACTGCTATCCAGGATCGGATTGGCCCCTCGGCCTTTCGGCCCATGCCTGGGCCGGTTTTGAAAAGAAATGTAAAACCATATTTTTCGTAGTGTACTTAGGAACAATGTTATTTGATGCCACTTACTGTTTTGTCAAGGGATGAAAGGTTGTGTTTCATCACTTCCCAGGATGTCACTTTGGGGTGAGGTCAAATGGCTTCACTTCCATTGATGTCATCAGAGGTCAAGGGTCGTGAGGCGAGGAGTGGGTCACTTTTTTTGAGGTGAGGGGTAGCGAGGGGTGGGCCACTTTTTTTTGGGTGTCCAGGCCTATTTCTTTTCCCAGTCTGACCCTACTGCTATCATCACTGCTCTGCTAGTGCATTGCCCAATATTGCTGTATTAGCTGTGCTAGGGCACCTGCCTACTGTTAGTGTGACTACCACTCCTACTGCAACTGCCTATTGCTATCATCATTGCCCTGACAGTGAATTTGCCAACTGTCACTGTGACTGCTATTGCTCTTGCAACTGCCCATTGCCTGTATATTGTCCACCCCCCATGCCGTCCCTGGCTCATAGATATCCTAACAAACACATACAGGCCTCCCATCTGCCCACACATCTGAACATACGCCTCACTACTCTAACTTGGCACCTGACCTTAGCCATAGTGTCTGCCCTTCTCATCCATTTCTACCTAACTCTACCTACACCTCTGAACGCTATCCCAGCTGTCCCCTCCTGCGCACCACCCCTGCAGGGTTGCACTTCCGCTGATTTCTACCTGCCACTCGCCCTCCATACACACATGGCCCACCTTATGTGCCACACTCTCCCGGCCAGCCTTCCGGTCTACCTAGCCACCAGGCTCGCAATACTCAGGGCTCACACCCTACCACCACAGATACACCTCTCACCACACCTATGCCACACACGTTCTCCCTATTGGTATCATGAGCTTCTCTTCTGCCTACAACCTCAGCTATCGAATCCACCCCACGATAAGAAAAATCACTTGCACACATGCCACAGCACCCCCATATCCTGGTACCTCCCACCCACTCACACAAGCTACTTCCTGTACTCTCCCTGCAAGGAAAAGTACACCACCTCCCCCTCTCAAAGGTGCACTGCTAAATATTTGATCCCTCACCGCTCACGACTTCGAAATCCATGACCTCTTAACTATTCATGACCCTGACCTACTGGTCATTATGGAAACCTGGCTGCACGAGGCGCCTAGCCCGGCCATCGCACTATCCTTATCCCCAGGATGCACAAGACAGGCCACTTCTGAGAGGAGGAGGAATAGCCCTAATCTCCAAGACTGACTAATCACCTGTGGGATGGCAATTCAGACATTACATCTGCTAAACTATCCATAAACTATTCCATCATCCTGGTATCTTCATCAGTAAAAACCCTAGGGGTCTACATAGGCTCCACCCTATCTATGATAAGACAGGTCAGCGCTATTGCCTCTGCCTCCGCTCACACCACCAAACTTATACATGTGGTAAAACCTTTCCTGTCTATACCAAACTGTCTTGCAATAGCCAGGGGCCAAGTTAGGCTATTATAATGCCCTCCTAGCAGGCACTTCTGCAAAAAACATAAACAGGCTCCAAATTATACAAAATAATGTGCTTAGAGCAGCATTAAGCATCCCAAAAAGAGATCACCTTGCTCAAGCCAGACGAGAAGCTCACTGGCTTCCCATAAGGGAAGGTATAACCTTCAAGACCCTCACATGCACGCACAAGTGTATAACTCTCACAGTCCTGCCCTACCTATCTGAGACCATCTCGAGAATTATCTCCACACGTCCTATAAGAGCCTGCTACTCAAACCAAATACACACCCCCTCCATCAACAGGGCCAAAGCAGGTGGGATTAGTTTCCCATACATAGCGCCCAAGCAATGGCATACCCTACCCAACGCTCTCAGAGCCAAGACTTCCCTGCCTGCCTTCTGGAAAATGCTAAAAACCACTCTCTTCAACTTATAACATCCTGACCTGTGCTCCCCCATCCCCTCCTCTTGTACTTAGGCTTCTAAATTGGTGTCTGTATTTTGTAAAAATGTGCCTTTGTACTATGTGACTAAGCACGATGTCTGTAACTGCGCCACAATGCCTCCGGGCTGTAGGGTGCTCTAAAAATGTGAATAAATAAATAAATAAATAAAAATATATATATATATTTTGCATTATGCACTTTATGAGGCAAGGAGTATTATCAAGGACCGATGCTAGTACTTAGAACGCTAGCACTACGCACTTTATGGGGTTTGATTTCAGTTAAAAGACAGAATGAATTACCTGGTACGATGTGCATATGTCTCGACTAATATTATTCAGCACTGCAATGCCATTGAGGCACGGTACATTTAATCCACGTACCTACCAATTCCAAAAGGGTGCACAGGACGTATACACCTATCCAAATTGGAGAGCCATAAAGGTTTTTTCATTATCAATAGCATTAACCAGGTCAAATAAGGAAACCACTCCAAAATGGCGGGCAGTATGCAGATGGAAAGTATGACCATTGTGAAAGTGGTCCCAGTCCTATTTCTATTACTATCACCATTCGGAGTGAAATAACTGCGAGAAAAGGTTTAAATGGGGCAATTGGTTGTAAGAGGAAATCATGTGACCAAGCTACGAGTAGTAGCGAAACGCGTCATCGTCGTGGGACTTTCCTTTTGGCTGGGCGAGAGATAAAAGTGTCCGCATGGATTTTTTAATATTTGTGAAATAAAGAAGAAATTTTAAATCTACTTTGGCTGAGGCAAGATTTGTGGAGTACGATTGTGTGCAACTCAAAAGTGGCATTCCACTCCGGGAGGGCAGCTCAGGACTGCGCCGTTAAGTCGGTGCAGAGATTTTGTGGATATTTATATATATATATATATTCAGTAAAAAAACTTTGTTAAAGGGACGTTAAGGTTAAGTTGTGCTACTAAAAACCTATGAAATTCAGTGAAAAAACTTTTCATATGGAACATATTGAACCCCTTCTACTGAACTTTATGTCCGCGAACTCTTTTAATGTCCGTGGACATGTTCGGAGAACAGTACCACTACCTAAAAACTCTGGGGGGTATGTTTGATTGTTATATCATAACATAGGAACATTTAACAAATTCAAAAAGCAGCACACATACATATTATATGTAGTAATACATAAGAAATGTAACCCGTATATGTAACACACTAACCATTCATTTAAATACAATATGTTCTAAAATGGAATATACCAAAAGAAGATAAATTAGCTTCCAACATAATTACCTCAGAGACACTACAGAACTAAGAGCAAGACCACACCTACAGAGTACTTAGAACATATCTTACCTGAAATAGTATGTGTACTTCACCCTTTTTTGTGTTCGATCTGTCCGCAATCAGCGTGCATGTCCGCGGACCGCGTACAAGCACCCCTATAAAAGACCACGCCCTAGAGCTTATTCTCATTGTGTTTCTGACTATTCTTCAGAGTACTGTGATTTTTCCTGCCACTTGCAGATATCCATCAAGAACCTGATGGCAACCATGGCTCCACTGCTGCAACCTGGTGCTGTATCTGGCTCAGCACCACCCCCACCCCCTCCACCACCACCACCTTCCCAAGGGCCTGAAGAGGGGAACAGGAGTGAGGATACAGAGGAGTAAGAAGAGGATGACGAGAATGAGGTAGAGGAAATCCCTACTACCCGCACTAGGCGTGAGTCTTGGGTGTGGCGGTTGGTTACCAGTCATGGGAATGGTCCTAAGGCTCGTGCGAACCGTGTCACCTGCAATGATTGCAAAATGGCACTCAGTTGCAGGAGGCATGGTTCGTACAGCTTTGGGACCACTACCATGAAGCGACACCTAAGGTCATTTCACTCTGGGGCCATTCGCAATGTTGTACCTTGCGAGGAGCGTAGTAGGTTGATTTCCTCTACTTCATCCTCCGTTTCTACTCCTGTCACCACAAGGACAACCTCTGTGGGACAGCGTCTTCCTCAAGCTGCCTCACAGGCCATACAGAATTCTGATGACCCTTACCTTTTGAGGGTCACAATTGTATGTATGTACTGTGACACAGTACTCTGCAGGGGGGAGCGACTTCGCAGTGCTTTTGAGACTATCGTCTCAGAGCACAAGAAGACCTGCTCACTACCCAAATAAAACCCACTCTACATCTTCCTCTCTCAGCTCGCCCTTTCTTATCCCTGTGGTTGGTGTCCCCCCCCTTTACCCTCCTTTCCCCTCCTCTCCTATTGTGTCGTGTATAAAGAACCAAAAACAATACAAAATAACAAAAATCAAAAAATAAATAAGGCTCTTTTCAGAGCCGCCTTTCACAGTTAAAAAATAGAAGTGAAAATAAATGAAGCAGGGCCCTTTGTATTTTTTAGAAGTCTGCGGACAGTCCGCGGACAGCTAAAAATTTGGGGCGCTACCCTATCATAACCACTGCAATTTTCTCTGGGAGGAAGTGGTGGCTCTTAAAAGAGCCTTTGGGAGGCGTTTGTATGTCAAAAATTATAAATACTCAACACCTACTTCAAAATGGATGCTGTAATTCTAAAAAAGGTTGCAATGCATTTTCTACATTTCTCAGAAAAATCTGATTGTCAGCATAAATAAGATGGACTCCATCTCTGCGAAAAATGTATGTACAACGAAACATAATATTTTCATTGTGAAAAGAGGACATGCCAAAATCTCTTAAAAAAGGCACAAACAGCCTTATTAACATTGCGCCTTGCTTTTTCCATTTGTAGACCATATGAAGAAGAACAAAGCCACATTTGTCTCTGCGCAATCCGTGAAAATATTACTTCAGAATTAGGAAACATGTCCATGACCTTCCCAAGTCCTTCTTTCATAGCAAATTGCAAAGAAATTCCAGACACATGTCCTAAACTGTTCCCTCCACAATGAATTACAATTATGTCTGGATGTTGCTCTGTCTCCAAAGTAGCACAAAGAGGTAGCAAGACCAACCACTTCATTTCACGTACTCCATGCCAGTGTACTTCCAGATGTGGAAATCCAAGATCTACAGCTACTCCACAGCTTTCTGAATGGACCTTCAACCAATGTATCTGTGATGCTGGAAATGCATCAGAGGGACAGGGCCTCTGAATCCTTGTCCTTTACTGTTTTTATCATGTGTTCTGTCGTGTTTTCTGCCCAGGGTCCATGTGGGACTCCTGGCAGTGCAGCTCTCTCTTTTGGTTTGGTGAACAGACCCATGGGATACCCTTATGGCACCCATGGGTAGGGGTACAACCCTGTGCCCCTAGTGTATGTTTTTGGGCACCTGTGGGTGGCCCACAGAGCAGGGTATGGGCTGGTGGAAGCTCCATGCTGAATTTGACAGGTGCTCTGGGTGTCCTCCATTTTAGGATACCTAGGCCCTGCCATTGGGATCAGTTGATTCCTGATAGGAAACAAGATGGCCCCTGTGGCCTCTTGCTTTCTATTGCCTGTTACCTTGTTTTCCCAAAGTCCTGGGAAGCCCTGACTCTGTCCCTTCCCCCTGACTGGCTGTTGGGTGGAAGTTGTTGTTGTGAAGGCCCAGCTAGACTGACTGGAGCCTTCCCAGTGACTGTATGTTGTGGGTACCTCCTGTGGGTGGGACCTGGGTGAATGGAGTGTGTGACCAATATACACTCCTTGTTGTGGTTGTCTGGTTTCTGGCATGAGAGACAAAGACTGAGACAGCCCTGCCCGAAACTGGCCTGAATGCAGTGTGTAGTGTTGAATGGCTGGGTACTTGTCCCAATCCACATTCCTTGTTGTGAGTGTCTGAAAGATCCACATTCCTTGTTGTGAGTGTCTGAAAGGGAGGAGTGTGGCCTGAATGCACTGTGTGCCTGATTGGCTGACTGACTGCATGAATGCCCTTCTGTATGATTGGCTGCTGAGTGTGTGCCAGCAGTGTGGATGAGAGACAGAATAGTATATCTGGGGACTTCTCACCACTGGTAGTTGTTCAGAAGCATTCAGAAGCGTTCTGGAGCTGAGTCTCCACTCTAAGAGTAACTGGAACTGCTGATCCTCGATGTCCAGCTGGAAGAAGAAGACTTGCTGCTGCATTTGCTTCGACCGATCCGAAGGCTGCCGAAATCGTCGAAGACTGACCCGAGAGAGGACCTGGTAAGGCGCCCTCTTCCCGTGCTCCGAGGAACCATCGAGCACCGCTCCATCTTCGCCGAAGCGCCCTGGAAGTCAGACCCTCGAAAGGCTGCCGACCCGAGACGGGACCGCCGAGGAGATCGAAGTGAAGCACCCGGACATCGCCGCTGTCGAAGTCCATTGCCGTCGACCAGGGTTCGCAGGTTTGTGTAACCGCTGGAGGCCCGTCGAAGTTGTGTTTCCCAGCCGTGGGGACCACTTGACGCCGTGCCGCCGATGACCGGAGCCGCCCGCTCCTTTGCCTAAGAACATTCGAATCGAAGGACACCCTCGCCAGCATCGTCGACCGCTTTGTCCTGCCGGAGAAAGTCGAGGACGACCAACGCGCCGAGGAGAATCCACAGGTGGGTTTCCCGCCACCCGAAGACCACAAAGACTCGAACGACTCGACGCCCTTGCTGGGCCCCCGTCTCCACAATCTTTGCGGTCCAGAACAATTGTCATCGAGGTGCCCCGCACGCCTCTGCCTTGCAGGACGCCAACGCTCCGTCGTCGACGAGCACCGCTTGGATCGAAGCTGCCGCCTCATCGACGCCGTTCTACCCTGTTTGTTGTCGGACGTTCGACGCCCCGTGTCTCCCGCTTGAAAGGGAAGGCATTCAAGAAGGGCTGTCGATTCCCCGACCCAGAACGCCGAGTTCCTCGATGGACGTTCGACGTCCCGTGTCTCATGCTTGAAAGGGAAGGCATTCAAGAAGGGCCGTCGATTCCCCGCCGCCGAACGCCGAGTTCCTCGACGCTTCTCGACGCCTCTCGACAATCCGTGACTCCCGCTTGAAAGGGGGTCGCTCAAGAAAGATCTGTCGACGCCTCTTCGAAGAACTCGACTCCACCAGGTACATTGGGGGGGTAAAAACATTATAGGAGGGAATAAGACTTGCAGAACAATATATGGACTGGGCTTGTGCTATATCTTTATTTTACAGATTGCCCAGGTGGGGTGATCTCCACACAGAACTGTGTCTAGTGGTAGGGGCCAGTATTCTGCCTATTGCTCAACCATCTTATTTTCTCTCCTCTCTCTATTGCTGGTTTCACTCTATTGATCTGTGTGACATTGTTACAGTATTGTTGATGCACTTTAATGAGATCTAATACAAAGGGTGGTACCACTTTAGAATTGTATATATTTGCCATTGTTGATTTTCCTAAGTACAAAGTGAGTTATTATGATAAGTGTACATAACCTTGAATATTGATTATATAAAGACTGTGTTCTAACCAATACAGTGTGTGGACATTCATTTGTGGGGGCTTGGGGACTACACTGTACTTAAGAACCAGCCTGCATCACCTCCTGAGAAGCTAGGCCTTGATTGCTCGACCATAGCTACCGAATAGAGAATCTAGGCTGGGGTCCTCTGTGCCTCCCCTCTACCATATAGAGAGCAGAAGTACAGACCACCCCCTACCAGTCTTTACACTGGTGGCAGCGGTGGGATGCTTATGGTTTTAAGAATCAGTGTATAACCGTGCCACTTACAAAATATCTGCACTTTATTAAATTAAGGTTTAGTTGTGTACAAGATAACTGCATTACAAACAATGGAGTCTATTGCAAATGGCAAATTGACTCGGATGAGCTTGGAGGCTCTCCAGAGTGCTTGTGAAGCCAGGGAGTTAGACTTTGTGGATAAGTCTAGGGCTGAGCGGAGAGCTGCCCTGGCGGACTACCAGACTGATGGTGAAACTCTTGATGAGGGGGGGAATGCAACCAATGAGGACTCTGCCCCTGGCGTTTCTGCTGAATCTGTTTCTGGGAATGCCGCCATTCCTGCTGCCTCTGTTCCAAACCCCAGCAATTCCTTGGAGCTGAATACCGGAAATAGTTGGAAATAGATGCTGAACTTAAGAAAGAGGAGTTGGCTCAACAAGTGGAGCTCAAGAACAGGGATCTTGAACTCAGAAATAAGGACCTTGAACTCAAGAGCCAGGACACTGAATGTCAGAGAATCCAGCCAGAGAAAGCTAGAGTGGAGACTTCAGCTAAAACCAGTGAGAGTGTCAGGTCCCCAGCCACCAAGTTTATGAAAGATTTGGTTGGTGCATTTGTGGAGGGTTCAGATATCCTCCAATGGATTGAAGCGTTTGAAATGGCTTGTGCGATTCATGATGTTGATAAAAGAGATTGGGCTAAGTGTTTGTTAAGCAGAGTGCCTCAAACTGGATATGACTGTATTCTGAAGCTGAGTGTGGAAGAAAGGGGTCAGTATGAGTGTATGAAGTCTGCTTTGATTGCCAAGTTTGGCAGGACACCTACCCAATACCTTAGAAGGTTCAGGGATTTTAAGAAAAGAGAGAATGTGTCTTGGGTTGACTGGGTGAGTGCTGCGCACATGAACATGATGGGGTGGATTGATGGATACAAGGTTAAGACTTTTGTTGAATTGTCCCACCTCTTGTTTTTTGAGCATTTTTCTGAAGCCTGTTCACCAGAGCTGCGTCAGTATGTGGCTGACCAGAACATTTTGGACCCCTTGAAGCTGGCTAGGTTGGCTGACAAGTGGGTCTCCCACCGGGTGTCCCCTAAGGACTCCAGTGGGAAGGACAAGGACAAAGAAAAGGGGGCCTCTCAGAAAGCTGAGGAGTCCCACAAGCAGTCACAGTCGGGTAAACCTAAACCTTCCTCTCCCAAGACCCAAAAATCTAGTGGGGATAAGTCATCTGTGGGTGGGAATAAGAGTAGTGGTCCACCTGCTGCAAAGCAGGCTCCCAGTGGTTCCAGTACCGTACCCCGCACTCCTGGCACTTGTTGGGACTGTGGGGCTCTGGATCACAGAAGGGGTGACTCCAAGTGTAAAGGTAAGGCACTTGGAGTACAGGCTGTCAGCCTGACCTACCCTTACCCCGTGTCTGAGCTGGAGGCCACTGTCCTCCCCTCCTCTACCGGGATCACATTTGGTGCTCCGGTAGAGATTTTCTTAGTGTCCCTTGGGGCCTGGGACCAGTATGCAGAAGTACTGGCGACTATCCCACAGAACACCCATAGGTTTTTGAGAAGTGTCCTCTTGAATAGCCAGCCTTCTACTGGTTTGATAGACACTGGGGCAAGCATGACAGTGGTGGACAGGACCCTGCTCAAGCCAGAGGACTATGTAGGTGCTCCTCTGAGAACCACCAGGTTAGCTGGTGGGCCTCCCAAATTATCACCTGTAGCCTTAGTCACACTCATGATTGGAGACAAGACAGCAAAGCTTCCTGTCCTGGTTCAGGACAATGTCCCTGCTAACATTCTGTTAGGAAATGATCTAGTAGAGTTGGGGTTGATCTCGGATGGTCTTCCCATGACTGCTGCTGCAGTCACTAGGTCACAGGTGACACCGGGTCTGGCTGTGAGTCAGGTACCCGAGCCAAAGGCGAGGCCTAAGGCAAGAAGAAGGAAGACCAAGAAGGCCACCTCTGTGGAGGGAACACCTTCTCTTCCTGCTGTTCCGACAGCACCCATTGGGATCCATGCTCCGGACGGGCTGGGTCCAGTGGAAAACCCAAACTCAACTCCTGTGGGAGAAGAGACAGAAGACTCTCCTGTGGGAGAGGTTCTCAACCCGGAGGATCATCCCGACCTTCAATGCTTGTTAGCTGAAGGGGGACCCTCCCGGGCAGACTTCTGTAAGGGACAGAGAGAGTGCCACTCTCTCGAGGGACTGAGGAAACAGCCCCTGTCCCAGGCACAAAGAGAAGTGCCTAGGACATTCCGGATTTATTGGGAGGGTGAGCTCCTTGTTAGTGAGCCCACTAAGCCTGAACCTGGTGCCCTCAAGAGGTTGGTGGTACCCCAGGTTTACAGGCCCTTCCTACTGCAGTTGGAGCATTGGGTGCCCTTGGCTGGTCATCTTGGGACCAAGAAGACTAAGCAGAGGCTCTGTGCCCATTTCTACTGGCCACGGATGGGAGTAGAGGTGGAGTCACACTGCAGGACCTGCCCAACTTGTCAGTTGTCTGGCAAGACTGGAGGCAGTGTCATTGCCCCACTGCAGCCATTGCCAGTGGTTGGCACACCATTTGAGAGGGTGGGCATCGAAATCGTCGGTCCCCTTGACCCTCCCACTTCAGGTGGACATCGGTTCATCCTGGTCTTGGTAGATCATGCCACCAGGTACCCTGAGGCAATACCCCTTCGGACTGTTACTGCCAAGGTGGTTGCCAGGGCTCTCCTGGGCATTTTCACCCGTGTTGGATTCCCCAAGGAGGTTGTCTCTGACAGAGGATCCAACTTCATGTCTAGTTACATGAAAACCATGTGGAAAGAGTGCGGGGTAACCTACAAGTTCTCCACCTCTTACCACCCCCAGACCAATGGTCTGGTTGAGAGATTTAATAAAACTCTCAAGGGCATGCTAGGGGCTTTGGAAGAACCCCTAAGGAGGAAATGGGATCTCCTCCTGCCATGCCTGCTGTTTGCTTACAGAGAGGTACCTCAAGAGGGTGTTGGTTTCAGCCCCTTTGAGTTACTCTTTGGACATCCCGTGAGGGGGCCCCTCGCCTTGATCAGAGAAGGCTTGGAAGCCCCCCTTCAAGGTCCCGTCAAGCAAGTAGGGGACTATGTGTTAGGCCTCAGACGGAGGATGACACAGATGATGGGTCAGGCAACAGCAAATCTCAAGGCCAGCCAGGAATTGAATAAGTACTGGCATGACCTTAAAGCCTCGCAAGTGGATTGGATTCCGGGACAGGAAATCCTTGTGATGGAGCCTACCAAGCCTAGAGCTTTGGCAGACAAGTGGACTGGACCCTTCAGGATCATCTCCAAGATGGGCCAAGTCAATTATCTGGTTGACATGGGAGCCTCTGGGGTAGCCCCTCAGGTATTACAGGTCAACAGGCTCAAGCCTTTCCACCGGTGAGCAGAAGTCTCATGTCTCTTGCTAGCTTCAGGGAAAGAAGAGGATGAGAGTGAGCCCCTTCCTGATTTGCTGCATAGCAACCCTCAGGATGGCTCAGTGGAGGGAGTACATCTCTCTCCGGATTTGACAACAGAGCAACAGAGGGCCTGCAGGGCTTTTCTCCAACAGTATGCCTCTCTGTTTTCACTGACGCCAGGCCTTACACCGTGGTGTAGGCATGAAATTGACACTGGTGACAGTGTGCCTGTCAAAAGCAGGTGCTACCGTATGTCAGATACCGTCAAGAACCACATCCAGGCTGAGGTTGCCAAGATGTTGGATCTGGGTGTTATTGAACCCTCAACCAGTCCCTGGTCCAGTCCAGTGGTCCTTGTCCCCAAGGCAAGTTCCCAGGCGGGTTGGAGGTTCTGTGTGGACTACCGAGGAGTCAATGCCGTCACCAAAACTGACACGCACCCATTGCCCAGGGCTGATGAGCTCGTGGACACCATAGGTGCTGCCAAATTTATGAGCACCTTTGACCTTACCTCAGGCTATTGGCAAATAGCTCTGACGGACCATGCCAAGGAAAAGACGGCCTTCTCAACACCTGAGGGACTCTACCAGTTTAGGGTCATGCCTTTTGGGTTGAAGAATGCCCCTGCCACCTTCCAGAGATTGGTCAACCATGCGCTCAGTGGGCTGGAAGCCTTTTGTGTGGCTTACTTAGACGACATTGCCGTCTACAGTTCCACCTGGGAAGAGCATTTGACACATCTGGATAAGGTGTTGCAGGCCTTGAAAAGGGCTAACCTCATTATCAAGGCCACCAAGTGCCAGATAGCTCAGGGGAAAGTTACCTATCTTGGTCATGAGGTAGGAGGGGGTCAAATCCAACCTCTCTCCAGTAAAGTACAGGATGTACAGAACTGGGAGACTCCCACTACTCAAACCCAGGTGAGAGCCTTTTTGGGCCTCACTGGGTACTATCGCAATTTCATGGCAGACTATGGAACCATAGCTGCACCCCTGACAGCTCTAACTTCACCCAAACAGCATAGGAAGGTTAATTGGACCGAAGACTGTCAGAGGGCCTTTGATGGCTTGAAAGAAAGTCTGTGTAGGGCACCTGTGTTGTGTGCGCCTGACTACAGCCGACCCTTTATCGTCTAGACGGATGCCTGCGACACCGGAATTGGAGCTGTCTTGTCCCAGTTAGATGACAAAGGGAGAGAACATCCTATCATATTCATCAGTAGACAACTCAAGGGTAGAAAACTTAGGTGGGCTACTGTTGAAAAGGAGTGTTTTAGCATAGTTTGGAGCCTTAGGCGTTTTAGGCCCTACCTTACGGGGTCTACCTTCAAGGTCCAAACAGATCATAAGCCCCTGAAGTGGCTTATGCAAATGAAGGGTGAGAATCCGAAATTGCTCAGGTGGTCCATTAGCCTGCAAGGGCTAGACTTCACCATAGAGCACAGACCAGGGAAGAGTCACGATAATGCAGATGGTCTTTCCAGAAGGTATGTTGACCGTCTGGATGAGGGTGTCTATCCCGTGGGAGATTAGACACCCTCCACCTCAGTCTGGGGGGGGCGACTGTGATGCTGGAAATGCATCAGAGGGACAGGGCCTCTGAATCCTTGTCCTTTACTGTTTTTATCATGTGTTCTATCGTGTTTTCTGCCCAGGAGTCCATGTGGGACTCCTGGCAGTGCAGCTCTCTCTTTTGGTTTGGTGAACAGACCCATGGGATACCCTTATGGCACCCATGGGTAGGGGTACAACCCTGTGCCCCTAGTGTATGTTTTTGGGCACCTGTGGGTGGCCCACAGAGCAGGGTATGGGCTGGTGGCAGCTCCATGCTGAATTTGACAGGTGCTCTGGGTGTCCTCCATTTTGGGATACCCAGGCCCTGCCATTGGGATCAGTTGATTCCTGATAGGAAACAAGATGGCCCTTTTGGCCTCTTGCTTTCTATTGCCTGTTACCTTGTTTTCCCAAAGTCCTGGGAAGCCCTGACTCTGTCCCTTCCCCCTGACTGGCTGTTGGGTGGAAGTTCCATATATGGTGTTGTTGTGAAGGCCGAGCTAGACTGACTGGAGCCTTCCCAGTGACTGTATGTTGTGGGTACCTCCTGTGGGTGGGACCTGGGTGAATGGAGTGTGTGACCAATATACACTCCTTGTTGTGGTTGTCTGGTTTCTGGCATGAGAGACCAAGACTGAGACAGCCCTGCCTGAAACTGGCCTGAATGCAGTGTGTAGTGTTGAATGGCTGGGTACTTGTCCCAATCCACATTCCTTGTTGTGAGTGTCTGAAAGATCCACATTCCTTGTTGTGAGTGTCTGAAAGGGAGGAGTGTGGCCTGAATGCACTGTGTGCCTGATTGGCTGACTGACTGCATGAATGCCCTTCTGTATGATTGGCTGCTGAGTTTGTGCCAGCAGTGTGGATGAGAGACAGAATAGTATATCTGGGGACCTCTCACCACTGGTAGTTGTTCAGAAGCGTTCAGAAGTGTTCTGGAGCTGAGTCTCCACTCTAAGAATAACTGGAACTGCTGATCCTCGACGTCCAGCTGGAAGAAGAAGACTTGCTGCTGCATTTGCTTCGACCGATCCGAAGGCTGCCGAAATCGTCGAAGACTGACCCGAGAGAGGACCTGGTAAGGCGCCCTCTTCCCGTGCTCCGAGGGACCATCGAGCACCGCTCCATCTTCGCCGAAGCGCCCTGGAAGTCAGACCCTCGAAAGGCTGCCGACCCGAGACGGGACCGCCGAGGAGATCGAAGTGAAGCACCCGGACATCGCCGCTGTCGAAGTCCATTGCCGTCGACCAGGGTTCGCAGGTTTGTGTAACCGCTGGAGGCCCGTCGAAGTTGTGTTGCCCAGCCGTGGGGACCACTTGACGCCGTGCCGCCGACGACCAGAGCCGCCCGCTCCTTTGCCTAAGAACATTCGAATCGAAGGACTCCCTCGCCCGCATCGTCGACCGCTTTGTCCTGCCGGAGAAAGTCGAGGACGACCAACGCGCCGAGGAGAATCCACCGGTGGGTTTCTCGCCACCCGAAGACCACAAAGAATCGAACGACTCGATGCCCTTGCTGGGCCCCCGTCTCCACAATCTTTGCGGTCCAGATCAATTGTCATCGAGGTGTCCCGCACGCCTCTGCCTTGCAGGACGCCAACGCTCCGTCGTCGACGAGCACCGCTTGGATCGAAGCTGCCGCCTCATCGACGCCGTTCTACCCTGTTTGTTGTCGGACGTTCGACGCCCCGTGTCTCCCGCTTGAAAGGGAAGGCATTCAAGAAGGGCCGTCGATTTCCCGACGCCAAACGCCGAGTTCCTCGACGGACGTTCGACGCCCTGTGTCTCCCGCTTGAAAGGGAAGACATTCAAGAAGGGCCGTCGATTCCCCGCCGCCGAACGCTGAGTTCCTCGACGCTTCTCGATGCCTCTCGACGATCCGTGACTCCCGCTTGAAAGGGGATCGCTCAAGAAGGATCTGTCGATGCCTCTTTGAAGAACTCGACTCCACCAGGTACATTGGGGGGGTAAAAACATTATAGGAGGGAATAAGACTTGCAGAACAATATATGGACTGGGCTTGTGCTATATCTTTATTTTACAGGTTGCCCAGGTGGGGGGATCTCCACACAGAACTGTGTCTAGTGGTAGGGGCCAGTATTCTGCCTATTGCTCAACCATCTTATTTTCTCTCCTCTCTCTATTGCT
Organism: Ambystoma mexicanum; assembly: GCF_040938575.1. Classification (NCBI taxonomy): domain Eukaryota; kingdom Metazoa; phylum Chordata; class Amphibia; order Caudata; family Ambystomatidae; genus Ambystoma; species Ambystoma mexicanum. Next base: position 1,161,260,533 of record NC_090941.1, on the reverse strand, counting down.
GGTTTCACTCTATTGATCTATGTGACATTGTTACAGTATTGTTGATGCACTTTAATGAGATCTAATACAAAGGGTGGTACCACTTTAGAATTGTATATATTTGCCATTGTTGATTTTCCTAAGTACAAAGTGAGTTATTATGATAAGTGTACATAACCTTGAATATTGATTATATAAAGACTGTGTTCTAACCAATACAGTGTGTGGACATTCCTTTGTGGGGGCTTGGGGACTACACTGTACTTAAGAACCAGCCTGCATCACCTCCTGAGAAGCTAGGCCTTGATTGCTCGACCATAGCTACCGAATAGAGAATCTAGGCTGGGGTCCTCTGTGCCTCCCCTCTACCATATAGAGAGCAGAAGTACAGACCACCCCCTACCAGTCTTTAAAGTATCCACAAACCTCCCAAAATCCAAACAATCTGTTTTCTGAAACACACAGCCATAGCTATCTGTTGTTCTCTCAGCAAAAAGAGTATCTGAGAAACTCTCTCCTGGCACAACACACCCACTAAAATGTCCTGACCAATCCCTTTCAGTGCTCATTCTCATTTGCATGACTTCTGAACCCAAAAATCACCGGATGTAACACCAGATGTCCGCGAACTACCGCCATGTCCGCGGACATATCTTAACATGAACAGCCCTTCTACCATTTCCACTTCACTCTCTGTGCCATTCCCTCATTGGATGTAGCTAAGAAGTCACATGACCATCCACCAATCACATTCAAGACCTCTACATCTAACTGCATCATCATAGATCAGCACTTCAAATGTACTGTGAATCTCTCTGAGTACAAGTGTCACATCATTGGCAGGCACCATCTACCAGAAATACTGTACAAGTCTTCAAGATTTCTACTTGCAGCTCCATGCATATCCATATGCATGAACACAAACTTCAGGTATGCATATTTTCTGTACAGTACATGAACACATTTTAGCTTGTGTAATCTGTAAAATGAATTTACTGTACTTTTTTCAATTTCCTAAAATCAACTATCACTTATAAACCTTTATACTTTTTACTTTCTTTATACACACACACTCAAATCATGTTAAACTAACATTTTTTAAATGAAATGTATAGACTACATATATTCAAACAAAATTGCATGCATGAACACTCTATGTTCCAATCTCAAAAAATAATACTTATACAATTACTATTTTTTATTTATTTATTTAATTACTTTAATTTAAGCATGACATTAAGGCAATATTACCTAGAACAGCTTAGTTACAGAAATAGTGATATTCAGTGGTACATTATGAATTTCACAAGACAAAGTAAAGATATTTTGTTTGCTACAGTTAGTCATTGCAATACAATTTGTTCATTAAGAAAATATCATATGTATTGAACTGGTGCGACGTATCTTTTGTAAATAAGATAGTTTTAATGGTTTTCAGGAAGGCACTGAGGATTTCAATTAAAAAAATCATTGTCTAAATTAAAAACAGTGCTATATACAAACAAGATTACTAATTTGTTTCTTTTACAATTGCAGTGAAGACCATTCTCCTGAAAAGAAGCAGCCGAATTTCAAGAACAAAGAAGAACTAAGAAATAACCTGTTCATATTAGAAAAAAAGTAAGTAGAATATCACCATAATATTTGTATTATTACTCAAACACACTGTAAAGGTAATTCATGCTATTTCTGTGCCTAAAAAAAGAGATTGTGCACCATACTGTCCAAAAATCCCCATGTCTGAAAGAGCGATTTACAGCCAGAATGGCCCACAAATTCCTATTTTTGGACACACAAATTACCCAACTCAACCGCTAGAATTTTGATATTATAGAACAAACAACTGTTTTAATTGTATACATTAGATTTACTATTTGTACTTCTCCACACCACTAGCTTACTTTTTTCTGTCATCTGAACCCCAGTTTAGTAGCACATAAATTCAAAAATACCCATCCCTACTAGTTGTAGTTCCCAATGCACAATCACACACCATTACACACATCTTTATCATCTTACTCAAACACTCATGCACACAGCACACATACATTGCATAACAACCAACCCATACCTTCTTTTTTTTTTCAACAGACCCTAAAGAAAGCCTACCAAAAGTCAAGTCCGTAGAAAGCAACGCAGAAGTAGAGCAAATGAAAATAAAAGTGTCCGACATACGCATCCATCTCTAGCTGAATTTGTAAAAAAAAGTTGAAACAAAACAGCTAATACAGTCATTTAGTGAAACACAAGATGTTTCAAGCAAAAACACTTTGCCTCCTCTATCAAAATGTAAAACAAACCAAAAAACAATTAACAGAAAATCAGCTATCACTACAGATAAAACTGCTTCTTTAAAATTTGATATAGTGCAAAGTAAGCATACCAAGAAAAGTATTTTAGCCAAAATGTACTGTCACAAAGTCCTTCAAAATCTTATAAAAACAGGAGAGAAATCAGGTTCAATGCTTAAAACCTATCATAGGAAATTAATCTTAGAAGTGTTGATAGACAGTGCAATTCTTCTCAAAAGAATGTTATTTATTTTAGTGTTAAACAGAATGAAACCACTAACAAAATGAATAACTTAATTACAAAAAAGACTTCTCAATAAAAGAAATGTCAACAGAAAGAACTTCTTAAGTATCTGTGGAGGTGAATAGAATCATACTACGAGCACAGAACCATACTTTAATGAAGAAGCGTACAAACAAAAGCAAACAAATATAATTGCCATACATACCAGTGGTCGAGGTTATGAAAAAGTGAATAATATCATAATGGAACAAGAAGTACTCCTTACAAGAATATGACCTGAAAACTTAGAAATAGCCCTCCATTCAACTGAATCAGAACATCTAGTGTACAAATGGCCATGCACATCAATGTGTAACATTCCCAAACAATTTTTCAAGTCTTTACGCCAATTCCCCAATCAATATGTAAAAAGCAAAGACAAAATCAAAATTAAACTACTGCAAAATATGGATACCTGTCCAGTGCGCAAGTACACAGGACTACAAGGACATTCATTGGCCTGCATTACAGGACCTACTTGTAAAACCACCTTCCATGATATCAAAAGGATATCAACACATCATTCAACTATAAGAAATCTAGTCTATAAACTATACTAGTTTATGCTAAAGGTCCTGCTTGAGCACCAGCAAATTTAAATAACATTCTTCTACATGGTACAGCAAAAGCCCTACTTGAAGAAGTTGACTATATCCCAAAACAAATGTTGGAAGTGAGAGCCACTTACAGAATTAAATAGCTTTAAACCAAATTAGCAACAATTCTACACATGGCAACCTTTTACTAAACACATACGAAAAAGAAATACTAAAATTTAAAAGTACATCAGCTGAAGTACCAAACCATGTGTGTGTATGTTGCCGCAGAACTTTTTATAAAAGTAACACAAAAACTGTAGACCTATCATACAAATAGAAGACAATGAAGATTTTGAATGGTTTGAATTAGCTCTCTACCTTGTAGCAGAAACAAATACGAAATAACTGACCCCTTAATACTTTGCAGTTACTGCACTACAAAACTTCACAACAACCAAACTCCTTCACGTGCTATCACAAATAATTTGGAATTATACCCACTACCAAAACCCCTACAACAACTTAATTTATATGAGCGCATCATAATTCAAACAATGCACCCATTTCAAGCAATAATACGCCTTCACCAAAAACAGCATAATTACCTCCCTCTGAATTGGTAAAAGGCATTCATGGAAAAGTAGTTTATTTACCATTAGATCTAAAAGAAAATGTGCATACTCTAGGAGTGCAACGTCCAATGTAGCAATCTTTAATTATCTTAGTAAATGGAGTACCTACAAAAGACTAAAGAATATGGCAACAGCTGGTAGATTTACATAAAGTTAGACAAGACTTGCAATATCTTAAAGAGAATAATGAATATTACAAAGAAATTAATATTGAAGAAAACCTGAAGGATACAACTGAAATATTTCAAGAAACACAAGAAGCTGGTCAATTTGAGCTCCTAGATCCTGCTACAATATCAAATACTTTAGACCATACAATTCATCCTTTGCACTCTAATGACACCGTACAAGATGTACTAGAAACTTACCAAATGCGTCAAACAAAAGGATCACCAATCAGCATATGGGAAAAAAGTATAGAAGCACGTGCTTTTCCTCTACTCTTTCCTACTGGCAAAGGAGGAAGATACGATGATAGACCTATTCAAATATCAGCATCAGAATACCGCTCATTACGGATGTATACTGAAGATCCCAGATTTAGACAAAATGTGGAATACATATTCCACCTACTCTTTGAAAGTGAACTAGCAACTTTATGTTACGGAGTTGCACACATATTAAAATCAGGATCACACTGCCAAATTATGACAGCTACACAATTATTACAAAAAGTGCAACAAAAGGATGAGGTTTTACAATCAAATATTACAAATCTATTAGCAAATATGCATGGTATTAAAGAGTACTGGTTTCAACGTCATGGAGATGTACATTGTATGATCAGAAACCTTGGCCCACCCACTTGGTTTGTTACATTAAGTTGTGCAGAACATGCATGGGAAGATTTACATGATTTCCTACGCATATCAAACAAAAACAAAAGAAACATAGATATACTAACACCTGGAGAACTTTGTTCTTTGGATCCTGTTAATGTTTCAAGATATTTTCACCATCGCTTCATTGCTATGCTACATTTTATTTGTAATAAAACTGTTCCTCCCCTTGGAGAAGTGCAACACTTCTTTTGGAGAAAAGAATACCAAGCCAGAGGAGCACCACATATCCACATGCTTTTATGGATTAAAGATGCTCCTAAATTTGGTCAAGACAGTAATGCCACTGTTTTAAAGTTTATTGAAAAATATGTCACTTGTGAAATTCCATTCGAAGCAACAAATAGTGACCTTCATGCACAAATTTCACGATTTCAAATACACAAATGTGGAAAATATTGTCGTCGCAAATACAAAAACAAAGGGAAATACTACACCAAATGCTGATTTGGTTTCCCTAGACCAGTTACAAATACAGGTCAAATAAACAACCTCATGTCTTCAGTTAGACATAGTGTTAAAGGTAAATCACCTAAGAACACGTATTACATAAAAAGAACAGAAGAATCAAAATATATTAATGATTTCAATGCAATAATTGCCCTCTTATGGAATGCAAACATAGATGTGCAGTACATTGCAGACAATTCTACTGCAGTTGCACGATATGTCACAGCATACTTAACTAAAGCAGAAAGGACAGAGCTCCAAGACCTCTGGAATGACCTACCATCAGATAAAACAGTATCTCAGAAATTATACAGCTTGGGCATAAAAATGCTTACCCATAGAGAATGTGGATCACATGAAGCAGCTGATCGTTTAACTGGTACTTCATTGTATGGTAAATCTGAAAATATAGTATGGCTAAGTCCTGGTCCAGCTAAATCTAGAAAAAGAGTTCTAAAATCATATGAAGATATAGAAACAATAGCCAAACATGATCCCAACAGCCAAGACATTTTAAAAAACAATTTATTGGACACATACCACCCAAACAGAAGTAATACTTTGGAAAACATGTGTCTATACCAAATAGCCCAAAACTACACATACAAAAATAATATGAAACCCGATAAAAAAAAAAGGTAAATATAGAGTGACAGACTGTGAAGGCAGCTTAGTTAAACTCACTAAACCAAATTTAATTAATCATATCAAATTGTCATTGAAGACTCCTCAACATAAAGAAGTATGTTACATGTCCCTGCTACAACTCTTCAAACCATGGAGAAAAGAAGAACAATTACTAGATAACTATGACTCATATGAGGATGCTTTCAAAGCAAATGAAAGCACTATAACTGATGTAAACTTTACACAGTACAAAACAATGTTGCACAATGAACTTCAACATGAAGAAGAACTCCAAGCCCAACTAGATAAGGATACTCCTGACACTAGTCAACCTTCTGTAACAGGAAGCCAAGAACCACTGGGAGAACCACTAATAACAAATGAGGCAGAATTAGCTATGATAGAAGTAGAAAACACCATGTGTCAGTATGAAGATAAGGAAGACTTAACTATACTACAATCAAAACTAAACAATGAGCAAAGTAGCATTTTTCAAGAAGTAACAAAACAAATTGCACATGGTGTAAAACAAGAAAATAAAGAATGTTCCTGCCATAATTATAAACCTATACTACTGTACGTCAGTGTTGAAGCTGGTTCTGGCAAAACATTCCTAATCAAAATCATTAGTAAGTTCCTTCAACAATTGACAAACAACAAACTGTCAGCTGTTGTCACTGCCCCCACAGGTTTAGCTGCCTACAACATAGGTGGTGTTACATTACACCGATTACTACTATTACCAGTAGAACACCAGAACAAATTAGACTATTACAAACTTTCTGCAGAAGCTGCAATGGAATTACGCAGAGTATTGAAACAAATGAAAATGCTACTAATAGATGAAGTGAGCATGGTCTCCAACCTGATGTTAGCTTTGATTCACCTCAGATTACAAGAAGTACTCAAAACAGACTATGAAGAGCTATTTGCAGGAAAACACATTATTGTTTTTGGAGATCTGCTTCAATTAACACCAGTAAAAGGTGAACCTATTTTTAAAACATTAGGGCACAAACTCTGCCGTAAAACTGTTGGCAGCATTGGAAATGTCAACCTTTGGCAACATTTCCAATACAGAGAATTAACAGAAAACATGCGCCAATCTGCAGATCTAACTTATGCCAACATTTTAAAAAGTTTGAGAGTTGGTATACTTTCTAAAGAAGCAGAAGCAACATTGAAAACCCGGCACATTAATGCACTTTATGGCGATAATGCATGTGCTACAGATGTTATGGAACAATTAGCCCACAAAAATGTCAATTGTATGGCCTTAATGCCAACTCTTGCAAGCTGTTTCAAATTCAATGAAATCATGCTAAGTAAAGAAATGCAACCAATAATGGAAATTAGCGCCACAGACAAACTAGATGTACATGGTATGACACTACCCATGTGTGACCAAGCCACAACAAGACTAAATAATTTAGAAAAATCAATCTCAAACACAGCAGGCTTAGAAAAGATGTTAAAATTATCCTTAAATTGCAGAGTAATGCTTAAACGTAACCTTGACGTGGACCAAGGACTAGTTAATGGAGCACTGGGTACAGTTGTTGGCTTTCAAACATACCCACGTGACAACAAAATTCAGTTTGTCAATATACTCTTTGACAAACTTTCAGAAGTAAAACGGATAGGACGCTCAACAGCTAGATTCCTTCTCTTCAAAGATATGTATGTACGCAGAGAACAATTTTCTTTAACTCTTGCATACGCAGTCACAATACATAAATCACAACGTCTTACTCTAGACAAAGCAATGATAGACATTGGTAACACAGTCTTTAAAGAAGGCATGAGCTACGTAGCACTGTCACGCCTACGTACACTTGACGGTCTATTTCTAATCAACTTTGATGCAAGTAAAGTAAACGCTGATATTCCTTGCATTTTAGAATATAATAGACTTCGCTCACTATACACTCCCCATCTAAACACATATTCTGTTCCACAAAAACTAAAACGTTGTAAAAGAAAACTAAATCAAACAGAAATGCAACAGGACGTCATTGCAAATCCTCCAAAGAGAGTAAAAGAAACTAATACTTCATCAAGTACCACAAACAAAAAAGAATCAATTAGAGAAAGTAAACCAGGTACTTCTTTAAAGAAGGAAGACAAACTCCAAAAAAAGCAGTTAGATACAGAACTACCTGGACCATTTAAATTCTCAAAAATAGTTGGTGTAAGTTGCTATGCAAATGTAGCAATGAATATTCTATTTCAATTACCACCAATTGTTGACAACATTTACTCACATTACAGACCCATTGTGTTTGCAAATGTTAGTACTTCACAGAAATGCAGCAAACAATCCTGACAACACATATAGGAGCCGATTCATGGAATAATTAGCGCGGCGCAAGTGGGCAAAAACGTGCGAATCGCAGTGGAATATAAGTGCACTAGTGAAAAGCAATCACTTCCTTATCTACAGATCAAGAAGCAACAACCTCCTCTGAGGTCCAACACAGCGTTTAGGTTATCTAGGCATGCTTAGTGTCAAGATTGGATTCTTGTAATATCTTATGCCTGGGTGTTCCTAAAGGTTATTTCATGCATTTACATCTAGCCCGGATCAGAGCAGCCACTAATGGCCTGGGCTTTGAAATGAATGGCCAATTCTTCTCAGGCTTTCAAAGTCTCTGAAGGCACCCTATAATACAAAAGGTCAAAGTGAAACTTCTTTGTACAGTTCACCAGGTGATGTGGCGTACCAGTCCTAGGGTCCTCATTGAAAAGATGAAAGGAATCTCAATTGTTAAGTCATTGGTCAGTCAACGCAGGACTACTCAGCATACATGCATATAAATGCCAAAACAGGGGGGGCATCATGCTGGGTTTACAAAGCTTCACCTTGGACTAATCTACCACTGAACAGGTGGCTTCTGGGAAATGACTGACTCTTCCCCCAGACACTTTGGGAATGTTCTATAGGAAATAGGATAACAGCATCAGCCCTTCTGAAACAACAGAGGCGTTAAGCTTTTCCTCAAGAGTCAGTCATTTCCCTGAAGCCCAACCCAGCATATATGAGTCACTTACATGTATGCTAGCCTGCTCCTCTTGCAATATGATATGAAAGGTTATTCATAATGCGCTTAATACCCAGAGGTTTCTAAGCAGGAACCGGGGGATCAAACCTGCGGTGCTTCATGTTGTCTTGCGTCCAAGGCGAGCATGTTGCCCCTGAGCTATCCTCCTGAGACAATGGCACAGAGGCAATGGTGCCTTTCCCCTGACCCTGCTACCAAGTTGGCTTACAAACAAATATGGAACCTTTATCAGTGTTCTATAAAAACAGGCAAGGCACAGCATTATGCTAACCGCATTCCCGATGCTCCCTGGTCTTTCAAAGAGCTTTTTCCGGTAGCGCAAGAACTTTCCACTCCTGCTCTATCTCCGTCTATGAATGTCCGCACTCAATCACATTGTGATATCATTGCTTCTTTTTTATTCAAGAAGTTATCTGTATTATACGTGAGAAGATATGTGCAGAAAGACCTACTTCTCTTAGTATTTCAAACTCTCTAATCTGCCCGATGGAATACTGTCAGCGGTTGGGATGTGGATGACTGAAAACTGGCTTATGTTAAATGGGGAGAAGACTGAGGTACTGGTGGTAGGCCAGGCCTCCGCCAGCCTCTGTTGGACCTCAGATTATTGCCCAGCATGCCTTGGGCCTTGCCTGAAACTTTCCATTGTAGTCAAGAGCCTTGGTAGTAAGGTCATGGCCTCTGGCTCCAGAAAAGCACACATCTCTGTGGTTTGCCAGACTGGCTTTGCTAAACTGAACATTTGAAGAAGGTTCTTCCTTTCCTTCCTACTGAGGCAAGGACCACCATTGTGACTGCCTCTATTATGGGGACAATAGATTATTGCAATAGCATTTATCTTGGTCAGCCTGAGGCCCTACTTCAGCGCCTTCAGGTTCTCCTGAATGCAGCAGCTAGGCTCGCCCTTAATGCTCCCAGACTGTCCCACTCCCACAACCTTCTTCAGCGCCTTCACTGGCTACCTGTTAGAACCAGGGTGAAGTTCACCGTGCTGTCCACGCTGCTGGAGCAGAATTTCTCCAATCTAAGCTCTCGCTCTATCAGCCCAAGAGATCCCTCTGCTCAACCAACCAAGATTTGTTGTCTGTCCCCCACTTCCAACACTTCCGATGTGCCCGGGCAGGAGGCAGAGCTTTTACTGTACTGGCTCCATCTTTGTGGAATGCCCTCCCTTTCCATGTTAGGAGCAATCATGTTGTATCAATATTTCGCAAACAGCTCAAAACATTGTTGTTTTAATGTGGGATGCCTCCCTCTCCTCTCCGGTTTCGTTTTAGCGCCTTGACTCCACCAGGTCTTTGTTGCACTCTATAAACACTTTTACACTACATTACATGGGTGGAGACTGCATCGTGCTGCTACTCGTTTCCAATCTTGCATGTCAGCAGCTGCTAATCGGATGAGATAAAACCTTTCAAACTTAATTCCAATATATCAGACATTATAGTGACAGGTGGTCCATCCACCTTTTGGGCTGCTCCCTCTGTGTTTCTGATCCTATGCCTGTCCCTCCACCAAGCGGTAGTGTCAGAACCTGGGTTTAGGTTTGACCATTGACAGCATGTTGGCTTTGCTACCTCAGATAACGTTCTTGACTTCTTCTTGTTTTATTTACCTTTCTATTCTCAAACAGATCCTTCCATGTGTTTCCTCTCCCTTGGACAAGATCAACATGCCTACTTTGAACACCTTGAATATAGCCTTCACCTGTTGCAGCTCATGCAACATTCCGGTGCCAGGTGGATGTATACCTCTAGGAAGCCTTCTCACATTACACACTGGACGGGCGTCCCTACAATCTATGCCCATTACTCAGTCCCCTCCCTTCGTTCATGCAGTCTTGGCTTTTCTCTTAGGGTCCAGATGCACTCTCATTTTGGCCACAGTTTGTTTGCAGTGAGAGGGTCTTTCTGTTAAATCTACCATTGATTGGAACCATCTTCCTGTCATCTTCACTGATAAGGAATCACTTGCTGTTTGGGCACCTCTTAGGTTCCATGTTTACATGTATCTCCTCTCTGCTCCCTCAGGTCTCTTGCCCAAAGAGCCTCCTTGTTGTGTTCATGCCTTAAATATGAAAATATAATAACGTATTCTTCTACTCAAGAAACACAACCCAAGTTTCCTGGATGTCCACCCCCAGTTAGCAGAAATGGACGCCTCGGCTCCCACTGGAACCTGATCCTCTACCAGGAGCGCACAACTTGTTTTGCCGAAGGGCCGGATGTACCACACAAGTCTCATACAACAAGTCGAACACGTCATGGGAATGTGTGGGTGTCAGGGGCATTGGTGTGGACATTGGTTTTTAAGGTGTACTTTGTGCTTATTACATTGGGCTTCATTACGACCCAGGCAGTAAGTTACCGCCTGGGTCGTACCTTTACCGCCATGGCGTAAACTACGTTTACGCCATGGTGGTTGGCGGACTTACCGCCCCATTCCGAGGTTGGCGGGGCGGTAAGTCCCCATTAACCCATTTACCCTTCCCCATTCCCATTTTTGCCCCATAGGGCATAATGGGAGTGGGGAAGGCGTTAATTACGCCACCGTAAATTACGGTGGCGTAATTAATGACAAGGTCCCTTAGCGCCATGGATTTTAACACCTGCTAAAAGCAGGTGTTAAATCCTCCATGGCGCTAAGGGACCTCGGAATCAGGCGGTAAGGGTCGGCGCTGTTTACGCCGCCGTAAACCCCTTACCGCCTGGGTCCTAATGAGGCCCATTGCCTTTTAATGGCATTGCCACTTGCCGGGCCATACATTATGTCATGAAGGGCTGCATGTTGTGCACCACTGCTCTACATCAACCATTAGATGACAGTAGCCGTCACGGTCTCGCCCACCTGCTCCAATGTGAATTTCATTTTCTGGCGTGAGATCCTCTGGGACCATGAGCTCTGGGCTTGCTTTGAATGATGTTTTCCTCTTCCATGTTCTCCCCTCCCAGATTCCCCACTCTCCTCCATGCCACCTTCACCCACAGACTACTAAAGTGGTTTATCTGCTTGTAAGTGCTGACCAGAACACCAAAGTAAGTGACTCCAAAGATGAGACATGAAGGTTTAGCAGGATGGCCCCCAGAGATATCAATTCCAAGGAGGTCATTATGAGTATAGAGAGCGTGGCTACCCCCACACCGGTTACCGGGTCCGGGTCCCTTGAATAGTTGTACCAGGCGTCCTTAGCGGGTCCCGCGAGTGGACCTCAAATGAGGCGGTAGAGGTTTAACGGTGCCGGCAGCTCTACCGGCCCATTAAACCCCTACCGCCAGGGTCGTAATGCCCCCTCCAAGTCTGATATAAGACCTCAACATCCCTTCATATTGATGAGGCCATATTTACATTTGTTGCACGTACCACATTTATGGAAACCTATTCCTTGTGTATCTAGCAAAGGCTCTTTTCAAATATGTTTAATGATATGATAGGTTATTTATAACCTCCTTAATACCCAGAGGTTTCTAAGCGGGGACCCGGGGATCGAACCTGTGTTGCTCTGCGTCGTCGTGCTTCCAAGGCGAGCATGTTTCCCATCCTTAATTTTTATTTCTTATAACAATCTTCATGCAATGTGCAACCAAGCAAGGTGTTCATGTTGTGCTTTAGGTATGTAGCAAATCACATCACGTAATTGCCCATGAAGTTTTATTACACATTAAAACTATTTCTCTCAGGACCCAAACATACTCTCAGCTATCTTTAACAAGACTCTAATCAACGCCATAAACTCTATAGCCCCTCTTGAAAATAAGAAAGAAAAAAAATCATTCCACTGCAACTCATGGTTCTCGGATTAACTCCAAACCCTCCGAACTCAAAAGCGTCAAGCGCTAAAAAACTGGCAAATGGACCCCAGTGACATAAATAAGAGCTTTTTCAAACAAATAGCCCTCCAATATAAAAAAGCCATCTTAGCAGCCAAATCCAACTCCTTCAATGACAGGATGTCAAAGGCAAACTGCCAAGCTAAAGAATTATTTGCAATATTTAACAAACTAGTTACTCCCCCAGCCAGCACCGAAGAGATAACCAAAGACAAAGCCAGGTGTGCTAGTATTCAGTCTGCCATGCTCAACAAAATAAAACTCCTCCAGAACAAAATCCAAAACCATTGCAAAGACCTCCCTAATCAAAAAAACAACCGCCCCTCTCAAGACAATTGTAGTAATTTCAATCACGCTCAATTCTCTTTCAGAGATGTCACTGAACTGGAGGTCCTCAATCTCATCAAAAACCTCAAACCATCTCTCTGCAAAGCAAACATCTGCCCACCCAAACTCATCAAGGAATGCGCTAATGACCTAGCACCCCTGATTACTGCCTTCATCAACGCATCCTTCCAAACAGGAACCGTCCCAGACAATCTCAAGGAAGCCTGGGTTTGGCCACTTCTAAAAAAGGCCACGCTTGACCCAACAAATCCCAACAACTACAGACCGATAACGACAGTCCCATTCCTCTTAAAAATCCTAGACAAAGCAGCTCACAACCAGATACAATCATACATAGAAGCAAACTCCATACTAGGCAAAAGACAATCCGGATTCCGTGTTGGGCACGGGTCAGAATCCACCTTATTGGACCAAAAAAATCAAATCTCACAGATCATGGACAAAGGCAAGCCTGCACTGTTCCTCCTACTCGATCTATCAGCTGCATTTGACTTGGTAGACCACCAAACACTTACCACTCACCTCAACCATGCAGCTCATTTCTCCAAACAAGCAGCATCCTGGATCACATCCTTCCTTGAAGGTAGAGCCATGAAGGTCTACTCGGACACAGCAAATGCAGACCCTACCACAATCAACTGCGGTGTCCCCCAAGGATCTTGCACAGTCCCCACACTCTATAACCTCTTTACAAAACCCCTCTTTGACCTACTGGACTCTATAGGTATAGCATATACCAACTATGCAGACGATACCCAAGTACTTATTCACCTTTCTGGACTCTATCACCAAGACACCACAACCCTTCACAACATCTATGCCACTATATAAGACTGGATGGCAATCAATGGCCTCTGTCTTAACGGGGAGAAGACTGAAATCCTCATCCTTGGCCTAACAAACACAATAACGAAACTAAGCCCCCAAAACACCAACATCAATATAGACAACACTTCCATCCCTGTATCATCCACCGTCAAGACTCTAGGTGTTCACATTGACGCAAATCTATCGATGAACAAACAAGTCAGCTCCATAGCCTCTGCATCTGCATTCAGCACCAAACTCATCAATGCCATTAAACCATACCTATCCACCCCAAACACCTGGCCATAGCTTGAGCAACTATAGGCGCCAAACTCGTCTACTGCAAAACCCTCCTAGCTGGCACCTCTGCCAAGAACATTCAAAGACTGCAAACCACACAAAACAATACACTCAGAGCCGCCCTGAGCATCCCTAAAAGAGACCATATATCCCAAGCCAGACGTGAAGCACGTTGTCTCCAGGTCAAAGACCGTATCACTCTGAAAATCCTCACCATCACACACAGATGTATCTACAAAACCGCCCCAACTTACCTATCTGAAGCATTATCCAGGACCACATCCACTCGCCCCACCAGAGCCCAGTACACCAACCAGCTACAACCACCACACATAAAGAGAGCTACAGCTGGAGGTTTAGGCTTCTCCTACATTGCACCAAAACTTTGGAACTCGCCCCCGGCCACTCTTAGAGCTGAAACCTCCATCCATGTCTCCCGCAACAACCTCAAGGCCACATTCCTCAACTAGCCTTGCCCTGGCATTCTGATTGTAATATAATACAAATGTATATCTTTATTGTAACCTGTAAATATATTACCAATGATTATATAACTATTTTGTACCCTGTATGTATATTGCTAATGACTATCTAACTAAGCCTTGTACTGTAACAAGTGCCACGATGTCTTCGGACTGTTGTGCGCTATATAAATACGAATAAAACAAAACAAACAAACTATCAATAAAACATAAGGTCAAGAAAAAACTGTAATGTTATCTACATTGACATGACTCATGAGAGCATGCACTCTGACAGGACATAGAGACATTGCTTGTTTATGTAGGTCCTGAAGAAGCATGCACAGGGGAATACAGTTTCCAGGAATTGCGAAACTGTGTTGGCCTAACAATTATATGTCAGTCATACATTTGAAGCTTATGAACATGATTTCTAGAATTTCCATTCACTATATGTGGAACTTAAAATGTCTTGATTAAAAGCCATGCATTTGTGTGCATAAAGTTTCATCGGTTTGCAACTTTGGGATGAGTAAATAACCCCAAAAACTCACAGATGTTAATTTATGACTGTAATCTAATAATTATGACATGATGTATTCCTTTCAAAGGTTAGTTATTACATGTATATTGAAAGACTTATAAAAACGAATATATAGCCATTATGTGTATTTTATAACTGCTCACAAATATATATATCACATTACATTTTTAATTTGGCATCAGTGCATTGATGTTCACACGTTTAATCACTGCGGTACATTTTAAATTGACAGTATTTGCATAAAGGTATGTCGTCATTTGTCCATGACACCAGTCTCTCGACATATGATGCCTTTGTGCAATAGCGCCTGTTGCCGAATAGGATTACCAAAATAAATGATCTCAGGCCCATGTAACCAGATAGACTGAACACATATGTCAACATGCTACTTTATTATCTGTTCAATAAAGGAGGGAAACTTGGCAAACAAACAGATTGCAGTTCAGACACTCTCAATGAATTTCGGTTACACAAAGGTTTTGTACTTCAACATACGTCATCTATGACGTCATTCTACGTGGCTAACAGTAAAAACCTACCGGCTGGAGAGATTGGTTAAGGGAAATGTATATATCTATACTTTATATAAGTATTAGTAATTGCAATTGTAATGAGTTATGTATAACATGCTTAATACCCATATGTTTCTAAGTGTGGACCCGGGGATCTAAACTGGGTTGCTCTGTGTCATCTTGATTCCAAGAAGAGCTTGTTGCCCCTGAGATATCCTCCCGAGCTATCATCATTGGTTGCCCCTTATTTGGTAGACACGCCTTGAACTACCTCTATGCAAAATACAGATACTTACATAATACCAGCAGCGGATAGCTCGTGCAGCAGGGTATGGTATGGTCCACTATTACATAGGCCCTCATGATTGGTTGGCACTCTCTTACCAACCGTGGACATTCATCTCATTAGCAGCATGTAAGCAATGTAACCAGGTGCAAGAGAACATCGAACTGCCTTTCTTGTATCTATTTAGCCGACCATCTCTCATCAGTTAGGCCCTAAACCAAGGCGTCTTCTCTGTAGTTGATCTTGCTGACTGTTCTCTTCCTCAGAACTTTAAAGGGAGTGAAGGTACTTTGCGATCTTCATCAGGAGATGTATGAATAGGACTTTTTTCCCAGTCCTGAATCACATGCGAGGAGACCATGATTTTGTCCATTCTTTCCTTTTATTTATCGCTATTTGATTCCATTTTTTTGGCTGCTATTACTCTTCATGGCCCCTGGAACCTTGGTTGCTCGATTCCGCATGCGCTTTCTGCATCTTTAATTGAATAATCCTTGGCACTCTCAACTGCTCACTCCCTTAATTAGTCTAAGAGAATGGGCCTCATTCTGAGTCAGGCGTTAAGGGGTTAACGGCGCCGTAAACGGCGCCGACCCTTAACGCCTGATTACAAGGTCCCTTAGCGCCATGGTGATTTTAACGCCTGCTTTTTGCAGGCGTTAAAATCCATGGCGCTAAGGGATCATGGTGCTAATTACGCCACCGTAATTTACGGTGGCGTAATTAGCGCCTGCCCCACTCCCATTATGCCCTATGGGGCAAAAATGGGAATGGGGAAGGGTAAAATGGGAAATGGGGATTTACCGCCCCACTCACCTTGGAATGGGGCGGTAAATCCGCCAACCACCATGGCGTAAACGTAGTTTACGCCATGGCGGTAAAGGTACGACCCAGGCGGTAACTTACCGCCTGGGTCCTAATGAGGCCCAATATGTCCTGCGTATGTAGCTTATCCTCTTTGACTCCTTTCAAGCCTTGCAGTTGCTTCTTGCTGTGTCATCCTTGATTCTGATGCAAGCAAATGTGTATTCCTGTGCTTGTGAGCTCTGCAGTTTTGGTTTCCCTATTTGAGGCGTCTCGCTTGCTTTTATTCAATGCTGATGTACATTTTCTCATGGCATCTTTACTCATGTTCTATTTACTACTGTAGCAGCTGTTAACGTTGTCTTATCTACCGTGTGTTTCTGCTTATATACATTGATTACATCTCTTGTCACTAATCTTCTCAGTGTCTATGATTTTCTTTATGTTCACATATGTTTACTTTGTGGCGTTAACACCCGATCCGGTGGGCCAGATCGGGTGTTAAGGCCATTAGCACTCCGGGTTACCAAAGCGGCTACATGGGGTGTTAAAAAAAAAAATGTTCCTTCGTCCGATGGGACACAGTGCGCATCCCATTGAACATAAGACAATCCTTTCCCAAGATGGCCACCACGGAAAGGGAAAGCAAGGCTCAGTACGGAGCCTGTCTTCCCTTTCCATGACAGCTAACTGGAGCACTCAGGATGGTGGGGAGCAGCTGTGAGCGGCAACCATAAGGTAAACAAAGGAGCGGGGATTTGGGACGTATTTTAAAAAAATTGTGACCTGCGGCGGCAAGGCAGCCTGCGGTTTCCTGTAGAATGTGGGCTGAGATCAGAGATGTCATCCCCCATTCTGCAGAATCTGTTTGGCTGCAGCCCTCCACCCCACAACTAATGTTACTTCAATCACATCTTCATTCTTTAGATATCCGTACGTCGAATTTAATGCATTCACATATCTTCTCTTTCTAGTGGTGTCACTTTACATCTGTCAGACTTTTCTTATAATTGTCCTATGTCCAGTGGTGTTTGGAGGCTCATGTCTACCGCCTCAGTTTGAGGGTATATTCAATATGGTCGTCTCAACGCATATCATCTCTCATACCTTCTGTGTGGTATTCGGATGATACCAGGTGTCATGCAGAGTGTTCTCTTGCTATTCTTCCTATATTACGGAGACGAGGGGGAGGGCTCTATAAATGACATGTACATCTGACTCGCTACACCCACACAAGTTCTGCTATACTGCATCAATATAATCCTGTATATAGTTAGTTAATCCAACAATAAAAATCTGTTAATATTCACATTATTATTGAAACAAACAGGAGAGAGAAAGAAAAGGAAGAACATTTTGATTGTGTCAGGTCAGAATCAGGAGATACTTAAGCAAACATGATTTTCAAAAGGTTTATTTTCTCTTCTGATTCAAAAGACCTTACCTTTCCCCACTCTGTGACACTAAATCCTACTATATCCAAAGGAAGTGAAAAGGGGTACTCGTCAGGGTGTGAAGATGGTCAGACATAAATGAAGACCTCTGTCCAGAAATCCTATGCTAACCTACTTTCTCTCCCAACTGTTCAAATGAATATATCAAACCACCAAGGCATACTTTTGGGCCTTGCCCAAGGGGAAGGGTTGGCTGCTTCTCTATGACCCCCACCTTTGCATCTCTTTACCTTATGCACTGCCTATGTTCACATTCCAAAATGTATAATTTGTGTACAGATAGAGTGCCGTCACAATGTTCCAGCTAGATCTTGCAGGTTCTCCTTGAAACCTGTGTGTCTCACAGTTATTCTTCCTCCAGGGGCACTCCTGCTATTACACTTCCTGCAGCCTGGGTTTATTTCAGTCTCTTCCTCTCCCACTCTTGAGTTTGTTCTTGCTCTGCTCCCAATCTGGGCTCCTTGGTTCCTTCACCCACACCAGGCTTCTCTGTTTAATGTCTTCAATACAGAGCCTCTTGGTTTTTTCCCCAAACTCGGCTGTCTCTCAGTTTCTCTCCCCACTCTGGGGCATCTCTGTTTCTTCCCCACACTGGGGCTTCTATTGGTTTCTATCCTCACTCTGGTGCTTCTTTCAACTTCTCCCCTTTCGGTTTCTCTCCCCCTCTGGGCTTTCTTTTGCTTGCTCCCCACTATGGGATGTTCTCAGTCTCTCTGGGCTCTGTGGCTTTTCCCCCTTCTAACTCCCCTTCTCTGGGGTATGCTTCCTCTTTCCCCACTGTGGGGCACCTTCCTCTGGCCTTGCTGCCCATCTCCCATTCCGTAGATGCCACAACATACCTGTATCTGACTAGCGGAGCTCCCTGGGAGGGCTATGTATGCGGACTGCTGTGTGCGTCACCGCAGAGCCGCTTAAGCAACTCCTCAATTGGACTCCACCACAATGGGCACTCCTCCGGGTTCCCGCTTACTCGGTGAGGAAGCTTGTGTCCTCTTCTGTGCTCTGCCTTGGCCCATGAGAAACTGCATTCTTGCTTGGGCTGCCCATCCCCATGGCTCTGGTTCCTTGCCTGTCAGGCTGTGTTGCTTTCTACTAGTGCCTGCTTCTAGCTGCAAGGCCATGTCAGGCATTCTGTTTCCCTGAGCGTCCCTTTCCTCAATGTGCGCTGCAATGTAATTACAGTCTGTGGGCTTCTCTTGGTTTCTCTCCATACGGCTGGGTTTCTCTCTCCCACTCTGGGGCTTCTATGTTCCTTCCCACACTGGGGCTTCTTTCAGCTTATCTACACCCTGTGGGGTATCTCCTGCTTACTCCCCACTCTGGGGTGGTCTCCGTGCCTCTGGCCGCAGGTTTTTTCCCCCTTCTCACTCCCATTCTCTGGGTTATGCTTCCTCTTTCTCCACCCTGGGTTCCTTGACTGGTTTCTCTCCAGTCTGGGTTTTTTCTGCTTCCTCCTCTCCACCTTTGGGCTCCTTGTAGCCTTGCTGCCCACCTCCTGCCACTCAGAAGATACAGCCTGCCTGTATCTGATGATCGTAGCTCTCTGGAATGGCTATGTAGGCCAAATTCCACTTGTGTCACAGCAGAGCCACTTACACGACTGCCAAGTGGTCTCTGTAGCGGCGGGGGTCTCCTCCTGGTTCCCGCTTAGTCAGTGCAGGAGCTTGTTGGCGGTTCCTCCTCCAGACTTTGCCTGAACCGCTGAGGTACTCACTTCTCACTTGGGATGCCATACCTGACCCCCTGCATTGCATTCTCCTATTGCGAACATCCAGGGGTGAAGCCATGTCTGGCTGTCTCTCTCCCAGCGTCTCTTTCCTCAATGTACTCTGCAATGTAATTAAGCTCTGTGTGTTGCATGGATACTCCTATGTGATTGGTTTCTTGTCTGATGTGACTTCAGGAGGCTGGCTTTTTGGTCACTCTGCTAAGGGGATACAATTAAGTTTGGCTCTGAAGCCGAGCCAGCCATGTTTAAATGCTTCTTGCACATCTCAGTTCCTACATAAGGCAAACAGGTGTTAGTTTAAGAAGGGGAGGTTTGGTCACTTAAGCCTCTCTCTGGGGTTTCCCTGCCCCCTAAGGGGAAGTCACCTTCAGGGAAATCCGGCTTACCCTGTCCATTAGGCGGTGTTTAAGCGCAGGTGGCTCACCTCCCTAATCCTAAAGTGGGTGGCTCCCCCTTGGGGAGAGTTGGCAAACTCCTCAGGTGTTCACATAACACACAGTATGCATCATCACCCCAATACATGTTCTGCTTTGATGACAGAACCTTCGAATCTATTCCTTTCAAAGTCAGCGTTTCCAAGACTATGAGGGAGCGATTCACCAAGCTGCTCCCAGTGTGACTGCCAGTGCACTCACCTTTGTGTCTACCTAAATCTCGAGGCCTCTGCACAGGGACATGTACGTTTCAATCACCAACGCCCCCTGTCATACTCTTGCATTCCTTAACATGTTTTACGCACACATCAGCACAACATGCTAACGGCAATGCCAATACCTTGGGAAAAGAATAGGCAATTGTTCTGAAGATAATTGATCTAAGAAGCATTCAGTTGCAGGCAGGCAGCCAGGATCAACACACATTGAAATAGCGGTGATGGGAACAGTAATTACCTGGTTGGACAACTAAACACCTGTAGTTCCTCGTCCTATTAAACTCAGCCTGGGGGCAATCACTGGCAATGCTTCGCAGATAAGAGGAAGCACTGCATCCATGATATGTTGCTATAGGGCAGTGTTCCGTGTAATCCCAACCCACTGCACACACATGGACAATGTTCCCGTCATCTGCTCCAATGGCCACTGAATACCCAAGACGCCTAAACTACCCAAGACTAGGATTTCCAAATCTTAGAATTATACTGATTTAGACAATATTTACAAACAAAGACCACAGAGCAATCAGTGTGGTCAAACACTAGCGAAACTATACGTGATTTATAATCCAAAACCTGGTTCCGGAAAGTTGTGTACCTGTTGCTCTTCTGCCTTGAGTGTGTCCAGGTAAAGTACACAGGGCTCAAGTCGAGGGTACACGCGGGGGACGCAGTCCCCAGCTTTATTCAGAGGGTGGACTCAGTCCCCCCCACAGCTAAAATGAGAAACATTGAATGCCCTCTTTGAATGTATAAATGAAGGCCAGCGACCTCGGGGGTGGAGCCACAGTTCTCGGGTATGCAGGCCGGACACTTCACCACTACACTATATAACCCGATGACAAATGAAAAACAAGTAAATGTCAAATGTCCTATTTCGGTACTGCAAGTCCCAGGGAAAAAAACGTTTTCAAAGACATTATTAGAAGAAAATATCCTCTTTTCGTTTTGTGTGTGTGTTGATTTTATGCAAGTTAAATGCAATTCGTCCTGTGCAATCTGGGTAGTTATGCAAAGCCAGTTTAATGAAATGTGCATATTTCACCTTCATATGCTAATTTCTGGCGACGCCGCATCCCATTGCGTTTGTTTAGGAGTCCCCCCACTTTAGTTTTTAGGACTTGACCCCTAAAAGTACACAAATGAATTGCACACCACACCTGCATCCATGTGCAGACAAGTCACCGGGAGAAACCTGTCATCCATAGGATCCAGAGCACGAATGTTTACAAACGTAATTTCCGGTCTGGCCCTCACAAAACGGACAGGGTTCAAAAGATAAAAAGGGTCAAAAAAGTGTGCTTTTGACTTGTCCATTCATTTTCCCAAAGGGAAACTGTGCCATTGTTGCTCACACGCCTGGAGGGATTGCCACAAATTAAGTCGGACACAAAGTGCTCAAAACGAAATCCTCTGTTGGTTCTTCGGTGTAAATACATCCAGTTATTTTGTTTTTATTCCCCCACTATCCTCATCTCACTCTTTACAGCCCCCAACTACCCCAACTCATTCTCTCTTCTCACACTGTCTGCTACCGCCACCTCATGCTTCCTTGTCACAGTCCCCGAGTAACCCAACCACACTCACATCCAGACCCTCACTACCCCACCTGCTTTTCTTTTTCACTGTCCCCCACTACCACACCTCACTCATCCTCGTCACAGCACCCCACCTCAGTCTTCCTCATCACAGTCCCCCACTACCCTACCTCATTCTTCCTCATCATAGTGCCCCACTGGTGTCCAGTCAAGGTTTTGAAACATTAGTTTTGAATGTCAAAAGTTCTGACACAAAAGTGTCGGAAAAAAAGTTTCAAATTTATTTATTTAATATTAAAGGGTTTATTTTAATTTAGTATAGTTAAGTAAGTGTTTAAAAAAGACAAAAAACAGGGTTTTGGGGGCAGAGGGACCTCCCAAGAAAAAAATAATAAATAAATAAAAATATGAAACTTTCTTTCGACACTTTTGTGTCAGAACTTTTGGCATTCGATTGACTGTCGAAACAGTCACTAGGAACCTGCCCCACTACTCCAGCCTCCCTCTTCCCCATCACAGTCCCCTCTACCTCGCCTAATGCTTTCTCATCACCATCCCGTTACCCTCGCCTCCATCTTCCTCATCGCAGTCCCCCAATTTCCTTAGCTCACACTTCTTTGTCACAGTGCCCAACTACCCCACCTCACTCTTTCTCATATCAGTCCCTCATTAACCTCATCTCATTCTTCCTCATAACAGCCCCCCATTACCCCACCTCAATTTTCCATGTCACAGTCCCCCACAACCCCACCTAACTCTTCTTTGTCACAGTTACCCACTACCCCGACCTCACTCTTCCCCATTAAAGTCCCCCACTTCTCCATCTCATTGTTATTCCTCACAGTTTCCCTCTAGATACACCTCACTCTTCCTCCTCACAGTACCACAACTGTAATCACTAGCATTACCCCCACATCCCTCTTCCATGTCTTGGTACCTAATTATTAATCCTACCTTTACCATCACCTCCCTCGTCCTCATCCCAGTACCCAATAATATCTTGCCTTTAACCCACATTCCCCTTCCCATCACAGTACCCAGCAGTATTCTGACATTTACCCCAGATCGCTCATTCACATTACAATACCTTACGCCCCATGTCACTCTTCCTCATCACTTTCCACAGCTTCCTCACTTCATTATTCCTTGACATAGTCCCCCACGAACCCCATCTGACTCTACCTGGTCACAGTCTCCCACTACAACACCTCATTATTCCTCATCACATTCCCCCACTGTACACAACTCACTCTTCTTCATCACAGTCCCCCACTGTACACACCTCACTCTTCCTCATCACAGTCCCCCACTGTACTGCCTCACTCTTCCTCATCACAGTCTCCCACTACAACACTTCATTCGTCCTCATCACAGTCCACCATTGCACACAGCTCACTCTTCCTCATCACAGTCCTCCACTGTACACACCTCACTCTTCCTCATCACAGTCTCCCACTACAACACCTCATTCTTCCTCATCACAGTCCCCACTGTACACACTTCACTCTTCCTCATCACAGTCCCCCACTGTACTGCCTCACTCTTCCTCATCACAGTCTCCCACTACAACACTTCATTCGTCCTCATCACAATCCCCCATTGCACACAGCTCACTCTTCCTCATCAAAGTCCCCCACTGTACACACCTCATTCTTCCTCATCACAGACCCCCACTGTACACACCTCACTCTTCCTCATCACAGTCCCCCACTGTACAAACCTCACTCTTCCTCATCAGAGTCCCCCACTGTACACACCTCACTCTTCCTCATCACAGTCCCCCACTGTACAAACCTCACTCTTCCTCATCACAGTCCCCCACTGTACAAATCTCACTCTTCCTCACCACAGCCCCCACTGTACACACCTCACTCTTCCTCATCACAGCCTCCCACTACAACACCTCATTCTTCCTCATCACAGTCCCCCACTGTACACACCTCACTCTTCCTCATCACAGTCCCCCACTGTACACACCTCATTCTTCCTCATCACAGAACCCCACTGTACACACCTCACTCTTCCTCATCACAGTCCCCCACTATACACACCTCACTCTTCCTCATCACAGTCCCCCACTTATCAATCATCATTCTTCCTCATCACAGTCCCCCACTGTACACACCTCATTCTTCCTCATCACAGTCCCCCACTGTACACACCTCGCTCTTCCTTCACACAGTCCCCCACTGTACAAACCTCACCCTTCCTCATCACAGTCCCCCACTGTAGACACCTCACTCTTCCTCATCACAGTCCCCCACTGTACACACTTCACTCTTCCTCATCACAGTCCCCCACTGTACACACCTCATTCTTCCTCATCACAGAACCCCACTGTACACACCTCACTCTTCCTCATCACAGTCCCCCACTATACACACCTCACTCTTCCTCATCACAGTCCCCCACTTATCAATCATCATTCTTCCTCATCACAGTCCCCCACTGTACACACCTCATTCTTCCTCATCACAGTCCCCCACTGTACACACCTCGCTCTTCCTTCACACAGTCCCCCACTGTACAAACCTCACCCTTCCTCATCACAGTCCCCCACTGTAGACACCTCACTCTTCCTCATCACAGTCCCCCACTGTACACACCTCACTCTTCCTCATCACAGTCCCCCACTGTACACACCTCACTCTTCCTCATCACAGTCCCCCACTGTACACACCTCATTCTTCCTCATCACAGACCCCCACTGTACACACTTCACTCTTCCTCATCACAGTCCCCCACTGTACACACCTCACTCTTCCTCATCACAGTCCCCCACTGTACACACCTCACTCTTCCTCATCACAGTCCCCCACTGTACACAACTCACTCTTCCCCATCATAGTCCCCCACTGTACACAGCTCACTCTTCCTTCACACAGTCCCCCACTGTACAAACCTCACCCTTCCTCATCACAGTCCCCCACTGTAGACACCTCACTCTTCCTCACCACAGTCCCCCACTGTACACTCTTCACTCTTCCTCATCACAGTCCCCTACTGCACACACCTAACTCTTCCTCATCACAGTCCCCCACTGTACACACCTCATTCTTCCTCATCACAGTCCCCCACTGTACACACCTCACTCTTCCTCATCACAGTCCCCCACTGTACACACCTCATTCTTCCTCATCACAGTCCCCCACTGTACACACCTCACTCTTCCTCATCACAGTCCCCCACTATACACACCTCACTCTTCCTCATCACAGTCCCCCACTTATCAATCATCATTCTTCCTCATTACAGTCCCCCACTGTACACACTCACTGTTCCTCATCACAGTCCCCCACTGTACACATCTCACTCTTCCTCACCACAGCCCCCCACTGTACACACCTCACTCTTCCTCATCACAGCCTCCTACTACAACACCTCATTCTTCCTCATCACAGTCCCCCACTGTACACACCTCATTCTTCCTCATCACAGTCACCCACTGTACACAACTCACTCTTCCCAATCATAGTCCCCCACTGTACAAACCTCACTCTTCCTTCACACAGTCCCACACTGTACAAACCTCACCCTTCCTCATCACAGTCCCCCACTGTACACTCTTCACTCTTCCTCATCACAGTCCCCCACTGTACACACCTCATTCTTCCTCATCACAGTCCCCCACTGTACACACCTCGCTCTTCCTTCACACAGTCCCCCACTGTACAAACCTCACCCTTCCTCATCACAGTCCCCCACTGTAGACACCTCACTCTTCCTCATCACAGTCCCCCACTGTACACACTTCACTCTTCCTCATCACAGTCCCCCACTGTACACACCTCATTCTTCCTCATCACAGAACCCCACTGTACACACCTCACTCTTCCTCATCACAGTCCCCCACTATACACACCTCACTCTTCCTCATCACAGTCCCCCACTTATCAATCATCATTCTTCCTCATCACAGTCCCCCACTGTACACACCTCATTCTTCCTCATCACAGTCCCCCACTGTACACACCTCGCCCTTCCTTCACACAGTCCCCCACTGTACAAACCTCACCCTTCCTCATCACAGTCCCCCACTGTAGACACCTCACTCTTCCTCATCACAGTCCCCCACTGTACACACCTCACTCTTCCTCATCACAGTCCCCCACTGTACACACCTCACTCTTCCTCATCACAGTCCCCCACTGTACACACCTCATTCTTCCTCATCACAGACCCCCACTGTACACACTTCACTCTTCCTCATCACAGTCCCCCACTGTACACACCTCACTCTTCCTCATCACAGTCCCCCACTGTACACACCTCACTCTTCCTCATCACAGTCCCCCACTGTACACAACTCACTCTTCCCCATCATAGTCCCCCACTGTACACAGCTCACTCTTCCTTCACACAGTCCCCCACTGTACAAACCTCACCCTTCCTCATCACAGTCCCCCACTGTAGACACCTCACTTTTCCTCACCACAGTCCCCCACTGTACACTCTTCACTCTTCCTCATCACAGTCCCCTACTGCACACACCTAACTCTTCCTCATCACAGTCCCCCACTGTACACACCTCATTCTTCCTCATCACAGTCCCCCACTGTACACACCTCACTCTTCCTCATCACAGTCCCCCACTGTACACACCTCATTCTTCCTCATCACAGTCCCCCACTGTACACACCTCACTCTTCCTCATCACAGTCCCCCATTATACACACCTCACTCTTCCTCATCACAGTCCCCCACTTATCAATCATCATTCTTCCTCATTACAGTCCCCCACTGTACACACTCACTGTTCCTCATCACAGTCCCCAACTGTACACATCTCACTCTTCCTCACCACAGCCCCCCACTGTACACACCTCACTCTTCCTCATCACAGCCTCCTACTACAACACCTCATTCTTCCTCATCACAGTCCCCCACTGTACACACCTCATTCTTCCTCATCACAGTCACCCACTGTACACAACTCACTCTTCCCAATCATAGTCCCCCACTGTACAAACCTCACTCTTCCTTCACACAGTCCCACACTGTACAAACCTCACCCTTCCTCATCACAGTCCCCCACTGTACACTCTTCACTCTTCCTCATCACAGTCCCCTACTGCACACACCTCATTCTTCCTCATCACAGTCCCCCACTGTACACACCTCGCTCTTCCTCATCACAGTCCCCCACTGTACACTCTTCACTCTTCCTCATCACAGTCCCCTACTGCACACACCTAACTCTTCCTTGTCGGAATATGATATGATCGTTTATTTATATAGCGCCTATACACAATTTGTTTCAAAGCGCTTCAAGGCAAGGGAGGGAACAAGGGAAAATACAACCACAGTCCTACAGGCCATGAACAGTAAGGATGTGAAATTAATTATCGTACTCGGCCTGACGACATTTCAGATAGTGCAAGAGCTAAGACATAGATAAGGAAGGGAGGGGGAGAGTGGGAAGGAAATGGAAACAGACAGGCGGCTACCGTACTAGGCCTGACGACATTTCTGGTAGAGCCGGAGAAAAACAAAAGGTGAGGGAGAGGAGTGCAGAAAGGGAGGGGTGGAACAAAACAAGCGACTTTCATACTAGGCCTGACGACATTTCAGATAGTGCTGGAGGGGTTGTGGGGAGGAAAAAAACAGTAATGGGATGGTGGAGGAAACAGACGAGGTTGTTATCATATTAGGTCCAGGGACAATTCTGATAGTAAGTGCATAGAAGAAAGTAAGGGGCGGAGATAGAAAAAGGGAGAAGGGAAATAAGAGTAAGCATGTTAGGCGGAAACCTGTGCAGTTCCCTCTGGGACCACTGCAAAAGATTTAGGACTACAGGTGTTTCGCAGTAAACCCACTTGGTAGCAGTCTGTACCACACAGATTCACTTGGTAGCTGTGGCTGAGCAGTCAGACTTCCCTCAAGAAGAGTTAGGCACTATGTGGAGTATACAACATAGGGCAATTCTACACCGTAAGACAAGCAAACACGCAACAAGGCTTCAGTGTAAAGATATAAAGGTATTTATTTATAACGACACATCTATAGAAAACACTCTGGCACTATTACGGCAAACACTTCAATTACAATTACTCTACGAAGAAAAAGATCAATCCCCCTAACAATAGTTCGACAAGTCTAGGTTTACCAGCATCACTTATTTGCAGACAGAGGTGTATGCTTCAATCTGGATGGCACTCTAGTATTTGTTAGGACGGGAGAGAAAAATAAGCAGGTTACAAAATCAACACGGTTCCAATACTTTGCGGACAAATGCAAGGCAAGAAGACAAGAACCACAATAGATTATAAAGTTCAGAGGCCAGGCCCACTCGGAGAGAGGCAAGGCGATATGTCCCAAAAAGTATCTTAGTGGAAATGCGTTCGAGTCTTTGTAGCAAATTGTTATCGGCAGATTGGACCAGTTCAGAACAACACGCTAGAGAAAGCTTGGAGGCGACCCTATTGAGAGGCGAGGATTAAGACACCTCACTCTATCCGGCAACAAGGGAAGCCAGGCGGACACAGTACCTTGATTGTGGAGAGACAGCTCCGGCGGGGGCAGTTGTTCCTGGTGGTGGATGCACGTCCGGTCTTTGCCAAGAGAAGAGATGATCTCGCCGTCGAAGGAAAGTTGAAGATCGTTGCACCACCAGGGAAGAGACCAGCCGCGGAGTGCTCTGTCACAAGGCACCACCTTTTGGTCACAGTACAGGGGTAGTGGCTATCCGGTTGCCGAGGTGCTCTGCACGGGCAATTCAACCACTGCGTCCTGAGGCGAGGAAAAAGAAAAGGGGACTGGTTGTTCCCACCAGTCAGGGGAAGAGACTCTCCGGCAGGGAGATCTCCTCTGTCGTCGGGAAGTGGTGAGTCGGTTCAGCAGGGCTCCACCGGAGGTGTCGTCGTTGCAGGTCGGCTCAGCTTTACCCTCGTCGGATTCTTAGGTCCTGTTGCGACTTCTGAAGATCCAGTCTCAAAAGCCCTGCTTTTATGCAGAAAACCCTCATTCATTCAGCCTAGCTGTCACTCAAAACACGCTAAGTGGTGAGCGGGGAGGCTCACCACTTGGGCCAATCACACCAGAGTGCGACCGGAGTTGGCAAGGCAACTCAGTCCAGGGTGCCTAAACCCCCTCCCGCACCCCTATGGTAACCCAGACAGAATGGCACCACTTTGGAGGGCTTCTGTGCAGAAGCCTGCCAAAAGTGGAACAAAGGGCTCAACCTTTGGTTTAGGAGTCACAGAGACGAACACAAACGCCATTTTAAAAAGCTGAGTCCTGGCCGAAAATACCATCCGATAGACTTATTTAAGATAAGTAGACCGGAGGTATGTTAGAGGTTAACGAGAAACAGTATCAATCTCCAACAATGGGAAGAATCCCATAGGGTTATATTTGGGGTCGAACATAACAAGTAGTTTCCACTGCCACCAGCCAAAACTCGGCGAGGGGGGACGGGACAGTGCCCCCTCGAATAACAGACCTAGGAGTAATCGAATTACCACTACTAGTACGTCCACAATAGGATGGTTTGTACTAGTTCTGTTAGTAAATTTAGGTCTAGTAAAGTCAATGGTGACTTTACATGCCCGGGGAGACAGTAGTCAGTCAGTAGACAGTATGGAGTCTATGATGGAGGTCCGCTAGGACGCCCCTGTGTTACGGCACGGAGGGTGCGGTGTAACACACATAGCAAAACATATGAGACCCTATGTAGTAAAAGACCCCATAGCCCATAGAACACATTGACATTCAAAGGAAGTACCCACATTCATGTCCAAGAGTGGGAGAAAAAGAGTCTCACTCTTGGTAGGATGGAAAAAAACAAACTCCAGAAATCCAGCAAAGCTGCTGGGGGACTCACTAGGTTAGGAAATTCAGCCTAAACAGAGCATTCTCCCTAACAAAGCAGTCAAAAAGAGTGGAGAAGCAAGAGTGGAGAGCGAATACAATTGCAGAAGTCAGTAGTAACACATAATGTTGCAAGCCAGGATACAAGATGAAGAAGGGAACAGCATGATTCAGGGCCACCATGTGTACAAGATGCAAAGGAAGTCCAGCATGAGAGTTGAGAAAGAGTGAGGCACCGTGAATGAATGAAGTCCATAAAAGTCAAATTCAGCATTGGCCACAAGACGGTGATGGTGAAGGAAGGCACCAGGTGGGCGGGGCTTGCTAAGTGGTGAAAAAGAGCAGCAGACAGCAAGGCACCAGGTGAGCGGGGCTTAGGCCAGGTGTCCTAGATCCACTTGCACCGGCTCCCCATCTGCAAAGGAAAAGAAGCTGGAGGGCTCCTTAAGTAGGGAAACAGAGCGGCAAGCAGGAAGGCACCAGGTGGGCGTGGCTTGCTAAGTGGTGAAAAAGAGCGGGAAGCAGGAAGGCACCAGGTGGGCGGGGCTTGCTAAGTGGTGAAAAAGAGCGGCAGGCAGGAAGGCACCAGGTGGGCGGGGCTTAGGCCAGGTGACATAGATCCACTTGCACCTGCTCCCCATCTGCAAAGGAAAAGAGGCTGGAGGGCTCCTTAAGTAGGGAAACAGAGCGTCAAGCAGGAAGGCACCAGGTGGCCGTGGCTTGCTAAGTGGTGAAAAAGCGGGAAGCAGGAAGGCACCAGGTGGGCGGGGCTTAGGCCAGGTGACCTAGATCCACTTGCACCTGCTCCCCATCTGCAAAGGAAAAGAGGCTGGAGGGCTCCTTAATTAGGGAAACAGAGCGGCAAGCAGGAAGGCAGCAGGTGGGCGTGGCTTGCTAAGTGGTGGAAAAGAGCGGCAAGCAGGAAGGCACCAGGTGGGCGGGGGTGCTAAGTGGTGAAAAAGAGTGGCAAGCAGGAAGGCACCAGGTGGGCGGGGCTTAGGCCAGGTGACCTAGATCCACTTGCACCTGCTCCCCATCTGCTAGTAATACTAGTGATACTACAAGAGTAATCACTAGTATTACCCCCACATCCCTTTCCTCTTCACAGTACCTAATTATTAATCCTACCATTATTATCACATCCCTCGTCCTCAACCCAGTACTCAAGAATATCTTGCCTTTAACACACGTCTCCCTATCCATCACAGTATCAGTAGTATTCTTACATTTAGACCCACATGACTCATTCTCATTACAATATTCTACGCCCCCATGTCACTCTTCCTCATCACATTCCAAAACGACCTCACTTCACTCTTCCTTGACATAGTCTCCCACTATCCCATCTAAGTCTACCGTCTCACACTCCCCCACTGTACACACCTCACTCTTCCTTGTCAGAATACTGCAATAGTAATCCCTAATATTACCCCCACATCCCTTTTCCTTGTCATACTGCCTAATTATTAATCCTGTTAGAAAATGTGTTGTTTCCCTATGAGCAAGTATTATGGATAGATTGATCAAGATATTATATTTGAAAAATATGTATTTCCTTCTTTTGTACAGCTATAGTAGATGAAACCCGGATACATGAAACATATTATTATAGGCCTACATGTGTTTCACTCATACAGCTTCCTCAGGACCTATTAGTCTTCTCTATTGTACAGATCTTTAAAGAAAGATGAGTAGTTACAAAATCAGCAAACAACATGAAGCCAAAAAACAAAGAAAGTAATGTAATCGTCAGTAGTCATTCACAAAATTAGAACCCCGGCATGTTTTAAGCATGGAAAAAGAGGTAAAAAAATAATAAACAAAATCATAATAGATAAAAGGCAACAATCATGCAATGACAACCAACATATAACAGAAATTGCATAACTGAAAAGTTACAATCTCTTAACATGCATTTCTTTCTTTTAAGTCTGACATTTGATGAGAAAGAGTGGAAAGGCTTCCAGGCTATGGTTCTACCTGTGAATTCTAGCGTGCTTTTATATAGTTTATAGTTGGTGATATATTCCCCAATAGAACCACATGAAACTTCTCACAAAACTCTATGAAGCCAGAGGCAAAGGCAAAAGCCTAATAAATAAGTGACACCATGAAGACATCTTTGACGATGATGAAAGGATGTTTCTTAACGTTAACTACCCCAGAACTGCCACCATTTATTTCCGACTGAAACTACACAAGGCACTGGATATCATACCAGAGGTTTGCCCCATTGTTACTGGAAAATGGCTGTTCAACAGAACCTACAACAAATAGCCATCTAATTAGAATATTGCATTAGATTCTCCACCCATACACTGGAGAAACTGAGTAACATAACCTGGACAGAAACTTTAGATGTAAGAGCATCAAATACATCAATACAACACTCCTTAGCACTGGAAGAAGCTCAATAATTCTTAGACAACTAGTAAGCAGTAGATCTGCAGCAGACTAGAGAGATACTAGAAATGCTGGACTTCACTTTGAATAGCAACTACTTCTTGTTTAATGGGCAATTGCATAACCACAATAGTGGAGTGGCAGTGGTGCAAAATACCACCATGAACAGTCAGTTAATAGACACTACAAAGATAACATCGTGGGTGAGGTGAAGACAAATAACTGCTCAACTTTGTATCTTATCTAAACACAAATAGTTTTGGACTAAAATTGACATGTAGCAACAGAGATGAAATAGTGTTCCTTGGTGTACACATTTAAATAGAGAATAACGATATAAACACAAATCTCTATAAGGAACCAATAGAAGTCAACTCGATCTTACACGCCACTAACTGCAATAAAAACATGTGTGGTTAACAATACACCAACTGGAGAATTCACCAGAGCCAAACGTGTATGTACTAACCCCTTAGACTACAACAAAGCCACGCATGTCACCATCAATGGATTCAGGCAAAGAGGTTACCCACGCAGTGAGTAAAGTAGCTTGAAGGAACAGGACCTAAATTCAGGGAAAAACATTACTGCTGAGAATAAGCCAGACACAATTATGTTCCAATAACTACACAATAAGGATAAAGTTAAGTAAATATTGAATTCTTCTAAAACCCCATTGACTAGTCAAAACACAGATATTAGGGTGACATTGATTTTTAAGAAAGAACCAACAATACACAACAGAGTGAGACCAAATCACGTAAACGTTAGCTGTACTAGACCCAAGGCATAGCTCAACCAACAAACACAGATCTTTCATAAAGGTGGATCCTGCACACTGCGTGCCTATGCTAAAGATAAGATCTTGGATTTAGACATCGACAACCATAGGATCAAGATAAAGCAATTCATGACTTGTCTAAACTGCTATGCAGTATATGTTATCATATGCATATATTCAAAGCACCAAGAGAAAACTCAAAATCTGGATTGGGGAACATATATGAGCAATTTCAAACAGAGATGACAAGTACCCACTGGCAATCCACTGGGAGAAGGAACATGGAGAAGCAAGTTTTGACGCAATACGATTTGTAGGAATTGGCAGAATAGGGCTGAATGGGAATGGGAGAGGGAGCAAATAACGGGCCATTACGAGATGGCCCGTTGTTTTCTCCCTCTTCCCCTCGCGGGACCCGGTAAGCACGCATGGTTTTCCCAGGCGTGCTTACCGTGTCCCGCGAGGGGAACTCGTAATGCGGCGGTACGGAGTGAATGGCGCCGGCACCTTTTACGGTGCCGTTCACTCCGTACCGCCAGGGTCGTAATGAGGCCCATAGACTCTCAAATAATGCTTTAATCAAAAGAAATGTGTATCAGATAATATGCTCCTAAGCATATGGGCAAGAGTTTAAGTTGCTGTCCTATATTAGTTTTTCTTAACTAGGATGGCACTAGGCTGCACTTCGACATTTGAAGTCACTACATTAGGAGACACGCATCTTGGGAAAGGAACATGATGTTACTGTTTGTCAACAAACGTTAATAGTGAAACGTTTATTCAATATGGGTTTGTGCGAAAAATTATACAATAAGGATTATAACGATAACGATTGGCAATAGGTTTATTAGTATAGGCCCTTTTATTTGGACTAGAACTGCAATATTATGATTTGTTGGCTGTAACTTGCTCCCATCTGTCGATTTACGATTAGATAGGCAAGTATCATACCCTTTTTCAAGTTTGATAAACACCCTTGAACTGTGGTCACTTGTGTCTGTCTTACTGTTGATACCACGCCTTCCTTACACATGCAAACGGTCATCAGGTCACTGCCTTTCAATGGACTCACGCACCTTATTCTTTGACTGTATTTAAGGAATGTTCATGCAAAAAAGTGGGCATCTCCAGCTCTGGAGTTGAGCTATTTATAGGCAAACTTTAACTAATTTCCTCCTCAGGACTTTACCTCTAGTGGCATTCCTTTGGAATACTTCTTAAGGTATTGCTTCCTTTACCTGTATCCATTGGATGCTCACTCTGACATTATTTTGCATATAACACCAAAATTATGGTTAACATTACACTCAAAATAACTCTTTTATTTTTGTTTATCATAGTCCTTCCTACAACAATATTCAACAATAATGGATGAGAAACAATAAATGGAAAATAATACCACTCAATACTCCATACTCCATAGAAAAACAGTCTCTGGAAGCAATCTATGTGAACTATACGGTCAATGGGTGTGAGCACACAGAATCATGACTACATTATGAATCCACTTGTATCCATACGTGGCATCCGGCTCCATGATTGTGGCCTGCATTTGATATATAGGTAGAGGGAATTTTTCCCAGGCGTGCCCATTTTCAGCAAAGATTTGAACTACCATCTCCTGGTTCGGCAGTCAACAGCTTTGCTACTAGTCCCCCCCACCTTAAGCCTTCTACCTTTGACACTGTCAACCATGCCATGCCATCCTGTCTCTGTGATAACTTGGGTATCACCGATCAGGCCCTTGCTTGGCTGACCTCTTTCCTCTCTGATCGACCCTCCCAGGTCCAACTTTAGTCCTTCCTCTCCTCTAGCTCTATCTCTACCTGTGGTGTTCCCTAGGGGTCTAACCTCTCTCCCTGGTTGTTCAACCAATACCTTTCACTTCTTGCCCTTCGCATTGCTGCATTCTGTTCCAACTTTCAGTGCTATGCGGATAACACCAAGCTCATTTTCAAGCTCCCTTCCACCCCCTCTTCAACTTTGATCATCTCTGACTGTTTGTCTGCTATCCAGGAGTGGTGTGCCGCCAATGATCTATGACTTAATTCCAGTAAGACCGAAATTCTCCTCATCGGCTCTCCCGCTCCCTCCTTTCCTGTCACGCTCTAGCCGGCCTCTCTTGGCCATCTTCCTGCTCCCACCTGTGTCGCTAAAAACATCAGGGTCATCTTCAACTCCACACTCTCCTTCTTTCCTCACATCCCTGATGTCTCTAAGAAGGCACACCACCAGCTGCACCTCCTCAGAGGTATTCTTCCTTTCCTCTCCTTCCCCCAGAAGCTCACTGTCTCTAGAGCTCTCGTTCTCTCTAGGCTGGACTATTGCATCAGCCTCTTTCTAAATCTGCCTGCTTCTACTCTGTGCCCTCTGCACCTTATCCAGAACAGGACTGCGAGACTTGTTCTTGGCCTCAAGCCCTGGGATCGTATCTCTCCAGAACTGAAATCTCTGCACTGGCTCCCAGTGGCTGCGAGGATTCCATTGAAAACCCTCTGCATTGTCCACAAGGCCTTCTGGGGCCTGGGCCATCAATACTGTCAACTCTCTCTTCCTAAATATCTTCCTTCTTGATCTCTTCGCTCATCCGCCTGCAGGCAGACATGGAAACACCGGCTATGGGACTCTGTGGGAATGGGGATTTATAAAATTATGCCTCCAGAATTATCCGGGTCATCGGGGTTGTAATGCCCCGGTGATTCCGGCAATCACGGAGGTGGAATGGTAATACGGGTCCGGCGGCAGCCTGCCAGTTTTTCTGGCACGGCTACCGCTGGACTCGTAATGAGGCCCATTGTAGATTTTTCTAGCATGTTGGGGAGGCAAACATCAGGAAAATGTCACTTCTAATAACATGCCCAGTGATAATATGTATATATGTACACAATTGTAGAATTTTAGGTGGGATGTTTTCCAGGGATATGGCGAAAGATGCACCGTCTTGGGAGTTGGGTCAGCATGCTTCTTGTAAAATATGGAGTCTGCCTATCTAATTTTCCTGAGGGTGACATGTGTAAAAAGAAGTGTTTTGGTCCATAACTTATTTTGGCAAAAGTATCTTGGTGAAACAAATGTACATGCTAATACACCCACCCTAAAACCGGAGTCACCTCCTTCAGTCCCGGGAGGATAGCTCAGCGGCTGCGTGCGCGTCTTGGAAGCAAGACAACACGAAGCAACAACAGGTTCGATCCCCGGGTCCGCGCTTAGAAACCTCTGGGTGTTTAAGCGCGTTATAAATACATAACTAAGACAAAAAAAAAATAAAAACAACACAATTACGCAACTAAGAAAAAACAAACAATTCCTGTAATAGCGCCTTGATGCCTGCGGGCTGTGTGAGCGCTTTATAAATGTAAAAAAAATAAATTAAATAAAATAAATCTGCTTCCAAGGAGGAGGCAACATTACAGCCTGACCTATCCGATTTAGAGGTATGTCTAGCTTAGTTCAGCCTACAAAGTAAAAATGTCATTGGGCCTATAATGGTGGAGACAGATTCCAGAGACAGACAGATTCCAGAAGGACAGACATTCAAGAAGATCCAGCATTCATAAATCAACATCCAGAGATTCAGGCATACCACATTCACCCTGCAAGATTCAGAAGCCAGGCCAGAGCTTGCTGACCCTATCCAGGCAGAACCACTGATCCAGAATTAAAACCCTACTAAAATCCCTATAATTCAGGGAGGAAGGCGAAAGGCTGTGATACCCTTTTTGGGGTTATCCTGTGACCAGATCAGCTTTGCCCGCTATATGCTTGCCCAGCTGATGCACCCGCTGTCCCCTGTGACGAGACTAGGCCCAGCTGTCTGCTTCTAGGAGAGCCCGCCGCTGCGCAGAGACCAGATCTTGCTTCGCTGTCCAGAATCCCAGTTCACTGGACAACTACCCCATTCAAGTGCTTGGTGTAAGTATTACCTTCTCCTGTAACCCAAAAACTTAATCCCTGGCTCCCAGTAAATCCTTAAAACTATCAGAATCCCCTGTGTATCATGTCCTCAGCAGGAAAATCTGAGTTAATTTCCAAGCGTTAGCGCCATTCTTTCCAACTCATTTCAGTCCTTGTGTAAGACCTTAGTACTATTTTGAATAATTTCTTTAATTCCCATATAGAGCTGAACGCGGCGTGGATAGGTTGCCATTACAAGTAACCTCCTCACATACCATGTCTTTTTTTAAACAATTTAGTCACTAAAACATAGTTTCAGTAAAAGAAATCACTTTACTAACAAAACCAAGTTGTCCCGTGTTATTGTTCCCTTTTAAAAACCGAGTTTCCTTTCGCTTTAAGAATCTCATACTGTTATCCACCCAGAGTTACCATTTCACTTTCATATTATACCTGTAATGTGACTTTGTACCTTAGCATCAAAACCACATTCCGATTTTGTCTGTTGAACCCATTTCCCGAGCCGTTTTGCTATTTTTAACCCGTGAAACTAAGCAAATGCAATTTCTCCATGTGTGATTTTGCTGCACTGTGTTTTTCCTTCCAGGTCGATTTTCTGAACTTTATGCCTGTTGTTAGTAAAAAGGTTAGATGGAATGAGGAGTGCAATGAGGCTTTTGAAAACCTGCCAAGCCCCAGTACTCAGAGCTCCTGATTACCGCCAAACGTTCATTGTGCAGACAGATGCTTCAAATGTAGGAATAGGTGCAGTACTCAGTCAACTGGATGGGAAAGGTAGGGAGTACCCCGTTTGCTTCATCAGCCGCAAGCTGAAGGATCCTGAAACAAGGTGGGCAACAATCGAAAGAGAGTGCTTTGCTATCGTGTGGGCTCTGAAGAAGTTTAGGCCATACTTGTATGTTTCTACTTTTGTCATTCAGACTGACCACCAACCCTTGAGATGGTTAATGCAAATGAAAGGGGAAAACCCAAAACTATTGAGATGGTCGATCTGCCTGCAAGGGTTTGATTTCACCATTGAGCACAGGTCAGGATGTCACCACCAAAATGCTGATGGTCTCTCTAGGATGTATGTCATCGACTAGAGGTATGAGATTCATCCAGGAGTGGATTAAATCCTCCTGTCCCTTAGTCAAGGGGGGGCGAGTGTTAGGGAAAATTCTCTTATAAGGCTGAATTTCCTAACCTAGTGAGTACTGTGGATGTACTGGTGGATGTACTGGTAGGGGTAATTCGATTACCCCTGGGTCTGTTGTTCGAGGGGGCACTGTCCCGTCCCCCCTCATCGAGTTTTGGCTGGTGGCAGTGGATACTATTTCTTATATTTGACTGCAAATATATTCCTTTGGGATTTTTCCCATTATTCGAGGCTAATACTTTTTCTATGTAGCCTCGGTCATACCGCTGGTTTATTGACTTAAAATAAATTCACCGGTTGGTATTTTCTACCAGAACTCAGTTTTTAAAATGGCGTATGTGTTCACCTCTGTAACTCCAAACCAAAGGTTGACCCTTAGTTCCACTTTAGGCGGGCTTCTGCACAGAAGCCCTCCAGAGTGGTGCCATTCTGTCTGGGTACCACAGGGGGTGTGGGAGGGGGTTTAGGTACCCTGGACTGAGTTGCCTTGCCAACTCAAGTCGCATTCTGGTATGATTGGCCCAAGTGGTGAGCCGCCCCGCTCACCACTTAGCATGTTTGATTGACAGCTAGGCTGAATGAATGGGGGTTTTCTGCATAAAAGCAGGGCTTTTGGGACTGGAACTTCAGAAGTCGCCACAGGACCTAAGAATCCGACGAGGGTAAAGCTGAGCCGACCTGCAACGACGACACCTCAGGTGGAGCCCTGCTGAACCAACTCACCACTTCCCAACGACAGAGGAGATCTCCCTGCTGGTGGGAACAACCAGTCCCTTGCTTTTTCTTCGCTTCCAGGACGTCTAGTGGTCGAATTGCCCGTGCTGAGTATCCCGGCAACCGGATAGCCACTAACCACTGTACCGCAACCAAAAGGTGGTGCCTTGTGACTGAGCACTCCGCAGCTGGTCTCTTCCCTGGTGGTGCAACGATCTTCAACTTTCCGCTACGACGAGATCATCTCATCTTCTGGCAAAGCCCCGACTTGCATCCACCACCAGGAACAACAGCTGTCTCTTCACTTTCAAGGTACTGTGTCCGCCTGGCTTCCCTTGAAACGGTTAGCATGAGGTGTCTTAAATCCTTAAATTTCCATTGGGTCGCCTCCAGACCTTCTTAACTTTTGTTCTAAAACTGGTCCAACCTTTCTGTGACATTTTGCTACAAAGTCTTGAAGTGCATTTCCACTGTGGTACTTTTGGGAAATACAGCCTTGCCTCTCTCCGAGTGGGCCTGGCCTCTGAACTTTGTGATTTACAGTAGACCCTGCCTTGCTTGCCTTGCATTTGCTTCGTAAAAGTGTTCGTACTGAGTTGGTTTCATACCCTGCCTTTTTCTCTCCCTTTCTAACGAATACTAGAGTGCCATCTAGGTTAAAGCACTCACCTCTGTCTGCAAGTGGTGCCGTTGAACCTAGATTTGTCTACATATTGTTAGAGGATTGAGATACTTATAGTAATTGTAATTGAAGTTGTTTGCCGTATTAGTGCCAGAGTGTTTTTCACAGATGTGTTGTTATAAATAAATACCTATATATCTTTACACCCAAGCTCTGATCAGTGTCTGCTTGTTCTACTGTGTAAATTGCCCTATTTTGTATACTCTAAATACTGCCTACCTCGTCTCGAGAGAAGTCTGACTTCTCAGCCACAGCTACCAGGTAAATCTGGGTGGTACAGACTGCTACCAATTGGGGTTACTGCTAACTCCTGTAGTCTTAAACTTTTTGCAGTGGTCGCAGAGGGAA
Source organism: Ambystoma mexicanum (assembly GCF_040938575.1). NCBI lineage: Eukaryota > Metazoa > Chordata > Amphibia > Caudata > Ambystomatidae > Ambystoma > Ambystoma mexicanum. The sequence goes on along the minus strand of NC_090941.1, from coordinate 1,161,220,779 downwards.
CTGCACAGGTTTCAACCTAACACTCCTGACTCACACACAACTAAATGCACTGCAATCACGTGACTGCACAACCAGAAGCCAAGCATCAACAGTCCCGATGCATATGTGGACAGGACACCCAAGTCCAAACCAAGCATGGCACACCAAATCTGGCACATGGCTGCCCAGATTCAATGCATGCTGCTTACACACTGCCTGACACATGATGCATGCCCCGCCACGAGGACCAACATACTATGATGACATAGTACACGTGACAGTGAATGCTCAATCGCCATGCACCTCAGCATGAAAATACTAATGCAGATTTCAATGTCTCTCAACAGGAACTCAAAACACCCAGGAAACAAATGTCATGTTGTGTGGCATCAGCCAGTGTCAGCAAGCAGACAGGCCAAAGAGGTTTGGGGAGCAGGAGTGTGCCACTGAAGAAAAGGCACCATGTAAGCGTGCCGTCTATGGCACAACCACTGTCGAGAAAGACACAGACACAAGTCCTCCACAGGACCCAATCGTGGAAGCTGTTCCACAATCAACAGGACCAAACACCACAGCAGCTGGGGCAACTGTAGATTCACACGTGAGCCAGAGTGGGGACGAGAGCCTACAATGCCAGCAGGCCAGGGGTGTTGCTAGGTCTGGAAAAGATCCAGTGCTACGCTAATGTCCCGACTGTCGGGTTTTAGGGCTAGCTAGCCTTTTGGTTGTAGCTCCTGAGCTTCTATCTGGGGCTACAAACAAGAGACCTGGGGCTCTAGACCCCTCAGCCCCCCTCTAGCAATGCCTCTGTAGCAGGCCACTGCAAGCACTGCAGATGTGGTATCTGAGTCTGCATCCCCCACATCGAGCCAGTCACAATCCCCCATCTGCCATTTTCCCCCGGAATACTCCCTCCTGTGCAGCCTCTCCCCACTGCACTCACCTCCTTCCCATCAGTCATCCAGCAGTGCTCTACAGTATGAACAGGAGCCCTCCTTCAATGAGCAGGCCGAGCCTGCTCGCCTTTCAACACACAATGATCAGTAGCATAACACAAAATGTGGGGGCCTCCCTGCAAGCCCTGCACAGCCCCCTCCTGTCACTGCCCCCCCCCCAACTGGGCATGGGCAGTATGGGGCCACCCACACCATGGAGGTTGCGGGGGACCCTGTTACACCAGTGACCATGATGTCCATGGAAGTGGACATTCACCACAGCCAGTGCTGGGCCCCACATTGCAGGTCACCTGGGACCAGCTAGACAGGATAGAGCAGAGTCAGGCTGAGCTGTGCGTTATAGAGCAAGAACAATTGGGACATTCCCAGACATTGGGTACAGGGGGCATCACGGAGGCTGTCCAGGTCAACAGACCCAGAACAATAGATCATCTATGCAGGAGCACAGTGCACAGCAATGCCAGCCAGTGTCTGATGAGCCATAGGGTGAAGGAGCTGGCAGAACAATCCTCCCATGAAGCCATGGTCAGGACCCATTCAATTCAGCATGGACCATCTCTGGGGAAGCGTGCAGGGGAGTTTGCAGGCCGTTACCTCTAATGAGGGGTCTTTGACGAGAACCCTACCCAGCTGCACATGGACCCCAGTGGAGCAGAGGAAACTTGCCACCAGAGAAACTCACATGTGGGGAGGGTGTTGTTGCCGGGGTGTGGGGAGGGTGTTGGTGCTGGGGTGTGGGGAGGATGCAGGTGCTTGGGTTAGAGTGTGGGGTGGGTGATGGGGCTGTGGTTAGGGTGTGGGGTGGGTGATGGTGCTGGGGTTAGGGTGTGGGGTGGGTGATGGGGCTGGGATTAGGGTGTGGGGAGGGTGATGGTGCCGGGGTTAGGGTGTGGGGAGGATGATGGGGCTGTGGTTAGGGTGTGGGGATGGTGATGGTGCAGGGTTAGGGTGTGGGGAGGGTGATGGTGCTTGGGCGAGGGTGTGGGGTCGGTGATGGTGCTGGGGTTAGGGTGTTTGGTGGGTGATGGTGCTGGGGTTAGGGTGTGGGGTGGGTGATTGTGCTGGGATTAGAGTGTAGGGAGGGTGATGGGGCTGGGGTGTGGGGTGGGTGATGGTGCTGGGGTTAGGGTGTGGGAAGGGTGATGGTGCTGGGGCGAGGGTGTGGGGAGGGTGATGGGGCTGGGGTGTGGGGTGGGTGATGGTGCTGAGGTTAGGGTATGGGGAGGGTGATGGTGCTGGGGTTAGGGTGTGGGGAGGGTGATGGTGTTGGGGCAAGGGTGTGGGGTGGGTGATGGTGCTGGGGTTAGGGTGTGGGGAGTGTGATGGTGCTGGGGCGAGGGTGTGGGGAGGGTGATGGTGCTGGGGTTAGGGTGTTTGGTGGGTGATGGTGCTGGGGTGAGGGTGTTTGGTGGGTGATGGTGCTGGGGTTAGGGTGTGGGGAGGGTGATGGGGCTGAGGTTAGGGTGTGGTGTGGATGATGGGGCTGGGGTTAGGGTGTGGGGAGGGTGCTGGTGCTGGGGTTAGGGTGTGGGGAGGGTGATGGTGCTGGGGTTAGGGTGTGGGGAGGGTGATGGGGCTGGTGTTAGGGTGTGGGGAGGGTGATGGTGCTGGGGTTAGGGTGTGGGGTGGGTGTTGCTGCTGTGGCAAGGGTGTGGTGTGAGTGATGGTGCTGGGGTTAGGGTGTGGTGTGGGTGATGGGGCCGGGGTTAGGGTGTGGGGAGGGTGATGGTGCTGGGGTTACGGTGTGGGGTGGGTGTTGCTGCTGTGGCGAGGGTGTGGGTTGGGTGATGGGGCTGGGGTTCGGGTGTGGGGATGGTGATGGGGCTGGGGTTAGGGTGTGGGGTGGGTGATGGGGCTGGGGTTAGGGTGTGGGGTGGGTGATGGGGCTATGGTTAGGGTGTGGGAGGGTGATGGGGCTGGGGTTAGGGTGTGGGGTGGGTGATGGTGCTGGGCGAGGGTGTGGGGAGGGTGATGCGGATGGGGTGTGGGGTGGGTGATGGTGCTGGGGTTAGGGTGTGGGGAGGGTGATGGTGCTGGGCGAGGGTGTGGGGAGGGTGATGGGGCTGTGGTGTGGGGTGGGTGATGGTGCTGGGGTTAGGGTATGGGGTGGGTGATGGTGCTGGGGTTAGGGTGTGGGGAGGGTGATGGTGTTGGGGCGAGGGTGTGGGGTGGGTGTTGGTGCTGGGGTTAGGGTGTGGGGTGGGTGATGGGGCTGGGGCGACGGTGTGGGGTGGGTGATGGTGCCGGGGTTAGGGTGTGGGGAGGGTGATGGGGCTGGGGTTAGGGTGTCGGGTGGGTGTTGCTGCTGGGGTTAGGGTGTGGGGTGGGTGATGGGGCTGGGGATAGGGTGTGGGGAGATGATGGTGCTGGGGTTAGGGTGTGGGGTGGGTGTTGCTGCTGTGGCGAGGGTGTGGGGTGGGTGATGGGGCTGGGGTTAGGGTGTGGGGATGGTTATGGGGCTGGGGTTAGGGTGTGGGGTGGGTGATGTGGCTGGGGTTAGGGTGTGGGGTGGGTGATGGGGCTATGGTTAGGGTGTGGCGTGGGTGATGGGGCTGGGGCGAGGTGTGGGGTGGGTGATGGGGCTGGGGTTAGGGTGTGGGGTGGGTGATGGGGCTGGGGTTAGGGTGTGGGGAGGGTGATGTTGCCGCGGTTATGGTGTGTGGAGGGTGATGGGGCTGGGTTTAGGGTGTGGGGTGGGTGATGGTGCTGGGATTAGGGTGTGAGGTGGGTGATGGGGCTGGGGTTAGGGTGTGGGGAGGGTGATGGGGCTGGGGCGAGGGTGTGGGAGGGTGATGGTGCTGGGGTTAGGGTGTGGGGAGGGTGATGGGGCTGGGGTGTGGGGTGGGTGATGGGGCTGGGCTTAGGGTATGGGGTGGTGATGGTGCTGGGATTAGGGTGTGAGGTGGGTGATGGGGCTGGGGTTAGGGTGTGGGGAGGGTGATGGGGCTGGGGCGAGGGTGTGGGAGGGTGATGGTGCTGGGGTTAGGGTGTGGGGAGGGTGATGGGGCTGGGGTGTGAGGTGGGTGATGGGGCTGGGGTTAGGGTGTGGGGAGGGTGATGGGGCTGGGGCGAGGGTGTGGGAGGGTGATGGTGCTGGGGTTAGGGTGTGGGGAGGGTGATGGGGCTGGGGTGTGGGGTGGTTGATGGGGCTGGTGTTAGGGTATGGGGAGCGTGATGGTGTTGGGACGAGGGTGTGGGGAGGGTGATGGTGCTGGGGTTAGGGTGTGAGGTGGGTGATGGTGCTGGGGTTAGGGTGTGGGGTGGGTGATGGGGCTGGGGCGAGGGTGTGGGGTGGGTGATGGGGCTGGGGTTAGGGTGTGGGGTGGGTGATGGGGCTGGGGTTAGGGTGTGGGGAGGGTGATGGTGCTGGGGTTAGGGTGTGGGGAGGGTGATGGTGCTGGGGTTAGGGTGTGGGAAGGGTGATGGTGCTGGGGTTAGGGTGTGGGGAGGGTGATGGTGATGGGGTTAGGGTGTGGGGTGGGTGATGGAGATGGGGTTAGGGTGTGGGGAGGGTGATGGGGCTGGGGTTAGGGTGGTTGATGGGGCTTGGGTTAGGGTGTGGGGAGGGTGATTTTTGCTGGGGTTAGTGTGTGGGGAGTGTGATGGGGCTGGGGTTAGGGTGTGGGGAGGGTGATGGGGCTGGGGTTAGGGTGTGGGGAGGGTGATGGGGCTGGGGCGAGGGTGTGAGGAGGGTGATGGTGCGGGGGTTAGGGTGTGGGGTGGGTGATGGTGCTGGGGTTAGGGTGTGGGGAGGGTGATGGGGCTATGGTTAGGGTGTGGGGTGGGTGATGGTGCTGGGGTTAGGGTGTGGGGAGGGTGATGGTGCTGGGGTTAGGGTGTGGGGTGGGTGATGGGGCTGGGGTTAAGGTGTGGGGAGGGTGATGGGGCTGGGATTAGAGTGTGGGGAGGGTGATGGGGCTGGGGTGTGGGGTGGGTTATGGTGCTGGGGTTAGGGTGTGGGAAGGGTAATGGTGCTGGGGCGAGGGTGTGGGGAGAGTGATGGGGCTGGGGTGTGGGGTGGGTGATGGTGCTGAGGTTAGGGTATGGGGTGGGTGATGGTGCTGGGGTTAGGGTGAGGGGAGGGTGATGGTTTTGGGTCGAGGGTGTGGGGTGGGTGATGGTGCTGGGGTTAGGGTGTGGGGTGGGTGATGGGGCTGCGGCGAGGGTGTGGGCTGGATGATGGGGTGGGGTTAGGGTGTGGGGATGGTGATGGTGCCGGGGTTAGGGTGTGGGGAGGGTGCTGGGGTTAGGGTGTGGGGAGGGTGATGGGGCTGGGGTTAGGGTGTGGGGAGGGTGATGGGGCTGAGGTTAGGGTGTGGGGTGGGTGATGGTGCAGGAATAGGGTGTGGGGAGGGTGATGGTGCTTGGGTGAGTGTGTGGGGACGGTGATGGTGCTGGGGTTAGGGTGTTTGGTCGGTGATGGTGCTGGGGTTAGGGTGTGGGGTGGGTGATGGTGCTGGGATTAGAGTGCAGGGAGAGTGATGGGGCTGGGTGTGGGGTGGGTGATGGTGCTGGGGTTAGGCTGTGGGAAGGGTGATGGTGCTGGGACGAGGGTGTGGGGAGGGTGAAGGGGCTGGGGTGTGGGGTGGGTGATGGTGCTGGGGTTAGGGTATTGGGTGGGTGATGGTGCTGGGGTTAGGGTGTGGGGAGGGTGATGGTGTTGGGGCGAGGGTGTGGGTGATGGTGCTGGGGTTAGGGTGTGGGGTGGGTGATGGGGCTGCAGCGAGGGTGTGGGGTGGGTGATGGGGCTGGGGTTAGGGTGTGGGGAGGGTGATGGTGCCGGGGTTAGGGTGTGGGGAGGGTGATGGGGCTGGGGTTAGGGTGTGGGGAGGGTGATGGGGCTGGGGGTAGGGTGTGGGGAGGGTGATGGGGCTGAGGTTAGGGTGTGGGGTGGGTGATGGTCCTGGGGATAGGGTGTGGGGAGGGTGATGGTGCTGGGGTTAGGGTGTTTGGTGGGTGATGGTGCGGGGGTGGGGGTGTGGGATGGGTGATGGTGCTGGGGTTAGGGTGCGGGGAGGGTGATGGGGCTGGGGATAGGGTGTGATGTGGGTGATGGGGCTGGGGTTAGGATGTGGGGAGGGTGATGGTGCTGAGGTTAGGGTGTGGGGAGGGTGATGGTGCTGGGGTTCGGGTGTGGGGAGGGTGATGGGGCTGGGGTTAGGGTGTGGGTAGGGTGGTGGTGCTTGGCTTGGGGTGTGGGGTGGGTGTTGCTGCTGTGGCAAGGGTGTGGGGTGGGTGATGGTGCTGGGGTTAGGGTGTGGTGTGGGTGATGGGGCTGGGGTTAGGGTGTGGGGAGGGTGATGGTGCTGGGGTTAGGGTGTGGGGTGGGTGTTGCTGCTGTGGTGAGGGTGTGGGGTGGGTGATGGGGCTGGGGTTAGGGTGTGGGGCTGGGGTTAGGGTGTGGGGAGGGTGATGGTGCTGGGGTTAGGGTGTGGGGAGGGTGATGGGGCTGGGGTTAGGGTGATGGGTCTGGGGTTAGGGTGTGGGGTGGTTGTTGCTGCTGTGGCAAGGGTGTGGGGTGGGTGATGGGGCTGGGGTTAGGGTGTGGGGTGGGTGATGGGGCTATGGTTAGGGTGTGGGGTGGGTGAGGGGGCTGGGGCGAGGGTGTGGTTTGGGTGATGGGGCTGTGGTTAGGGTGTGGGGTGGGTGATGGTGCTGGGGTTAGGGTGTGGGGTGGGTGATGGGGCTGGGGTTAGGGTGTGGGGAGGGTGATGGTGCCGGGGTTAGGGTGTGGGGAGGGTGATGGGGCTGTGGTTAGGGTGTGGGGATGATGATGGTGCAGGGTTAGGGTGTGGGGAGGGTGATGGTGCTTGGGCGAGGGTGTGGGGACGGTGATGGGGCTGGGGTTAGGGTGTGGGAAGGGTGATGGTGCTGGGGTGAGGGTGTGGGGAGGATGATGGGGCTGGGGTGTGGGGTGGGTGATGGTGCTGGGGTTAGGGTGTTTGGTGGGTGATGGTGCTGGGGTTAGGGTGTGGGGTGGGTGATGGTGCTGGGATTAAAGTGTAGGGAGGGTGATGGGGCTGGGGTGTGGGGTGGGTGATGGTGCTGTGGTTAGGGTGTGGGAAGGGTGATGGTGCTGGGGCGAGGGTGTGGGGAGGATGATGGGGCTGGGGTGTGGGGTGGGTGATGGTGCTGGGGTTAGGGTATGGGGTGGGTGATGGTGCTGGGGTTAGGGTGTGGGGAGGGTGATGGTGTTGGGGTGAGGGTGTGGGGTGGGTGATGGTGCTGGGGTTAGGGTGTGGGAAGGGTGATGGGGCTTAGGTTAGGGTGTGGGGTTGGTGATGGTGCTGGGGTTAGGGTGTGGGGAGGGTGATGGTGCATGGGCGAGGGTGTGGGGAGGGTGATGGTGCTGGGTTAGGGTGTTTGGTGGGTGATGGTGCTGGGGTGAGGGTGTGGGGAGGGTGATGGGGCTGGGGTTAGGGTGTAGTGTGGGTGATGGGGCTGGGGTTAGGGTGTGGGGAGGGTGATGGTGCTGGGGTTAGGGTGTGGGGAGGGTGATGGTGCTGGGGTTAGGGTGTGGGGAGGGTGATGGGGCTGGTGTTAGGGTGTGGGGAGGGTGATGGTGCTGGGGTTAGGGTGTGGGGTGGGTGTTGCTGCTGTGGCAAGGGTGTGGGGTGAGTGATGGTGCTGGGGTTAGGGTGTGGTGTGGGTGATGGGGCCGGGGTTAGGGTGTGGGGAGGGTGATAGTGCTGGGGTTAGGGTGTGGGGTGGGTGTTGCTGCTGTGGCGAGGTTGTGGGGTGGGTGATGGGGCTGGGGTTAGGGTGGGGGGATGGTGATGGGGCTGGGGTTAGGTTGTGGGGTGGGTGATGGGGCTGGGGTTAGGGTGTTGGGTGGGTGATGGGGCTATGGTTAGGGTGTGGGGTGGGTGAGGGGGCAGGGGCAAGGGTGTGGGGTGGGTGATGGGGCTGTGGTTAGGGTGTGGGGTGGTTGATGGTGCTGGGGTTAGGGTGTGGGGTGGGTGATGGGGCTGGGGTTAGGGTTTGGGGAGGGTGATGGTGCCGGGGTTAGGGTGTGAGGTGGGTGAGGGGGCTGGGGTTAGGGTGTGGGGAGGGTGATGGGGTTGGGTGAGGGTGTGGGGAGGGTGATGGTGCTGAGGTTAGGGTGTGGGGAGGGTGATGAGGCTGGGGTTTGGGGTGGGTGATGGTGTTGGGGTTAGGGTGTGGTGTGGGTGATGGGGCTGGGCGAGGGTGTGGGGTGGGTGATGGGGCTGGGGTGGGTTATGGGGCAGGGGCTAGGGTGTGGGGAGGGTGATGGTGCTGGGGTTAGGGTGTGGGGAGGGTGATGGTGCTGGGGTTAGGGTTTGGGGAGGGTGATGGTTCAGGGGTTAGGGTGTGGGGAGGGTGATGGTGCTGGGGTTAGGGTTTGGGGAGGGTGATGGTGCCGGGGTTAGGGTGTGAGGTGGGTGAGGGGGCTGGGGTTAGGGTGTGGGGAGGGTGATGGGGTTGGGTGAGGGTGTGGGGAGGGTGATGGTGCTGAGGTTAGGGTGTTGGGAGGGTGATGAGGCTGGGGTGTGGGGTGGGTGATGGTGTTGGGGTTAGGGTGTGGTGTGGGTGATGGGGCTGGGCGAGGGTGTGGGGTGGGTCGATGGGGCTGGGGTGGGTTATGGGGCAGGGGTTAGGGTGTGGGGAGGGTGATGGTGCTGGGGTTAGGGTTTGGGGAGGGTGATGGTTCAGGGGTTAGGGTGTGGGGAGGGTGATGGTGCTGGGGTTAGGGTGTGGGGAGGGTGATGGGGCTGGGGTTAGGGTGTGGCGAGGGTGATGGGGCTATGGTTAGGGTGTGGGGTGGGTGATGGTGCTGGGTTTAGGGTGTGGGGAGGGTGATGGTGCTGTAGTTAGGGTGTGGGATGGGTGATGGGGCTGGGGTTAGGGTATGGGGAGGGTGATGGTGATGGTGCTGGGGTTAGGGTGTGGGGAGGGTGATGGTGCTGGGGTTAGGGTGTGGGGTGGGTAATGGTGCTGGGGTTAGGGTGTGGGGTGGGTGATGGGGCTGGGGTTAGGGTGTGGGGTGGGTGATGGCGCTGGGGTTAGGGTGTGGGGAGGGTGATGGGGCTGGGGTTAGGGTGTGGGGTGGGTGATGGGGCTGGGGTTAGGGTGTGGGGTGGGTGATGGTTCTGGGACAATGGTGTGGGGTGGGTGATGGTGCTGGGGTGTGGAATGGGTGATGGTGCTGGTGCGGGGGGTGGGAATGGTGTTGTTGCTGGGGTGTGGGGAGGGTGTTGTTGCTGGGTTGTGGGGAGGGTGCTGGTGCTTGGGTTAGGGTGTGGCGTCGGTGATGTTGTTGGTGCTGGGGTGTGGGGAGGATGATTGTGCTGAGTGTGTGGATGGTGTTGTTGCTGGTGTGTGGGGAGGGTGTTGTTGCTGGGGTGTGGGGAGGGTGATGATGTTTGGGCTAGGTTGTGGGGTGCAGGATGTTTGGGCTAGGGTGTGGGGTTGGCGATGTTGTTGTTGCTGGGGTGTGGGGATGGTGTTGTTGCTGGGGTGTGGGGAGGGTGTTGTTGCTGGGGTGTGGGGAGGGTGTTGGTGCTGGGGTGTGTGGAGGTTGCAGGTGCTTGGGTTAGAGTGTGGGGTGTGGGGATGGTGTTGTTGCTGGGATGTGGGGATGGTGTTGTTGCTGGGGTGTGGGGAGGATGATAGTGCTTGGGTTAGGGTGTGGGGTGGGTGATGTTGTTGCTGGGGTGTGGGGAGGATGAAGGTGCTGGATCTAGGATGTGGAGTAGGGGGTGTAGTTGGGGCTAGGGTGTGGGGTGCAGGATGTTTGGGCTTGGGTTTGGGGTAGGCAATAGTGTTGGTGCTGGGAAGTGGGATGGTGTTGTTGGTGCGGTGTGGGGAGGATGCAGGTGCTGGATCTAGGATGTTGGGTAGGGGATGTAGTTGCGGCTAGGGTGTGGAGTGCAGGATGTTTGAGCTAGGGTTCGGGGTAGGCAATAGTATTGGTGCTGGGGTGTGGGGGTGGTGTTGTTGCTGGGGTGAGGGGAGGATGAAGGTGCTGGATCTAGGACTGGGGTGAGGGGAGGATGAAGGTGCTGGATCTAGGATGTGGGGTAGGGGATGTTGTTGGGGCTAGGTTGTGGGGTGCTGGATGGTTGGGCTAGTGTGTGGGGTGTTTGGATGGTGTTGTTGCTGGGTTGTGTGGATGGTGTTGTTGCTGGGTTGTGAGGAGGATGAAGGTGCTTGGGTTTGAGTGTGTTGTGGGTGATGTTGTTGGTGCTGGGGTGGGTGATGTTGTTGCTGGGGTGTGGGGAGGGTGTTGTTGCTGGGATGTGGGGAGGGTGCTGGTGCTTGGGTTAGGGTGTGGCGTCGGTGATGTTTTTGGTGCTGGGGTGTGGGGAGGATGATTGTGCTGGGGTGTGGGGATGGTGTTGGTGCTGGGGTGTGTGGATGGTGTTGTTGCTGGGGTGTGGGGAGGGTGTTGTTGCTGGGGTGTGGGGAGGATGATGATGTTTGGGCTAGGTTGTGGGGTGGGCAATGTTGTTGTTGCTGCGGTGTGTGGATGGTGTTGTTGCTGGGGTGTGGGGATGGTGTTTTTTGCTGGGGTGTGGGGAGGATGAAGGTGCTTGGGTTAGAGTGTGGGGTGGGTGATGTTGTTGGTGCTGGGGTGTGGGGATTGTGTTGTTGCTGGGGTGTGGGGAGGGTGATAGTGCTTGGGCTAGAGTGTGGGGTGGGTGATGTTATTGGTGCTGGGGTGGGTGATGTTGTTGTTGCTGGGGTGTGGGGATGGTGATGGGGCTGGGGTTAGGGTGTGGGTGGGTGATGGGGCTGGGGTTAGGGTGTGGGGAGGGTGATGGTGCTGGGGTTAGGGTGTGGGGAGGGTGATGGTGCTGGGGTTAGGGTGTGGGGTGGGTGATGGTGCTGGGGTTAGGGTGTGGGGTGGGTGATGGTGCTGGGGTTAGGGTGTGGGGAGGGTAATGGGGCTGGGGTTAGGGTGTGGGGGTGGTGATGGGGCTGTGGTTAGGGTGTGGGGTGCGTGATGGGGCTGTGGTTAGGGTGTGGGGTGGGTGATGGGGCTGGGGTTAGGGCGGGGTGGGTGATGATGGTGCTGGGACGATGGTGTGGGGTGGGTGATGGTGCTTGGGCTGGGGTGTGGAATGGGTGATGGTGCTGGGGCAGGGGGGTGGGAATGGTGTTGTTGCTGGGGTGTGGAGAGGGTGTAGTTGCTGGGGTGTGGGAGGGTGCTGGTGCTTGGGTTAGGGTGTGGCGTTAGTGATGTTGTTGGTGCTGGGATGTGGGGAGGATGATTGTGCTGGGGTGTGTGGATGGTGTTGGTGCTGGGGTGTGGGGAGGGTGTTGTTGCTGGGGTGTGGGGAGGGTGATGATGGTTGGGCTAGGTTGCTGGGTGCAGGATGTTTGGGCTAGGGTGTGGGGTGGGTGATGTTGTTGCTGGGGTGTGGGGATGGTGTTGTTGCTGGGAAGTGGGGAGGGTGTTGTTGCTGGGGTGTGGGGAGGGTGTTGGTGCTGGGGTTTGGGGAGGATGCAGGTGCTTGTGTTAGAGTGTGGGGTGTGGGGATGGTGTTGTTACTGGGGTGTGGGGAGGATGATAGTGCTTGGGTTAGGGTGTGGGGTGGGTGATGTTGTTGTTGCTGGGTTGTGTTCGGAGGATGAAGGTGCTGGATCTAGGATGTGGGGTAGGGGATGTAGTTGGGGCTAGGTTGTGGGGTGCAGGTTTTTTGGGCTAGGGTTTGGGGTAGGCAATAGTGTTGGTGCTGGGGTGTGGGATGGTGTTGTTGGTGGGGTGTGGGGAGGATGCAGGTGCTGGATCTAGGATGTGCGGTAGGGGATGTAGTTGCGGCTAGGGTGTGGAGTGCAGGATGTTTGAGCTAGGGTTTGGGGTAGGCAATAGTGTTGGTGCTGGGTGTGGGGATGGTGTTGTTGCTGGGGTGAGGGGAGGATGAAGGTGCTGGATCTAGGATGTGGGTAGGGAATGTTGTTGGGGCTAGGTTGTGGGGTGCAGGATGTTTGAGCTAGGGTTCGGGGTAGGCAATAGTATTGGTGCTGGGGTGTGGGGGTGGTGTTGTTGCTGGGGTGAGGGGAGGATGAAGGTGCTGGATCTAGGACTGGGGTGAGGGGAGGATGAAGGTGCTGGATCTAGGATGTGGGGTAGGGGATGTTGTTGGGGCTAGGTTGTGGGGTGCTGGATGGTTGGGCTAGTGTGTGGGGTGTTTGGATGGTGTTGTTGCTGGGTTGTGTGGATGGTGTTGTTGCTGGGTTGTGAGGAGGATGAAGGTGCTTGGGTTTGAGTGTGTTGTGGGTGATGTTGTTGGTGCTGGGGTGGGTGATGTTGTTGCTGGGGTGTGGGGAGGGTGTTGTTGCTGGGATGTGGGGAGGGTGCTGGTGCTTGGGTTAGGGTGTGGCGTCGGTGATGTTTTTGGTGCTGGGGTGTGGGGAGGATGATTGTGCTGGGGTGTGGGGATGGTGTTGGTGCTGGGGTGTGTGGATGGTGTTGTTGCTGGGGTGTGGGGAGGGTGTTGTTGCTGGGGTGTGGGGAGAATGATGATGTTTGGGCTAGGTTGTGGGGTGGGCAATGTTGTTGTTGCTGCGGTGTGTGGATGGTGTTGTTGCTGGGGTGTGGGGATGGTGTTTTTTGCTGGGGTGTGGGGAGGATGAAGGTGCTTGGGTTAGAGTGTGGGGTGGGTGATGTTGTTGGTGCTGGGGTGTGGGGATTGTGTTGTTGCTGGGGTGTGGGGAGGGTGATAGTGCTTGGGCTAGAGTGTGGGGTGGGTGATGTTATTGGTGCTGGGGTGGGTGATGTTGTTGTTGCTGGGGTGTGGGGATGGTGATGGGGCTGGGGTTAGGGTGTGGGTGGGTGATGGGGCTGGGGTTAGGGTGTGGGGAGGGTGATGGTGCTGGGGTTAGGGTGTGGGGAGGGTGATGGTGCTGGGGTTAGGGTGTGGGGTGGGTGATGGTGCTGGGGTTAGGGTGTGGGGTGGGTGATGGTGCTGGGGTTAGGGTGTGGGGAGGGTAATGGGGCTGGGGTTAGGGTGTGGGGGTGGTGATGGGGCTGTGGTTAGGGTGTGGGGTGCGTGATGGGGCTGTGGTTAGGGTGTGGGGTGGGTGATGGGGCTGGGGTTAGGGCGGGGTGGGTGATGATGGTGCTGGGACGATGGTGTGGGCTGGGTGATGGTGCTTGGGCTGGGGTGTGGAATGGGTGATGGTGCTGGGGCAGGGGGGTGGGAATGGTGTTGTTGCTGGGGTGTGGAGAGGGTGTAGTTGCTGGGGTGTGGGAGGGTGCTGGTGCTTGGGTTAGGGTGTGGCGTTAGTGATGTTGTTGGTGCTGGGATGTGGGGAGGATGATTGTGCTGGGGTGTGTGGATGGTGTTGGTGCTGGGGTGTGGGGAGGGTGTTGTTGCTGGGGTGTGGGGAGGGTGATGATGGTTGGGCTAGGTTGCTGGGTGCAGGATGTTTGGGCTAGGGTGTGGGGTGGGTGATGTTGTTGCTGGGGTGTGGGGATGGTGTTGTTGCTGGGAAGTGGGGAGGGTGTTGTTGCTGGGGTGTGGGGAGGGTGTTGGTGCTGGGGTTTGGGGAGGATGCAGGTGCTTGTGTTAGAGTGTGGGGTGTGGGGATGGTGTTGTTACTGGGGTGTGGGGAGGATGATAGTGCTTGGGTTAGGGTGTGGGGTGGGTGATGTTGTTGTTGCTGGGTTGTGTTCGGAGGATGAAGGTGCTGGATCTAGGATGTGGGGTAGGGGATGTAGTTGGGGCTAGGTTGTGGGGTGCAGGTTTTTTGGGCTAGGGTTTGGGGTAGGCAATAGTGTTGGTGCTGGGGTGTGGGATGGTGTTGTTGGTGGGGTGTGGGGAGGATGCAGGTGCTGGATCTAGGATGTGCGGTAGGGGATGTAGTTGCGGCTAGGGTGTGGAGTGCAGGATGTTTGAGCTAGGGTTTGGGGTAGGCAATAGTGTTGGTGCTGGGTGTGGGGATGGTGTTGTTGCTGGGGTGAGGGGAGGATGAAGGTGCTGGATCTAGGATGTGGGTAGGGAATGTTGTTGGGGCTAGGTTGTGGGGTGCAGGATGGTTGGGCTAGTGTGTGGAGTGTGTGGATGGTGTTGTTGCTGGGTTGTGTGGATGGTGTTGTTGCTGGGGTGTGGGGAGGATGAAGGTGCTTGGGTTTGAGTGTGGGGTGGGTGATGTTGTTGGTGCTGGGGGTGGGTGATGTTGTTTCTGGTGTGTGGGGAGGGTGTTGTTGCTGGGGTGTGGGGAGGGTGCTGGTGCTTGTGTTAGGGTGTGGCGTCAGTGATGTTGTTGGTGCTGGGGTGTGGGGAGGATGATTGTGCTGGGGTGTGGGGATGGTGTTGGTGCTGGGGTGTGTGGATGGTGTTGTTGCTGGGGTGTGGGGAGGGTGTTGTTGCTGGGGTATGGGGAGGGTGATGATGTTTGGGCTAGGTTGTGCGGTGGGCGCTGTTGTTGTTGCTGGGGTGTGTGGATGGTGTTGTTGCTGGGGTGTGGGGATGGTGTTTTTTGCTGGGGTGTGGGTAGGATGAAGGTGCTTGGGTTAGAGTGTGGGGTGGGTGATGTTGTTGGTGCTGGGGTGTGGGGATGGTGTTGTTGCTGGGGTGTGGGGAGGGTGATAGTGCTTGGGTTAGAGTGTGGGGTGGGTGATGTTGTTGGTGCTGGGGTGGGTGATGTTGTTGTTGCTGGGGTGTGGGGATGGTGATGGGGCTGGGGTTAGGGTGTGGGGTGGGTGATGGGGCTGGAGTTAGGGTGTGGGGATGGTGATGGTGCTGGGGTTAGGGTGTGGGGAGGGTGATGGTGCTGGTGTTAGGGTGTGTGGTGGGTGATGGTGCTGGGGTTAGGGTGTGGGGTGGGTGATGGGGCTGGGGTTAGGGTGTGGGGTGGGTGATGGTGCTGGGGATAGGGTGTGGGGAGGGTGATGGTGATGGGGTTAGGGTGTGGGGTGGGTGATGGAGATGGGGTTAGGGTGTGGGGAGGGTGATGGGGCTGGGGTTAGGGTGGTTGATGGGGCTTGGGTTAGGGTGTGGGGGGGTGATTTTTGCTGGCGTTAGTGTGTGGGGAGTGTGATGGGGCTGGGGTTAGGGTGTGGGGAGGGTGATGGGGCTGGGGTTAGGGTGTGGGGAGGGTGATGGGGCTAGGGCGAGGGTGTGAGGAGGGTGATGGTGCTGGGGTTAGGGTGTGGGGTGGGTGATGGTGCTGGGGTTAGGGTGTGGGGAGGGTGATGGGGCTATGGTTAGGGTGTGGGGTGGGTGATGGTGCTGGGGTTAGGGTGTGGGGAGGGTGATGGTGCTGGGGTTAGGGTGTGGGGTGGGTGATGGGGCTGGGGTTAAGGTGTGGGGAGGGTGATGGGCTGGGATTAGAGTGTGGGGAGGGTGATGGGGCTGGGGTGTGGGGTGGGTGATGGTGCTGGGGTTAGGGTGTGGGAAGGGTAATGGTGCTGGGGCGAGGGTGTGGGGAGAGTGATGGGGCTGGGGTGTGGGGTGGGTGATGGTGCTGGGGTTAGGGTATGGGGTAGGTGATGGTGCTGGGGTTAGGGTGAGGGGAGGGTGATGGTTTTGGGTCGAGGGTGTGGGGTGGGTGATGGTGCTGGGGTTAGGGTTAGGGTGTGGGGTGGGTGATGGGGCTGCGGCGAGGGTGTGGGGTGGATGATGGGGTGGGGTTAGGGTGTGGGGAGGGTGATGGTGCCGGGGTTAGGGTGTGGGGAGGGTGCTGGGGTTAGGGTGTGGGGAGGGTGATGGGGCTGGGGTTAGGGTGTGGGGAGGGTGATGGGGCTGAGGTTAGGGTGTGGGGTGGGTGATGGTGCAGGAATAGGGTGTGGGGAGGGTGATGGTGCTTGGGTGAGTGTGTGGGGACGGTGATGGTGCTGGGGTTAGGGTGTTTGGTCGGTGATGGTGCTGGGGTTAGGGTGTGGGGTGGGTGATGGTGCTGGGATTAGAGTGTAGGGAGAGTGATGGGGCTGGGTGTGGGGTGGGTGATGGTGCTGGGGTTAGGCTGTGGGAAGGGTGATGGTGCTGGGACGAGGGTGTGGGGAGGGTGAAGGGGCTGGGGTGTGGGGTGGGTGATGGTGCTGGGGTTAGGGTATTGGGTGGGTGATGGTGCTGGGGTTAGGGTGTGGGGAGGGTGATGGTGTTGGGGCGAGGGTGTGGGTGATGGTGCTGGGGTTAGGGTGTGGGGTGGGTGATGGGGCTGCAGCAAGGGTGTGGGGTGGGTGATGGGGCTGGGGTTAGGGTGTGGGGAGGGTGATGGTGCCGGGGTTAGGGTGTGGGGAGGGTGATGGGGCTGGGGTTAGGGTGTGGGGAGGGTGATGGGGCTGGGGGTAGGGTGTGGGGAGGGTGATGGGGCTGAGGTTAGGGTGTGGGGTGGGTGATGGTCCTGGGGATAGGGTGTGGGGAGGGTGATGGTGCTGGGGCGAGGGTGTGGGGAGGGTGATGGTGCTGGGGTTAGGGTGTTTGGTGGGTGATGGTGCGGGGGTGGGGGTGTGGGATGGGTGATGGTGCTGGGGTTAGGGTGCGGGGAGGGTGATGGGGCTGGGGATAGGGTGTGATGTGGGTGATGGGGCTGGGGTTAGGATGTGGGGAGGGTGATGGTGCTGAGGTTAGGGTGTGGGGAGGGTGATGGTGCTGGGGTTCGGGTGTGGGGAGGGTGATGGGGCTGGGGTTAGGGTGTGGGTAGGGTGATGGTGCTTGGCTTGGGGTGTGGGGTGGGTGTTGCTGCTGTGGCAAGGGTGTGGGGTGGGTGATGGTGCTGGGGTTAGGGTGTGGTGTGGGTGATGGGGCTGGGGTTAGGGTGTGGGGAGGGTGATGGTGCTGGGGTTAGGGTGTGGGGTGGGTGTTGCTGCTGTGGTGAGGGTGTGGGGTGGGTGATGGGGCTGGGGTTAGGGTGTGGGGATGGTGATGGGGCTGGGGTTAGGGTGTGGGGAGGGTGATGGTGCTGGGGTTAGGGTGTGGGGAGGGTGATGGGGCTGGGGTTAGGGTGATGGGTCTGGGGTTAGGGTGTGGGGTGGTTGTTGCTGCTGTGGCAAGGGTGTGGGGTGGGTGATGGGGCTGGGGTTAGGGTGTGGGGTGGGTGATGGGGCTATGGTTAGGGTGTGGGGTGGGTGAGGGGGCTGGGGCGAGGGTGTGGTTTGGGTGATGGGGCTGTGGTTAGGGTGTGGGGTGGGTGATGGTGCTGGGGTTAGGGTGTGGGGTGGGTGATGGGGCTGGGGTTAGGGTGTGGGGAGGGTGATGGTGCCGGGGTTAGGGTGTGGGGAGGGTGATGGGGCTGTGGTTAGGGTGTGGGGATGATGATGGTGCAGGGTTAGGGTGTGGGGAGGGTGATGGTGCTTGGGCGAGGGTGTGGGGACGGTGATGGGGCTG
Organism: Ambystoma mexicanum; assembly: GCF_040938575.1. Classification (NCBI taxonomy): domain Eukaryota; kingdom Metazoa; phylum Chordata; class Amphibia; order Caudata; family Ambystomatidae; genus Ambystoma; species Ambystoma mexicanum. The sequence goes on along the minus strand of NC_090941.1, from coordinate 1,161,203,546 downwards.
GGGTTAGGGTGTGGGAAGGGTGATGGTGCTGGGGTGAGGGTGTGGGGAGGATGATGGGGCTGGGTTGTGGGGTGGGTGATGGTGCTGGGGTTAGGGTGTGGGGTGGGTGATGGTGCTGGGATTAAAGTGTAGGGAGGGTGATGGGGCTGGGGTGTGGGGTGGGTGATGGTGCTGTGGTTAGGGTGTGGGAAGGGTGATGGTGCTGGGGCGAGGGTGTGGGGAGGATGATGGGGCTGGGGTGTGGGGTGGGTGATGGTGCTGGGGTTAGGGAATGGGGTGGGTGATGGTGCTGGAGTTAGGGTGTGGGGAGGGTGATGGTGTTGGGGTGAGGGTGTGGGGTGGGTGATGGTGCTGGGGTTAGGGTGTGGGAAGGGTGATGGGGCTTAGGTTAGGGTGTGGGGTTGGTGATGGTGCTGGGGTTAGGGTGTGGGGAGGGTGATGGTGCTGGGGCGAGGGTGTGGGGAGGGTGATGGTGCTGGGTTAGGGTGTTTGGTGGGTGATGGTGCTGGGGTGAGGGTGTGGGGTGGGTGATGGTGCTGGGGTTAGGGTGTGGGGAGGGTGATGGGGCTGGGGTTAGGGTGTAGTGTGGGTGATGGGGCTGGGGTTAGGGTGTGGGGAGGGTGATGGTGCTGGGGTTAGGGTGTGGGGAGGGTGATGGTGCTGGGGTTAGGGTGTGGGGAGGGTGATGGGGCTGGTGTTAGGGTATGGGGAGGGTGATGGTGCTGGGGTTAGGGTGTGGGGTGGGTGTTGCTGCTGTGGCAAGGGTGTGGGGTGAGTGATGGTGCTGGGGTTAGGGTGTGGTGTGGGTGATGGGGCCGGGGTTAGGGTGTGGGGAGGGTGATAGTGCTGGGGTTAGGGTGTGGGGTGGGTGTTGCTGCTGTGGCGAGGTTGTGGGGTGGGTGATGGGGCTGGGGTTAGGGTGGGGGGATGGTGATGGGGCTGGGGTTAGGTTGTGGGGTGGGTGATGGGGCTGGGGTTAGGGTGTGGGGTGGGTGATGGGGCTATGGTTAGGGTGTGGGGTGGGTGAGGGGGCTGGGGCAAGGGTGTGGGGTGGGTGATGGGGCTGTGGTTAGGGTGTGGGGTGGTTGATGGTGCTGGGGTTAGGGTGTGGGGTGGGTGATGGGGCTGGGGTTAGGGTTTGGGGAGGGTGATGGTGCCGGGGTTAGGGTGTGAGGTGGGTGAGGGGGCTGGGGTTAGGGTGTGGGGAGGGTGATGGGGTTGGGTGAGGGTGTGGGGAGGGTGATGGTGCTGAGGTTAGGGTGTGGGGAGGGTGATGAGGCTGGGGTGTGGGGTGGGTGATGGTGTTGGGGTTAGGGTGTGGTGTGGGTGATGGGGCTGGGCGAGGGTGTGGGGTGGGTGATGGGGCTGGGGTGGGTTATGGGGCAGGGGCTAGGGTGTGGGGAGGGTGATGGTGCTGGGGTTAGGGTGTGGGGAGGGTGATGGTGCTGGGGTTAGGGTTTGGGGAGGGTGATGGTTCAGGGGTTAGGGTGTGGGGAGGGTGATGGTGCTGGGGTTAGGGTTTGGGGAGGGTGATGGTGCCGGGGTTAGGGTGTGAGGTGGGTGAGGGGGCTGGGGTTAGGGTGTGGGGAGGGTGATGGGGTTGGGTGAGGGTGTGGGGAGGGTGATGGTGCTGAGGTTAGGGTGTTGGGAGGGTGATGAGGCTGGGGTGTGGGGTGGGTGATGGTGTTGGGGTTAGGGTGTGGTGTGGGTGATGGGGCTGGGCGAGGGTGTGGGGTGGGTGATGGGGCTGGGGTGGGTTATGGGGCAGGGGCTAGGGTGTTGGGAGGGTGATGGTGCTGGGATTAGGGTGTGGGGAGGGTGATGGTGCTGGGGTTAGGGTTTGGGGAGGGTGATGGTTCAGGGGTTAGGGTGTGGGGAGGGTGATGGTGCTGGGGTTAGGGTGTGGGGAGGGTGATGGGGCTGGGGTTAGGGTGTGGCGAGGGTGATGGGGCTATGGTTAGGGTGTGGGGTGGGTGATGGTGCTGGGTTTAGGGTGTGGGGAGGGTGATGGTGCTGTAGTTAGGGTGTGGGATGGGTGATGGGGCTGGGGTTAGGGTATGGGGAGGGTGATGGTGATGGTGCTGGGGTTAGGGTGTGGGGAGGGTGATGGTGCTGGGGTTAGGGTGTGGGGTGGGTAATGGTGCTGGGGTTAGGGTGTGGGGTGGGTGATGGGGCTGGGGTTAGGGTGTGGGGTGGGTGATGGCGCTGGGGTTAGGGTGTGGGGTGGGTGATGGGGCTGGGGTTAGGGTGTGGGGTGGGTGATGGTTCTGGGACAATGGTGTGGGGTGGGTGATGGTGCTGGGGTGTGGAATGGGTGATGGTGCTGGTGCGGGGGGTGGGAATGGTGTTGTTGCTGCGGTGTGGGGAGGGTGTTGTTGCTGGGTTGTGGGGAGGGTGCTGGTGCTTGGGTTAGGGTGTGGCGTCGGTGATGTTGTTGGTGCTGGGGTGTGGGGAGGATGATTGTGCTGGGTGTGTGGATGGTGTTGTTGCTGGTGTGTGGGGAGGGTGTTGTTGCTGGGGTGTGGGGAGGGTGATGATGTTTGGGCTAGGTTGTGGGGTGCAGGATGTTTGGGCTAGGGTGTGGGGTTGGCGATGTTGTTGTTGCTGGGGTATGGGGATGGTGTTGTTGCTGGGGTGTGGGGAGGGTGTTGTTGCTGGGGTGTGGGGAGGGTGTTGGTGCTGGGGTGTGTGGAGGTTGCAGGTGCTTGGGTTAGAGTGTGGGGTGTGGGGATGGTGTTGTTGCTGGGATGTGGGGATGGTGTTGTTGCTGGGGTGTGGGGAGGATGATAGTGCTTGGGTTAGGGTGTGGGGTGGGTGATGTTATTGCTGGGGTGTGGGGAGGATGAAGGTGCTGGATCTAGGATGTGGAGTAGGGGGTGTAGTTGGGGCTAGGGTGTGGGGTGCAGGATGTTTGGGCTTGGGTTTGGGGTAGGCAATAGTGTTGGTGCTGGGAAGTGGGATGGTGTTGTTGGTGCGGTGTGGGGAGGATGCAGGTGCTGGATCTAGGATGTTGGGTAGGGGATGTAGTTGCGGCTAGGGTGTGGAGTGCAGGATGTTTGAGCTAGGGTTCGGGGTAGGCAATAGTATTGGTGCTGGGGTGTGGGGGTGGTGTTGTTGCTGGGGTGAGGGGAGGATGAAGGTGCTGGATCTAGGACTGGGGTGAGGGGAGGATGAAGGTGCTGGATCTAGGATGTGGGGTAGGGGATGTTGTTGGGGCTAGGTTGTGGGGTGCAGGATGGTTGGGCTAGTGTGTGGGGTGTTTGGATGGTGTTGTTGCTGGGTTGTGTGGATGGTGTTGTTGCTGGGGTGTGAGGAGGATGAAGGTGCTTGGGTTTGAGTGTGTTGTGGGTGATGTTGTTGGTGCTGGGGTGGGTGATGTTGTTGCTGGGGTGTGGGGAGGGTGTTGTTGCTGGGATGTGGGGAGGGTGCTGGTGCTTGGGTTAGGGTGTGGCGTCGGTGATGTTTTTGGTGCTGGGGTGTGGGGAGGATGATTGTGCTGGGGTGTGGGGATGGTGTTGGTGCTGGGGTGTGTGGATGGTGTTGTTGCTGGGGTGTGGGGAGGGTGTTGTTGCTGGGGTGTGGGGAGGGTGATGATGTTTGGGCTAGGTTGTGGGGTGGGCAATGTTGTTGTTGCTGCAGTGTGTGGATGGTGTTGTTGCTGGGGTGTGGGGATGGTGTTTTTTGCTGGGGTGTGGGGAGGATGAAGGTGCTTGGGTTAGAGTGTGGGGTGGGTGATGTTGTTGGTGCTGGGGTGTGGGGATTGTGTTGTTGCTGGGGTGTGGGGAGGGTGATAGTGCTTGGGCTAGAGTGTGGGGTGGGTGATGTTATTGGTGCTGGGGTGGGTGATGTTGTTGTTGCTGGGGTGTGGGGATGGTGATGGGGCTGGGGTTAGGGTGTGGGTGGGTGATGGGGCTGGGGTTAGGGTGTGGGGAGGGTGATGGTGCTGGGGTTAGGGTGTGGGGAGGGTGATGGTGCTGGGGTTAGGGTGTGGGGTGGGTGATGGTGCTGGGGTTAGGGTGTGGGGTGGGTGATGGTGCTGGGGTTAGGGTGTGGGGAGGGTAATGGGGCTGGGGTTAGGGTGTGGGGTGGGTGATGGGGCTGTGGTTAGGGTGTGGGGTGCGTGATGGGGCTGTGGTTAGGGTGTGGGGTGGGTGATGGGGCTGGGGTTAGGGCGGGGTGGGTGATGATGGTGCTGGGACGATGGTGTGGGGTGGGTGATGGTGCTTGGGCTGGGGTGTGGAATGGGTGATGGTGCTGGGGCAGGGGGGTGGGAATGGTGTTGTTGCTGGGGTGTGGAGAGGGTGTAGTTGCTGGGGTGTGGGAGGGTGCTGGTGCTTGGGTTAGGGTGTGGCGTTAGTGATGTTGTTGGTGCTGGGATGTGGGGAGGATGATTGTGCTGGGGTGTGTGGATGGTGTTGGTGCTGGGGTGTGGGGAGGGTGTTGTTGCTGGGGAGTGGGGAGGGTGATGATGGTTGGGCTAGGTTGCTGGGTGCAGGATGTTTGGGCTAGGGTGTGGGGTGGGTGATGTTGTTGCTGGGGTGTGGGGATGGTGTTGTTGCTGGGAAGTGGGGAGGGTGTTGTTGCTGGGGTGTGGGGAGGGTGTTGGTGCTGGGGTTTGGGGAGGATGCAGGTGCTTGTGTTAGAGTGTGGGGTGTGGGGATGGTGTTGTTACTGGGGTGTGGGGAGGATGATAGTGCTTGGGTTAGGGTGTGGGGTGGGTGATGTTGTTGTTGCTGGGTTGTGTTCGGAGGATGAAGGTGCTGGATCTAGGATGTGGGGTAGGGGATGTAGTTGGGGCTAGGTTGTGGGGTGCAGGTTTTTTGGGCTAGGGTTTGGGGTAGGCAATAGTGTTGGTGCTGGGGTGTGGGATGGTGTTGTTGGTGGGGTGTGGGGAGGATGCAGGTGCTGGATCTAGGATGTGCGGTAGGGGATGTAGTTGCGGCTAGGGTGTGGAGTGCAGGATGTTTGATCTAGGGTTTGGGGTAGGCAATAGTGTTGGTGCTGGGTGTGGGGATGGTGTTGTTGCTGGGGTGAGGGGAGGATGAAGGTGCTGGATCTAGGATGTGGGTAGGGGATGTTGTTGGGGCTAGGTTGTGGGGTGCAGGATGGTTGGGCTAGTGTGTGGAGTGTGTGGATGGTGTTGTTGCTGGGTTGTGTGGATGGTGTTGTTGCTGGGGTGTGGGGAGGATGAAGGTGCTTGGGTTTGAGTGTGGGGTGGGTGATGTTGTTGGTGCTGGGGGTGGGTGATGTTGTTTCTGGTGTGTGGGGAGGGTGTTGTTGCTGGGGTGTGGGGAGGGTGCTGGTGCTTGTGTTAGGGTGTGGCGTCAGTGATGTTGTTGGTGCTGGGGTGTGGGGAGGATGATTGTGCTGGGGTGTGGGGATGGTGTTGGTGCTGGGGTGTGTGGATGGTGTTGTTGCTGGGGTGTGGGGAGGGTGTTGTTGCTGGGGTATGGGGAGGATGATGATGTTTGGGCTAGGTTGTGGGGTGGGCGCTGTTGTTGTTGCTGGGGTGTGTGGATGGTGTTGTTGCTGGGGTGTGGGGATGGTGTTTTTTGCTGGGGTGTGGGTAGGATGAAGGTGCTTGGGTTAGCGTGTGGGGTGGGTGATGTTGTTGGTGCTGGGGTGTGGGGATGGTGTTGTTGCTGGGGTGTGGGGAGGGTGATAGTGCTTGGGTTAGAGTGTGGGGTGGGTGATGTTGTTGGTGCTGGGGTGGGTGATGTTGTTGTTGCTGGGGTGTGGGGATGGTGATGGGGCTGGGGTTAGGGTGTGGGGTGGGTGATGGGGCTGGAGTTAGGGTGTGGGGATGGTGATGGTGCTGGGGTTAGGGTGTGGGGAGGGTGATGGTGCTGGTGTTAGGGTGTGTGGTGGGTGATGGTGCTGGGGTTAGGGTGTGGGGTGGGTGATGGGGCTGGGGTTAGGGTGTGGGGTGGGTGATGGTGCTGGGGATAGGGTGTGGGGAGGGTAATGGAGCTGGGGTTAGGGTGTGGGGTGGGTGATGGGCCTGTGGTTAGGGTGTGGGGTGGGTGATGGGGCTGGGGTTAGGTTGGGGTGGGTGATGATGCTGGGGCTGGGGTGTGGAATGGGTGATGGTGCTGGGGCGGGGGGGATGGGAATGGTGTTGTTGCTGGGGTGTGGGGAGGGTGTTGTTGCTGGGGTGTGGGGAGGGTGCTGGTGCTTGGGTTAGGGTGTGGCGTTGGTGATGTTGTTGGTGCTGGGATGTGGGGAGGATGATTGTGCTGGGGTGTGTGGATGGTGTTGGTGCTGGGCTGTGGGGAGGGTGTTATTGCTGGGGTGTGGGGAGGGTGATGATGTTTGGGATAAGTTGTGGGGTGCAGGATGTTTGGGCTAGGGTGTGGGGTGGGCAATGTGGTTGTTGCTGGGGTGTGGGGATGGTGTTGTTGCTGGGGTGTGGGGAGGGTGTTGTTGCTGGGATGTGGGGAGGGTTTTGGTGCTGGGGTGTGGGTAGGATGCAGGTGCTTGGGTTAGAGTGTGGGGTGTGGGGATGGTGTTGTTGCTGGGGTGTGGGGAGGGTGCTGGTGCTTGGTTAGGGTGTGGCGTTGGTGATGTTGTTGGTGCTGGGATGTGGGGAGGATGATTGTGCTGGGGTGTGTGGATGGTGTTGGTGCTGGGCTGTGGGGAGGGTGTTGTTGCTGGGGTGTGGGGAGGGTGATGATGTTTGGGCTACGTTGTGGGGTGCAGGATGTTTGGGCTAGGGTGTGGGGTGGGCGATGTGGTTGTTGCTGGGGTGTGGGGATGGTGTTGTTGCTGGGTGTGGGGAGGGTGTTGTTGCTGGGGTGTGGGGAGGGTGATGATGTTTGGGCTGGCTAAATTGTGGGGTGCAGGATGTTTGGGCTAGGGTGTGGGGTGGGCGATGTGGTTGTTGCTGGGGTGTGGGGATGGTGTTGTTGCTGGGGTGTGGGGAGGGTGTTGTTGCTGGGGTGTGGGGAGGGTGTTGGTGCTGGGGTGTGGGTAGGATGCAGGTGCTTGGGTTAGAGTGTGGGGTGTGGGGATGGTGTTGTTGCTGGGGTGTGGGGATGGTGTTGTTGCTGGGGTGTGGGGAGGATGGTAGTGCTTGGGTTAGGGTGTGGGGTGGGTGATGTCGTTGTTGCTGGGGTGTGGGGAGGATGAAGGTGCTGGATTTAGGATGTGGGGTAGGGGATGTAGTTGGGGCTAGGGTGTGGGGTGCAGGATGTTTGGGCTAGGGTTTGGGGTAGGCAATAGTGTTGGTGCTGGGGTGTGGGGATGTGTTGTTGGTGGGGTGTGGGGAGGATGAAGGTGCTGGATCTAGGATGTGGGGTAGGGGATGTAGTTGGGGCTAGGGTGTGGAGTGCAGGATGTTTGCGCTAGGGTTTGGGGTAGGTAATAGTGTTGGTGCTGGGGTGTGGGGATGGTGTTGTTGCTGGGGTGAGGGGAGGATGAAGGTGCTGGATCTAGGATGTGGGGTAGGGGATGTTGTTGGGGCTAGGTTGTGGGGTGCAGGATGGTTGGGCTAGTGTGTGGGGTGTGTGGATGGTGTTTATGCTGGGTTGTGTGGATGGTCTTGTTGCTGGGGTGTGGGGATGGTGTTTTTGGTGGGGTGTGGGGAGGATGAAGGTGCTTGGGTTAGAGTGTGGGTGGGTGATGTTGTTGGTGCTGGGGTGGGTGATGTTGTTGTTGCTGGGGTGTGGGGAGGGTGCTGGTGCTTGGGTTAGGGTGTGGCGTCAGTGAGGTTGTTGGTGCTGGGGTGTGGGGAGGATGATTGTGCTGGGGTGTGGGGATGGTATTGGTGCTGGGGTGTGTGGATGGTGCTGTTGCTGGGGTGTGAGGAGGGTGTTGTTGCTGGGGTGTGGGGAGGGTGATGATGTTTGGGCTAGGTTGTGGGGTGGGCGATGTTGTTGTTGCTGGGGTATGTGGATGGTGTTGTTGTTGGGGTGTGGGGATGGTGTTTTTGCTGGGGTGTGGGGAGGATGAAGGTGCTTGGGTTAGAGTGTGGGGTGGGTGATGTTGTTGGTGCTGGGGTGTGGGGATTGTGTAGTTGCTGGGGTGTGGGGAGGGTGATGGTGCTTGGGTTAGAGTGTGGGGTGGGTGATGTTGTTGGTGCTGGGGTGGGTGATGTTGTTGTTGCTGGGGTGTGGGGATGGTGATGGGGCTGCGCTTAGGGTGTGGGGTGGGTGATGGGGCTGGGGTTAGGGTGTGGGGTGGGTGATGGGGCTGGGGTTAGGGTATGGGGTGGGTGATTTTGCTGGGGCTGGGGTGTGGTGAGGGTGATGCTGCTGGGCCGATGGTGTGGGGTGGGTGATGGTGCTAGGGTGTGGGGAGGGTGTTGGTGCTGGGGTGTGGGGATGGTGTTGTTGCTGGGGTGTGTGGAGGGTGATGGTGCTTGGGTTAGAGTGTGGGGTGAGTGATGTTGTTGTTTCTGGGGTGTGGGTAGGATGAAGGTGCTGGATCTAGGATATAAGGTAGGGGATGTTGTTGGGGCTAGAGTGTGGGGTGCAGGATGTTTGGGCTAGGGTGTGCGGTGGGCGATGGTTTTGTTTCTGTGGTGTGGGGATGGTTTTGTTTATGGGGTGTGGGGAGGGCGTTGTTTTTGGGGTGTGGCGAGGGTGTTGTTGCTGGGGTGTGGGGATGGTGTTGGTGCTCTGGTGTGTGGATGGTGTTGGTGTTGGGGTGTGTGGATGGTGTTGGTGCTGGGGTGTGTGGATGGTGTTGCTGGGGTATTGTTGTTGGGGTGTGGGGAGGGTGATGGTGCTTGGGTTAGGGTGTGGGGAGGGTGATGGGGCTGGAGTCTGGGGAGGGTGATGGGGTTGGGGTTAGGGTGTGGGGAGGGTGATGGGGCTGGGGTGTGGGGAGGGTGATGGGGCTGGGGTTAGGGTGTGGGGAGGGTGATGGGGCTGGGGTGTAGGGAGGGTGATGGGGCTGGGGTTATGGTGTGGGGAGGGTGATGGTGCTGGGGTTAGGGTGTGTTGAGGGTGATGGTGCTGGGGTTAGGGTGTGGGGTGGGTGTTGGTGTGGCAAGGGTGGGGGGTGGGTGATGGGGCTGGGGTTAGGGTGTGGGGAGGGTGATGGGGCTGGGGTTAGGGTGTGTGGAGGGTGATGGGCCTGGGGTGTGGAGTGGGTGCTGGTGCTGGGGTTAGGGTGTGGGGTGGGTGATGGGGTTGGGGTTAGGGTGTGGGGAGGGTGATGGTGCTTGGGTTTGGGTTTGGGGTGGGTGATGTTGTTGGTGCTGGGGTGTGGGGAGGGTGATGGTGCTGGGGTTAGGGTGTGGGGAGGGTGATGGTGCTGGGGTTAGGGTGTGGGGAGGGTGATGGGGCTGGGGTTAGGGTGTGGGGTGGGTGATGGTGCTGGGGTTAGGGTGTGGGGTGGGTGCTGGGTTTAGGGTGTGGGGTGGGTGTTGTTGCTGGGGTGTGGGGAGGGTGTTGTTGCTTGGGTTAGGGTGTGGCATCTGGATGTTGTTGGTGCTGGGTTGTGTGGGGAGGATGATTGTGCTGGGGTGTGGGGATGGTGTTGGTGCTGGGGTGTGTGGATGGTGTTGTTGCTGGGGTGTGGGGAGGGTGTTGTTGCTGGGGTGTGGGGAGGGTGATGATGTTTGGGCTAGTTTGTGGGGTGGGCAATGTTGTTGGTGCTGGGGTGTGTGGATGGTGTTGTTGATGGGGTGTGGGGATGGTGATTTTGCTGGGGTGTGGGGAGGATGAAGGTGCTTGGGTTAGAGTGTGGGGTGGGTGATGTTGTTTGTGCTGGGGTGTGGGGATGGTGTTGTTTCTGGGGTGTGGGGAGGGTGATGGTGCTTGGGTTAGAGTGTGGGGTGGGTGATGTTGTTGTTGCTGGGGTGGGTGATATTGTTGTTGCTGGGGTGTGGGGATGGTGATGGGGCTGGGCTTAGGGTGTGGGGTGGGTGATGGGGCGGGGGTTAGGGTGTGGGGTGGGTGATGGGGCTGGGGTTAGGGTATGGGGTGGGTGATTTTGCTGGGGCTGGGGTGTGGTGAGGGTGATGGTGCTGGGACGATGGTGTGGGGTGGGTGATGGTGCTAGGGTGTGGCGAGGGTGTTGGTGCTGGGGTGTGCGGATGGTGTTGTTGCTGGGGTGTGGGGATGGTGTTGTTGCTGGGGTGTGGGGAGGGTGATGGTGCTTGGGTTAGAGTGTGGGGTGGGTGATGTTGTTGTTTCTGGGGTGTGGGTAGGATGAAGGTGCTGGATCTAGGATATAGGGTAGGGGATGTTGTTGGGGCTAGGGTGTGGGGTGGAGGATGTTTGGGCTAGGGTGTGGGATGGGCGATGGTGTAGGTGCTGGGGTGCGGGAATGGTTTTGTTTCTAGGGTGTGGGTAGGATGAAGGTGCTGGATCTAGGATATAGGGTAGGGGATGTTGTTGGGGCTAGGGTGTGGGGTGCAGGATGTTTGGGCAAGGGTGTTGGATGGGCGATGGTGTAGGTGCTGGGGTGCGGGAATGGTTTTGTTTCTGGTGTGTGGGGAGGGTGTTGTTGCTGGGGTGTGGGGAGGGTGCTGGTGCTTGGGTTAGGGTGTGGCGTCAGTGATGTTGTTGGTGCTGAGGTGTGGGGAGGATGATTATGCTGGGGTGTGCGGATGGTGTTGGTGCTAGGGTGTGTGGATGGTGTTGTTGCTGGGGTGTGGGGAGGGTGTTGTTGCTGGGGTGTGGGGAGGGTGATGATGTTTGGGCTAAGTTGTGGGGTGCAGGATGTTTGGGCTAGGGTGTGGGGTGGGCGATGTGGTTGTTGCTGGGGTGTGGGGATGGTGTTGTTGCTGGGGTGTGGGGAGGGTGTTGTTGCTGGGGTGTGGGGAGGGTGTTGGTGCTGGGGTGTGGGGAGGATGCAGGTGCTTGGGTTAGAGTGTGGGGTGTGGGGATGGTGTTGTTGCTGGGGTGTGGGGATGGTGTTGTTGCTGGGGTGTCGGGAGGATGATAGTGCTTGGGTTAGGGTGTGGGGTGGGTGATGATGTTGTTGCTGGGGTGTGGGGAGGATGAAGGTGCTTGATCTAGGATGTGGGGTAGGGGATGTAGTTGGGGCTAGGGTGTGGGGTGCAGGATGTTTGGGCTAGGGTTTGGGGTAGGCAATTGTGTTGGTGCTGGGGTGTGGGGATGGTGTTGTTGGTGGGCTGTGGGGAGGATGAAGGTGCTGGATCTAGGATGTGGGGTAGGGGATGTAGTTGGGGCTAGAGTGTGGGGTGCAGGATGTTTGGGCTAGGGTTTAGGGTAGGCAATAGTGTTGGTGCTGGGGTGTGGGGATGGTGTTGTTGGTGGGCTGAGGGGAGGATGAAGGTGCTGGATCTAGGATGTGGGGTAGGGGATGTAGTTGGGGCTAGGGTGTGGAGTGCAGGATGTTTGAGCTAGCGTTTGGGGTAGGCAATAGTGTTGGTGCTGGGGTGTGGGGATGGTGTTGTTGGTGGGGTGAGGGGAGGATGAAGGTGCTGGTTCTAGGATGTGGGGTAGGGGATGTTGTTGGGGCTAGGTTGTGGGGTGCAGGATGGTTTGGCTAGTGTGTGGGGTGTGTGGATGGTGTTGTTGCTGGGTTGTGTGGATGGTGTTGTTGCTGCTGGGGTGTGGGGATGGTGTTTTTGCTGGGGTGTGGGGAGGATGAAGGTGCTTGGGTTAGAGTGTGGGTGGGTGATGTTGTTGGTGCTAGGGTGGGTGATGTTGTTGTTGCTGGGGTGTGGGGAGGGTGTTGTTGCTGGGGTGTGGGGAGGGTGCTGGTGCTTGGGTTAGGGTGTGGCGTCGGTGAGGTTGTTGGTGCTGGGGTGTGGGGAGGATGATTGCGCTGGGGTGTGGGGATGGTATTGGTGCTGGGGTGTGTGGATGGTGCTGTTGCTGGGGTGTGAGGAGGGTGTTGTTGCTGGGGTGTGGGGATGGTGATGATGTTTGGGCTAGGTTGTGGGGTGGGCGATGTTGTTGTTGCTGGGGTGTGTGGATGGTGTTGTTGCTGGGGTGTGGGGATGGTGTTTTTGCTGGGGTGTGGGGAGGATGAAGGTGCTTGGGTTAGAGTGTGGGGTGGGTGATGTTGTTGGTGCTGGGGTGTGGGGATGGTGTTGTTGCTGGGGTGTGGGGAGGGTGATGGTGCTTGGGTTAGAGTGTGGGGTGGGTGGTGTTGGTGCTGGGGTGGGTGATGTTGTTGTTGCTGGGGTGTGGGGATGGTGATGGGGCTGGGCTTAGGGTGTGGGGTGGGTGATGGGGCTGGGGTTAGGGTGTGGGGTGGGTGATGGGGTTGGAGTTAGGGTATGGGGTGGGTGATTTTGCTGGGGCTGGGGTGTGGTGAGGGTGATGCTGCTGGGCCGATGGTGTGGGGTGGGTGATGGTGCTAGGGTGTGGGGAGGGTGTTGGTGCTGGGGTGTGGGGATGGTGTTGTTGCTGAGGTGTGTGGAGGGTGATGGTGCTTGTGTTAGAGTGTGGGGTGGGTGATGTTGTTGTTTCTGGGGTGTGGGTAGGATGAAGGTGCTGGATCTAGGATATAGGGTAGGGGATGTTGTTGGGGCTAGAGTGTGGGGTGCAGGATGTTTGGGCTAGGGTGTGGGGTGGGCAATGGTTTTGTTTCTGTGGTGTGGGGATGGTTTTGTTTATGGGGTGTGGGGAGGGCCTTGTTTCTGGGGTGTGGGGAGGGTGTTGTTGCTGGGGTGTGGGGATGGTGTTGGTGCTGTGGTGTGTGGATGGTGTTGGTGTTGGGGTGTGTTGATGGTGTTGGTGCTGGGGTGTGTGGCTGGTGTTGTTGCTGGGGTGTGGGGAGGGTGATGGTGCTTGGGTTAGGGTGTGGGGAGGGTGATGGGGCTGGAGTGTGGGGAGGGTGATGGGGTTGGGGTTAGGGTGTGGGGAGGGTGATGGGGATGGGGTGTGGGGAGGGTGATGGGGCTGGGGTTAGGGTGTGGGGAAGGTGATGGAGCTGGGGTTAGGGTGTGGGTGGGTGCTCGTGCTGGGGTTAGGGTGTGGGGTGGGTAATGGTGTTGGGGTTAGGGTGTGGGGAGGGTGATGGTGCTTGGGTTTGGGTGTGGGGTGGGTGATGTTGTTGGTGCTGGGGTGTGGGGAGGGTGATGGTGCTGGGGTTAGGGTGTGGGGAGGGTGATGGTGCTGGGGTTAGGGTGTGGGGAGGGTGATGGGGCTGGGGTTAGGGGAGGGTGATGGGGCTGGGGCTATGGTGTGGGGAGGGTGATGGTGCTGGGGTTAGGGTGTGGGGAGGGTGATGGTGCTGGGGTTAGGGTGTGGGGTGGGTGTTGGTGTGGCAAGGGTGGGGGTTGGGTGATGGGGCTGGGGTTAGGGTGTGGGGAGGGTGATGGGGCTGGGGCGAGAGTGTGGGGGGGTGATGGTGCTGGGGTTAGGGTGTGTGGAGGGTGATGGGGCTGGGGTTAGGGTGTGGCGTGAGTGCTGGTGCTGGGGTTAGGGTGTGGGGTGGGTAATGGTGTTGGGGTTAGGGTGTGGGGAGGGTGATGGTGCTTGGGTTTGGGTGTGGGGTGGGTGATGTTGTTGGTGCTGGGGTGTGGGGAGGGTGATGGTGCTGGGGTTAGGGTGTGGGGAGGTTGATGGTGCTGGGGTTAGGGTGTGGGGAGGGTGATGGGGCTGGGGTTAGGGTGTGGGGTGGGTGATGGTGCTGGGGTTAGGGTGTGGGGTGGGTGATGGTGCTGGGGTTAGGGTGTGGGGTGGGTGTTGTTGCTGGGGTGTGGGGAGGGTGTTGTTGCTTGGGTTAGGGTGTGGCATCGGTGATGTTGTTGGTGCTGGGGTGTGGGGAGGATGATTGTGCTGGGGTGTTGGGATGGTGTTGGTGCTGGGGTGTGTGGATGGTGTTGTTGCTGGGGTGTGGGGAGGGTGTTGTTGCTGGGGTGTGGGGAGGGTGATGATGTTTGGGCTAGGTTGTGGGGTGGGCGATGTTGTTGTTGCTGGGGTGTGTGGATGGTGTTGTTGATGGGGTGTGTGGATGGTGTTTTTTCTGGGGTGTGGGGAGGATGAAGGTGCTTGGGTTAGAGTGTGGGGTGGGTGATGTTGTTGGTGCTGGGGTGTGGGGATGGTGTTGTTGCTGGGGTGTGTGGATGGTGTTGTTGATGGGTGTGTGGATGATGTTTTTTCTGGGGTGTGGGGAGGGTGATGGTGCTTGGGTTAGAGTGTGGGGTGGGTGATGTTGTTGGTGCTGGGGTGTGTGGATGGTGTTGTTGATGGGGTGTGTGGATGGTGTGTTTTCTGGGGTGTGGGGAGGGTGATGGTGCTTGGGTTAGAGTGTGGGGTGGGTGATGTTGTTGGTGTTGGGTGTGGGGATGGTGTTGTTGCTGGGGTGTGGGGATGGTGTTGTTGCTGGGGTATGGGGATGGTGTTTTTGCTGGGGTGTGGGGAGGATGAAGGTGCTTGGGTTAGAGTGTGGGGTGGGTGATGTTGTTGGTGCTGGGGTGGGTGATGTTGTTGTTGCTGGGGTGTGGGGATGGTGATGGGGCTGGGCTTAGGGTGTGGGGTGGGTGATGGGGCTGGGGTTAGGGTATGGGGTGGATGATTTTGCTGGGGCTGGGGTGTGGTGAGGGTGATGGTGCTGGGACGATGGTGTGGGGTGGGTGATGGTGCTAGGGTGTGGGGAGGGTGTTGGTGCTGGGGTGTGGGGATTGTGTTGTTGCTGGGGTGTGGGGAGGGTGATGGTGCTTGGGTTAGAGTGTGGGGTGGGTGATGTTGTTGTTTCTGGGGTGTGGGTAGGATGAAGGTGCTGGATCTAGGATATAGGGTAGGGGATGTTGTTGGGGCTAGGGTGTGGGGTGCAGGATGTTTGGGCTAGGGTGTGGGATGGGCGATGGTGTAGGTGCTGGGGTGCGGGAATGGTTTTGTTTCTGGGGTGTGGGTAGGATGAAGGTGCTGGATCTAGGATATAGGGTAGGGGATGTTGTTGGGGCTAGGGTGTGGGGTGCAGGATGTTTGGGCAAGGGTGTTGGATGGGCGATGGTGTAGGTTCTGGGTTGCGGGAATGGTTTTGTTTCTGGGGTGTGGGGAGGGTGATGATATTTTTGCCATAACCCAAGGCTGTCTGTCCAACAACGCACCCCCATACCTCGCCCAGGGGGTCAAGTGACACATGCGCAATAGACCCCTCTGATCTGCTCACAGCCACTGCCTCCCCAAACAAGAGGCGGCGCCAGGATCTCTGTTCACTCTGCCACACTTTGGAACAAGCTCCCACTCCCGTTCCAGGAGTAGCCGTTTTTCTACCTCTTCCAGAAAAATCTCACAACTCACCTATTTAGCTAACTGCCCCCCCCCCCTGCGTCCCCCCCCCTTTATGATTGCGAGCTACGTACCTACAAGGGTACACTGCACCTACATTGTACCCTTGACTGTAACTGCTTCACCTACTTTTCGGTAAGAATAGCGCCTAGATGGTGCTTTATGCGCTGCTATAAACACAATAGATAAATAATACATTAAATGGAACATGTATAGAGTGGCAATTTTCAAGAAAAAATACTCTTTTGATATGCAAATGTCCTAAGGCCATTCCCAGTGGGCACTTTTGCCTTGGCCCCCCATCCCTGCCCGATGAACACTGTTGAAAGGGTCACCGTGCCAGAGGATTAACCAGTACATGCCTTGGACACTTTCCTAGCTGGGCATCGGTTGAGGCCATGCCCAGTGGGTAGTGTACATAGAGTCACGATGCCAGGGGCAATTACTGCTGGTAAGTCATCTAGAGTGACAGCTGAGCTTGCTGTCTGGGCAGGGTGGGCACTGGGCATGGCCTCAGCTCTGCCCAGTATGCACTGTAGGCTGGGGTCCCTGTGCTTGGGGCTTCTGCGGGGGTCCCTGTGCTTGCCACTTCTGCGGGGGTCCCTGTGCTTGGGGCTTCTGCAGGGGTCCCCATGCTTGGCGCTTCTGCGGGGGTCCCTGTGCTTGGGGCTTCTGCAGGGGTCACTGTGCCTGGCGCTTCTGCGGGGGTCCCTGTGCTTGGGGCTTCTGCAGGGGTCCCTGTGCCTGGCGCTTCTGCAGGGGTCCCTGTGCTTGGGGCTTCTGCAGGGGTCCCTGTGCCTGGCACTTCTGCGGGGGTCCCTGTGCTTGGGGCTTCTGCAGGGGCCCCGTGCTTGGCGCTTCTGCAGGGGTCCCCATGCTTGGCGCTTCTGCGGGGGTCCCTGTGCTTGGGGCTTCTGCAGGGGTCCCCGTGCCTGGCGCTTCTGCGGGGGTCCCCGTGCTTGGGGCTTCTGCGGGGGTCCCTGTGCTTGGGGCTTCTGCAGGGGTACCTGTGCCTGGCGCTTCTGCAGGGGTCCCTGTGCTTGGGGCTTCTGCAGGGGTCCCCGTGCTTGGCGCTTCTGCAGGGGTCCCCATGCTTGGCGCTTCTGCAGGGGTCCCTGTGCTTGGGGCTTCTGCAGGGGTCCCTGCTGTGCCTGGCGCCTCTGCGGGGGTCCCTGTGCTTGGGGCTTTTTAGCCAGGCGAAACAGGTAATTGTAATTATAATGGGTTATTTATAACACGCCTAATACCCAGAGGTTTCTAAGCGCGGACCCCTGTCTTTCTCCACATCGTCTTGCTTCTGAGACGAGCGCGTTGCCCCTGAGCTATCCTCCCGAGTCGAGGAACCGACTCCTAGGAAAGCGTTGCCAGCTTGGCTTCGGCGGCTCTGCAATTTGCCCGCAGGGCTTTCAAATGCCAACGCAAGTTAATTAATTTACAAGGTGCGTGGGTGTAAAATCAGTTATTGCAAAACCGTACAATATTCTTTGGGCACAACTCCAATAAACGGGTCCATTTTCCCAACAGCCTGAGCAAATATATACGTAATACAACTAAAACCTAATCCTAAAAACGCAGCGGTTTGCTAAACTAGAAAACCAGTTTGCAAAAATAGAAAAAAGAAAGCCAGAAGACTAGGTACCCTCAGCAAATTTAAAAAGATGTTTGACTGCGGTATTTACGGCACTGACACCCTGGGCCTCATTCCGAGATTGGAGGCAGTCATGGCGCTATTTGCGCCATGACTGCCTCCAATAACGGTACCGGCACCGATCTCGTTCAATGGGGACTTACCAGTGTAGTCTGACCTTTGCGGGACCAGTAAGTCCCCATTGAAAAAACCATTCCCCATTCCCATTTGGACCCCCATAGGGCTCAATGGGAATGGGGAAGGAGCTAATAACGGTACCGCAATTTGCGGTACCGTTATTAGCTCTGAAGTCCCTTTGTGGGTCCCGTCCATAACGCCTGGTAAAACCAGGGACCCGCTAATGGAACTCGTAGTAGGGTAAATTACTGACTCCGCCATGGAGAAAGGGGGAATGACCACCCCATTCCAAGGTTGGCGGGGCGGTAATTCCCCCTTCCTCCATGGCCCTTCCCCATTCCCATTTTTGCCCCATAGGGCTCAATGGGAATGGGGAAGGCGCTAAGTATGGTGCCGCAAATTGCGTCACCGTACTTAGCACCAAGGTCCCTTTGCGGGTCCCTACTTTAATGGCTGGTAAAACAAGCCATTAAGGTCGGGTCCTGCAAAGGGACCTCGTAATTAGGCGCTAATAGGTTTACGGCACCGTTAACCCATTAGCGCCTGGGTCGTAATGAGGCCATGTGGCTGAAATGAACAATTGTTAGGCATTAGATTTGAATTTCAAGACTTGTAAATGATCCCTGAGAACCTCCATAGAGGTGTCACCCCAGAGGACAGCTGGCCTATATAGGCGGGATGGGGGTGGGGGGCAGTCTATTTCTCTTGAATGACCCCCGATTCACCGGCTCACAGGTTCGGCTCTCTGATCTGGTGCGTTTGCTATCAGGGTGGCTTTACAATTATCCACTGCTTCAAACAAGCCGCCAAATAGAGAATAGAAAGCAGTACACAAATTACAACAGAAATCCAATAAAATGTATACATATACTAAAAAAGAAAAAAAGAAAGAAAAATACCTTGTCCTTATAAAAGTAAGCCGACCACGTTCCCCCACATCTTCAGCTTGGAAGAGCCAAGCACTGCCATTAAATCCGAGGTTACCCGGCCCCCCAAAGATCTCTTCCAGGCGGCCAACTCAGCCGCCCCTAGTATCAAAAGCGGAAACGGAGGTCGAAACGAACAGCATACGATGCTTGTGCTGTCCCCTCATAGCAAGATGTAAGTAACAGGCCATTGAGGCTCGTGCTGTGATTCTACGGAACCCCACCTGCCATTTCTTAATGCAGCCTGACCCCACCGACCAAGCCTCGAGATGTTTAAGCAGAACTGACCGAAAGACCGAGCCCCCGAGACAGAAATGGGCCAGTAATTCCATGGATTGGCGCAACCACCTCACTTGGAGTTAGGAATTAAAAAGGCTGTCTGCCAACTGAATGGTAGAGTCTTATCTTTTAGAATCTGTCAAAGTATAGGGTCAACATGGTAGACCATGTAGATGGGCGTTGCTAAAAAGGAAGTTGGGAAGCTTATTGGGCCCAGGAGATCTAGGGCTACTTATACCCTTAATAATGTTAGCAATTTCTTCAAAGTCAACTGTCAATTTCCTCTGGTCAGGACCTGGATCCGGGAGAATGAGGAGAGGCAGGGGCATTGCTGGGGGGGCTAAGGGGGCTATAGCCCCTGATCTTTTGGTTGTAGCCCCGGATAGAATCTCAGGAGCTACAGCCAAAAGACTAGCTAGCCCCCAGTCCCAACAGTTCCGACATCAGCGTAGCACCGGGTCTTTTCTAGACCGAGCAACTCCCCTGAGGAGAGGGAAACCAAGAGTCGAGTCATGACCAAAGTCGGACTGATAGTATGAGGCCCACTGCTGTTCTCCAATAGGATTTAACTGCAGGTCAGTCTGATGTCTCCTTACATGGTATATAAGTCGCCAGAATGTCGAAGACGTTGTTTGACATGAATCCATCATGCAATCAGCGGCATTCTGTATGTGCTGACGCGTGTGCAGTCTGCACCATTGGCGAGAATATTGTTTGGCTTTTTTAACCTCTTTTACCCTTGATTGTTAATCAATGTTGAGATTAATCTTCATTTCCCTGATTTTCTCCCTCATCTCCCTCTTTTGCAGCCACAATGCCCGATCAAACCGATGAGCGTGCTTTGCCGGACCATCTTCCCTCTATCTCCAATATTCATGATAGGAAACAGTCAAAGTGATTAACAATAAAGGTGAACATTTTCCAGTCCAAGGTACTGGCGGCCAATATTCTCTCCACTCTACCATTCACCAGGGCGACCCTGGGAGGGTTCCAAGAGATTCTGTGTAACCCCAAGTTAACCAATACCACAGAAAGATTGTCTCCCGCTGCCATCTCAAGGGGCCAATCGAAGTCAGCTGTAATCATTTCGTGGTCGCTAAACCCGGTGGCTTTAAGCTTAGACACCCATGAACAAGGGGCCTCGTCCACGAACTGATAATCTAAAATCGCTTCTTTCGCTCCCCTTGCCCATATAGTCTGGCAACATAGAGCTCCCTGTACAGAGCCATAAAGCCGGGTAAAAACAACCAACTTCAGAGTCTTAAGCCATGGCTCTCTGTACTTAGTTTTTAGAGGGGCCGGGAACCGGATAGGCCCAGGACAGGGATTAGATTTAGTAAAACCGAATGAACTCATATCACCTCCCCAAGATTATGAGGCCCTGCCTGCACCTGTCCAGCCAGTATAAGATCAAATCAACAATCTCCTCCAAAATTGTTTGGACATTACTCAATTTATTATGGCAAGAAATATCCAGCAATTACAACGTATATGGTTCCCACCTCATTCAATTGATCTGTCAGATCTGGACTCTCATTAGGCATTACTTTGAAATAAGCAAGTGGGCTGTTGACAATCCTGCGCTATTTTTTTATGAAGTGATAAGACCACCTGACGGCCTCCTCAAGGGCCTTTTAGCAGCCACAGAGGAGAAAGAAACGTAGCTGTCTACTGCTGGTGGTTCTGTTAACCAGTTTTCCTGGATGAAAATAATAGTGTCTTCTTGGAGGAATTTTCGCAAGTCTCAGTTTGTATCTAAATGGGTAAGACCACAGCTATTCCAAGAAAGGATGTTAAATTTAGGAGTTCCTATTCCCATGGCTCGAGTGGGAGAGCGGCCTCAAATTCCCACATTCATTGACGTTGTCCCTTCCACCTTGTCTGTCCTGTCAGCAACCTTCTCCTGCAACCACCAGGGGAGATGCAGAGGGAACGCCTCTAAAACTCTCCCCTTTTCTTTGGTTCTGTAAGGGGGGCTGTGGAGGCAGCCTTGTCGGGGGATTTTGAGCCAGTGAGATTCTGTGAGAGTTATTGAGATTTTGATCCTCCCACACTCCTGTATGCTATAATGTGAAGCTTTCCCGTGCCCCACGACCCACACACCATTAATTCAAAATGGGGAGGGAGGGGTAGGGGTGTTAGGGAGAATTCTCATCTTATGGCTAATTTCCCTCACCTATAGAGTCCCCCAGCAGCTTTGCTGGATTTGAAGTTTTTTTTTTCTCCTGCTAAGAGTGTGACTCTTTTTCCCACTCTTAGGCATATTTGCTATGTGTGTTCTAGGCTATTTTTTGTGTTTAATGCCTATGGGGTTTCTTTCACCTCCATAGGAACCATCTTTATTCACATGTGTTACACAGCACCCTCAGTGCAGTGACACAGAGGTGTCGTAGCGAGCCCCAAACATAGACTCCATACCCTGGGGCTGACTACTGTCTCCCAGGGCATGTGAAGTCCCCATT
The DNA here is from genome assembly GCF_040938575.1 of Ambystoma mexicanum. Taxonomy (NCBI): domain Eukaryota; kingdom Metazoa; phylum Chordata; class Amphibia; order Caudata; family Ambystomatidae; genus Ambystoma; species Ambystoma mexicanum. The sequence continues at coordinate 1,161,182,950 of NC_090941.1, read as the reverse complement.
GACTTTACTAGTCAATTTTTGTGAACTAAACCAGTACAACCCATCTTACTATGGAAGTACTGGGAAGGTTAATAGTTTTTCCCTTATGTTCATTTTCGAGAGAGTACCGTACAGTCCCTCTCTCCAAAGTTTCTGGCTGGTGGCAGTGGTTACTACCAAAAATATTCGACCGCGAATATTGTCCTACGGGATTTTCCCATTGTTCGAGGCTACCACTTTTTCTTACAGCCTCAAATATACCACCGGTGTATTTTAATATTAACTTTACTCCGGTAGGTTTTATTTGCCAGAACTTTAATATAACTTCTTTCTCGTGTCTTTCTCTAAACTCCTAACCCAGGTCGGGGATCCTTTGTTCGTCCTTTTGGCAGGCTTCTGTCAAGAAGCCCTCCTTTCGGTGCCACTGAGTCTGGGGTGGGTCCATTGTGTGGGAGGGGGAGTAGGACCCCTGGACAGGGTTGCCTCAGCAACCCATGTCACACTCTATCCTGATAGGCCGGAGGGTCTCACTCCACTCTGTGGGTGACAGCTAGGCTGTATGAATGGGGATCTTTTTGCATAAAAGCAGGGTCCTAAGGACTGGAAGAGCAAGACGTCGCCACTGGAACTAAGAAGCCGAAGAGGAGAGAAGCCAAAGACATCTGCAACGACTAAACCACCGGTGAAGCCCTGCTGCAGCATCTCACCACTTTTCTCCACACAACGAGACAAGATCTTCACCTGCAAGAGCCTTCATCGCTTGAGCTGGTGGGGCCAACCAGTTTGCCAATCGCCTTTCCAGACCTGCCTTTGTCGAATCGCCAGTACCCTGTACTTGGAGACCGGATAGCCAGGCACCCATCTACCCGGACCGCGATTTAAAGGAGCGTACCTTTTATTCGTCGGGCAGCACCGCGGCTGGTTTCCTCCCTTGGTAGTGCAGTAACTCGAACCTTACTCCACGACGAGAGCATCTCTTCCTCTGCTGGATCCCCCGAACTGCAGGAACTACCAGGAACAAATGCCACCGCAGGAGCCACTTCTTCATCTTAAAGGTACATTGATCCTCTAGGCCGCCCTTTCTTCAAGGTAGCTCTTAAAGTGTTTTAAATCCTTTACCTACCTGTTGGGTTGGCCGCCCCTCTCTCTTAACATTGTCTTTTACCTTCTGCATCCACCTTTTCGAAATCGTTAACCAAAGACCTGACTGCAGCTACAAGAACATGTTGCTCCTGGGCCCTTTCCCTGTACCACTGACTCTGGCACAGGCCTACTGACTCTGGCTAAATTTGTTAGAACTGCCTTCTCTAGATTGCTTCTCAACTAGAAATGTGTTGGTGCACCTACTTCTTATAACTACCCTTTTTCTTCCCCTTTTTAAAACTTGTGAAATGCCATTTTGCTCAGTTTTCATTTAAGTATTTCCTGTACTGATGCACTGTCTTGCTTAAACTGGTCCACAAGCTTATGGTAAGTGTTGCTAGAGTGTGTAAGAAAATATTTCTGTATAACTTGTGCTTTCCCTCCCTTGTGAGAAATTGCTAGAGTATCCGTTGTGTGTGATTTTCACTGTGCGGTTTTGCTCAGTTTTCACTCTGGTTCACTTGGTCTACAATTTAACTAGGGAGTGTGTATATTTTTCATTCACTTATTTTAACTTGCTTGATGACTGTGATAGATGTGTTTAACTAGAAGTGTATAAAATAAATATATATATACTTTTTAATACAAAGCTTTGGTCAGTGTTTCCTTGCTCCATAGTACTGTGATGCCTATTGTGTAAACCCTGAATACTGCTCATCTCACTCTTGAGATAAGTCTGACTGCTCAGCCACAGCTCCCAACTAAATCTTTGTGGTACGGACTGATACCAAAGGGGATTTCTTGCTCTCACCTGTAGTCCTAATCTTCTGTAGTGCTCCCTAAGGGAACTGCACAGGATTCTGCCTAACAGGGGGGTTCTCCTGGGATTACCGGGAGGGCATATTACCAATGCATTACTTTGTGCAACCCCCCCCCCCACTCTTAGTTGGAAGCACTACAGTGTTAGGCAAAAGTAGATCACACTCTGATTGTCAGTCAATTAAGAGGGGAGGTTTCATTGCAACCTTGGTTGATGCAATCCACTCGGTGGTCTGCGCAAACATGCCGCTACAGGTGGGTTTGGAAATGTGGTTGACCGGAGCCACACTCGGGAGGGAGGGTGCTGACTTGAGTCGACATGTTCACATATCAATCACATGGTTATTGATCCAGGACTTCCCTAGTGGAAGAGAGACCGTTGTAAAGAAGGCTTTAGAAATGGAATTCTGAATTTTCGGGAGGTCAAGGTTCTTAGATTTTTGGGGGAGATTTTACTCCTGATTTTAGCTTTTTCATTGCAATCTTTCTGGACGTTAGTTTGTTGAACAGTTTGCCCTAATTCAGCAGGGTTGTTTGGGTCCAGCAAATGAGCAGCTTGCCAAGGCGACTGAAGGAAACTCCAGGTCTGTGCCTCAGTGGATTAATGCATCCACTATAGGAGCCTGTATTTGACCTCCTGGTCACAGGTTCGAATCCTAGGAGGTCCACTCAGTCCTTCATCCTTCTGAGGTCGATAAAATGAGTACCATTAAGGGCCTGATTCATGGAGGTATTTTATAATGGTGCAATCCCACAGGAAAACGTTCGCATACACTGCCGCATGGCACGCTTTGCACTGGAGGAGCATTGAAAGCAGCTGCTCTCTTCTGAGAGGGATAGAAAGTGTAGACAGACTGAGTCTTCCTGGAGTCATGACAAAAGGCTTTCCTAGAGCAGTAGCAGTAACACGATAATATGTATCTAGTAAGCCTCCCTTACCGGTTCAGGGGCTTAAGAACCGAGCACAATCCAAACACTGTCCAGTCTTAAAATCTCTTTCTCGTGTTTAACCAAAGAGGTAAAACTATCTAAATGAAGCATATCTATTCAACATGTGCACATATTTCACCAACGCAGTGCCTAATCAATAACTAGTAACAGTTACTCCATAATGAGTACTTATTTTGTGCATTCTAGTCGCAGATGGCTACATCTGCTGATGTTCTCTGGCAACCTTTGCCATGTAGCCATCGGTGGCCGATGACACCCCCGGCAGCCATTCACTCGTGCATCCTACCATTCACACTGAGAAAGTGTGAGACTCTGAAGACAGCTCTCATTCTGTGGGTCAGCCTGGCCATCGAACTGGCCTGTCCTGTTAATGTGATTTATGGACTCGTACTGGACTGCACAATGGCTTGAAGATGGCACTGCTGGCCCCGAGAGGTAATACATCTGCCGTTTTATTGTTTCCTTGTACTCCTCTATATAACACATGTTCTAGCAATGTTTAGTAAAGAAGAACAACATGTTTAGGAGCCAGACAACACCAGGAAGTGATTTACATATGAACAATGTACTTGAAAAGGGTTGTGCACCCACTGCTGTTACATTCAAGTAAATGCCACAACTAATAGTGACTGTAAAACATGTAAACCTTGTGCTTTCAAAACATGACTTTGACAATTTGATCAGTTCCATTGAAATGAAATGTGGTGACAGCTGCCTAGGATCTATTCAGTGTCTCGTTCCATATCATTTTATTACGCAAAACTCTCACAATCACTGTAACACTACTATCCAGACTGGACCACTCCTACACCCTCTGTATAGGTGTTCCCAATGACCTTCTGCACAGCACCCAGACAGCACCACGCGCCCTATCAAGACTACTTCTAAGAAGGACAGAGAGGAAGACGTCACCCTAAGGACCCTGACCTTTGTACCCTGCTCTGGATTCCCATTACAGGCAGGATTCAGTTCTAAACACTGTTCACCCCCCCTCCCCCCCAGATCGCCCATGGCAGTGGCCCAGGCGTAATCATGGAGGAATTCACGCTTTACGTTCAGCTAAGACATTACAATCAAGCAAGGCTTCCCTAATGATGAGCGTAGAAAAACAAAGAGGGACCTCCTTCACCCATGATGGCTGCTAACCTCAGGAAACTGTGCCTGGAAGACTCTGCATTCAAGAGTGGGCACCGTAAATTCTTTATGGAACTCCTAAAAACCTGCAACATCTCCACAGATCATCAGTGATACCTTGACTTCCCCTCACATGAAGCAGCCCTTATATACATGTGAGTTAATCCTCCCAGCTTAGCCACATGTGGTGACATGCAGCAACATTTATATTGTCAAGGGGACCAGCAGTGCACTGAAGGCATGAATATCAGGCTACAGACCATTTGTTATTGTGTGAAAAATAAATGAAGAGAATAAAAGTGGAAAGAAAATAAAAATGGATATGATATGATATGATATGATATGGCATTTGTAACGCGCCTATACACAAGTGTTTGAAGGCGCGGCGAGGCAGGGAGGGGGGAACAGGGGAAGACAGACAACGATCCTACTAGGCCAGGTGTCATTCAGACCGCGCAAGTGCAGGGGTAGGGGGAAGGGAAAAGTGCAAGGGGAAGGGGAGGGGGGAAGTGCAATACAGGTAGTAGAGTAAGTAAATAAATAGGGCCAGCTGGTGGCAAGTGCAAGGTAAGTGCAGACAAGTGCTGGGAAAGGGGGGGCTGTAGGGATACAGAGACAGTCCCTCAGTGCAGGGGTTGCCAGGGAGGCAGTGCAAGAGGAGAGTGGCTGGGCCCAGGACCGAGGTCGGTGAGAGTGGCCCAGTTGCAGATTCGGTGCAGATTCAGTCGAGAATTTAGCAGGGGAGAGGGAGAGAGAAAGCAGGAGCAAAGAGGAAGGTTTTGAGGTGCTTCCGGAACTGGAGATGGTTCTCCTCAAGTTTCAGGGAGGCAGGAAGGCTGTTCCAGAGGGAGGCCCCTGCCACGGCGAGAGATCGACCCCCAACTTGTTGCTTCGAGAAGCGGCTGACCCTGAGGGAGTTGGAGATGGATGAGCGAAGGGCTCGGGAAGGAAGATATTTAGGAAGCAAGAGTTGAAGGTATTCAGGCCCCAGGCCCCAGAAGGCCTTGTGGACAATGCAGAGGGTTTTGAACTTAATCCTCGCAGCCACTGGGAGCCAGTGTAGAGATTTCAGTCCTGGAGAGATACGGTCCCTGGGCTTGAGGCCAAGGACAAGTCTCGCAGTTCTGTTCTGGATGAGTTGCAGGGGGCAGAGAGTGGAGGCAGGCAGATTAAGATAGAGGCTGTTACAGTAGTCCAGCTTCAAGAGGACCAGGGCTCGGGAGACAGTGAGCTTCTGGGGGAAGGAGAGGAAGGGAAGAATACCTCTGAGGAGGTGCAGCTGGTAGTGTGACTTCTTAGAGACGTCAGATATATGAAGGGAGAAGAAGAGTGTGGAGTCGATGATGAGCCCAAGGTTTTTTGCCTTGCAGGTAGGAGCAGGAGGAGGGCCAAGCGAGGCTGGCCAGAGAGCTACAGGGAAGGAGGGAGTGGGTGTGCCGATGAGTAGAATCTCAGTCTTACTGGCATTAAGGCAGAGGTCATTGGCGGCACACCATTCCTGGATGGCAAAAAGACAGTCAGAGATGAGGGAAGGAAAGGAGGAGGCCGAGGGTAGCCTGTAAATGAGCTGGGTGTCGTCCGCATAGCACTGAAAGTAGGGGCAGAGAGCGGCGATGCGGTGGGCAAGGAGTGCCAGATACTGGTTGAACAGCCAGGGAGAGAGATTAGATCCCTGGGGAACACCATAGGTGGAGAAAAAGATGTCAGAGAGGAAGGACCCAAGTTGGACCTGGGAGGGTCGATTGGAAAGGAAAGAGGTCAGCCACGCCAGAGCCTGACCAGTGATACCCAGGTCATCACGGAGACGGTTGAGCAGGATGGCATGGTTGACAGTGTCAAAGGCAGAGGAGAGATCGAGCAGAATGAGAACATACGGAGTGTTGGAGTCGAGGTTCAAGAGCATGTCCTCACGGATGTTCAGGAGAGCAGTTTCCATGCTTCTGGCCGCTCTGAAGCCAGATTGATGGTCATGGAGACTACCAACAGTTTAAGCATGGAGGTTTAGCTGGGAGATGGCCAGTTTCTCCAGGAGCTTGCCCAGGAAGGGAGTGATGGAGATTGGGCGATAGTTAGCCGGGCAGGAGGGGTCGGAGGAGGGTTTCTTAAGAAGAGGGTGCACAAGGGAGTGCTTGAGGGGGGATGGGAAGACTCCAGAGGCGAAGGAGTGGTTGCAAAAGTCAGCCAGGGCAGGAGCCAGGGAGTCGATGTGGTCCTTGATAGTTTTGGAGGAAAAGGGTTGAACCTGTTTAGACGAGACTTTCATAGATCGGACTTGTCTGGAAACCTCGTCAGCAGAAAAAAGTGGAAAGGCAGAGAAGGAGGGAGGAGGGGTGGCTGCAGAAGGGCCAGAGGAAGAGCCGGGAAGAGAGGGAGGGAGGTGATAGGAGGAGAGTGAGGACAGGATGTCCTGAGTTTTTGAGATGAAGTGAGAGGCCAGTGCAGTGCAGAGGGCCCGGGAGGGGACAGGAGAGGTAGAGACTGCAGCAGGGTTGGCAAGCTCCTTGCAGATTTTAAAGAGTTCAGCCGAGGTGTTGGATGCTGCAGAGATGCGGGCTTGGATAAGGGCTCTCTTTTTGGTGAGAACGGAGAGACGGTATTGCCTTTGGAGCAGGCGGCAGGCCAGTTTATCAGAGGATGAACATGGAGCACGCCATTTCCTCTCAGCCACCCTGCACTTGCGTTTTAGGGTGACGAGATCCAAGTCATACCAGGAGTTACATTTGGCTTTGGGCTTCAGGCGGATTCTCATGACGGGGGCAAGGATATCAAGAGTAACAGATATAGCAGAGTGGAGCATGGAGAGGGCTGTGTCAGGGTGGGAGTCAGCCGAAGGGGGAGGGGGGGGCGAGAAGGTGGCAGCGAAAGCCGCAACTGACACGCGCTTCATGGGTCGGATGACCGAGAAGGTAGGTGGCAATGATGAGGGTGGCTTTGCCTGTGGGGTAGGGAGGGTGAGGTGGGAGGATAGGAGAAAGTGATCACTCCAGGAGAGAGGAGTGGAGAGAGGGACAGAGAGGGGAAGGTCAGAAGAGATCAGAGCATCAAGAGTGTGCCCTGCAGAATGAGTAGGCCCAGACGGGAGAATAGAGAGTGAGAGAGAGTCGCAGAGGTCACGAAAGAGTCCAGTGGGGGGGCAGGAGGCATCTAGGTGGATGTTGAAGTCACCAAGAAAGAGGAGTTGAGTGGTTGAGGACAGGAGTGAGGAGGAGAGGTCAGCCCACTCAGAGAGGAAGGAGGAAATTTGACCAGGTGGCCGATAGATAGTAGCCACAGTAAGGGAATGGCTAGGAGAGAGAGAGAGTCAGCAGACAAGACATTCAAAAGAGGAGTAGGTCTGCGTAGGAGTGACAGTGGCAGTAATCCACTCAGGGAAGATAAGGGCAACACCACCCCCTGCACGGTTAGGCCTGGGCACGGAGAAGATCTTGTAACCGTCAGGTAGGAGTGTGTCAAAGCTGGTGACAGAGCTGGCAGTGAACCATGTCTCAGTGAGACAGAGGACATCCAGGTCCAGTTCCTCAAGAAGGCGACATATATCAGAGGAATGCTTGATGGCAGAGCGAGAGTTAAGAGTGGCAATGTGGAGAAGGTTGCCATCCTTAAAGGCCTTCCGGGAAGGGGTACAGATCAGAGGTACGCCCTGCGGAGGTGTAGAAGAAGGAGGTGAAGAAGGAGCATGAGAGGGGGCTGGGAGGGAGGGTAGAGGCAAGGTAGCCGAGGACAGAGGAGGGGGGACAGCGGGAGAGGAAAGGAAGTTGATGAGGCGAGGGAAGCGTCTATCAAAGAGGTGAAGGTTGGCCTGAGGACCTTGGACCAAGACGGTCCCATTAGCATAGACATTAATGATGGCCTTAGAGGAGCGGAAGGGGGCCAGGAGGACATCCCAACGGGTGCCACCATTAATGGGAGAAGAGGAGAAAGGAGAGAGCACAGAGACCATATGAAGGGTCCATAGGTCAGGCGAAGGCACAAAAAAGAGGATGTCAGTAAGAGTTTCCTTGGAGCAGGCACTGGTATAGGTGTCAGCGATAGGGAGGCCTGGGTTGGAGACCAGAATGTCCTTTTTAAACTTTTTCCTACCAGATTTAGTGAGGAGAGCAGGATAGTCAATGGAGAAGCAGTTAGAGAAAATAGGCGAGATAGAGAGCACCATGGAGTAGGAGGGAGTGGGGGGGGGAGACAGACGATGCGAGAGCCCGGCAGACAGGAATAGAGCGGCAAGCACAGGTTTACCACAATTCAGAACAACAACAGTAATGCGTATTAGGTACACAGTGGAGAGCCCACCTAAGTTTGAGAATCCTGCGAGGGGAGAAAACCCTAGTTTACCACATTTCAGAACAACAACAGTAATGCGTATTAGGTACACAGTGGAGAGCCCACCTAAGTTTGAGAATCCTGCGAGGGGAGAAAAACCCTAGTTTACCACATTTCAGAACAACAACATTAATGCGTATTAGGTACACAGTGGAGAGCCCACCTAAGTTTGAGAATCCTGCAATATGTTCCTGTGATGGAAATGATGTGTGCTCTAAAGCAGGATAAGGGTGACTAGTGGCTAAGCCACCTGCTCATCCCCCCACCTCTGCCGACCAGCATTGATGACAATCATAAAGGTAAAGATGGCAGAGACAAGAGCTATAGCGCCTTCACCTTTTGTGCTGACGTGGGCCGAGGGAGGGCTATACTCGCAGAAGGGTTCTACACGTGATCCATGGGAACCTCAATCAGCAAAGTAACAGTTCCAAAAAAAAGAATGCCCAATCAAACTTCCATAAAAAAATATAAATACTTTACTAAACAAATCAATTGCACAAATCACTATTAAATCAGCTAATACTAGACCACCCAGGCAAACGAAGACAGGCACATTTAGAACAAGACTCTAGATGCACTCTGGATGCTTAGTTCTCGGGACAGAATTCAAGAAATGCAACAATGGTTCAAAAAGTATGTGTGGTTGTTGAAGAGAAAGGTGCAACATGGGTGACTTACTAGTCCCTAGGGTCATGGAGTGGACCAGAGGGATATGTCCCCTAAAAAGCACCTTAATTCAATGTACAGAGTTTCGACATAATTAAACCAGGCTTTTATCTGTAATGCAGGGCAGTTCAAACCAGGTTCAGGCTCAGCTTGTTCTGCTGGATACAGCACAGAGATGACAACTATTCAGTTCGAAGCGGGAGCTCAGTGCAGTTCAAGTGCGGCATTCAGGTCGTGCAGTTTGGATGACTAACCAGGGTAGGTTTGAGTGTTGAGTCAGGTCAAACTGCTGGTTCAGGTCGATGAGTGGTGCAATGCTCTGGCGGAACTAGTTGTAGAAGAGCAGGTGGACATGTTATCCCTAGATCCCGACCCCTCACCTCCATCATATTGGAACACTAGGAGAAAAGCCCTGTATGGGACCCCATGTATCATTCCAATGCTGCATCGATTGTACTAAAGACGCTATGCACTCCGACCACCATACCGAATATACCCTTGCACTGAGAGATTGGAAGGATGTCAGCACGAACCAGTGGACATCATTAAGCGATAAGTAAAACCTGATGAGGGCAGAGTGATGTCATGAAGGAGACATTCGAAAAGAATAAAGATGTAACTGAAGTAACAAGAGAAACATGTACTTAAGTCATATAGACAAGAAAAATAAATTAACTTGCTGACCAATAAGTGTGGATACGCAGAAACGCAAGGTATATGATACATATAGAAGCTTACTTTAGAAGAAAACATAGGAAAATATAATGTGGCTAGTACGGCCATAATGGGAAGATGGACGCCAGACTCAAATTAAAACCAATTAAGCTACCTCAGAGACAGATCAGGGATGCAGAGTCAGGAGATGTTGGAAGAACAGCTGAGAGTGCAAAATAAAGATGAGTCGGTTTGGCCTGGGATCACAGATGCTATTTCAAGGAATAATTGCAAGGCACACCGGGAGTCAAAAGGATAAGCCATGTACATAAGACATATTTCTCTTAGATTAAGGAAAGAAGAAACAAATTACAAGAGCCAAGTATTGGACAGTTAAAAGTGTATAAAGTCTATACAAGAAGGAGTGAGCAAGTCTCCAGAGGCCAAGAGGAGTAATGACACCCTGTATAATGGAATCAAATAGCAGTAAATAAAAGGTAAAAATTGACAAATTTGTGGTCTCCTCACACGTGATCCAGAAGTTGAAAACAAGGGCTATTCATTAAGCTTTGGATGAAGATAGTTGTGTGCCTACACTCCTTAAAAGTCCCAGAATAGAGAACAGGCTTCGAGGTCAACTACAAACAAGAAGCCTTGGCTTGGGGCCTGACCAATGGGAGATGATGGATTAATTCGAAAAGTGGAGAGTAGTCTGACGTTAGTCAAGCACCTGGAGTGCATTCTGCTCATGTGCCGCTAACAAGCCGAAAGTCCAAGGCTGGGATAGCATGCCAACCAATCATTGGGTCTCTGGGGGAACCTGCTATACAATGTTGCATAGACCAGCCCACTGCCACTTGTCCACCTGAACCAGTAATATATGTATTTAGAGGTAGTGTGAGGCATGGCTAACAAATAAGGGGCTGCCAATGGCTTCATTAGCCCTTATCTATACTATAAGTAGATATCTTCCATTAACCAATCCCTCCCTTCAATAGGTTGTATGGTTTGCAACGTAGGATGATGTTATAGATGACGCATATTGGGATATCAAACCTCTGTATAATCAAGTTTGTGTGTGAGTGTGTGGACTTCAGCCTGATGTTTGCTAGACTGCCCTACTTATTCCATGTTAATAATAAAGTAGTACTTTGCCATATTCCCTGAGTCTGTCCAGTTATTTGGGTCTTTATTGGTAATTCCATCTAGCACAAGAGACACTTCAAGCTGCTTGAGCACATTTTGGTAGCAGATGTTGGTACTGGTCTAATGGACGTAGACCCAGATCCAGATCTTTGGACTTTTGGCTGCTTCCACCATTATGTAAAACAGGGGAAATGGGAGTCTCTCTACCGGCCTCAGTTGCGGGGGAGTCTCAACCAGATTTTTTAGCTCACTATCCCTTTCACAGAAGATAAATATCCCCAACATATCAGTCTTTGTCCTGCCCAAGTTCAGTCTAGCCCCGAAATGCTAGGCAATTCTCTTCTGAACAAGAGTACCAACAGCAACCCCAGACACGTGTTTCGGCCTGGCTGGGCCTCATCAGTGAGGTGGAGCTGTGCCTCTATAAGAACCTCAACTCCTTCTGCAGCTAGCGACAGTGAAGCAAGAGAAGGTGTTCCGCGCATACAGATCCGCTCGATGACTAAGAGCAAGGATAAGGAAGATATGGACACTTTGAACTAAGCATCACAGTCTTCAAGATTTGACAACGAATGAATGGACTTGCAGTTGTCCTCGAGCTTTTCAGATAGGATAAAAGGACAATGCATTGATGTGCCAGATCCAAAAGTAAAGAAGTAACACTGCATCTCCTATGCTGCCCATCGTGATAACCTTACACATAACAGTTTTACCCAGCTCTACCGAGAAGACATGTCGATATTGTCACATTTCTCTGGCAATCCTGAAAGCCATTATATTATTTTCAGAATTATTGTGGCTATCATCTTGCGGTTGTTGATATAAAAGTGTGATTCATAAAGACTAACAGAATTGTATATTAAAAAATCAGAATAAGATGAGGAGGTCTCAAAATATAGGAGATAATAATTGTGTTATCATTCTGTTTTATGAGCTGTCTTTTCTTCCTTATTATCCCGGCATTCAGAGAGGGAATGGATAGAGTACAGATATAGTGGGTGACGATGATATATTTATTATCATCCCCAATAAAAGCACAACAGCATTTTTCCTGATTTTACTGAACAAATTGTTCAACTTAAAAGCGATTCTGAGGAAGATCATGAAGATATGAATACATATCTTGATAATTTGGCTCATATAAAAAATAATCCATGGTATTAGCACCTGAGGAAGGTGGGAGAGAGAACATCATATGGAAAGCTGCTACGTATCTTCTCCCATGCTGTACGCCATGAACGCAGCAAGAACATGTATTGCAAAATAAATGCCTGCACATGATGCAAAGGACTTGGAGTGTTGATGAGCATATAAAGTATGCAGGTGACCTAAGGGGGGTGATGATCCCGAAGAAACCTAGATGTGAAGAGAGGATGAAGAAGATTGAAGAAGAGGAAGTGGTGGAGGACTCGCGCAGAGGGGGGGAAGGAAGAGGAGCAGGTGGGCACGCTATCCTTAGCTCCCACCCCCCTCACCACCGTCATAATGGAACAGCAGGAGAAAAGCCCTGTATGGGACCCCATGTATCATTCCAATGCTGCATCGAGTGTATGAGAGATGCTGTGCACTCACACAAACATGTTGAATGCAGTGGTCGAAGTGAGCGGGAGCGGGCGGGAGCGGTGCTCCTCTACTTTTTTAAATTACCTTTTACAGCTCCCATACTTTTATTTTAAAAAGAAACCGTTCCGGAATGGTTTCGTTTTAAAATAAAAGTGTAGGAAGAAGTTGAAACCTTCACTTTCAGTGCACTGAACTGAACGTTCCCTTAAACAGCAGGTGCACGTGTTTGGGGGGGTGTATTATGTGTGGGGAAGGTTGTGGTGATGTGTTTGTGGGGAGCGGATGCAGGCCAACGGTGAACATAGATCCACTACTTCTTTTTGTACACTTCGACCACTGGTTGAATGTACCCTTGCACTGAGATATTGGAAGGATGTCAGTAGGCACAAGTGCACATCATGAAGCGATAAGTGATATCTCATGAGGGCAGAGTGACGTCATGAAGGCGTTTACAAAGCCGCACTGAAACACTGTAAAAACATTCAAGAATAAAGATGTAACTGAAGTAACAAGAGAAATATGCACTTAACGATGAATGCATCATATCCACAAGGTAGATGAGACATATAGAAGCTTACTTAAGAGGAAAACATAGGGAAATATAACAAGGCTAGGACAGCCATAATGGGAGAATGGGCACCGGAATCGTATTAAAATCAATCAAGCTACCTCAGAGACAGACCAGGGTTCCAGGGTCAGGAGACGTTGGAAGAAGCGTTTAGTGTGCAAAATAAAATAACATTTGTGTGACACCCAGACCCACAGGTAACACAGCGTTTGTACAGTGCAATAACAGAGTAAAACCTTTGCAGATTATTGCGTTAGTAGGCAGTAGTACAGGCAAAGTAGGAGACATTTTATGCTTAGAGTGTTAGTCAAACCTATTGAACAGCGAGTTTTCAACAGTCGCTTGAATGCTGGGTAGGAATGCTGGGTAAGAGGGCTCATTTCTTAGGTATGGAGGTAAGGAGTTCCACAGGGTGGGGGCTGTGGTGCTGAAACAAACCCCTCCTGCTCTGGCTACTTTTAAACATGGAACAGCTAGGGTGAGCTGGTCATAGGAGCAGTGTGAGCGACAGTGCTGTTTCTTTGTGATGCAATGGCTGAAGTACATGGGGTCTTCATTGTGGATGCATTGGTGCACTATAGTCAAGGTTTTGAAGTCAATTGAGGGTTAGTTGAGGGTAGCAGGCCAGCTGAAACTACTTCATCGGCTACTTTATGTCTTCAAACTCTGTTGGGAACAGACAGCTTTGCATGTAACACCTGGAATCCTCGTGCTACTTGGTGGCTGGCACTAAATAGTGACTTGGCAGTTCACTTGAAATTGAGCACTGGTACCCAACTTAGTAATTGCCCAAAAGTCACCTTAGTGGATAAGAACAGGAAGAGTGGGCTTGGTTGACCTGGGATGGAGACGGAGAGCTCGTGCCATACAGGCTCATGAAGTCCTCAGTCTACATCAGAAGGGCAACACCATTTCAGAGTGAGGCTGGCTAGAAGCCTGCAGACCCGATCTTCTGGGAATGCACCAAAGACACTAAACAAACATTCTCAGTAGTCTGAGGACACCAATCACTGACCTGGAGGATCCTTAGGGTGTCAGAAACCAGGAGGTGCCCCCTAAGGTCGGGTACAGGAGAAGACTATCACAAAGCTCTCCAGCAAGAGTGAGCCCTTGACAGGGGGCGATAATGACAATGGCCTGACAATCCACCCATGACCAGCGGGTCGAGGTTTACAGTTGCTCATCTATGACAGAACTGAAGAGCCCCCCCATGAACTGTGAGTGGCTTCAGTCTTTGAACTCTGCTACCGAGCCTTGTTGTAATGCTGATGAGCACTGATTACAATTTGACAAAATGTCAAGACCCTTTTTAAAGACAGGTTTGGGGTCGTGGGAACATTCCCTGCACCTTTGGAATATTTAGCCAAATTCATTTATAGGGTTTGACATTGATATTGATATTTTATTTCTATCGCGCTCGTACACAAGTGTTTCATTAATTGTGGTGCGTTGGTATTTGGCAAGGGCATAGAAGGCCTGGCTTTGGTGATTTGTATTAATTAATAAAATGATGCCTGCAATTCTGTCTCAGAACGGGTGGTCTGCTAACCAGACCACCCTCTCATTTGGCTCCGTGCCAAAAACATAGTGGCACGTGCGCTTAAGTCTCCCGATCTGCAGCTTCTTCTCTCTATTGGCACAGGGCAGGTTCAAAGGTCACAGGTGCCCAGGCTGACAGCTTCTGTGACTGAAATGTTACTGCAGTGCTGGGGCTACATTTAGGATATGCACCTCTGCTACAAAACTGCAGAATTATGATGAACCCTCATCCTGGTGGCAGTGCAATCTATAAGCATAAGCCACACCTGTGTTGGGCTATGGTGGCTGACGATTTGCATATGTATTAGAGCCACATCTAATTCATAACCTACCAGCGTTCACCGTGTGAGCTCAGATAGCTCTGGGTGGCTCCCTGGATTCCTGCCTGTCTGAATGGCAGAGAATGTGGCAACAGGGCAGGATGACTGCCTCTTTTGATTCTCTATGAGGGAAGGTCATGACCTCTTGCTGGGCCTGGGATCTCATCGCCAGAGACAAAGGACAGCTAAGTACCTAACAAAAAGCTGCCTTCTTAGTTGCAGGCTGAGAAGGGGACAGGGCCGTCATGAGGGGGGGGGGGCAAGAGTGGCAAACTGCCCTGGGCCTCGCAAATGCAGGGGGCCTTGCAGCGCCCGCTCCAAAGTAGAAGGCATCACAGTCCACCTGTGTCCTTTATTCACACGGGGGACTGTGCTGTCTCCTCTCTGCCCCTGCAATGCTTTTGCTGTTCGTTGTGAATCCGTTTGGCTCCCCTACAAACAGCAACATAATGGGAGCCAGCAGGGCTCAGAGGGAGCACTGCTGCCTCCTGTTATTTTGCTGACAACGTAGACATGCTGAATCACAAGTGAAGGCTCCTCTCCTGTCAGTCAGTGTGTTTACGTTGCTCAACGTGAAGACGCTGACGGATGGGAGAGCAGTTCTCTCCTGTCAGGCAGCATGTCTATGTGTCGGCTGTGCGGATGCTTTTAAATGGAGATAAGGTAAATATTTTTTATATATGTGTATGTAAATTAGATTAGTATGTATATGCATGCATGCGCGTGCATGTTGGTCTTTATGTTTGATTCAATGCTGTGTTTGGTTTTATGTATGGATGCATGTAAGGAGTTGTGTAACTGGTGGATGATCGCATGGGTGAAGGTGTTTTATGTGAGGGTGCGTTCAGCCCCACCTCTACATTTAGCTCCCCTAGGAGCCACTTTATTAATGGGTGGGTTCAAGGCATCAGAAGAGCACCTTGGGTAACATTTCGGGGGGTGGGGAGGAAAGGGACAAACATTTCAAATGTTGGGTGAGGCGCTAACTTCAGAGGCTGTGAGGGAGGGGCAAACTTACTTTGTAGGGGCACCTAAAATCTTTCCACATTCGAATGAGACTATTCTGTCTCATGTCACCACTTCCCTTCTAATCACTCCCCAGGCATGCAAGTGCTAACCCCAGATCACGATTTCTATTACCTAAAATGCATGCATATGAATGCAGGTGCTAACAAAGAAATGTTTTATCTTAGTAATTGCAGCACCTTTGTTAACAGCTAAACCCAGGCACCCTGTAACATTTGTGTCCTGTTCCGTCTGGCCACAGTTCTGTTGGTCAACCCATCAGGATGACACCGGATAGTGAGTGGGGCCAATAAACCAACTGAGGGATGGCATGTAGGCCTATCAGCTTTTACAGTTGAAATGGGCCCCCAAGTAGCTGCCCCCATATTGGCAGTCTCATGACACAGAAAGCTACTGATAATCTGCAGCTTTTAACCACCTTGCTGCATTAATTTGACTTCATTATTGATTTAAGCACTCCACAGGTACCTTGGACTATCTTAACCAAACAGTAAGGCAAGGGGTGCCCCTGACACATCTTCAGCCATCTCTGCTCCCATTTCCCTCCCAATTACCGAATAGCTATTGCACCCTTCCCTTTGGCCACTAGTCATACCATTCACCTCAATTCAGAGGCTGTTTACTTTCATAATACTATGCCAGTCTCTGCAGAGGTGGGATTTCTAAAAGCTCAGGCCAGAAGTTAAGAATTTGGATTAATTATAGTGAGTCCGTTGTTATCACATGGATAGGTTTTTGTGCTCTGCATGTTTTATGCTGATGCCGCTCCTTAACGAATGCTACGGGCTGGCGACCACATCGAAAGAGGTCTTCTGCCTCAAAGTGGCCAGGGACTGGCGCTGCCCATGCAGCCAGGTTGAGTCAACAAAGCCCAACATTTTAGCAGGGGGCTAGAGCCCAATCTGCTCAATGGTGTTGCGCCACTGCATGGCGTTCTTTTTGTTTGGATTATTACCCATTTCACCCAGTTCCTGCCCTCCCCACCCAAAACACCTCCTCATTGGGACTCTTTGAGCTAGCTTTAAACAAGCCTTGCCATCAAACTTTGCCATCAATGTGACTGTAAGTGTTTTCTCAAAGAACTCTTCTGACAGTTAATGACTTCAATGGAGTTGTAAACACGGAACTGGTGTAATAAAAATGTCTTGATCAGGTCTGCCTTCAGCCACTCGATTTAAAAGCACCCTGCGTGTCTTTCGCCGAAGTCCTGTTAAAAACAAGCATTGGCAAAGCCAACAGTTTTGGCTTGTGTATAAGTATTAGGCATTTACCAGGCACTGCTATTAGCTGCTCAGGTACTCAAACCATTTTGCATCTGGCACCATCAACGGCCAGCTAATGCCAACGCAGAAGTGCCTTTCCCATGCCTACACAAATGCCCAAACTGTTAGCATTGCCAATGCTCTTTTTGCTTTATGAACACAAGAAATGGGGTGGTTTGACACCGACTTTCACATTCTGCGATCTGATGTTAAACTCTCGTAACATTAGTAAAAGTGTTACATTTGGCAGGAGCGATAGAGGTACACACCCCGACCTCTACAGAGAAATAAAATAGTGTAGGAACTCTCCTTCATACAAATGCGCCAGATTGGGTCAAATGGTATCTCCAAAATTAAGGTTTATTAACAAAGTTAATATGTGCCCTTCATGGTAACACATGTTTTTCGGCAACACAAAAGTGCCTTTTTCAAACCAGTGCTGTTAGGTAAATGAACAATTAAACATGATGCATTGTAAAATAAACATCATAAATGATCAAAGTAAAAATAATAAACATTTCATTCAGCATTGTGCCAACACAAATATTGTTAATATCACATGTTTGTTGAGAGTCAGAGATGATAAGGGATGGGTGAAGGGGAGGATAATTATGGAAAAAGATATGCACAGAAAAAAAGAAAAGAAAACATGAAAATAAATAAGAAACATTATATTTGACTGTTTACAAATCACATTTCTTTACTATTGACATGTTTTTGAACTCCTATCAAGGATAGCGGACTCTCGTAATATCTCAAGCTCATGTTTGGATTTTACTATAGCACTATTTGTGTAGTTTGTAAACCTCATTTGCAAGTGATAATGTATGCATTACTTGGCTATAAGTTGTGTGTGTCAGCAAGGACACAAGGTACTATTAACCAAAACCCTAAGAAACAAAAAGCAAAACACATAACACCATTCTCTCTTTTATGTAAAGGTGTTACCTGTTTACTTGATATAACGTGATGGATAAATTGCCGTCTGTTCTTGGCGTAGTAACCGGGTTAAATCCCTGAAGGAAGAGATAGTTCTAATTACCCATTGCTGTAAACAGTTTATTGCTGGTTAAGATTGGATTAATTTGTGGTATTTTATCCATGCTCATTTCCCCTTATGGAACTTGCACAGACTGTATAGTCTCTTATGTGTTATTATACAGGCACGATCCTCGCCGCTCTTGCTGTATTGTTGCAAATGCATTTGAACCTCTTACGGACATTATGCAGCCTGTCTGTTCTCGTCGAATATAAACGCATACACACATTGCTTTTCTCTCACGCATTACATTGCAAACGCTCTTGTAATGGCTATTATAAGTCCAAAATGAATGAAAAGCGCTTACCGTGCAGGTCGGGGCTCCCAAGCCTTATGGATGAACCTGCATTCACTCGAAGTTTCTACTATGGAATGACCTCGAAGTTAGTGTGTCGGCAGGCGCCATGGCAACAATGCAGCCCTTTCTTTCATGATCCTGTCGGCCATCTTTTGGGATAACTAGTATGCAACATAATGGTGAAATGTGTTTTAATGCTGTGCTCGTAATTCTGATTGAAATCGAATGTTAACATATGTAAAATCATTTGCTAATGTCATGTGGAGAGTAAATACAAATTAATCACGTTTCTCCAACTCTTTGCACCGAATTATCACGTTGAATAATTTAACAATTATCTATGTGAATTAGCGCTGCACAATTGTTCATATGCCTGTATTTGTAACTCAATAGGTTTACCCCCAGTTTTTTAGGGAATACTGTATTAAAGCTAAGAAATCATATATATGGTCGAGGTACCAGCGATCATGACCATTTCCTCATCCTGATGTGTTTAAATGGTGCCTTATTTCTAGGGCCTTTTATGATGCTTTGCATATTTGCATTCCTGAAAATAGTAAAATGGCATAAAATTAAATAAGTCAACCCTGATACATCATCGGTTGTGTGAATAGTGTGATAGCCTATCTCATGTTCTGTATGTGGACGTGTGTCTCCATTGCCCACATAATCTTGGAATATGTTGAAATTGTAATTGATTCCCCATTGTCCATTCAATATACTCATAAAAAACAGTACATTTCACTATCGGTATTCAAACCAAATTTCAGGGTTTAAAAGTGACAAATAAGTCTGGCTTCTGATTGTCGTAGTGCCATCTCAAGATTTCCACCTCTCCTGCCAAGCCTTTCTTGTTTCAAACCGATGAATCTGATATCTTTTTTGTCTGCCATTTGGTGCTCTTGTTGCCAGTGTACGGCTAATGGTAAAGTCTGATTTTGGCTGCCAATACCAGCTAAATGTTCACGAAATTGTGTCCGCAGTTGGCAAATCGTGCTTCCGATATATATTTTATGGCAAACACATATTATGGCATACACTACATGCTTCGATCTGCAGTTAATGTTCTGTTTGATGTTCATATGGTTTCCACAGTCAGCTTGAAACTTGGTTGCTGGTGCATGGGCATATAGACACATGGAACATGTCCCACATTTTCTGAATCCAAAAGTGTCTGGTGTTAGCCAGTTTGATGTTTGTCTCTCGCTCGTGCTCGGAAGCAGTGAGGAACTGACAAAGTTCCTTAATGTTTTTGCTCTTGTAAAAACACGATTTGTGGTTTCTTTTGAGTGAAAGACATTACGTGTGGGTCTAGTTGTAATAAGTGCCATTTGCAGTTTAATATATGCCTGTTTTTGGAGTGGTCATACGAATATGATGTGATGAATCTGACATTTTAAGATTGAGGCTCTCTGACTTGTTTTTTGCATTGGGTTTCGGACTGTTTCATCACTGAAGCTTTGTCCGCTGCTTTGTTGATGTGTTTGATCTTGTAGCCTCTTTGTTTGAATCTTAATAAGAGCTGGTCACATTCTTTTTCATACTGCAATTGTTCTTTACAATTGCGTCTTGCACGTATAAATTCTCCTGCTGGGATGTTATCTTTGAACCTCTGTAGATGGCAACTTGTTGGAAACAGTGTGGAATTCACTTCTGTTGGTTTACGGAATGTTTTGGTGTATATTTGGTTATTTTTTATGTAAATTGTGAGATCCAAAAAATTAATTGTTACGGTGTTAATTTCTAAGGTGAACTGGATTCCATAGGTGTTGTTATTGATCCGTTCTATGAACTGTTCTAGTTGTTCCTTTTCTCCTCTCCAGATCAGGAGGATATCATCAATATAGCGGGCCCACACAACTACATGCTTGCTATATTGACTGTCAGTGTAGACCATGTCATCTTCCAGCAACCCCATGAATAAATTGGCTAATGCTGTGTCGTATTTTGTACCCATTGACACTCCCTGGCGTTGGTGGTAGTAATTGCCATCGAACATGAACACATTCAATTCAAGTGTTGCTTTCAACATTTCTTTTAGCATATGTATTTGCTGAAAATGCGATGCGCTGGTATCTTTGTACACATAATCTATAGTTTGAATGGCTAAATGGTGTTGAATTGATGCATATAGTGCTCGAACATCAAGTGATGCAAGGATATATTCTGGTTTCCACTGAATGTCGTTCAGGATCAGTATTGTATGAGTAGTATCTTTCAAATATGACTTTAATTTCAGTACCGCTGGACTTAGAAGGTTATCCATGTATTCGGATATGTTTTCTGTGGGTCCTCCATTGCCACTTGCAATTGACCTTCCCTCTGGTATATGTTGATAAGCGTTGTGCACCTTCGGCAAGAAATTTATCATTGGCATGCGTGGATGTTGGATGTGCAGGTATTGTTTCTCTTCATCTGTTATGTTACTTTGTTGGTGCCAATGGTTGATCATTTGTTGTAGTTCGGAAACAATATTTGTCTGCGGATTTGACGGTAGCTTCTCGTAGCAGTCTGGGGTCGATAGGTGTTGATGTGCCATGATTAGATAGTCCTGTCTATTCATGACTATAATATTGCCCCCTTTGTCCCCCTCCAGGGGACATTGGGGGGTGACTCCTGCTGAGGACCAGTACATGTGACACTGCACCCAACTTACTTAGGCAGGGAGAGCAGAACCCTGTTCTAGTGTCCCTGCATTCGGTCCCTGTTCTACCACATTGAGACAGTAGAACCTCATTGAAACCGTGTTGTGGGTGTCTAATATCTGGTGTTTGACACAATGACTGAGACAGCCCTGCCCGAGACTGGTATGAATGAATGTAGTGCGGAGTGTTGAATGGCCGGGTACTTGTCCCAATACACATAACTTGTTGTGAGTGTCTGGAGAGAAGTGGATGGCCTAAATGCACTGGGTGCCTGATTGGCTGCCTGCCTGCATGAATGCCCCTTGCCGTGATTGGATGCTTGAGTATGACCCAGCGGAATGAATGGGAGATCAGTATATCTGGGGACCTCTCACTGCTAGGAATCGTGTTCAGAAGCTGAAGTCCACTACGACGAGTAACTGGAGTAAATGAAGCTCGACCTTGGACCCCTGCTGGATGAGAAGAATTGCTGTTGCTCTCCTTCACAATCTGAAAGCTGCTGTATCTCCAAAGAGTGACCCAGAGGGGATCTGGTTAGGCGCCCTCTTCCCGAGCTACGAGGGACCATCGTGCACCAGCTGATCTTTGCCAAAGCTCCCTGGTAGACAGACCTTCGACAGGCTGCCGACCCGAGATGGGGACTGCTGCGGAATCCCAAGGAGAAACGCCCGGACTGTTGTCTGCCACTGTCGAAAACCACTGTCGCCGACCGTAGCCTCCATGCTCCTGTTTGCCTAAGAACTTCAATTAATCCAAGGACGCTCTTGTCTGCATCGTCACTGCTGTATCCTGCTGGAGAAGGCCTGACCGTCAACGTGCCAAGGAGCATCCACCGGTGGGTTTCCCACCAACCCAGGACCACAGAGACGCAGACGACACAACACCCTTGCTGGGCCACAGTTCTTCAAACTCTTTGCGGTCCAGAACTTTCGACACCGAGGTGCCCCGAACGCCTCATCCTTGCAGTACTTTCATGCTTCCCTGTCAACGAGCATTGCTAGGAATGAAGCTGCCACTTCACTGTCGTAGCTCACCCTGTCCTCCGTCGGCCGTTCGATGACCCGTGACTCCTGTTTTAAAGGGAGGGCAGCCAAGAAGGCCCTTTGATTCCCCGCCGAGGAACGCTACAACGCCAGGTACTTTGGGGTTGCAGATCTATTGGGAAGTCTATTGTGAACAATATATGGGCTGGGCTTGTATCTTTATTCTACAGGTTGCCCAGGTGGGGGGATCTCCACACAGAGCTGTGTTTAATGGTAGTGACCAGTATTCTGCCAATTGTTCAACCATCTTGCTTACCTTCCTCTCTCTACTGCTGGTTTCCTCTTTATTAGTCTGTGTGACATTTTGACAGTATAGTTGATGCACTTTAATGAGATCTGATAATATTTGTGGTACCACTGTAGAACTGTATATATTTACCATTGTTGATATTCTGAGCACAAAGTGGGTTGTTGTGATAGTGTACATAACCTTGAATATTAATTATATAAAGACTGTGTTTTAACCGATACAGTGTGCTGACATTCCTTTGTGGGTGCTTGGGGACTACACTGTACTTAAGAACCAGCCTGCATCAACTCCTGAGAAGCTAGGCCTTGATTGCTCGACCACGTACCAATATTGAGAATCTTGGCTGAGGTACTCTGTGCCTCTCCTCTACCATATAGAGAGCAGAAGTACAGATACCCCACTCCAGTCTTTACACTGGTGGCAGCGGTGGGATGCTTATGGTTTTAAGAATCAGTGTATAACCATGCCACTTATGAAATATCTGCACTTTGTTAACTTGAGGTTTAGTTGTTTACAAGATAACTGCATTACAAGCAATGGAGTCTATTGCAAATGGTAAATTGACTAGGATGAGCTTAGAGGCTCTCCAGAGGGCTTGTGACGCCCTGGAGTTAGACTTTGTGGATAAGTCTAGGGCTGAGCTGATAGCTGCCCTGGTGGACTACCAGACTGATTGTGAAACTCTTGAAGGGGGGATGCAACCAATGAGGACTCTACCCCGAGGGTTGCCACTGAATCTGATTCTGGGAATGCCACCATTCCTGCTACCTCTGTTCCGAAACCCAGCAATTCCTTGGAGCTTGAGTTATTAAGGATGAAATTGGCCTCTGAATATCGCAAGTTGGAAATAGGTGCTGATCTTAGGAAAGAGGAGCTGGCACAGCAAGTGGAACTTTTGAATAGGGATCTTGAACTCAAAGACAAGGACACTGAATGTCAGCAAATCGAGTTAGAGAAAGCTTGAGTGGAGACTTCAGCAAAACCAGTTGCGAGTGTCAGGTCCCCAGCCACCAACTTTATGAAATATTTGGTTGGTGTGTATGCGGAGGGTTCTGATATCCTCCAATGGATTGAAGCATTTCAAATGGCTTGTGCAATTCACGATGTTGATAAGAGAGATTGGGCTAATGTCAGTTAAGCAGATTGCCTGAAACTGGATATGACTGTATTCTGAAACTCAGTTTGGAAGAAAGTGGTCAGTATGGGTAAATGAAGTCTGCTTTAATTGCCAGGTTTGGCAAGACACCTACCCAATACCTTAAACGGTTCGAGGATTTTAAGAAACAAGAGAATGTGTCTTGGATTGACTGGGTGAGTGCTGTGCACATGAACATGATGGGGTGGATTGATGGTTACAAAGTGAAAACTTTTGTTGAATTGTCTCACCTCTTGTTTTTTGAGCATTTTTTGGAAGCCTGTTCACCGGAGCTACATCAGTATGTTGCTGACCAGAACATTTTGGACACCTTTAAGCTGGCTAGGCTGGCTGACAAGTGGGTCTCCCACCGGGTGTCCCCTAAGGACTCCAGTGGGAAGGACAAGGACAAAGAAAAGGGGGCCTTTCAGAAAGCTGAGGAGTCCCAAAAGCAGTCACAGTCGGGTAAACCAAAGCCTTCCTCTCCGAAGACCCAAAAACCTAGTGGGGATAAGTCTGTTGCAGGTGGGAGTAAGAGTAGTGGTCATCCTGCTGCAAAGCAGGGTCCCAGTGGTTCCAGTACCATACCCCGTACTCCTGGCACTTGTTGGGATTGTGGGGCTCTGGATTACCGAAGGGGTGACACCAAGTGTAAGGGTAAGGCACTTGGAGTCCAGGCTTTCAGCATGACATACCCCAACTCCATACCTGAGTTGAAGGCCACTATCCTCCCCTCCTCCTGGGATCACCTTTGGTGCTCCCGTAGAGATTTTCTTAGTGTCCCTTGGGGCCTGGGACCAGTACGCAGAAGTACTGGTGACTATCCCACAGAACACTCATATGTTTTTGAGAAGTGTCCTCTTGAATGCCAGCCTTCTACTGGTTTGAGAGACACTGGGGCAAGCATGACAGTGGTGAACAGCATCTGCTCAAGCCAGAGGGCTATGTAGGTGCTCCTCTGAGAACCACCAGGTTAGCTGGAGCG
Source organism: Ambystoma mexicanum (assembly GCF_040938575.1). Classification (NCBI taxonomy): domain Eukaryota; kingdom Metazoa; phylum Chordata; class Amphibia; order Caudata; family Ambystomatidae; genus Ambystoma; species Ambystoma mexicanum. Next base: position 1,161,158,528 of record NC_090941.1, on the reverse strand, counting down.
TCTTCCAAATTATTGCCTGTAGCCTTAGTCAACATTACGATTGGGGACAAGACAGCAAAGCTTCCTGTCCTGGTTCAGGACAACGTGACTGCGAACATTTTGTTAGGAAACGATTTGGTCGAGTTGGGGATGATCACGGATGGTCTACCCATGGCTGCTGTGACGGTCACCCGATCACAAGTCACATAGGGTCCGGCTGTGACCCGGTATCCTTGCCGACGGGGAAACCCAAGGCACGAAGGAAACGGAAGACTAGAAGGCCACCTCTGGGGAGGGAGCCCGTGCTCTTCCTGCTGTTCCAACAGCACCAATTAGGATCCATGTCCTGGACGGGCTGGGTCCAGTGGTGAATCCCGTCTCAACTCCTGTGGGAGAAGAACCAGAAGACTTTCCTGTGGGAGAGGCTCTCAACCCGGAGGATTATCCCGACCTTCAATGCTTGTAAACTGAAGGGGAACCCTCCCAGGCAGACTTCTGTAATCGACAGAGAGAGTGCCACTCTCTCGAGGGTCTGAGGAAACAGGCCCTGTCCCAGGCACAAGAAGAAGTGCCTAGGACATTCCGGATTTATTGGGAGGGTGAGCTCCTTGTTAGTGAGCCCACTAAGCCTGAACCTGGTGCCCTCAAGAGGTTGGTGGTACCCCAGGTTTACAGGCCCTTCCTACTGCAGTTGGCGCATGAGGTGCCCTTGGCTGGTCATCTTGGAACAAAGAAGACTAAGCAGAGGCTCTCTGCCCATTTCTACTGGCCTCGGATGGGAGTAGAAGTGGAGTCCCACTGTAGGACCTGCCCAGCTTGTCAATTGTCTGGCAAGACTGGAGGCAGTGTCATTGCCCCACTTCAGCCATTGCCAGTGGTTGGCACACCGTTTGAGAAGGTGAGCATCAACATTGTCGGTCCCCTTGATCCTCCCACGTCAGGTGGACATTGGTTCATGATATGATCGATATGATATGATATGGCATTTATAACAGGCCTATACACAAGTGTTTCAAGGCGTGATGAAGCAAGGGGGGGACAAAGGGAGGACAGACAACGATCCTACTAGGCCAAGTGTCATTCAGATCGCAAAAGATCATCCTCTTCATGGTCGATCATGCCACCAGGTACCCTAAGGCTATACCCCTTCGGACTATTACTGCCAAGGTGGTTGCCAGGGCTCTCTTGTGCATTTTCACCCGTGTTGGATTCCTTAAGGAGGTTGTCTCTGACCAAGGATCCAACTTGATGTCTAGTTACATGAAAACCATGTGGAAAGAGTGTGGTGTAACCTACAAGTTCTCCACTTCTTACCACCCCCAGGCCAATGGTCTGATTGAGAGATTTAATAAAACTCTCAAGGGCATGCTAGGCACTTTGGAAGAGCCCCTAGGGAAGAAGTGGGATCTTCTACTGCCATGCCTGCTGTTTGCATACAGAGAGGTACCTCAAAAGGGTGTTGGTTTCAGCCCCGTTGAGTTACTCTTTGGACATCCCTTGAGGGGGCCCCCTGCCTTAATAAGAGAAGGTTTGGAGGCCACCCCTCCAGGTCCTGCCAAGCAAGTGGGGGACTATGTGTTAGGACTCAGATGGAGGATGACACAGATGATGGGTCAGGCAACAGCGAATCTCAAGGCCAGCCAGGAATTGAATAAATACTGGCATGACCTTAAAGCATCGCAAGTGGATTGGACTCCGGGACAGGAGGTCCACATGATGGAGCCTACCAAGCCTCGGGCATTGGCAGATAAATGGACTGGACCCTTCAGGATAATCTCCAAGGTGGGCGAGGTCAATTATCTGGTGGACATGGGAGCCTCGGGGTAGCCCCTCAGGTATTCCATGTTAACAGGCTCAAGCCTTTCCACAGGCGATCTGAAGTCTCATGTCTCTTGCTAGCTTCAGAGCAAGAAGAGGATGAGAGTGAGCCCCTTCATGATTTGCTGCATAGCATCCCTCAGGATGGCGCTCTGGAGGGAGTACATCTCTCTCCCGATCTGACGACAGAGCACCAGAAGGCCTGCAGGGCTTTGCTCCCACAGTATGTCTCTCTGTTTTCACTGACACCAGACCTTACTGTTAGGGAGAATTCTCTGTTTAGGCTAAATTTCTTAACCTAGTGAGTCCCCCAGCAGCTTTGCTGGATTTCTGGAGTTTGTTTTTTTCATCCTGCCAAGAGTGAGACTCTTTTCCTCCCACTCTTGGACATGATTGTGGTTGATTTCTTTGAATGTCCATGTGATCTATGGGCTATGGGGTCTTTTACTCCATAGGTCCTCATGTGTTTTGCTATGTGTGTTACACCGCACCCTCCGTGCCGTAACACTGGGGTGTCCTAGAGGATCCCCACCATAGACTCCATACCCTGGGACTGACTACTGTCTCCCAGGGCATGTAAAGTTACCATTGGCTTTACTAGACCTAAATTTACTAACAGAACTAGGACACACCATCCTATTGTGGACGTACTGGTAGAGGTAATTCGATTACCCCTGGGTCTGTTGTTCGAGGGGGCACTGTCCCGTCCCCCTCGTCGAGTTTTGGCTGGTGGCAGTGGATACTACTTTTTATATTCGACCGCAAATATATCCCTATGGGATTCTTCCCATTGTTCGAGGCTAATACTTTTTCACATTAGTCTCTAAAATACCGCCGGTTTATTTGTCTTAAATAAATCCACCGGTTGGTATTTTCTGCCAGAACTCGGTTTTTAAAATGGCGTATGTGTTCGCCTCTGTAACTCAAACCAAAGGTTGAGCCCTTTGTTCCACTTTTGGCAGGCTTCTGCACAGAAGCCCTCCAGAGTGGGGCCATTCTGTCTGGGTACCACAGGAGGTGTGGGAGGGGTTTAGGCACCCTGGACTGAGTTGCCTTGCCAACTCAAGTCGCACTCTTGTGTGATTGGCCCGAGTGGTGAGCCGCCCCTCTCACAAATTAGCATGTTTGATTGACAGCTAGGCTGAATGAATGGGGGTTTTCTGCATAAAAGCAGGGCTTTTGGGACTGGAACTTCGGAAGTCACCACAGGACCTAAGAATCCGATGAGGGTAAAGCTGAGCCGACCTGCAACAACGACACCTCCGGTGGAGCCCTGCTGAACCGACTCACCACTTCCCAACGACAGAGGAGATCTCCCTGCTGGAGAGTCTTCTTCCCCTGACTGGTGGGAACAACCAGTCCCTTGCTTTTTCTTCGCTTCCAGGACGTCTAGTGGTCGAATTGCCCGTGCTGAGCACCCCAGCAACTGGATAGCCACTAACCACTGTACCGCGACCAAAAGGTGGTGCCTTGTGATTGAGCACTCCGCGGCTGGTCTCTTCCCTGGTGGTGCAACGATCTTCAACTTTCCTCGACGACGAGATAATCTCATCTTCTGGCAAAGCCCCAACTTGCATCCACCACCAAGAAAGCAGGTGCATCCACCACCAAGAACAACTGCCCCCGCCGGACTGCCTCTTCACTCACAAGGTACTGTGTCCGCCTGGCTTCCCTTGAAACGGTTAGCGTGAGGTGTCTTAAATCCTTACCTTTCCATTGGGTCACCTCCAGACCTTCTTAAACTTTTGTTATAAACTGGTCCAACCTTTCTGTGACATTTTGCTACAAAGACTTGAAGTGCATTTCCACTGTGGTACTTTTGGGACATACCGCCTTGCCTCTCTACGAGTGGGCCTGGCCTCTGAACTTTGTGATTTACAGTAGACCCTGCCTTGCTTGCCTTGCATTTGTTTCGTAAAAGTGTTGGTACTGAGTTGGTTTCATACCCTGCCTTTTTCTCTCCCTTTCTAACGAATACTAGAGTGCCATCTAGGTTAAGCACTCACCTCTGTCTGCAAATAAGTGGTGCCGTTGAACCTAGACTTGTCGAAATATTGTTAGGGGATTGATATCTACTTATAGTAACTGTGATTGAAGTGGTTTGCCATATTAGTGCCAGTGTGTTTTCCATAGATGTGTTTTTAAATAAATAATTATATATCTTTACACCCAAGCTCTGATCAGTGTCTGCTTGTTCTACTGTGTAAATTGCCCTATCCTGTATACTCCAAATACGGCCTAACTCGTCTTGAGAGAAGTCTGACTGCTCAGCCACATATACCAGGTAAATCTGGGTGGTGCAGACTGCTACCAGTTGGGTTTACTGCTAACTCCTGAAGACTTAAACGTTTTGCAGTGGTCCCAGAGGGAACTGCACAGGTTTCTGCCTAACACTTACACTGTGGTGTAGGCACAAAATTGACACTGGTGACAGTGTGCCTGTCAAAAGCAGGTGCTTCCGTATGTCAGATACCGTTAAGAACCACATCCAGCCTGAGGTCACCAAGATGTTGGATCTGGGTGTTATTGAACCCTCAACCAGTCCCTGGTCCAGTCCAGTGGTCCTTGTCCCCAAGGCAAGTTCCCGGGCAGGTCACAAGGATTGGAACTTCTGTGTGGACTACCAAGAAGTCAATGCCTTCACCAAAACTGACGTGCACCCATTGCCCAGGGCTGATAAGCTCGTGGACACCATAGGTCCTACCAAATTTGTGAGCACCTTTGACCTTACCTCAGGCTATTGGCAAATAGCTCTGACGGCCCATGCCAAGGAAAAGATGGCGTTCTCAACACCTGAGTGACTCTACCAGTTTAGGGTCATGCCTTTTGGGTTGAGGATTGCCCCTGCCACCTTCCAGAGATTGGTCAATCATGCACTCAGTGGGCTGGAGGCCTTTTGTGTCGCCTACCTAGACGACATTGCCGTCTACAGTTCTACCTGGGAAGAGCATTTCACACACCTGGATAAGATGTTGCAGGCCTTGAAAAGGGCTAACCTCACTATCAAGGCCACCAACTGCTAGATGGCTCAGGGGAAAGTCACGTATCTTGGTCATGAGGTAGGAGGGGGTCAAATCCAACCTCTCCCCAGTAAGGTACAGGATCTATTTGACTGGGAGACTCCCACTACTCAAACCCAGGTGAGAGCCTTTTTGGGCCTCACTGGGTATTACCACATTTTTGTAACGCTCACCTGGCTCCCACAGAGGCGCTGGTCTAGTCTGGGTTGCTGTGGCCTCTTCAAGCGTGAAGCGCAGAACTCGGACCACCGATTGAACAGGACCCCCAATCTTGCTTGTCTGGCCCGTAGGAATATCCTTCTGCAGATGAGAAAGGGGAATTGACTGTCTGCAGAATAGTGTGCTTGCTCCCCCCTTTTCCCCCTTCGTTCTTCTCTGACTTCCTCCAAAACCCTCGGTTTAAGCTCAACTTATGGTTTGGAAGGATGAACTCTCCATCCTGCTTCTGGTGCAGGGGCGCGCGTTCATCCAGTTACTTCACTGGTTTTCAGAATGGCGCTGGCAAAATCCACTTGACTTTTCGGAGCGATACGCCGTAAGTATGAAGATTCAAAAGTTCAAGTGTGAGCCTCTTTTAATGTTGTCTTCCTAACCTGTGATCTGTCCTTTATTTCAGGTGCAGAACGAAGGCGATGCGTTGAGGGGTTAAATTGCCGACGGTAAAATCAGGTGACTTAGTGATGAGGGCGACCCCTCTAAATGTCTTTATAATTCCCCAGTAATGTCTTTTGTCCTTTCCCCATAGGGGCCGGGGTGCAGTACCTGCCAAAGAAGCGGCGCCGACCCGAAATGTGGAATTGTTCAGCACGAAAAGCCGGTAAGTATTATGGCTGAAAATTCGGCTTTCCTCCTGTGTTCCCTCTGCTCACCTTTTGTCTCTTCTTCTCTCCCCTAGGTGCAGAGATGTGGCGACCGGTGCTGACAGCCGCGACGGAGCCGGGAGATGTCTCGAGGACAGGTGAGTGAAGCGCGGTGCTGCAGCGAGCAACACGATGCTTTTAAATGGAAGTCTCTCTTCAAGAATGCTGGCGTGAAGATTCCGGATGCAGGTAAGAAGTTTGAATAAGTTCTTGGTTTTCACCTTTCTCTTCTCTTCTTTCCTTACAGGTGTTCCAGGTTCGAGGCGGGCGTGGCTGGAGTCTAGGTGCAGGAGCAGACACAGTGAGCGTTCAGCTGCTGGGTTGCAGAACAACGCGAAGCACGTGTGGCTGTCCGGGCGTGGCTTAAATAGCCTTGGAAGAAGTCCCAGGTAAGTATTCTTCCACAGCCCCACCCAAGTAACAAAATAGTTCCTTCAGAAAAATAGTTCCTCCTAAGCCTCATTTGGCTTGGGTCTTCATGCAGCATGGTCTGCATCAGGTGAGTATGCAGCATGGTCTGCATCAGGTAAGTGCACCAAACACTTCCCCTTATGAGCCTGGCACCTATGGCTCCAGGACTGATGTCCAACATGAGCCTGGCACCAAAGGTGCCAGGACAGAGTCCAAAGAGCCCCTATAAGGGGCCGCTGGGCTTTTACCTGGGGGCGTGATGCCTGCTCCCGGGGGTGCTGGGCCTGGCCTGGTGCTCCGGAGGTAGGCATCATGACAATTTTCATGGCAGACTATGGAACCATAGCTGCAACCCTGACAGCTCTGACTTCACCCAAACAGCCTAGGAAGGTTAATTGGACGGAAGACTTTCAGAGGGCCGTTAATGGCTTGAAAGAAAGTCTGTGTAGGGCACCTGTGTTGTGTGCGCCTCATTACAGGAAGCCCTTTTCCTTCAAACTGATGCCTGCGACTCCGGAATTGGAGCTGCCTTGTCCCAGTTAGATGACAAAGGGAGGGAACATCCGATCATATTCATCAGCAGACAACTCAAGGGTAGAGAACTTAGGAGGGCTACTGTTGAAAAGGAATGTTTTAGCATAGACTTCACCTGAGAGCACAGACCAGGGAAGAGTCACGATAATGCAGATTGCCTTTCCAGAAGGTATGTTGACCATCTGGATGAGGGTGTCTATCTCGTGGGAGATTAGGCACCCTAACCTCAGACTGGGGCGGGGTGGTGACTGTGATGTTGTAAATGCATCGGAGGGACAAGGCCTCCGTATCCTTGTCCTTTTCTGCTTTTTATCATGTGTTCTGCCGTGTTTTCTGCGCAGGAGTTCATGTGGGATTCCTGGCGGTGCAGCTCTCTCCTTTGGTTTTGGTGAACAGACCCATGGGATACCCTTATGGCACCCATGGGTAGGAGTGCAACCCTGTGCCCCTAGTGTATGTTTTCGGGCAACTGAGTGTGGCCCACAGAGCAGGGTACGGGCTGGTGGCAGCTCTGTGCTGAATTAACTGGTGCCCTGAGCGTCCTCCATTTTGGGATGCCCAGGCCCTGTCATTGGAATCGGTAGATTCATGATGGAGACAAGATGTCCCCCATGGCCTCTTGCCTTCCATCGCCTGTTACCTTGATCTTCCCGAAGTCCCGGGAAGCCCTGACTCTGTCCCTTCCCCCTGACTGGCTGTTGGGTGGAAGTTCTGTATATGGTAGTGTGGGGAAGTGCTGACCAGAATGGCTGGAGCGGTCCCAACGAACGTATGTTGTGGGTACGCCTGTGGGTGGGACCTGGGTGAATGGAGTGTGTGACGAATACACATTCTATGTTGTGGGTGTCTAGTATCTGGTGTTTGACACAATGACTGAGACAACCCTGCCCAAAACCGGTATGAATGCAGTGCAGAGTGTTGAATGGCCGGGTACTTGTCCCAATACACATAACTTGTTGTGAGTGTCCGCCGTCGCCGACCGTAGCCGCCATGCTCCCTTTTGCCTAAGAACTTAATTTAATCCAAGGATGCTCTCCACATCGTCACTGCTGTATCCTGCTGGAGAAGGCCTGACCATCAACGTGCCAAGGAGCATCCACCGGTGGGTATCCCGCCAATACAGAACCACAGAGACGCAGACGACTCAACGCCCTTGCTGGGCCACAGTTCTTCAAACTCTTTGCGGTCCAGAACTTTCGACACCGAGGTGCCCCGAAAGCCTCATCCTTGCAGGACTTTTATGCTTCCCCGTCAACGAGCATTGCTAGGAATGAAGCTGCCACTTCACTGTCGTAACTCACCATGTTCTCCGTCAGACGTTCGATGTAAAGGGAGGGCACTCAGAAAGGGCCGTTGATTCCCCGCCGAGGAACATTACAACGCCAGGTACTTTGGGGTTGCAGATCTATTGGGAAGTCTATTGTGAACAATATATGGAGTGGGCTTGTATCTTTATTCTACAGGTTCCACAGGTGGGGGGATCTCCACACAGAGCTGTGTTTAATGCTAGTGACCATTATTCTGCCAATTGTTCAACCATCTTGCTTTCCTTCCTCTCTCTACTGCTGGTTTCCTCTTTGTTGGTCTGTGTGACATTTTGACAGTATAGTTGATGCACTTTAATGAGATCTGATAATATTTGTGATACCACTGTAGAACTGTATATATTTACCATTGTTGATTTTCTGAGCACAAAGTGGGTTGTTGTGATAGTGTACATAACCTTGAATATTAATTATATAAAGACTGTGTTTTAACCGATACAGTGTGCGGACATTCCTTTGTGGGTGCCTGGGGACTACACTGTACTTAAGAACCAGCCTGCATCACCTCCTGAGAAGCTAGGCCTTGATTGCTCGACCATGTACCAATATTGAGAATCTTGACTGGGGTCCTCTGTGCCTCTCCTCTACCAAATAGAGAGCGGAAGTACAGACACCCCACTCCAGTCTTTACAGGCAGAGAGTGAGAAAAACGAGTTATAGTTATTGCACAGGGACTACAAGACAAAGATGGTAGGAGAAGGGCTTAATAATAGGAATGAAAGTGACAAGCTAACATAGAGGTCTGTGGGCGCAGTGGTGTGTAGCTATATGGGAACAGAGTTTTGTTGGGCTGGGCTATTGGTGAAGAGGTGCATTTTAAGTTGTTTTCCGAAGATCCAGAAGGTGTCCACGGCTCTGAGTGACAAAGGTAGAGTGTTCCAAAGTTTGCTGGCAAACGTGGGGAAACGGCTACCCCCGGCCTTTAGAAGCTTGAATCTAGGAGTGGTGAGGCAGTGCTGATAGGTTGCTCCGGTGGGTCTGGATCGTTGTGTCAGCGTGAAGCTACTGGCCATGTAGGCTGGAGCCGTCTGGTGGAAATATTTGTGGACGAGGGTGAGTGACTTGAACATGATACATTCCTGTACTGGGAGCCAGTGTTCCTGGTGACTAGAGGCTGATATGTGCACTGCTCTGGAGACGTTGAGCGCGTTGTTTTGTAGGACCTGCAACATTCTGATATTCTGTTTCATGGTAAAGAGCATTGCAATACTCGAGGCGCGTGAGGACTAGAGATCTGGCCAGTGTGAGACAGCTATCCAGGGAGAGGAATTTTCTGCAAGCTCTGATGAGGTTGCATGTGTATGCGGTTGCTGAGGTGGTAGAATGTATTTGTTTGTTGAGGTTAAGTGAGGAGTCTAGGTGGAAGCCGAGCCTTTTTGCCTCTGTAGAGACTTTGATTGTGTGTCCATCTATGATGAATGGTTTAAGAGGGGATGGAGATTGGTGATTTTGGGTTGGGAAACGATGATGAGCAGCTTGGTATTGTCATCGTTCAGGCAAATACCGTGTTGTGCCATCCAGTCTTGGATGACTCGGAAGATGGCGTTGAGGGTGGCTGTGTCAGTGTCATGGTCTCCTGAGATGGGTATGAGGAACTTTGTGTCATCTGCCTAGTTGGTGTAGATGACACCCAGGTCTTTCAGGCGGTCAAAGAGTGGCTTTGTGAATATGTTGTACATGGTGGGTGCCACACAGGAGCCTTGTGGCACTCCACAAGTAACTGGGGTGGGAGGTTGCCTCAGCTTTAGGGGAGAAAACATTCATAGTTCTGTCACTGAAGAAAGATTTTATCCAGAGTGTGGCGTTGCGGGAGAAGATCGCTGCTGATGAGAGGTGTTCATAGAGAATATTGTGATCCATCAGATCGTAGGCAGCAGAGAGGTCTAGAAGAAGAAGAAGCACAGCCAGTTTCCCATTGTCTCTCAGTTTGTCCATTTGGATTTTTAAATCCAGTAATACTGTTTCCGTCCCGTGTCTTGAGCGGAAACCTAACTGGCGTTGTTCTCTTCCAAGTAGTTCTGGATCTGTAGGTAAGAATATTTAGGAGAAAGGGAACTGCGGTAATGGGACGGTAGTTAATGGGAGTGTTGGGGTCCAGGGTAGGTTTTTTTAAAAGAGGTAGTACAAGCTTTTTTTTTTAGGTCAGATGGTACGCAGTTACCTTTGAAGGAGGCATTAATCAGGTTGGTGATGAAGGTGGCTAGTTGGGGTGGACATTCTTTGATGACTGTAGGTGGGCATAGGTCACCTTGGCATCTGGACGGTTTTAGGTTGCAAATTATTTTCAGAACTTCTGCGATGGAGACCTCAGTGAATTCAAATAAGGGGAGCTCCTTGGGAGAGAGTGGATGTGACAGAAGGTGTGTGGAGCTTATCTAAGTTGTTTATTTTGGCTTCGATGGCAGATTGGAGGTGACTAATTTTGTTTTGGGGGGCATTTTGAATGTTCTCGCACCAGTTTGCATCTTTGTTGCAGCTTTCGGGAGGAGGGATGGGTGTTTCTAACTCCCTGAGGATAAGGAATAGTTCCTTGGTGTTGGAGCTGGCTTTGGCAAATCTATCATTGTAAATATCAGCTTTGGTTTGAAGTATCTTTAGCTTGTAGTCCTTGGAAGCTGTGTCAAAGAGAGTTATTTTATTGGGTGAGGGTATTTTTTTCCAAAGTGCTTCTGCTTCTCTCTTGGTTGTTCTTAAATTTTTGTTGAGGTGGGCGGGTTGTTTGGTTTTGCGAGTCGTGAGCAAACTATTTTATTTATAGCAAATAGTATAGTGTCATTGTAAATTCTGCTTATAGTGGTGGGGTCTGTGGAATCGGCCATGGGCGAAGGTAGCACAGGTTGCAGTAGTGGGAGCAGGTTATTAGCTGTGATGTTTTTTTTCTTTCTAGAGGTAACTACTGGGGCTATGTGGGTGGGGATTTGGGGCTGATCACGGTGTTGATGTTGAATGTGATGCGTTGATGGTCTGTCCATGGGGCAGGGGGAGTTGGAAGTGATGATGTTAGTGCAGTTAATGTCTGCTAACCAGCATAGCGTGCAACCTTTTACATGGGTAGGATCTCAGATTCTGTGAGTTACACCGTGCAATGAAAGAGTATTGGCAAGGGATAGGGCATTGGTGTCCAGGGAGTCATTCATTTCTAGGTTGAAGTCCCCAAGTAGGGTGGCTTGTGATTTGGGTGTGGAATTGGAGGCAAAGACCTGCGTGACCTCAGTCTCGAAGGCATGGGTGGGCCAAGGGGGACAGTAGATTAAGTGTATGTTGAGGGTCCATGCCTTAGGGGAGGGCATTGATGTTGGTGTTGCCTGGGGATGGAGGGAGAAAGCACATGTCGGCATGTGCTTACCTGTTGTCTGATCAGTGGTTCAGGCCCTGGCTCCTCCGAGTCCGAACAGGTACAAAAAGGAATTTCGCTTTTATTCATCTGCCCTTCACTTTGGATGCCTGGTCGAGAGACGCCCTTGATCTAAGAGTTAAGATCAGAAAGGAAGAGGCAGGGCTAAAAAGGTGGTTGGGGCTCAGGCCTTGTGATCTAGATCCCCTTGCACCTGCTCGCCAACTGCAAAGGAAAAGAGTCTGGAGGGCTGCTTAAGTAGGGGGAAAGGGTGGCAAAATAGGAAGGAACCAACATTTTAGCAGTGATTGACAGGTGGGTGGGGCTTAGGCCATGTGACCTAGATCCACGTGCACCTGCTCAGCAACTGAAGGGTGTATGAGCCCATGGAGTGAAGGAGAAGGCCAAGAGGTTCACCTGGGCGCTTCTGTGATGCTGGTGATGGGCATGCACTGGGGCGGGAGGCATAGCAGGGTGGAGAGGGCTGCACACTGAGCTTCTCCAGAGGAAGGAGGCATCCTGTTTTGTCACAAAAAAGGAACAGAGCTCTGTCCCTGTACAGAGGTAAGGGGGCACATGTGCAGTAGTCACTCCCACTCAGGAGGGTGACGTGGCGGCAAAGTGAGGCCCATGACTTCGAACTGGGTTCCACAGCAGCTGCCTGATGAACAAAGTCACTGATACTCGAAGACACATTGCAATTCATGGGCCCTTCGGCTGATGCCCAGGGGCAATTAGTTGCCAGCGTAGAAATAAAGATGGCACAGCGTGGCACAAGCCTTTATTGGCGATGGGAAAAAACAGCCGCTTGGCCGCTGGACAGGCAGTAACTGGCAATCACGTGTTCGGCCCGCTGCAAAATACAAGGAAGCTACGCTTCAGCCTAGTGCACAGGACATAACATATTGGTCTACTGAAAACCTGGGCAAAGCAAGAAAATTGCTGCAGCAGCACACTGACCTCACCGGGATGGCACTTATGAGAGACACCATTTATCTTGTCAAACTTTGAGCATATTATAAAATCACTAACATGCAACTCAAGCTATGCTAGAAAGCTCCAGAATCTCACCCCCCTCCACACTCGTATAGTTCTTTCTAGTCCTCTTGAATGGGCTGTCCAATCTCACCCCTCCCTATATAGGCTCCATCTCTCTTCTTGCGCCACTTGAACCTGCTAATTTACGCATCACTTATGTGTCGCAGAGACTTTTAAGGTAAGCCTGGTGTGGGCAGAGAGTGCAGCCATTACTGTACCCCATTACAACCCTACCACTCTTATTACCTATTATAAATATAGCCTATTTGTCTGCGGTAATAATATTTTGCATTTTTTCTAATTGTGTAGGGTAGCCGCACTTTGCCTATAGCTCATTTGTGTTGCTCAGCCATATCTCGCACTTACCCTATTATGTGTAAAACCACACCTCTCCGATTAACTAATATGGTAATGGTAATGGCAATGTTTATTTATAAAGCGCCTATACACAGACAAGTGTTTCAAAGCGCTCAAGGGGGGTGGAAAAAACAACAGTCACTCAGAGCCCTTGAATTTCTGAGACGATAATGGTCTGCACAGGCAGATTTAAGTGAATAAAGTACATTTAACAGTTTTGATACAGCAAATGGGCTTGACAGCGATTCTGTGATTTTTTCAAGTGCACATTAAGTGGAGAGACAAGGAAGGACAGACAGAACGATTATCCGGCAGAGCTCTTACACCGATCGTTCAAGTGCAGACAGGACAGGGAGGGGCATGGGACCAAGTGCACCCAGTCAGTAGTGACTGGGGAAGTGCGGAGAGAGAAGCTCTCAAGGTTTTATTGCAAGTGCAGTGAGTGGGTGGGGTGTCAGGCCCTGAGGCAAGTGCAGGTAGAACTGACAGGGGCGCCTGGGTCCGATGAGACTCTGAGGTGCGCCAGACGACCAGCCAGTAAGCTGTGGGGAAAGGAGGGAGAGAAGGAAGAGCAGAGAGCTAGGTTAGCAGGGTAGGGTGAGAGAGAAGGAAGAGGATAAGAGAAAGGTCTTGAGAAGTCTCCGGAACATGAGAATATCAGGCTCAAGACAGAGGGAGGCCGCTGCTTTGAATAAAGATTTCCCTCCAAATCTCTGCTTGGAGAACCTGCTCACTTGCAGAAGGTTGGAGGTAGATGAGTGGAGGGATCGGGAGGGCCAGTATTTAGGAAGGCACCATTGAAGGTAAGTAAGTCCCAGGCCCCAGAAAGCCTTCTGGACAATGCAGAGGGTCTTGAATGTGATCCTTGCAGCCACTGGGAGCTAGTACAGTGATTTCAGCACCAGAGAGATGCGGTCCCTGGGCTTGAGGCCAAGGATAAGTCTTGCAGTTCTGGATGAGTTGCAGAGGGAGCAGGGAAGAAGCAGGGAGGTTGAGGAAGAGGATGTTGCAGCAGTCCAGCCTAGAGAGAACCAGGGCTCTGCGGACAGTGAGAAAAGATAAAGCGCCTCTGAAGAGGTGTAGTTGTAAGTTAGACTTTTTTGAAATGTCAGAAATGTTAGAGGAGAAAGAGAGAGTGGAGTTGAAGATGACCCCAAGGTTTTTGGCCTCAAAGGTGGGGGTGGGCACGGGGCCAAGGTAGCCCGGCCAGAGTGAGAGGGGGAAAGCGGGGGCAGGGGTCCCAATACGAACAATCTCAGTTTTCCTGGCATTGAGACAAAGGTGGTTTGCAGTGCACCATGCTTGGATAGCGGACAGTCAGAAATGAGTGATGAGGAGGAGGCAGCTGAGAGTAGCCTAAAGGATAGTTGGTGTCATCTGCGTAACACTTGAAATTAGAGGTGAAAGTGGCAATCACACATGCCAGAGTGGCCATGTAGACATTGAAAAGCCAGGGGGATAGGTTAGAACCCTGGGGAATGCCACAGGTTGAGAGGGTGATAGTCGAGAGAAATGCACCAAGTTCGACCTGGGATGGGCGGTTGGAGAGAAAAGAGATTAACCAGGCCAGAGACTGACCTGTGATTCTCAGCGTGCCACAAAACCGTGAGATCAGGATGTTGTGGTTAACCGTGTCAAAAGCGGGGGAGAGATCAAAAGATTTGCACCAGCTAGCCAAATTCTGCTCTTAGCCTATTTGTGCCAGATAGCAAATCTCTGCTGTTAGCCCAATTGTGTCATGTAGCCACACTCTGCATTTAGCAATTGCACGGACCACCCACGCTTCTCACTTAAATAGAATTGTGAATATTAGCCATGCAGCACTTTTAGATTGTGAAGTTTAGCGACACAGCACTTTTAGATACATTTTTGAAGATTAGCAACGCGTCACACTTAGACTGTGAAGTTTAACCATGCAGCACATTTAGATAGATCTGTGAAGATTGGCCACGCAACACACTTAGAGAGACTGCAATTAAATATGCATATCACTAATTAGATTGTGTTGATTAGCCACATAGAAGAACTTAGAGAGCAGGCAAGGTACTAACTACCCCACCCCTGATTCCTCCACTTCACCACCAAACATTGAACACGCCCACTGGGATACCCAACCTATACCACGGTTTTGCAGATTCCTACAGTCCACAAAAAGAAACACTCTTCTGCTGCCCTAAGTAGGAATTACAAGAGAAATGTGTTACAAAGATTTAGAACTCTGCGTAGCAATCCTTAGGCAAGGTACCTCGGACTCAGATTCCCCTGACAACTAAGTCCTGGAATACAATAGGCGTTTTCTGGAGTTATTGAATTACATTGCCACTATGACCTGTGAGAGAGTCAGAGAAAGATCTAATGACCAGAAATGGTTCTCCGACGCTCTTCAGGATTTCTCACTGAAACTGCACTGATCCTGCAACTGGACCTCTCTAAACGGCCTCGGCCCTGGGCCCAGCCACTCTCCACTTGCACTGATGCCCTGGAACCCCTCTGCACTGCGGGACTGTCACTGTATCCCTACAGCCCCCCTTCCCAGCACTTGCTCTGCACTTACCTCGCACTTGCCACCAGCTGGCCCTTTTTATTTATTATTTATTATTTATTATTTTTTACGCTACTTATCTTGTACTGCACTTCCCCCCCACCTCCTCCCCCTGCACTTCCTCCTTTTCCCCTTACCTCTGCACTTGCGCGATCTGAATGACACCTGGCCTAGTAGGATCGTTTGTCTGTCTTCCCCTTGTTTCCCTCCCTCCCTGCCTCGTCGCGCCTTGAAACACCTGTGTATAGGCGCGTTACAAATACCATATCATATCATATCATATCGTAAAAGAGAAACGAGGAAAGCAGAACGTGACTGGGCGAAGTATCAATCCCGGGCCAATAGAGCCAAATGGAAACGATTAGAAAAGGAGTTCCGCTCAGTGATTCTACTTGCTAAAAAAACTTATTTTGATAACCAAATAACACGGGCTGAAAATAATTCTGGGAAACTTTTCCAAGTTCTCAGGGAACATAAGAAACCTAAGGCTAGGTTGCAAGAATGCTCCCCTCGTACTCTTGATTGCGACGCCATTCAACAAGCATTTGCACAGAAAATAGTCACTGCAAAGGCTCTGATTGCTGATAAGTTGTGCAGCTCGGAGCTGTCCGGTAACTATCCTGATGAAGAAAAAGTCCCTTCTGGTAATACATCTCTTTTCTACTTTTCTGACACATCCACTGAATTCCTGGATAACATTTTGAAAAGAAATGAGGCCCACCACCTGTTTGGGGGACATGCTACCGACTAGAATTATTCTTGCCAATAGGGATTTATGCATGCTTTTCCTTGTGCGTCTTACCAACGCTAGTCTAAGAGACTGTCAAGTTCTGAATGGCCTAAAGATGGTCTTGGTTACCGATTTACTAAAAGAATCTGGGCTGGACCGTAAAATATATTCGAACTTTAGACCTATCTTGAAAGCCCCTAGGGTGCTGGATAAAGTGGCTGCGTCACAACTGCAGGCCTTTTTGGGGACGTCTGGAGTGCTTCATCACCAGAAGTCGGGCTCCAGAGCCTGCTTTGGGAGGGAAAGTGTCTTGTTGAACATGCAATCAGAGATGCTACGTATTATGGACGAGTGCAGGGCGGGGCTGCTGATGTTGTGAGATTTGTCAACAGCCTACGACCTTGTCGACCACGATAAACTCTTGATGAACATGAAAGGTGCTGGTAGTTATTCACCCAAAGTTATTACCTGGATAAGCTTGTTCTCATCAAACCGAGTCTCTCCGATTGTTTGGGGTAATGTTTTCTCATCTCATCTGAAGAAGTGCTAAAATGTGGAGTACCACAGGGTGCATGCTTGTCTCCCTCCCTCTTTAAGGTGTTCTGTCGCCCTTTCTGTGATCTCCTGGAAGGACTAGGAGTCCACTTTGCCAATTACGCTGATGACACTCAGCTCATGCACGAGATGAGCGGCTCTCACACCAGAGATTGTGAGAGGATAAACATGGTATACACCAAAATCCAGAATTGGATGACTAATAATGGCATGTGCCTAAATGCTGGCAAAACCGAGCTTATGCTCTTTGGCTCATCCCAGGTCAGAGCGAAGCTGGATTGTCAGTATTAAGGTTTCATGATCGAGCAACACCTCATTGAGGGGGTGGGCACGGTTAAAAACCTCAGTGTTTCATTCAAATCATCTTTAAACTTGGATGCTCACATTACAAAAGTCTCTAATAAAACGCAATATTTCCTCAGACATTTGAGATTGATTAAGCCTTATGTCTCCAAGGCTAATTGTGCTACATTGGTACGCGCACTTATAGCACCTAGAGTAGATTATTGTAATGTGTTCATGGTCAGCATTGGCACTAACGGTCAGAGACGCTTGCAGGTGCTTAAAAATGATACTGTACGGATAGTGATAGACATGAGCCCATTTCAGCAAACAGAAGGAGTCTACATTGGCTACCTGTGAAAGCATGCATTCAGTTTAAAGTGCTGACCCTGACTCATAAATGTCTTTATTTTAATGCCTCTGTGTACCTGAACGGGGGCCTAACCCCTCACTCCTCAGGGCGAACTACAGGGTCAAGCGATGGGGCGTCCTTGCTGGTACCCCAGTGCAAAAGAACAAGAGGTCTGGGCAGAGCTTTGTCTATGCTTGCAACTAAAAAGTGGAATGAACTCCCCAAGCAACTCCAGTTGGATGAAATTTACTGAATTTTAGAAAGAAATTGAAAACCCTTCTATTTGAATAACATGCCTTTCTTGTTCTCTTTTGTCATGGCTTTTTGCCTCTTTATAACTATTAACTTCCGGTTCTCTGCGCCCTAATGCCCGCGCGCTCTGGCACCTTATAAATGTATAAATAAATAAATAAATATGTTAACACGCAAGCTCACAACAACAAACCTGGAGACTGGACCTTACCTAACAAGCCAGTGCACACAACCTGAAATACCATCCAATGTACACATAGAACACACAGACACACTCCTACATAACAAGCAGTCACAGAGAAACAACCCAGGCATTGGACCTTACACGTACCGATACAACAAGCCAGTGCACACAACCTGAAATACCATCCAATGTACACATAAAACACACAGACACACTGCTACATAACAAACAGTCACATAGAAACAACCCAGGCATTGGACCTTACCCGTATGGATACAATAACCCTGTGCACGCAACCAACCATCGGAAAGCCACCACAAATAAGCGCCAGTTTCTCCTGGTTCTGGACCTATCCTATCACTCTTCCCTCGCTAACCAACCTCGTCCTCGTTCTTGCAGAGCCACGTGAGTGCCCGGAGACTGCCCCTGGGTGGTAGCGGTGTGTGGTATAAATCGATATGACATAACTTCTCCTCGTCACTCTAAGGATTTACAGTTCCTTTTTCTTTGGACTTAAGCTTAGAACAGCAGTTGTGTCCACCTTACTTATGATACCTCCTTTTGACCAGGTGGACATCTGGAAAATTTCTGCTTTGTCTCCAAACTTCTAACCAACTAATGCACGTAACCTCGGAAGGATGAAAGTCTGAGTTTGGCCCCGCCGTGAGCGCTCTACTCGCTGTGCTATCTGACAGATGTTGTACAGAACCAGTTGCAACCTTTTGAACCTACACCAATGGTTATCACAGAAGGAGTTCAATTTTGTACATGAGTCCTCCTGCTGTGCTCGTCCATGCCTGTGGTCTATCGTTATTATGAACACAGATGAAACACAACTGATCCTCTGTCTGGGAAGGACCGGGGTTCTGCAGATAATAGTTCTAGAGATGAGTCGGGTCATTGGATGGATGAAAACAGAGATCATGTCATGTTGACAGCTCGCCTCAGAAGTTATTGCACTTATATTACACAGTGATTGTGTAAAGAGCTGGTTCCCAGACTATGGATCTCATTATAAGGTTGGCGGTGTGGGAAAAGTGGCAGGAAAAGTGGTGGTATTCCATTACAGCCACTTTTCCTGCACCGCCAAACTACAAGTCTGCTGGTGCAGGATACCTGATTTACCTCCAGCCAAGAGCTGGAGGTAAATCGGTCCCCAACTAGCAAAGAACAGCTGGTAATCCTGGCAAATCTCTCCATGGATTCCTACGGGATTCCATGGAATGGGGAATGACCGCTGTTGCCGGCACCTGTAATATCCTGTGAATTTCAGGATATCAGACGCTGGTAATAGTAGATCCTTTTGCCGGAATCTTTCTGGAATTACCTGCGGGATACTGGAAAAGTCCTAATGACCCTATGACCCTGTGTGACCACTGCCCTGGGTGCCTTCCACCGCTCTGTAGCTCAAGTCCATGGCCTGCGACTGCTGATGGACACTACGCTGTTCATGAATGAATCTTCAGGTCAGTGCATTGGACCTGACCATACATGTTTTATCTCCCAACCCTGCATGGTTCCTTGACTATAGTCTATTCCCTCACAGTGCAATTAATGAATGCATTTATCTTCAGATGTTTGGACTATTGCAACACCATCTGTCTGGGTCTCCCCAAAGTCCTCTTACCTAAACCTCAAATTATCCAATACTGAGCTGCAAGAATAATAACACGATTGGGCCAGAGATGCCATGTTGCACTTGCTTTGCCTGCCTTGCAGTTGCTGCCTATTAATGCAAGTATGTTAATCAACTCATCATGGATAGCATATCAGTCACGTCATCACCAGAGCCAAAGTTTACTAGAGGGCATGTGTATACAATGTGTCCCTACTAGAAATCTAAGATATGTGTCCCATCAACTACAGATTGACAGAATATGGCGGCAGGACCTTCTCAATACAAGGTACTACACTCCGGAACTCTATCACTGTGAAGCAGAGACTAATCAAAGTGTGTCTTCTGTTCAGACACAACACTGCAGTTCTGCAATGGGCTAACGGGCAAAAGGCTGGCAGGCGTAGTGGTCCATAGGCTGAGTGCCCTGGAATGTGCAAAGAAGACCATTTCCATCAGCTTGTCAGGCTGGTTGAAACCCGGGGCATACTGCAAGGCTCAGTATCCCAGGTTCAAACAACCTTGCAATTTATCCCAGGTGGACTGTCCGCGTGCACCTCTGAAGCGAAGAGAAGGAGTGCCCAGGCAGCAACTATATCCATTGGACCAAGCGTATCACAGGCCGGGCGGGATCTGAAATCAGCCATGGTATTTGCCTCCAGCAGACAGCCCTGGGACACCTAGGGTCTGATTCACAGAAGCATTTTAAAATGGCGCAATCCCACAAGAAAACGTTCTGTAAATCAGGCCTTGAGTGTAAGCCCCGGATCTGTCTGTTGCCTGGTTCCCTCTGACATCTACGGAGCACCAGGCCCCCCCACCCAGTCCACCCCTTCCTTGCATTTAGCATGGGGACCCTCACCCCCTGCACCCCAGCCAATCAATGGCAATTGCCCTCCTGGCCTCCCCCTTAGCACTCACCTAGCCCCCGTGGCCCTCTTCTCCCCTCCCCCTTCTCCACCCCACCTTTTCACTTGCACTCTCTCCTCTTTACTCTGCACTCCCTTTTGCACCCTAGCACTTTGCATTTTGAGCAGATCGGCACTCCCCTACCCACTCTACTTCGCACCTCATGATCCGAATGACACAAGACCTAGTAGGACCATTTTTGTTAACTTTCACCCTTGTCCCCCCATTTCTTTGGCTTGTGGCGCCTTGAAACACCATTTGTTGTAAAAGTGCCTTACAAATATCCAATAAATAACTAAATAAATACTCATGGTCTCTTTTGTCCTGTGTGCACAAGCAGAGATCACTTGCAAATGGCAGAACCACTCCATTCGCTGTGAAACCTTTGGTATAATGGAAGGTAATCCAGGCTCATTCTATAATGCTGAGCTGGTCTTGGTAGATTTCTTTGCATCTTTCAAAGAGAAGGAACTGTTCCAAGTTTGGAAATTGAGAGGAGACTGGCACTGTGCATAAGGGGCGTTTCCTACATTCGGGGGGGGGGGGGGGGGGGGGATGTGGGAGGGACTGTGAACCAAAAGTGGTCCTGGGATTCATCTTCAAATTGCCCCCATATTACACACTTTCAGCAAGTGCTGCCCTTTCTCTATGATAACATTTCGAAATAGGTTATGTTACCACACAAAAAAGGCCCTGAGTGTAGAGGCCTACCTGGAAATCTCCATAGTTCCTTGCAGGCCAGTCCACCCCTGCCCAGGGTGCAGAGGCCTACCGGGAAATCTCTACAGTTCCTGGCAGGTCAGTCCACCCGTGGTCAGGGTGCAGAGACCTACCGAGAAATCTCCAGAGTTCCTGGCATGTCAGTCCACACCTGCCCAGAGTATAGAGGCCTGCCGGGAAATCTCCAGAGTTCCTGGCAGGTCAGTCCACCCCTGCCCGGGGTACAGAGGCCTATGGGGAAATCTCCAGAGTTCCTGGCAGGTCAGTCCACCCCTGCCCAGGGTACAGAGGCCTATGGGGAAATCTCCAGAGTTTCTGGCAGGTCAGTCCACCCCTGCTCAGGTTACAGAGGCCTACTGGGAAATCTCCAGAGTTCCTGGCAGGTCAGTCCACACCTGCCCAGGGTGCAGAGGGCTACCGGGAAATCTACAGAGTTCCTAGCAGGTCAGTCCACCCCTCCCAAGAGTGTAGAGGCCTACCGGTAAATCTCCAGAGTTCCTGGCAGGGCAGTCCACCCCCTGCACCGGGTGTAGAGGCCTACTGGGAAATCTCCAGAGTTCCTGGCAGGTCAGTCCACCACCTGCTCAAAGTGCAGAGGGCTACCAGGAAATCTCCAGAGTTGCTGCCAGGTCAGTCCACCCCTGCCCAGGGTGCAGAGGGCTACCGGGAAATATCTAGAGTTCCTGGCAGGTCAGTTCACTCCTGCCCAGAGTGCAGAGGGCTACTGGGAAATATCCAGAGTTCCTGGCAGGTCAGTCCACCCCTGCCCATGGTGCAGAGGGTACCAGGAAATCTCCATAGTTCCTTGCAGGACAGTCCACCCCTGCCCAGGGTGCAGAGGCCTACTGGGAAATCTCCAGAGTTCCTGACATGTCAGTCCACCCCTGCCCATGGTGCAGAGGGTACCGGGAAATCTCCAGAGTTGCTGGCAGGTCAGTCCACCCCTGCTCAGAGTGCAGAGGGCTACCGGGAAATCTGTAGAGTTCCTGGCAGGTCATTTCACCTCTGTCCAGAGTGCAGAGGGCTACCGGGAAATCTCCAGAGTTCCTGGCAGGTCAGTCCACCCCTGCCCAGGGTGCAGAGGCCTACGGAGAAATCTCCAGAGTTCCTGGCAGGTCAGTCCACCCCTTGCAGCGGGCGCAGAGGCCCACCTCTGCCAACATTGTAATTAAAATTCCCAGCCATTCCACTGAAGCAAAGTACACAAATGTGCCTTGTACAAGAGTAATCAGAAGTGCAGGTCTAATAAGAGAACACCATTCCTGCCAACTACGCATTACGTTGTGGCAGTTACATCCACACCTGAAACGATATGATGCGCCAAACCCTTACCTCAATGCCAGGATTTGTCTGCAAGGAGGAGCTGTGGTTTGCAAAGTTTCCCAGAGGCCGGAATGTATGAGTGTTAGGCAAAGATTTGGGGTAGTACCCTTTAGGTGCACTACAATAATCTCAACCTCCTGGCATTAGGACCCAACCTTTGGTATAGGTCTGAACTACACAGGTTGGTAGTGTGGTAGAGCAACCAGGCTTATCTCAAGAGGGGCCAATGTGAGCAGTAGAGTGGTTATACAAAGATTGACAGTGACAAGTATTGAAACAAACACTTAAACTCAGGTTTCTTGATAAAAACAATTATTTATTTATTTAGCGATCAGTTGTTTAAGCTTTCTGTAGAAGGGAGCAATATAATAGCAACACACAAATTCTTTCAAAATACTCACTCTTAGTTCC
Organism: Ambystoma mexicanum; assembly: GCF_040938575.1. Lineage (NCBI taxonomy): Eukaryota > Metazoa > Chordata > Amphibia > Caudata > Ambystomatidae > Ambystoma > Ambystoma mexicanum. Next base: position 1,161,135,977 of record NC_090941.1, on the reverse strand, counting down.
AAAATCAGCAAACACCCATTTGGGATGCCAGACACTTCCTACACCCTCAGGTGGCATCAATAGTTAGGACACTGTGGACATTGATATGCTACTGTTAGCAATTAGAATAGCAATGAGATGTGTTAAAGAAAAGGGATATGAAGAACAAGCAAGAGATCACAAATATTCTTAAACAGGCAAACACGTTTCAACCCTCCCCAGTGTTAGAGGAGAGAGGAATCTTTCAGTGAAATAGGCTAGGCCAAAGTCAATAGGCAGAGGTCTGTAGCTGAAGCACTTCTTGCAGGTAAGTACGAAAAGTCTTTGCACAGAGTTTTAGAAGTCTTTAGTGAAGAAGAAGAATCAATATAGGCCACACGCTGTTAGGCTTGTGAAGAGTAGAAGCACATGTACAACAAGAGGTAAGTTCTCTTAGACTTTACAGTACCTTTAGTTAGAAGAAAATGCATGTTAGGGAGAATTCTCCTTCATGGCTAATTTACCTACCTAGTGAGTCCCTCAGCAGCTTTGTTGGATTTCTGGCGTTTATTTTTTCCACCTGGTAAGAGTGTGAGCCTTTTTCCCACTGTTACTTTTGTTTTGCCATGTGTATTTCTACTTTTTGTGTGATCTTGGGCTCTGAAGCCACACCACTCCACGAGCTCCACTTTTTGTGTGTGTTACACAGCACCTTCAGTGCAGTGACACCGGGTTGTCTTTGAGACTTTCCCACTGACTCCATTTCTCTGGGGCTGACTACTGTCCCCCAGAAACAGGTAAAGTTGCCATTAACTTTATATAGTCACTTTAAACTACAGATCCAGTACACCCCATCTTACATGGAGTATTGGAAAGGGTTAATTTCTACCCCTTTTTGTCGGTGGCTCTTGGAGATTTGTTTTGCTCTGTTAAATCTAGACTTGGCTGGTGGCAGTGGTATCTACCCTAACTTTTCTACCACGATTATACTATATAAACGTGGTACTGTTTTAGGCTATTGTATTAGTCTCAAACATAAACCCGCTTGAACAAATACTTTTTATTTTGGCTACGGTCAGGTTTAGTTGCCATTTCATTTTGTTAAAGTCCTTCTTGTGTTTTACTTTTGGCGACAAACCAGGTTTGCCTTCTTTGTTCACCGACCTTTGGTAGGCTTCTGTCCCGAAGCCCTCCTTTGGCGTCTGGGTGTCTAGGTGGGCTGAATGTGAGGGAGGGGTTTAGTCACCCCCTACACAGGGTCTCCTTGGAGACCCAAGTCGCACTTTGTATCGATTGGCTGAGGTGGTTGTCCAGGCTGGACAAACCCCCTGCTGAGTGATTGACAGCAAGGCTATGTGAATGGGGGATTTTGGCATAAAAGGCAGGACTCTTGGGCTGGAAGTCAGTGTTGCCACTGGAACTGCAAGAACCAAAGAGAAGCAGAGAAGAAGGCGGCTGCTGCAACTCCCGAGTCCCGGTGAAGCCCTGCTGCAGTCCTGAGCTATCTACCCTTCAACGACATTGAAGATCCAGTCCGGAGTCTTCTTCCTTTGAGCCTGGTGGGATCAACCAGCTCACCCTCTACAGCCAGAGAATCCTCTTCTTGGTCGAAATTGCTGCACACAGCTGAAGTGGTCTGGATAGCCATCTGAATAGCCTCTCATGTTTTAAAGGAGCACACCTTGTATTCACCATTGCTTTGCTGTGGCTGGCTTCAACCCTGGGTAGTGCAGATCACTCCAGACGTCCTCCTTCTTGTCCCCATGACTGAAGCTCCAGGAACCGTGAGTCTGCAGGAACTACCAGGAACAACTGCCGTGGCACCAGATTTCTTCAACGAATAAGGTACTGTGTCCGACTTCGAAGAATTGGGATGAACCCTTCTTCCTCACCAAAGGATTGTCCTTTTCTTTCTTCCCTCTTATAACTTTTGCTTCCCTTTGTGACAATATCTAAGTAGTCCTGGCAATCTCGAATCGTGAACCGTTCTAACCGTGTGATCCTCGGCAACAGGACTCCTGTTACATTTGACTCTGGCGCAGGCCTATTGAATTTGTATCTACTTGAGAAAGTGTCCTCTGATTCTTTTCACCTTGACAAAAGTATTGCCTATGATTGTCATGCCCAATTCTCTGGTGTTAATTCATGTGCTAAGTGTGTTTGACTTCGGTTACATTTCTTCCCGCGGGTATGCTTATCTTTCGTAAGACCGAACTGTCATTGGTGTCAAAAAGTGATCGCAAACGAACCCCCAGTAACGTCTTTGTTCACAACACCGGTTTTCAAATCCCAGTGTACTTACCTTGAATTGTTCTGAAGAAGGGGAATTGGTTGTGTGTAGTATATTTGAAGTGTGATTTTATTTTTTATCGAAGTGAAGTATTTTGTGAACAGATGGTGTAAAAATAAATGTACTTATATTTTTTAAACAGTAACCTTGAGTCAGTGTTTGATTGAGTCACATTAATTGTAGTCCTTTGTGTAATCTCTACTACTGCTCATTTGCTCTTGAGATACATCTGACTGCTCAGCCATTGCTACCACTCTTTCTGTGTAGTACAGGCTTGTACCAAAGGTGAACTTGTACTACCACTTGTAGTATTAATTGTCTGGTGTGTTCCCTATGGGCACTGCACAGGATTCTGCCTAACACTGGTGTACAGCGGTGGGATTTTTAAGTATAGTGATTACACTTAGAGTGCTGCTATTACCTTGGGTCAACTAACCAGCAGGCTAAACAGCACTACAGTCTATTAACTGAAGCTACAATGAAGAGAACCTCTTAAACTGCACTGCTGAGGTTTTAAGAAGCATGTGTCGAGAACAGAGCCTCTCTGGTAAAGGAAAGAAATCTGAATTGGTTGCTATGTTATTAGGAAAACAAAGTCTGGAGAGTGGGTCAGAAGGGCCTGTCCCCCTCCACCCCCCCAGCAAATGTGAATAATGATGAGTCTGATTCTGACCGTGTTGGATTAGAGGGAGTAGATGAGTCTATGTCAGAAGGCCCTACAACTCCTCTACCTGCCCAGAAACCAAGACCTCTGTCCACAGGGACCCCATCAGGACCTACACTCACTCCTGCATTTATTGCCCTTGAGAAAATGAGACTTGAATTGGAAATGAAACATATTGAGGCACAAACTGCAATGAAACATCAAGAGATAAGGCTCAGGGAAATGGAGATGTCTCATGCTGTAGAGATGAAGAAATTGTCTTTGGAAAATGCTTCTCTCCCAGAATCTTCAAGGTCTTCCAGCCCTAAGAGACCCTGTATGCCAAAGGAAATGATTGGTATATATGAGACTAAACTTGATGTTTTGGATTGGTTAGCAATGTTTGAGTATATTCATGGGATTCAGGGTATCTCAGGGAATCAGTTGATTCCTTGGCTTTTCTCTAGGCTTCCCCCTGTTTCAAGTGATGCTGTCATGGAGTTGGGGGAGGAGGATAAGCAGGATTATAACTGTGTGAAGCTAGATTTGATAGCTAGGTTTGGGAAGACCCCTTCCCAGTACCTTAGGAGGTTTAGGGCTCTCAATAAGCCTGATGGTACCCCTTGGGCTACCTGGGTGTGTGAATGTTTGAAAAACTTAGATGGTTGGTTAAGGGTTACAAAGTAAACACCTATGAAGGTTTGAGGAATCTTGTTATGTTGGAGTCAATTTTTGATGCCTGCTCTCCTGAGCTTAGACAGTACTTGGCTGATTCAAAGGAGATAGATCCTAAGAAATGAGCTAAGGCTGCTGACTTGTGGGTTGCCATCAGGGCTACTCACAAGGATTCTGGGGCAACTCAGAAGAAGGATGAGGGAAAGCAGCCAAAAAAATATAACAAGGAGAATTCCAGCAACTCCCATCCAAAAGAGGGCCCCAAACATAACCAGGGTAAGCCACAAGGGAAACCGAATCAGGCTAGTGTACCATCTGGTCCCAAACCAGATGAAGGTCAGACAAGCCCCCATTCATTACAGCATTTGGGAAATGCTTTGCTTGTGGGTCAACTGACCATGTGAAAGGGGATCCCAGATGTAAGGGTAAACCTTCAGGGGTCCATACTGTCTCCTTAGCCTTCTCCCAGGTGGAGGAAGTACCTATAGCCAGTGGAAACTTTCAGTTACTAGCTGATGAGCCCCTGAGAATCTCAGCTAGTGTTTCTTTAGATACAACATAACTTAGATGTCTATAACTCAATCCCAGATAATACTAAAGAGTATCATAAAGAAAGTATTCTTGTGAATGGTCAGGAGACACCTGCCATCAGAGACACTGGAGCCAGCATAACTGTGGTTGATGAATGTTTTTTCAAAGTGGAGGATGTTGCTAAGGCACCCACACACCTAATCAAATTAGCTGGAGGCCCTGTGCAAATGGTTCCCCAGTTACCAGCTCTCATCCAGTGGAATGACATGCCTGTCAGAATACCTGTTAGTGTGAAAATTGACATACCTGGGAGAGTTCTGTTGGGTAATGACCTGAACACTCTTGGAGTTGTGTCTAGTACCCCCAGCCCTCCCAGTAAAAGGAAGCAGGAGCTCACCAGGACTGCAAGGGAGAGAAATTTCAGAAGCTCTCCTTGGGACTTGATAGAAGAAGCTATCACCCCAAGTCCACAGGACATACTTACTGCTATTGCAAGTAACAAGGAGACAAAGGGGAACCCCAAGTCTACCAGCAAGAAAACCTCAAGCATCCCTATGCCTACAAGGACTTCACCAAGACTGTCCAATGTCACACATGTGACTCCTCCACCAGCTGAAGCTGAGTGTTAGGTTCAACCCTGTGTGGTTCCACCAGATACTGAGGACTCCGATCTGGAAGAATATCTTAATCTGGTTGGAGATCTTGACCCTGTTGGGCCTCCTGAGCTTCAGTCTTTACTAGCAGAAGGTGGACCCAACAGGGCAGACTTCAGCAGAGGACAAAGAAAGTGTCCTACTCTAGAAGGTCTTTGTCTATTGGCAGCTTCTCAGCTTGATGGGGAAGAGCCTGGGAAGTATAGGTTACACTGGGAAGATGGCCTCTTCTTCGGTGAACCAACTGAGTCAACCCCGCAAAAGACTTGTAGTACCTCTAGTGAACCAATTCCAGTTCCTACAGTTAGCACACGAGATACCTTCAGCTGTTCACTTAAGTTTTAAGAAGACCAAGGAGAGGCTCTCTATTTATTTGTACTGGCCTGAGATGGGTTCAGAAGTAGAAAAATTATGTAGGAGCTGTCACACTTGCCAAACCTCTGGCAAGAGTGGAGCCAAGAATGTGGCACCCCTGGTGCCTCTCCCAGTGGTGGGAGTTCCTTTTGAGAGGGTTAGGATTGACATTGTTGGTCCTCTTGACCCTCCCACATCTTCAGGTAACAGGTTTATTCTGGTTGTAGTAGACCATGCTACTAGGTATTTTGAAGCAATACCTATTAGAACTGTTAAGGCTCAGGCTGTGGCTAAGGCCCTACTTGGTATTTTTACCAGGGTAGCCTTTCCTAAGGAAGTGATATCTGACAGGGGATCAAATTGTATGTCCCACTACATGCGAGCCATGTGGAAAACCTGTGGAGTCACTTACAAGTTCTCTACTGCCTACCACCCACAAACAAATGGATTGGTGGAGAGGTTTAACAGAACTATGAAGAGCATGATAGGTGCTTTAGAAGAACCCCTTAAAAGAAAGCGGGACCTTCTACTTCCATGCCTTCTCTTTGCATATAGAGAAGTCCCTCAAGAGGGAGTAGGTTACAGTCTCTTTGAACCTCTCTATGGCCATCCAGTCAGGGCTCCATTGGCCCTGATTAAGGAGGGAACGTGCTCCGTCCCCCAAGCCAGTCAGAGTGACTGACTACGTGGTAGGTCTCCGGAGGAGAATGTCACACATGATGGCAGAGGCAAGAGATAACTTGAGGGCTGGTCAAGCTCTGGTCAAACATTGGCATGACCGGAAGGCTAACATGGTTGAGTTTACTCAAGACCAGCTTGTTCTTGTTATGGTGCCCACAAGGCAGAGGGCCTTGCAGGACAAATGGAGAGGACCCTTCAAAGTTGTGGATAAACTTGGAGAGGTGAACTATCTGGTGGACTTAGGCAATCCTAAGGAGGCTCCCAGAGTCTTTCAAACCAACCGTTTGAAGGCTTATGTCCCTAGACCTGAAATTGGAGCTTTGCTTCTAGCTTCAGATCAAGAAGAGGAGGAGAGTGAACCTCTGCCTGACCTCCTTAGAGGCTTACCTTTAGATGAGAAAGTGGAAGGAGTTAATCTCTCTTCCAGTCTAACATCTGACCAGCAGGAGGAGTGAAAATTACTGTTAAATCCGTTTGCCTCCCTTTTCTTACTTTCACCAGGCTTGACCCCTTGGGGCCAGCATGATATCCTCACTGGTGACTGTTTGCCTGTGAAAGGCAGGGGGTACAGAATGTCAGACAATGTAAGAACCCATACAAGGAATGAGGTCAACAAGATGCTTGATCTCAGGGTTATAGAGCCCTCTACTAGCCTATGGTCTAGCCCAGTTGTGCTTGTACCAAAGGCAGGATCCAAAGAGATGAGATTCTGTGTGGACTATAGAGCTCTAAATACAGTCACAAAGACTGATGCCCATCCTTTACCTAGGACAGATGAGCTGGTGGACAAACTTGGTGCAGCCAAGTACCTCAGCACATGTGTCCTAAGGTCAGGCTATTGGCAAATATATCTGACAGAACATGCCAAGGAGAAGACTGCATTCTCCACCCCAGCAGCCCTCCTCCAGTTTAAGGTAATGTCTTTTGGACTAGAGAAGGCACCTCCTACATTTCAGAGTGTGGTCAATTAAGTTTTGAATGGGATGGAGGACTTCTGCATGGCATACTTGGATGACATTGCAGTGTTCAGCCCTACATGGAAAGAACATATTGATCACCTAGGATATGTTTTGCAGGCTCTTGAACAGGCCCATCTGACCATAAAGACAAGTAAATGTCAAATTGGCCAGAGCAAAGTGGTTTACCTTGGACATAAGGTAGGAGGGGATGATATAAGGCCATTGCCTAGCAAAGTGTAGGCTGTACAAAACTGGGCCACCCCTACTACTCAAACCCAAGTGAGAGCCTTCTTAGGTCTCACTGGGTACTACAGGAACTTCATAGAGAATTATGGGACCATAGCTTCTCCCTTGAATGTTATCTCCTCTCCAAAATTTGCTAAAAAGTTCAGACGGAATGAGGAGTGCACTCAAGCTTTTGAAGGCCTGAAGAAAGCCCTTTGTCAAGCTCCAGTCCTAAGAGTTCCTGACTATCACCAACCCTTCATTGTACAAACTGATGCTTCAAATGCAGGTATAGGTGCAGTCCTTAGTCATCTAAATGAGAAAGGTAGGGAACATCCCATTTGTTTCATCAGCAGGAATTTAAAGGATCCTGAGACAAGGTGGCAACAATAGAATGTGAATGCTTTGCTATTGTGTGGACACTGAAGAGGTTTAGACCATACTTGTATGGATCTACTTTTATTGTTTTGACTGACCACCAACCCTTGAGATGGCTGATGCAAATGAAAGGGGAAAACCCTAAGCTACTAAGATGGTCAATCTGCCTGCAAGGGTTTGATTTTACCGTTGAGCACAGAGCAGGAAGTCACCACCAAAATGCTGATGTCTCTCTAGAATGTTTATAACCGACGAGAGGTATGAGATTCACCCAGGAGTGGATTAGATCCTCCTGTCCCTTAGTCTGGGGTGGGGGCAAGTGTAAGGGAGAATTCTCATTTATGGCTGATTTCCTTCACCTAGTGAGTCCCTCAGCAGCTTTGCTGGATTTCTGGGGTTTATTTTTTCCACCTGGTAAGAGTGTGAGCCTTTTTCCCACTCTTACATTTGTTTTGCCATGTGTATTTCTACATTTTGTGTGATATTGGGCTCTGGAGCCACACCACTCCACGAGCTCCACTATCTGTGTGTATTGCACAGCACTTTCAGTGCAGTGACACAGGGTTGTCTTTGAGAATTCCCACTGACTCCATTTTTATGGGGCTGACTACTGTCCCCCAGAGACAGGTAAAGTTGCCATTAACTTTATAATTTCACTTTAAACTACAGCCCCAGTACATCCCATCTTACATGGAATATTGGAATGGGTTAATTCCTACCCCTTGTTGTCTGTGTCTCTTGAAGCTTTATTTTGCTCTCTTAACATTTAGACTTGGCTGGTGGCAGTGGTATCTACCCTAACTTTTCTACCGCGATTATACTATATAAACATGGTACCGTTTTAGGCTATTGTATTAGCCTCAAACATAAACCCGCTTGACGAAATACTTTTTATTTTGGTTCCGGTCGGGTTTAGTCACCATTCCTTCTTGTGTTGTACTTTTCGTACCAAACCAGGTTTGCCTTCTTTGTTCGCCGACCTTTGGCGGTCTTCTGTCCAGAAGCCCTCCTTTGGCGTCTGGGTGCCTAGGTGGGTTTATAGTCATAAAGTAGAATTCAATAAAGTCTAAAGACATAAAGTCGAAAAAATAATGTCGAAAAAAAAATCGAATGTCTTTTTTACTACGTTTTTTATTCAAAATGGGGGGTTCCTCCCAACCTCGCTCCTTTTTCTTTTTTTTTCTTTTGACCCATTTTTTTACTTGCGGAACCCAAAAAACACATATAAATAAAAAAAGAAAACATTCAAATTTTTTTTTTCGACATTTTGTTTTCGAATTTTTGTAATTCGACTTTATTAATTCGACTTCATGACTGCCCACCATTTAGGTGGGCTGAATGTGAGGGAGTGGTTTAGTCACCCCCTGCACAGGGTCTCTTTGGAGACCGAAGTCGCACTTTGTGTCGATTGGCTGAGGTGGTTGTCCGGGCCGGACAACCCCCCTGCTGAGTGATTGACAGCCAGGCTGTGTGAATGGGGGATTTTGGCATAAAAGACAGGACTCTTGGGCTGGAAGTCAGAGTCACCACTGGAACTGCAAGAATGGAAGAGAAGAGGAGAGGAAGACAGCTGCTGCAACTCCCGAGTCCGGTGAAACCCTGCTGCAGTCCTGAGCTATCTACCCTTCAACGACAGAGATGATCCAGTCCGGAGTCTTCTTCCCTTGAGCCTGGTGGGATCAACCAGCTCACCCTCTAAAGCTAGAGAATCCTCTTCTTGGTCGAAATCGATGCACACAGCTGTAGTGGTCCCGATAGCCATCTGAAAATACTCTCCTGTTTTAAAGGAGCGCACCTTTTATTCACCGTTGCTTTGCTGCTGCTGGCTTCATCCCTGGGAAGAGCAGATTGCTCCAGACATCCTCTTTCTTGTCCCCATGACTGATGCTCCAGGAACCGTGAGTCTGCAGGAAGTACCAGGTATAACTGCCATGGCACCAGCTTTCTTCAACGAATAAAGTACTGTGTCCGTCTTCGAGGATTCGCAGTGAACCCTTCTTCCTCACCAAAGGCTTGTCCTTTTCTTTCTTCCCTCTTATAACTTTTGGTTCCCTTTGTGACAATATCTAAGTACTCCTGGAAATCTCGACTTGTGAACAGTTCTAACCGTGTGATCCTCGGCAACAGGACTCCTGTTACATTTGACACTGGTGAAGGCCTATTGACTTTTTATCTACTTGAGAAAGTGTCCTCTGATTCTATTCGCCTTGACAAAAGTATTGCCTATGATTGTCATCCCCAATTCTCTGGTGTTAATTCAAGTGCTAAGTGTGTTTGACTTCGGTTACGAAATCTTTCGTAAGACCGAACTGTCATTACTGTCAAAAAGTGATCGCGTATGAACCCCCGGTAACGTCTTTGTTTCACAACACCAGTCTGTCAAATCCCAATGTACTTACCTTGAATTGTTCTGCACAAGGGGAATTGGTTGTGTGTAGTATATTTAAAGTGTGGGTTTATTTTTATAGAAGTGAATTGTTTTGTGAACAGATGTTTAAAAACAAATATACTTATATTTTTTAAACAGTAACCTTGAGTCAGTGTTTGCTTGGGTCACAGTAATTGTAGTCCTTTGTGTAATCTCTACTACTGCTCATTTGCTCTTGAGATAAGTCTGGCTGCTCAGCCATTGCTACCACTCTTTCTGTGTAGTACAGGCTTGTACCAAAGGTGAAAATGTATTACCACTTGTGGTCTTAATTGTGTGCAGTGGTCTCTAAGGGCACTGCATATGATTCTGCCTAACAATGTAGCAGACAACTTCTGTTCCTGTGGAGCTCTGCAGATCCTGGTGTTCCTGGTCCTCAGTCGTGGGGCCAAGAGGGAGGACTTCTGGGGACACCGACACTGCAATGGGATGGTTACCGACAGCAACTAACAATCTTCAAACTAGTGGCAATTCAGTGTTTCAGCTCCTCGTGTCCATCTCAAACAGCACCACCGGGGATCCTGGCTGTCGAGATCGGCTTTCCTTGCATCTGGGGTATAGCACTCAGTTGTGGTGGCTCAGGCTTGGTCAGTCTTGCTTTTTGGTCTGGAGGATCCTCCTGGTATATAGAAGGAGCCAAGTACCCCCACCTCAATCGAGCCGCCCCTTTTACCTGTATGCTGGAAACCAGAGTATGTGATGTATACATAACAGATGAATCATCAAAGAGCAGAATATGGACTCAGTCCAGTGCCAGTGAAAGGGCCAGTACCTAAGTGAATCTGGGAGCCAAGGCAACCATTGAGAAAACCTTATCTACATACAAAGAAATATGATGGCCATCTGAAAAAGATCCCTGAAGAAGCAGAACCAATAAACGGCAAGGATGAATGGTAATATTATTAGCCATTGCCAAGTATATGTTATAAGGAGCTGAAGATGAAGTACAGAAAAAGATGGAGTGATCAGAGAATGCGGATATTCTAGAAAGCAATAAGGATAAGTGACATCTTGGGCTCAAGGTGAAGAAACTTTTGCCACAGAAACAGATGAAGATATTAAATTACAAGTGTACAGATGCAGACGAAACGCAAGCAGCAACGTAATCGTAAAGCTAGCTCTAAGCTTATAGTAGATTGTGGCAAGTGTCAATGTATACATACATAGGAATGAGAGAATTATGGATGTTTCCACTAAACGTATTAAAGCAGGTTCGTGTTAGCAAAAAGGGCCTCAGTACAGTATGTCGCAGTTAAAAACCAGACACTGGATTACAGAAGCGGGGCTCAGAAATGCGAGGTTGGATGAGCTCCAAGAAGCCAAGGTCTTATCAAACTGGAGTAAACTGACTTTGGATACAAAATTGTGTGAAAGAACTGTTGGATGTCTTAACCCACTCATCCAAGCCCTGCAACATCACTAGGCATTGCTGGCAGCAGAAACATCATAATGGCCACTGGAAAGCATGCTGCTCGCTAGAAATGACCAGAAAATGCGCAGTGAAAACCTGAAAAATAGGCTGCCATCCACTTTTGCCTATCTTAGTGAGCATAGGAGATCAATGCCGAAAACCACCATTGGGCTACCCACAAAGCAGCCTGAAACCACTTGGAAATAGCAATGCTGATTGCCAAAAGAAACACAGAGCTGTTTGGGAGTCCGTTTTCTTGATTGTCAAAAATGTGCTAAAATCATGGCTGACAAATCATCTAAAAGATCCAACCTCTTTGTTGGGTGTTCCACATTACTCTACTGCAAGAATCCACATCAATACAATATCAGCAAGAATCCTATGCTATCAGAGCAAAATCCTATTTTAAAGATACTGATGCAAAGACAGCTGTCAAAATGGGTGTAGTACTGTTACTCGCCTCTGTCAGGTGCTGGTGATTTATAATCCTAACAGGAGAACTGGTGTTTCAGAAGTGAAATATGCCAAAGAAGAGAATTCCCTCAAAATGCCATATAGAGTGTCACACATTGATTTAATGTGGAAAAAGACTTGATTTAAGATATGTTGCTTATTTTAAGTTTATACATGTAATATTTTTTCACAAGGAAGTATGTTACAATTGATCAGAAAGTAACTTGATGCAGTTAAAACTTCAAGAGGCCTTCTGTCCATGAGAACCCTTCACACTTGGGCCTTCCCAAGGGAGGAGATTCCTCTGCTGTTAGGAGGAAAGAGACAACAGAGTCTTTCAACTGAATAGAAAATGCTTATTTGGGTGTGACTGGTCAACAACTGCTCTGCCAGGAAGAAGGACATGTGACCCTTTCAGTCAACCAGCTCTGGGGGCGGTCCAGACTGGGATGTGGATTTAACATTGCACCAGATATATGTTTAAGGAAAATGCTTCTAAAATATTGTAGCAAGCTGACAAAAATGTACAACTTTCAGATTGTGACAATGAACAATTCACCCACAATTTAAGACTAAGCTGGATGCCGTGTGATGTTCTGAGACCAAACCCCGGAATTATTAATATCATAGCTGCAGTGTTGTTGCTATGAACCTAAGAACTTACAGTAATATTTCCAGAGAGGAGCTGCATGCAAGCATCAAATTTGGTGCAGAACCAATATTGGGAAACTCACCAAAAGCGCAAATAATTTGTCATTTCGGAACTAATGCTCATAGGAACATGGGACTTATACAGAGACATGCCTTAATTAATCTGTGATGTGTATATGTATTATGAACATCTTGTGTATCTGGGAAATATGTTTTTTTGGGTAGAATTGATGTACTCTGTAAAAGCAAATGGGGGTTTCTTCCCTAGAGGGTAAATGGCACCATCATGATGACACCTCATGACATTCTGATCCTTTCTCCAGTCAAAAGACAGAGAATCCTTTAACCTATCAAATCCTTAGAGGGTTGGACATGTAGAATCATCCTACCCACCCCTTTGGAAACACATAAATAGGAACTGCTGAGACCCAGATAAAACACTCTTATCCACTCTTCAACCAATTTCTTGCAAACCACTCTGCCGGAAGACTCCAGAATCCAGATCTAGATCCAGAGACCAGAACTCTAGAACCCAAACTCTAGAACCTTGAAGCAGAGAGGCTTAAACCAAAAGCTGAATTCTTCCCAGCAGGCCTTCAGAATTTTTTGCACCCTGATTCTAACCCCTAAACTTCCACGGGACCTAACCAAACCATTCAACAGCCGGGCCATGCTGTTTGCTTCTAGCTAAGAACCCGGTGCTAGAAACCAGATCCAGACCCAGAAAGCAGTGCTGTAATCCAAAACCTGTCAGATCCAGTTCAAGAGGCCGCAGACCGCCGTGCAGTGCTGAACTCAGAACCCATAGGGCCTGGACCATCCGGTGGCGAGAGTGAAGACAAACCCCTTGACCAGATCTTTGACGAGGCCCATCCCATTCCAAAGCTAGGAGTGAGTATCTAGTCTAGAACTGTCCATAACCAATCTCTTAGTTTAAACTAATCCTCTTCCAACCATATTAACCTATTATAGAATCTATTTAACTGTCATTTGAAAGCTAAGATCCTAAGCCTTCCAACAAACAAAAAAAACGACAATCCAATTCATTATAGTTTTTCCGTAATCGCGATTTACGCACACGGAAAAACTGCTGCAAATTGCAATTTAGCTCCATTTCACCACTTGTAAAAATAGTTGTTTCTTGTTTGCAACTGCTGAATTTGTTTCCAATTTGATAATCATTCATGAATCATTGCTAGTGTTGACCTTAACCATTCCAAAGTAACTATAACTTATTCTGAATATCCTTTAGTGAATTAAAATCATTTTGGCATATTTTTCCATCCATTGCAATCACATTCAAAAGCGTTTTGACCTGTGTTTCAAAATCATACCTGTTTTCTCTAAGCTTGCTGGGGACTGGATTTGAACTGCATTACTGATTGTATTCTTAAAACCTGTGTGCCCTAATTTCCATCTCCATATTGAATAATAGTGGGGGAAGTGAGTAGTCACAGGGGAAGAAGTGATCATATTATCTTTTGATTGAAATCATATCAAGATATGTCTGTGTTGCATTATTTTCCATTATTGCATTTCCTTGAATCATATAAGGTATTCTCTGCTACATTATCCTTCATATTCCTACTCCTAAGTGATTAAAGAGATTGTCAATTTTGTAATATTACCCCTTGTTGATTACCGTCCATATTCATAAGTGTGCTATTCAAATATTATTTTATTTATAAAAGTGTGATATATATATTACATGGCCACGGTAGTGGCCATGTAGTTATGGTTAAGTTGCTGTTTCCATAGGAAGAACACTTTTTGGGCGGCTTATAACTTCGCTCTCCCTGGACGGATCCTCACCAAACTTTGCAAAAAAAGTAGTTGGGTCACTCAGAATTTCTTTTGCAAAGTTTGGTGAGGATTCGTCTAGGGGGGGAAAAGTTATAGGGGGGTCCCAAAACTTTTTTTTTTCCCATAGACTGAATGGGAAAAAACTTTGCGCACGGCTACAGCCCGAACCGCTGGACGGATTTACACCAAATTTGCGGCAGGAGCGGCGGCCTGGTCCCAAAAGCGTGCTTTTGTAAATTTGGTGTAAATCTGTCCAGTAGTTTTTTTAAAAATGACCAAAATGTAAGGCAACAAAAATTAGTGATATCTGCGTTTGCTTCGCGGACGGACTTCCCTGTTCGCTCTGCGGACAGCACCCCGATTGGCCCATGGGCTTGCGTCATGTCCGTGGACATGCGACGTGTTCGCTGATTGGACGGCGAGGGGCGTGGAGCCCGTCAGATTTTCTGTGGCGCCCGCCATCTTGTATTCGCAGTCGACCGTGTACAACGCAGTGAAAAATGAATAAAAAATTGTATTTAGTGCCGTGTGTTGGTGTATAAGAGTGTTTGGGGAGGGTGGGGGAGTATGAGATAGGTTCAATGTTTTGTTTTTTTATGTGCTAGACCTTTTTGTTGCGTTCGATTTGTCGGCGGAGAACACGGCTGTTCTGACATTTTGTAAATAAACTAAATGGTGGGGTATTTAGAGGACGGAGTATGTGTCATTTTTGTTCGCAAGAAAGGTAAAAATGAGCTATGAACACTCGCGGTGTACTTAATTGTTTGTAAATACACAAACTGGGGGTGTCCTCAGGACGCTGTCCATATTGTAATCTGTCTAGTTGAATGTGTTCTAAGAACACTCGCAGTGTCCCGAAATGGTTGCAATTACACAAAATGGGGGTGTTCTGAGAACGTTGTTTGTAATATTCGTTGTCAAGGTGAAAGTGTTTTAAGAGCACTCCTTTTGTTCGCTAATAGTACAATTTCCTAGGGGCGTCAACCGACTATTTGTCCACTAAAGAAACGATAAATCCGGCTGCTGTGCGCCGACATTATGTGATAATCCTATGACTGGCGCTATTGACCTGGCTGACTTGCTTTTGCAACACTAAATCATATCTCCCGCCACTAAGCCTGATATTATCAAAGCATTCATATTCCCCGCCTTTCTCCGTGATGTTACAGGGTGCATAATGAAACGCGCCCAGTCGTCTCCAGTACTATGCGACTTTACACAGAACCCGGAAGACAACACACATTATGTCACAACACAGCGCGCCACAATTCGGAATATGAAACTGTGATTTAAAAGCAAAGAGCAAGATTGTAAATGTTGTAAAGTACATTTATTTGACATCAAATGTTTAGAGAATATTCAGCAATTTGCATTTGTCTTTGTTGTCGATCCGCAAAAGTTCATGTTGAGACACGCGATGTTCCTTTGCGGTACAGAGAGTGTTAGATCAGCTTACAACTCAGTGCGTCACAATTCGGAATATGAAACTGTGGTTTAAAAGTAAACAGCAGGATTGTACATTTGGTAAAGTACATTTATTTCACATGAAATGGTTAGTGAATATTCAGCGATTTGCTATTGTCTGTGCTGTCGATCAGCAAAAGTTTATTTGGAGCCACGCGTTGTTCCTTTGCGGTAGATAGGCTGGTGGTTTATGATAAAAGCAGTAAATGGTCGCTCTGATAATCGGAAGGTTGCTCCAACAACGAGCCATTAGACCACCCTATTGGTTGGTATGTTGTTTGTAGCGCTAGTACTGCGTAAGGGCATATTGGTCCTTGGCGATTGTCCCATAAAATGGTGAGGGTCATGAAGTTGCATATTTGGACTTGCACCTGGCAGTTGAAGACCCCATCCGCTGGAGTCTGTAAATCGTGACATAGACAAAATGGGGCCACATACCTGTTTTAAAAAACATAAATTAGTCTCACCAGCCGATCTTCATTAAAAATCATCATTTTATTTATTAGGGCGTGAAACTATTTGCTATCGAAGATAGTGCAAAGGAGTATGTTAATAATAAAATAATAATATTTTCCCATTCACATAGCGCTAAGAACCGTGAGGTATGTAAGCGGTGCTTATTATTAACCACGGTGGTGCTCATTTATCGACCACGGAAGGATGAAAGGCTGTGTTTCGCCTTGCCGGGATTCAAACTTGCGTTAGCAAGCTGTGCACGGATGTCAAAGCGAGCGCTGTACTCGCTGTGCCACTTGACAGGCTACAGGGAAGTGGCACAGCGAGTAGAGCGCTTGACCGCCTATAGACCGGTTAAATTATTTCTATTAACCCACCCTGTGTCGTCTGCCTTTTTCAGAGCCCTCTAAATGATAGGAGATCAATTCGGCGGTGATAGTGCGCGGTAGAAAACATTATGCCACTTTCAACGAACAAGTTCAACTTGAGCGGTCTTTAATGCTACGCTATTGTAATTATATTTGGTATAAAGTAATCTAAAGGGTTACTTACAGTACAATTGCAATTTCCATTGTCTACGAGTGGTGCAGTCCCAAAATACGACTCCGCGTGTGCCAACGATCTTTCGTATAGTGATATAATATGTAAAAGTGGTTTCGTTTCAGAAATTTCATCTTTATCTTCTCTTACGTTTTAGCAACACTCCTTCAAGAGAAGTCTTTCATCACAATCTCTGTCTGTCAAGGTCAAAACACAATACAACCTTATAGTCCGCTTCGTGAGCCTCTCCGGGGCCCGAGAAAAAAATGGAAGCAGCTGACCTTCACTGTGAACGAGCATAAATTCTTACTTTGCAACATTCTGTGTAAAGCCATCTGAAGAAGTTGTGGAAGCAGCTGACCTTCACTGTGAACGAGCATACATTCTTACTTTGCAAAATTCTGTGTAAAGCCATCTGTAGAAGTTGGTTTTTGCACGCCATGTTTGTATATTGTTTGCGTGATATTAAAAAAACTTTGTTAAAGGGACGTTATGGTTAAATTGCGCTATTAAAAACCTATGAAATTCAGTGAAAAAACTTTGTTAAAGCGACGTTATGGCTCAAAGTAAAACCGAAAAACTCCTGAAATTCGCCAGTTATGGTAACATAAGGAACCATAACTCGCGCCACCGTGCACTGCTAACACTAACACCCAGGACATCAAAGATGACATCACAAATGTTATTGATGACATAACTGATGACATCACATGGCTGGCTCTCCCTTTTTATCCTTTACTGACATATCGAAGCCACATAGTTTTCTTCAGTAACAGTCAGGAAGTAAAAATTGAAAAGGTACTATATTTGTAGACTTAGGGTCTTGTCACATCATATGAAACATGTACATAGCGGAAGATACAGGCTTGAAAGAGAGCAATCCTTTCTGTGCATGAAGATAATCATTATGGTTATCAGCACTTTCTCATCGTTTTATTTTTATTACTCTACCTTCCCTCTATATGCTCATATTTGTATACATTATACTCACTCTCCATAGAGTGAATGGGAAAAAAATTTTGGTCGCGCATACAGCCCAAACCGCTGGACGGATTTCCACCAAATTTGGACCAGGAGCAGCGGCGTGGTCCCGAAAGCGTGCTTTTTCAAATTTGGTGAAAATACGTCCAGTAGTTTTTTTTAAAATGACCAAAAAGTAGGTAAAAAAAAATTAGTGATATCTGTGTTCGGTTTGCGGATACACTTCCCTGTTCGCTCTGCGCAAAGTGTCCTGATTGGCCAATCGTCTTGCGTGATGTTCGTGGACATTCAAAGTGTTCACTGATTGGACGGCGTGGAGCGTGAAGCGCGTCAGATCGGTAGCGCCCGCCATATTGGATTCGCGGACGTCCCCGGACAGCGCGGTGAAACTTTGTTCAAAATGTGTATTTTGTAGAGTGTGTTGGTGTGTAGGAGTGTTTGGGGAGGGTGGGAGTGTATGAGATAGGATGAAAGTTGTGTTTTTTATGTGTTAGATGTTCTTTTTGTGTTCGATTTGTTTGCGGCCATCACGGGTGTTCTGAAATGTTCTAAATAAACTGACTAGGGGGTGTTCTAAGGAGTCAATATGTGTCCGTTTTGTTCGCAAGCAAAGTGAAACTGTTCTAAGAACACTCGCAGTGTCCGTATTGTTCTCTGTCAAGTTCAATGTGTTCTAAGAACACGCGCGGTGTCCTGAAATGTTCGCAAATAAACAAAATGGGGGTGTTCTGAAGATGTTTTTGAGAACACTCCCGGTGTCCTGAAATGTTTGTAGGGGTTGTTCTGAGGACACTGTCCGTATTTTTCTCTATCAAGTTGAATGTGTTCTAAGAACACTCGCGGTGTCCTGAAATGTTCGCAAATAAACAAAATGTGGGTGTTCTGAAGACGCTTCTAAGAACACTTGCGGCGTCCGGGGAGTGTTCGTAGAGGGTGTCCTGAGAACGCTGTCCGTATTGTTCTCTGTCAAGTTGAATGTGTCCTAAGAACACTCGCGGTGTCCTGAAATGTTCACAAATAAACAAAATGGGGGTGTTCTGAAGACGCTTCTAAGAACACTCGCGGTGTCCAGGGAGTGTTCGTAGGGGGTGTCCTGAGGACGCTGTCCGTATTGTTCTCTGTCAAGTTGAATGTGTCCTAAGAACACTCGCGGTGTACTGAAATGTTTGCAAATAAACAAGATGGTGGTGTTCTGAAGACGCTTCTAAGAACACTTGCGGTGTCCGGGGAGTGTTCGTAGGGGGGGTCCTGAGGACGCTGTCCGTATTGTTCTCTGTCAAGTTGAATGTGTCCTAAGAACATTCGCAGTGTCCTGAAATGTTCGCAAATAAACAAAATGGGGGTGTTCTGAAGACGCTTCTAAGAACACTCGCGGTGTCCGGGGAGTGTTCATAGGGGGTGTCCTGAGGACGCTGTCCGTATTGTTCTTTGTCAAGTTGATTGTGTCCTAAGAACACTCGCGGTGTCCTGAAATGTTCGCAAATAAACAAGATGGTGGTGTTCTGAAGACGCTTCTAAGAACACTCCCGGTGTCTGGGGAGTGTTCGTAGGGGGTGTCCTGAGGACGCTGTCCGCATTGTTCTTTGTCAAGTTGAATGTGTCCTAAGAACACTCGCAGTGTCCTGAAAAGTTCGCAAATAAACAAGATGGTGGTGTTCTGAAGACGCTTCTAAGAACACTCCCGGTGTCCGGGGAGTGTTCGTAGGGGGTGTCCTGAGGACGCTGTCCGTATTGTTCGTTGTTAAGTTGAAAGTGTTGTAAGAACTATCGCGTTGTTCTGAAATGTTCGTAGGGGGTGTCCTGAAAACGGTGTCCGTATTGTTCGCTGGCAAGTTGAATGTGTCCTAAGAACATTCGCAGTGTCCTGAAATGTTCGCAAATAAACAAAATGGGGGTGTTCTGAAGACGCTTCTAAGAACACTCGCGGTGTCCGGGGAGTGTTCATAGGGGGTGTCCTGAGGACGCTGTCCGTATTGTTCTTTGTCAAGTTGATTGTGTCCTAAGAACACTCGCGGTGTCCTGAAATGTTCGCAAATAAACAAGATGGTGGTGTTCTGAAGACGCTTCTAAGAACACTCCCGGTGTCTGGGGAGTGTTCGTAGGGGGTGTCCTGAGGACGCTGTCCGCATTGTTCTTTGTCAAGTTGAATGTGTCCTAAGAACACTCGCAGTGTCCTGAAAAGTTCGCAAATAAACAAGATGGTGGTGTTCTGAAGACGCTTCTAAGAACACTCCCGGTGTCCGGGGAGTGTTCGTAGGGGGTGTCCTGAGGACGCTGTCCGTATTGTTCGTTGTTAAGTTGAAAGTGTTGTAAGAACTATCGCGTTGTTCTGAAATGTTCGTAGGGGGTGTCCTGAAAACGGTGTCCGTATTGTTCGCTGGCAAGTTCAAAATGTTCTAAGAACACTCACATTGTTCGCGGACATTAAAAGTTTCCCATAGATCATAGTTGAAATGTTTGACTCTATGGATGTGATATGCTGCGGTGGTTGTTGCCAGGGCATAGAGTCTTGGGTGCATGGCCATTTGGCCATGCACCCAAGACTCTATGCCCTGGCAACAACCACCGCAGCATATCACATTCATATTTGCTAATAACTTTGGGTGAAAAACAAATGTATAAGGAACAAAGGTATTAGATACTATGGATGTGATATGCTGCTATGGTAGTCCTTATTATTGTATACTTACTGTTTGGTCTAGTAATGGGAGTCCATGTTTTTCTTCTTCATTTCTGTGATAAAAGAAAATAGCATGTTAGTATTAGTATTTTGTAATGACTTCTTACACTGTATAAGCAATATACTTTTATTTTTTGTCGACCCTCATATTTAGTAGAGTACAAATCAGAGTACTGTGCAATTTGCTCAGTTTCTGTATTTGTTGGTAAAATCATTGGGTCTGTGGGAGAAAAAAAATTCATGTTGGATTAAAAAAAAACCTTTTTCTGTTATGCTACAGTTTATTTGTTTGTTTGTTTTCAGTGTTCACTTGTTGTTTCTGGCTAATGCTTTATACTTTGCTTTGTTGTATTTTTTTTGGAGCAGTAACAGATTCTTCATTTGTTTTGATATTATAAAATTTTGGAGCAGTTAGATACCAATTGGCGTATTCTAACTGTCTATTTTTTTAAATATATTTTAGTGGTTTTGATTTAGCTATTTGGATATTGTTAAATTTTGGGACAGTTAGATACCCATTGGCGTATTCTAACTGTGTATTTTTTGGCCTAATTTAGTGGTATTCATTTATCTGATTAGTTGTTGTAGAATCTTTGAGCTGTTAGATAGCTTTTGGAGTATTCTAACAGTTTATATTATTTTAACACAAATTTATAATTTTGGGACAGTCAGATACCCATTGGCGTATTCTAACTGTGTATTTTTTGGCCTAATTTAGTGGTATTCATTTATCTGATTAGTTGTTGTAGAATCTTTGAGCTGTTAGATAGCTTTTGGAGTATTCTCACAGTTTATATTATTTTAACACAAATTTATAATTTTGGGACAGTCAGATACCAATTGGCGTATTCTAACTGTGTATTTTTTGGTCTAATTTAGTGGTATTCATTTATCTGATTAGTTGTTGTAGAACCCTTGAGCAGTTAGATAGCTTTTGGAGTATTCTAACAGTTTATATTTTTGTAACAGAAATTTACTTAAAGGTTTAAATACAGTTTATTTATCAAATTTTGGTTTTAAGAACATCAAATAAGCGTTTGTAAGATTTGCTGGTAATCTCTGCTTTAGAGTAATGGTACTATCATTACATTCAAACCATAAACATTTCTTTTTTATGTATGCAGTGTAGTGCCCTGAATTGGTTGTGGCTCCTGCGTGGTAGATTATACCTATTGTTGTGAAGGTTTTCTTACCAAGTGATATTTGACCATGTGTGAATCCAGTCAGCTTGCAGTTGTTTTTGGTACCATCTGCATTGTAACGTAGAAGCATTAGTATTACATATTTACTATGTGTTTGTATTACTAACGTGGAGTGATTATCTGAATTGCAGGTAGAGCATAATCTACCATGGTTTGCATTTTGTACAAGTTGCTGAAATGGAATGGATTCACAATTTGGTATTGATATATATATGAAGCGTTCATTGGGGATTTCTTCTTGTGTCACATTGTTGCAGAGAGTGCATGTATGTTTCCACATGTATGAAATCTGAAAGATTTCATTTATAGGTATGTTTTTGTTTTCCAGTACTTGTAGTAAGTACATCAGAAATTCTTGTGGATCTTCCTGTGAGTTTATAGTGAATTTCACCATTCCAGCACAGTAGTCCAATTGTCGTCTTATTCCAAAAACACTATATGTGTTGTCAGGATTGTTTGCTGCATTTCTGTGAAGTACTAACATTTGCAAACACAATGGGTTTGTACTGTGTGAGTAAATGTTGTCAACAATTGGTGGTAATTGAAATAGAATATTCATTGCTACATTTGCATAGCAACTTACACCAACTATATTTGAGAATTTAAATGGTCCAGGTAGTTCTGTATCTAACTTCTTTTTTCGGAGTTTGTCTTCCTTCTTTAAAGAAGTACCTGGTTTACTTTCTCTAATTGATTCTTTTTTGTTTGTGGTACTTGATGAAGTATTAGTTTCTTTTACTCTCTTTGGAGGATTTGCAATGATGTCCTGTTGCATTTCTGTTTGATTTAGTTTTCTTTTACAACATTTTAGTTTTTGTGGAACAGAATATGTGTTTAGATGGGGAGTGTATAGTGAGCGAAGTCTATTATATTCTAAAATGCAAGGAATATCAGCGTTTACTTTACTTGCATCAAAGTTGATTAGAAATAGACCGTCAAGTGTACGTAAGCGTGATAGTGCTACGTAGCTCATGCCTTCTTTAAAGACTGTGTTACCAATATCTATCATTGCTTTGTCTAAGGTAAGACTTTGTGATTTATGAATTGTGACTACGTATGCAAGAGTTAGAGAAAATTGTTCTCTGCGTACATACATATCTTTGAAGAGAAGGAATCTAGCTGTTGAGCGTCCTATCCGTTTTACTTCTGAAAGTTTGTCAAAGAGTATATTGATAAACTGAATTTTGTTGTCACGTGGGTATGTTTGAAAGCCAACAACTGTACCCAGTGCTCCATTAACTAGTCCTTGGTCCACGTCAAGGTTACGTTTAAGCATTACTCTGCAATTTAAGGATAATTTTAACATCTTTTCTAAGCCTGCTGTGTTTGAGATTGATTTTTCTAAATTGTTTAGTCTTGTTGTGGCTTGGTCACACATGGGTAGTGTCATACCATGTACATCTAGTTTGTCTGTGGTGCTAATTTCCATTATTGGTTGCATTTCTTTACTTAGCATGATTTCATTGAATTTGAAACAGCTTGCAAGAGTTGGCATTAAGGCCACACAATTGACATTTTTGTGGGCTAATTGTTCCATAACATCTGTAGCACATGCATTATCGCCATAAAGTGCATTAATGTGCCGGGTTTTCAATGTTGCTTCTGCTTCTTTAGAAAGTATACCAACTCTCAAACTTTTTAAAATGTTGGCATAAGTTAGATCTGCAGATTGGCGCATGTTTTCTGTTAATTCTCTGTATTGGAAATGTTGCCAAAGTTTGACATTTCCAATGCTGCCAACAGTTTTACGGCAGAGTTTGTGCCCTAATGTTTTAAAAATAGGTTCACCTTTTACTGGTGTTAATTGAAGCAGATCTCCAAAAACAATAATGTGTTTTCCTGCAAAGAGCTCTTCATAGTCTGTTTTGAGTACTTCTTGTAATCTGAGGTGAATCAAAGCTAACATCAGGTTGGAGACCATGCTCACTTCATCTATTAGTAGCATTTTCATTTGTTTCAATACTCTGCGTAATTCCATTGCAGCTTCTGCAGAAAGTTTGTAATAGTCTAATTTGTTCTGGTGTTCTACTGGTAATAGTATTAATCGGTGTAATGTAACACCACCTATGTTGTAGGCAGCTAAACCTGTGGGGGCAGTGACAACAGGTGACAGTTTGTTGTTTGTCAATTGTTGAAGGAACTTACTAATGATTTTGACTAGGAATGTTTTGCCAGAACCAGCTTCACCACTGACGTACAGTAGTATAGGTTTATAATTATGGCTGAAACATTCTTTATTTTCATGTTTTACACCATGTACAATTTGTTTTGTTACTTCTTGAAAAATGCTACTTTGCTCATTGTTTAGTTTTGATTGTAGTATAGTTAAGTCTTCCTTATCTTCATACTGACACATGGTGTTTTCTACTTCTATCATAGCTAATTCTGCCTCATTTGTTATTAGTGGTTCTCCCAGTGGTTCTTGGCTTCCTGTTACAGAAGGTTAACTACTGTCAGGAGTATCCTTATCTAGTTGGGCTTGGAGTTCTTCTTCATGTTGCTGTTCATTGTGCAACATTGTTTTGTACTGTGTAAAGTTTACATCAGTTATAGTGCTTTCATTTGCTTTGAAAGCATCCTCATATGAGTCATAGTTATCTAGTAATTGTTCTTCTTTTCTCCATGGTTTGAAGAGTTGTAGCAGGGACATGTAACATATTTTTTTTATGTTGAGGAGTCTTCAATGACAATTTGATATGATTTATTAAATTTGGTTTAGTGAGTTGAACTAAGCTGCCTTCACAGTCTGTCACTCTATATTTACCTTTTTTTTCATCGGGTTTCATATTATTTTTGTATGTGTAGTTTTGGGCTATTTGGTATAGACACATGTTTTCCAAAGTATTACTTCCGTTTGGGTGGTATGTGTCCAATAAATTGTTTTTTAAAATGTCTTGGCTGTTGGGATCATGTTTGGCTATTGTTTCTATATCTTCATATGATTTTAGAACTCTTTTTCTAGATTTAGCTGGACCAAGACTTAGCCATACTATATTTTCAGATTTACCATACAATGAAGTACCAGTTAAACGATCAGACAATATTTTCCACATTTGTGTCTTTGAAATTGTAAAATTTGTGCACGAAGATCACTATTTGTGGCTTCTGATGGAATTTCACAAGTGACACATTTTTCAATAAACTGTAAAACAGTGGCATCACTGTCTTGACCAAATTTAGGAGCATCTTTAATCCATAAAAGCATGTGGATATGTGGTGCTCCTCTGGCTTGGTATTCTTTTCTCCAAAAGAAGTGTTGCACTTCTCCAAGGGGAGGAACAGTTTTATTACAAATAAAATGTAGCATAGCAATGAAGCGATGGTGAAAATATCTTGAAACATTAACAGGATCCAAAGAACAAAGTTCTCCAGGTGTTAGAATATCTATGTTTGTTTTGTTTTTATTTGATATGCGTAGGAAATCATGTGAATCTTCCCATGCATATTCTGCACAACTTAATGTAACAAACCAAGTGGGTGGGCCAAGGTTTCTGATCATACAACGTACATCTCCATGACGTCGAAACCAGTACTCTTTAGTACCACGCATATTTGCTAATAGATTTGTAATATTTGATTGTAAAACCTCATCCTTTTGTTGCACTTTCTCTAATAATTGTGTAGCTGTCATAATTTGGCAGTGTGATCCTGATTTTAATATGTGTGCAACTCCGTAACATAAAGTTGCTAGTTCATTTTCAAAGAGTAGGTGGAATATGTATTCCACATTTTGTCTAAATCTGGGATCTTCAGAATACTTCCGTAATGAGCGGTATTCTGAAGCTGATATTTGAATAGGTCTATCATCATACCTTCCTCCTTTGCCAGTAGGAAAGAGTAGAGGGAAAGCACGTGCTTCTATACTTTTTTCCCATACACTGATTGGCGATCCTTTTGTTTGACGCATTTGGTAAGTTTCTAGTACATCTTGTACGGTGTCATTACAGTGCAAAGGATGAATTGTATAATGGTCTAAAGTATTTGATATTGTAGCAGGATCTAGTAGCTCAAATTGACCAGCTTCTTGTGTTTCTTGAATTATTTCAGTTGTATCTTTCAAGTTTTCTTCAATATTAATTTCTTTGTAATATTCATTATTCTCTTTAAGATATTGGAAGGCTTGTCTAACTTTATATAAATCTACCAGCTGTTGCCATATTTTTTTGTCTTTTGTAGGTACACCATTTACTAAAATAATTAAAGATTGCTGCATTGGACGTTGCACTCCTAGAGTATGCACATTTTCTTTTAGATTTAATGGTAAATAAACTACTTTTCCACAAATGCCTTTTTACCAATTCAGAGGGAGGTAATTTTGCTGTTTTTGGTTGAAGGCGTATTATTGCTTCAAATGGGTGTACTGTTTGAATTATGATGCTCTCATATATATTAAGTTGTTGTAGAGGTGTTGGTACTGGGTATAATTCCAAATTATTTGTGATAGAACGTGAAGGAGTTTGGTTGTTGTCAAGTTTTGTAGTGCAATAACTGCAAAGTATTAAGGGCTCAGTTATTTCATATTTGTTTTCTGCTAGGAGGTAGAGAGCTAATTCAAACCATTTAGAATCTTCATTGTCTTCTATTTTGTATGATAGGTCCACAGTTTTTGTGTTACTTTTATAAAAAATTCTACGGCAACATACACATACATGGTTTGGTACTTCAGCTGATGTACTTTTAAATTTTAGTATTTCTTTTTTGTATGTGTTTAGCAAAAGGTTGCCATATGTAGAATTGTTGCTTAATTGGTTTAAAGCTATTTCATTCTGTAAATGGCTTTCCATTCCAAAATATTTTTTCTGGATATAGTGAATTTCTTCAAGTAGGTCTTTTGCTGTACCATGTAGAAGGATGTTATTTAACTTTGCTAGTGCTAAAGCAGGACTTTTAGCATAGTACAGTTTATAGACTAGATTTCTTATAGTTGAATGATGTGTTGATATCCTTTTGATATCATGGAAAGTGGTTTTACAAGTAGGTCCTGTAATGCAGGCCAATGAATGTCCTTGTAGTCCTGTGTACTTGCGCACTGGACAGGTATCTATATTTTGCAGTAATTTAATTTTGATTTTGTCTTTGCTTTTTACATATTTATTGAGGAATTGGTGTAAAGATTTGAAACATTGTTTGGGAATGTTACACATTGACGTGCATGGCCATTTGTACACTAGACGTTCTGATTCAGTTGAATGGAGGGGTAATTCTAGGTTTTCAGGGCATATTTTTGTAAGGAGTACTTCTTGTTCCATTATGGTATTATTTACTTTTTCATAACCTCGACCACTGCTATTTATGGCAATTGTATTTGTTTGCTTTTGTTTGTACGCTTCTTCATTAAAATATGGTTCTGTGCTCGTAGTGTGATTCCATTCACCTCCGCAGATACTTAAGAAGTTCTTTCTGTTGACATTTCACTTATTGAGAAGTCTTTTTTTGTAATTTAGTTATTAGTTTTGTTAGTGGTTTCATTTTGTTTAACAGTAAAATAAATAAATTTCTTTTGAGAAGAATTGTACTGTCCATCAATGCTTCTAAGATTAATTTCCTACGATAGGTTTTAAGCTTTGAACCTGATTTCTCTCCTGTTTTTATAATATTTTGAAGGACTTTGTGACGGTATATTTTGGCTAAAATACATTTCTTGGTATGCTTACTTTGCACTATATTAAAATTTGAAGAAATAGTTTTATCTGTACTGATAGCTGATTTTCTGATAATTGTTTTTTGGTTTGTTTTACATTTTGATAGAGGAAGCGAAGTTGTTGTACTTGAAACTTCTTGTGTTTCACTAAATGATTGTATTAGCTGTTTTGTTTCAACTTTTTTTACAAATTCTGCTAGAGATGGATGCTTATGTTGGACTCCTTTATTTTCATTTGCTCTAATTCTGCGTTGCTTTCTACGGAGTTGTCTTTTGGTAGGCATTCTTTAGGGTATGTTGAAAAAAATAAAGAAGATATGGGTTGGGGTGTTCTGGAATGTATGTGTGCTGTGTGCATGAGTGTTTGAGAAAGATGATAAAGATGTATGTAATGGTGTGTGATTGTGCATTGGGAACTAAAACTAGTAGGGATAGGTATTCTTGAATTTATGTGTCACTAAACTGGGGATCAGATGACAAAAAAAAAGTAAGCTAGTGGTGTGGAAAAGTACAAATAGTAAATCTAATGTATACAATTAAAACAGTTGTTTGTTCTGTAATATGAACATTGTAGTGGTTCAGTTGGCTAATTTGTGTGTCCAAAAATAGAAATTTGTGGGCCATTCTGGTTGTAAATCGCTGTTTACGACATGGAAATTTTTGGACAAAATGGTACAAAATCTCTATTTTAAGAAACCAAAATAGCTGGTATTAATGTTATAGTATATTTGATCAATAATATAAATATTATGGTGATATTTTACTTACTTTTTTTTTTAAATTAACAGGTAACTTCTTAGTTTTTCTTTCTTCTTCGAATTCGGCTGCTTCTTTTCAGGAAACTGGTCTTCACTGCAACTGTAAAAGCTTCAAATTAGTAACTTTGTTTGTATATAGCACTGTTTTTAATTTAGATATTGATTTTTTTAATTGAAATCCTCAGTGCCTTCTGTAAAACCATTAAACTAATTTATTTACATAAGATACATTGCATTAGTTCAGTGTATGTGATATGTTCTTAATGAACAAATTGTATTGAATGACTAACTGTAGCAAAAATAAAATATCTTTACTATGTCTTGTGAAATTTATAATATATTAGTGAATACCACTATTTCTGTAAGTAAACTGTTCTAGGTAATAGCGCCTCAATGTCATGTCTAATTTAAAGTAATTAAGTAAATAAATAAATAAAAACAAAAAATATGAAATTGTATACGTATTTTTATAAAGGTTTAAACATAGATTGTGTTTGCATGCAATTTTGTTTGAATATATGTAGTCTATATATTTCATTTAAAAAATGTTAGTTTAACATGATTTGAGTGTGTGTGTATAAAGAAAGTAAAAAGTATAAAGGTGTATAAGTGATAGTTGATTTTAGGAAATTGAAAAAAGTACAGTAAATTCATTTTACAGATTTTACAAGGTAAAAGTCTGTTTGAAAATGTGTTAAACTACCATAGCTCTCAACTCACACGCTTTTGGCGGGTGTCACATGCCTTGTAAAGGGCAGACTCACCCGCCAAGCCTCCTGCACCCCCATTCATTCCAATGGGCGTCTCACCCGCCAAAAACAAAATCGGGTGATTTCACCCGCCTGTAAAACAAAAATGGTTGAGAGCTATGTCATCTACTATAAAGAAAATATGCATACCTGAAGTTTGTGTTCATGCATATGGATATGCATGGAGCTGCAAGTAGAAATCTTGGAGACTTGTACAGTATTTCTGGTAGATGCTGCTTGCCAATGATATGACACTTGTACTCAGAGAGATTCAGAGTACATTTGCAGTGCTGATCTATGATGATGCAGTTAGATGTAGAGGTCTTGAATGTGATTGGTGCATGGACATGTGATTTTTGAGGTACATCCAATGAGGGAATGGCAGAGAGAGTGTAGTGGAAATGGTAGAAGGGCTGTTCATGTTACGATATGTCCGCGGACATGGCGGTAGTTCCCGGACATCGGGAGTTACATCCAGGGATTTTTGGGTTCAGAAGTCATGCAAATGAGAATAAGCACTGAAAGGGATTGGTCAGGAAAGTTTGGTGGGTGTGTTGTGCCAGGAGAGATTTTCTGAGATACTCTTTTTGCTGAGAGAACAAAAGATAGCTATGGCTGTGTGTTTCTGAAAACAGATTGTTTGGATTTTAGGAGATTCGTGGATACATTGGTTGAAGGAGCATGCAGAAAGCTGTGGAGTAGCTGTAGATCTTGGATTCCCACATGTGGAAGTACACTGGCATGGAGTACGTGGAATGAAGTGGTTGGATTTGCTATCTCTCTGTGCTACTTTGGAGACAGAGCAACATCCAGACATAATTGTAATTCATTGTGGACGGAACAGTTTAGGGCATGTGACTGGAATTTTTTTGCAATTTGCTATGAAAGAAGGACTTAGGAAGGTTATGGACATGTTTCCTAATTCTCAGGTGATATTTTCACAGATTGCGCAGAGACAAATGTGGCTTCGTTCTTCTTCATTTGGTCCAAGGCGCAATGATAATAAGGCTGTTTGTGGCTTTCTAAGAGATTTTGGCATGTCTTCTTTTCACAATGAAAATATTATGTTTTGTAGTACATACATTTTTCGCAGAGATGGAGTCCATCTTACTTATGCTGGCAATCAGATTTTTCAGAGAAATGTACAAAATGCATTGCAACCTTTTTTGGAATACAACAACGATTTTGAAGTAGATGTTAAGCATTTACAATTTTTGACTTACAAACACCACCCAAAGGCTCTTTTCAGAGCCACCACTTCTTTCCAGAGAAAATTACAATGTTTGTGATGGAGTAGTAACCCAATTTTTTTAATGTTCGCGAACTGTCTGCAAACTTCTAAAAAATACAAAGAGCCCTACTTCATTTATTTTCACTTCTATTTTTTAACTGGGAAAGGCGGCTCTGAAAAGAGCCTTATTTTTTTTGATTTTTGTAATTTTGTATTTTTTTTGGTTTTTCAGACACGACACACTAGGAGAGGAGGGTAAAGGAGGGTAAAGGGGGGGACACCAACCACAGGGATAAGAAAGGGCGAGCTGAGAGAGGAAGATGTAGAGTGGGTTTTATTTGGGTAGTGAGCAGATCTTCTCGTGCTCTGAGACGATAGACTCAAAAGCACTCCGAAGTCGCTCCCCCCTGCAGAGTCCTGTGTCACAGTACATACATACAACTGTGACCCTCGAAAGGTAAGGGTCATCAGCATTCTGTATGGCCTATGAGGTAACTTGAGAAAGACGCTGTCCCACAGAGGTGGTCCTTGTGGTGACAGGATCAGAAACAGCAGATGAAGTAGAGGAAATCAACCTGCTACGTTCTTCGCAAGGTACAACCCTGCGAATAGCTCCAGAGTGAAATGACCTCAGGTGTCGCTTCATGGTAGTGGTCCCAAAGCTGTAGTTACCGTGCTTCCCGCGACTGAGTATCATTTTGCACTCATTGCAGGTAACATGGTTCGCACGAGCCTTAGGAACATTACCATGAATGGTAAATAACTGCCACACCCATGACTCAAGCCTAGTGCGGGTAGTAGGGATTTCCTCTACCTCATTCTCATCATCCTCTTCTTCCTCCTCCGCATCCTCAGTCCTGTTCCCCTCTTCATACCCTTGGGGAGGTAGTGGAGGGGGTGGGGGTGGTGCTGAAGCAGGTGCAGCACCAAGTGGCAGTTCAGCAGCCAAGGATGCCATCTCGATGATGGTGTAGTCTGCAGGTGGCAGCAAAAATCACTGTGTTCTGAAGAATAGCCAGAAACACAATGGGAATAAGCTCTTGGGCGTGGTCTTTTATAGGGGTGCTTGTGCGCGGTCCGTGGACATGCGCACTGTGCGCGGACAGATCGAACACAAAAAAAGGATCGGAAAGTTTCAAAAGGTATATAGAAACTCAAGATTGCTATGTGGGACTTGTGGCATGGTGAGATTTTATTGAAAAATATTATGGATTAACTGAAAATGTACTTTTAAATTGTTCGGGGACACGAACAGTGTCCGCATTTCAGGACACACGATGAGCGTGGGCACGGTCATATGATCTGTTTGCGAACTAGTCCGTAAAGGAAGCACCTGTCCGCAGGACACCAAGTGCACGGAGATTGGTTAGCGCATGCGCATTGATGTCCTATGGACACTGTTCGGGTTCTGAAGTAATTAAAAGTGCGTCACACGTGAAACGAATATTTCAGGACACCGCGTGTGTTCTTAGAACAGTTTAAACTTGGTAGCGAACAGTAAGGACAGATATAGTGTGCTTCAGGACACGTGTAATTTAGTTTATGTACGAACATTTCAGGACACCAATTGTGTTCTTAGAACACTTTCAATTGGGTAGCGAACACTATGAACAGTTGTACTGTTCTTCAGGACACATCATTTTGTTTATTTACGAACATTTCAGGACAGCAATTGTGTTTTTAGGAACGTTTTAAGTTGATAGCGAACATTACAGACAGATATAGTGTTCTTTAGAACACTTTAATTTTTGTTTCTTTACGAACATTTCAGGACACTACGAGTATTCTTAGAACATTTTGAACTTGCATGAGAACATTACGGACAGATGTAGTGTCATCAGGACAGTTACATTTTCGTTTCTTTACGAACATTTCCGAACAACCGCGGTGTCCGTGGACACCTAAATTGGTTTTATTACAAGGAACTGAAAGTAATTACAACACAATATGAAAAAGTAACTTTATTTAACATATATAAACAATTTATGACTGAGAAGGTGGGGCAGAAACGGAAACAAAAACAGGAGAATTAGGGTTTTCAATATTAGTGGGATCAGGTGAAGAAGGGATGGAAATCTCATCAAAACGTTGTGGTCCATGGAGAGAGTTTGGGGATAAATGAATGGGATATGGTGAGGGGGGACAAGTACACGTGGGACAATGGTATGTTGTTGGTGGTTTTAGGTGATCTTCCACAAAGTTCTTTGAATCCATAATATTTGCCATAAGTTGGTCCATTTTGTGGGTAATGTGATCAAGAGTGTTATCCACCACTTCTTTTTCTTTGGAAGTTGCAATTTTTGTAGGGTCTGTAAAAAAAAAATGTATATGTTGAATGTATACAAAATAATATTTATCCATTGGTTTATACAGTAAAGTGTGTACCATTAGGTGGACTATCTTCTAACATTTCGTCTCGTGGGAAATGGTCCTCTAGCCAGTCCAGAGAACTACACATTTCTGTGAGAAAACAAAGAAGTAATATGTTTTTTTTTTCTAAAATAGAAAGTTTATAAATATATGAGTAAAAAGAAGTGCACTTACTATGTCTGGTGAGATATGTAATCAGTAGTGTATACGTGTGGTCTTGCTGTTGGTTGTGGAGCGTCTGTGAGGTAATTATGGTGGCAGCCACTTTATCTTTTTTTGGTATATTCCATTTTAAAACATATTGTATTTACATGAATGGTTAGTGTGTTACATATATGGGTAACATTTTTTAAGTATTACTGCATATACTTTGTATGTGTGCTGCTTTGTGAATTTGTTAAATGTTCCTATGTTATGATATAACTATTACACATCATACCTCCCCAGAGTTTTTAGGTGGTGGTACTGTTCTCCGAACATGGCCGCGAACATTAAATAAGTTCGCGGACATCAAGTTCATAAGAAGAGATCTAGTCAGTTCCATAGGACATGTATATAAAGTGAAAGTCATTATTGTTAAGTTGTGCTACTAAAAAACTATGAAATTCAGTGAAAAAACTTTGTTAAAGGGACGTTATGGTTAAGTTGCGCTACTAAAAACCTATGAAATTCAGTGAAATAAACGTTGTTAAAGGGACGTTATGGTTCAAAGTAAAACCGAAAAACCCCTGAAATTCGGCAATTATGGTAAGATAAGCAACCATAACTCGCGCCACCGTGCACTGCTAACACTAACACCCAGGACATCAAAGATGACATCACAAATGTCATTGATGACATCACTGATGACATCACATGGCTGGCTCTCCCTTTTTTTCCTTTACTGACATATCTAAGCCACATAGTTTTCCTCAGTAACAGTCAGGAAGTAAAAATTGAAAAGGTACTATATTTGTAGACTTAGGGTCAAGTCATATTATATGAAACATATATATAGCGGAAGACACAGGCTTGAAAGAGAGCAATCCTTTCTGTGCATGAAGATAATTATTAGGGTTATCAGCACTTTCTCATAGTTTTATTTTTATTACTCTACCTTCCCTGTATATGCTCATATTTGTATACGTTGTACTCACACTCCTTTACTTAGGGTTCACTGACATCATTTGATACACATACATACAGTAAGTAGCAGCTTTGAAACAGAGCAATCATTTCTCTGCATAAAGATAATCAGTTAGGTTATGAACTCTTTCTGCTACTACTTCTGCTTTTTTGCTTACTTCTCTGTCCCTGTATATACCCATATTTGTATGTGTTGTTGTCTCTTTGTGTTTTGTCTGTAATAATGTAATTATGTATTAAGTGGGTTTTATTAGCTACTTATTACATGCTTCACAGTACGCAAAACTCAAATAAGAAAGCAGTTATCATTTCATTATTCTACATGGCAAGATTATGAATATTGCACCTTCATCATGTATACTGCACACACTGCCTAGGTTTCTGCATGAGGAGCTTAGTATACTGGATAGAACTTCATAATAGAATGCTATTTATATCAATGCATTGCTTAATGGACTAATTAGCTCATGATATGCATTCAAATGATCCTTGACACTTCTTGGTCAACATTATAAGAATCCCTCCTACAGAGTTTTCATGAAAAGTAAATGCACATGTGATGTCATCAGTGATGTCATCAATGACATTTGTGATGTCATCTTTGATGTCCTGAGTGTTAGTGTTAGCAGTGCACGGTGGCGCGAGTTATGGTTGCTTATCTTACCATAACTGCCGAATTTCAGGGGTTTTTCGGTTTTACTTTGAACCATAACGTCCCTTTAACAAAGTTTTTTCACTGAATATATATATATATATATACATATATTGTTTAATACTTCAAATAAATCTTTGAATTTGCAAACCAAACCTACTTCTTGGCTCAGTGAGGTCAGGAGGATCCAAAGAGAGGGGCATTATATAAGGGTTCATCATCCAGATTCAAAGAACTTTGACATAAAAATATATAAATAAGGGCTTCCATTGGGCATCCCATCCTAAGCATTGACTTAGTTGGATTGATGGATTGAAGTCACTTACAGAACAAACCTCCTGTCCAGAAGGAATGAACATAACAAGGAAGACATCAGAGGTCTATTGGAATAAAATATTTAATACATGAAAAGGCTTGATTTTATGGTCTCTAGTCACATTAAAGCATGACGTTGGACGAACGAGATGATCACACCTATGCATGAATGCAGACTGTGCTTCTTGCCCCTAATTTTCTCAAAACTAAGAACACTCTCAAGGACGAAGTTCAAAGGCCTAATTGACAGTAGACCACTGAGGTGATGATGGATTGATATACTAATTGGTGGGAAGCTGACGTTAAGGCAATCTCACCCGCATCTGCATGGCCGGCCTGCAGGCTGCCAACGTAGGTGGATAAGTACTGAAGATGGATAGAGTGGCAACCAATCATAGAGGACCAGCATATTCAGTGGTCCTATAGTGTGTAAACCATTTTTAGAGGAGGGCTTAGTTGCCCAACTGATGTTAAGTAACCAATCACATAGTTACACTTTTTTAGACTAGAATGGATCGTATACTTAGATGTTCACTCAGAGTCAATCACTGCTACTCATAGATTTTTGTAATTTGCCACGTGGGATGACGTTGGTAATAACATAGGTCAACGTCATTGATGACACATTTTGCTTATAAAAGTACAGTTTTATCTTAAATGCTCTGAGTTTGAAGATCGAGCGTTTGCTTTCGTGTATGTTATGCTCCCTGTTTTAGAAAATTGATATTGAAACAGTCTTCCTTCTGTCAACGTCCGTAGTTGGCTCTATTATTTCATGCACAAGTAAGATCTGCATTCCCATCCTGCTCGAGGGTAATTGCTGCTCATCAAAGGGGCTGAACTATCCAGTTCAC
The DNA here is from genome assembly GCF_040938575.1 of Ambystoma mexicanum. Taxonomy (NCBI): domain Eukaryota; kingdom Metazoa; phylum Chordata; class Amphibia; order Caudata; family Ambystomatidae; genus Ambystoma; species Ambystoma mexicanum. The sequence goes on along the minus strand of NC_090941.1, from coordinate 1,161,100,866 downwards.
TGGTGCTTTTGGCCAGCTTAAAAGCAACGCACTCAAACTGGTGTTCTTCTCCCTGGCATTTTGGTTTTCAGCAGCAACTCTGTGGAAGTTCAACCAGCTCTGAGAAGGATGACCAGGTGGCTTCTTTGGAGTTAATTGGTCCCACCAAATCAAAGGGAGAATTCGTCCTTGCAGGGGCTTCTCTGTCAATACGAAATTGGAGTTTCAGCACAGCAGCAGGGCTTCACCGGGCAAACCAACTGTCCAGGAGTTGCAGCAGGTGTCCTCTTCAAGTTCTTCTTCGGATTGCTTCATCCAGTGGTTGACTCTGCCTTCCATGCCAAAAAGTATCGCCTTTCATGCAGGTTTCTCCCATTCATTCTAACCTGGCTGTCAATCACCCAGCGGGGTGGCTGTCGTTCACCTAGGAGTGCATTCCTGTCTCCTAGGAGACTAAGCAAAGGGAGTTTTGTGCACCTGCCCAGACCAGACACACTGGAGCCAGAGGCAGGCTTCACTCATGAATCACAAGACAAAACAAACAAAGGGACTGGTTTGGCACTCAGAGTAAATGTCAAGAAGAACCTTTTCCACAAAGAAATAGTGAAAAAAAGACCAGGACATTTTTTGATGTTGATATTGATATTTTATTTCTATTGTGCTCACACACAAGTGTTTCAGAGCGTGACAAGGCAAGGGAGGGGAACAGGGGATCACAAAACAGCAACCTTAATAGGCCCAGTGACATTGAAAACGTGCAAGTGCATGGGAGAGGGGGAGGGTAAAAGTGCATGGAAGGGGAAGAAGTGGAAAGTATGAAGCAGAGAAGAAACAGATAAATAATAATAAATAAATAAATAATAAAGGCAATGAACAGTGTTAGTGCAGCCAGAAATGTGCAAGTGCTAGGTTTAAGGCAGCAGACAGGGTAGGTCTGATAAGTGCAGGAAGAAAAAGGGGGGGCTGTATGGGTACAGATACAGACCCCAGTGCAAGGGGTGGCCAGTAGGCAGTGCGGAAGGGTGGCAGGGTGAGCAGGTACCTAGGCCCGGAGGACAGAGGGTGGCCAGGAGCACAGTGCCAAGAGAGAACAGATCAGCAGGGGAGAGGGGGAGCTAAGGCAGAAGAAAAGAGGAAGGTATTGAGGTGCTTCTGGAACCAAAGATGGTTCTCCTCAAGTTTTAGAGTGTCAGGGAGGGTGTTCCATAGGGAGGCCCCAGCCGAAAATAGCGATTTACCCCCAGCTCATTTCTTTGAAAAACAACTGACCCTAAGGGAGTTAGAGGTAGAGGAGAAAAGATCTCAAGAGGGGAGGTATTTGTGGAGGGATAGCTGAAGGTAATTTGGACCCAGGACCCAGGAAGCTTTGTGGACAATGCAGAGGGTTTTGAATGTAATCCTTGCATCCACTCAGAGCCAATGAAGAGATTTCAGAGCTGGAGAGATGCGATCCCAGGGCTTGAGGCCAAGGACACGTCTTGTAGTTCTGTTCTGGATTAGTTACAGAGGGCGGAGAGTAGAGGCAGGTAGATTTAGAAAGAGGCTGTTACAATAGTCCAACCTAGAGAGAACCAGAGCTTGGGATACCATGAGCTTCTAGGGGAAGGAGAGGAAAGGAAGATTACCTCTGAGGAGGTGCAGTAGGAAGTTTGACTTTTTAGAGACCTCAGAGATGTGGGCGGAGAAGGAAAGGGTGGAGTCAAAGATGACCCCAAGGTTCTTAGCCTCGCAGGTGGGGGTAGGAGGACAGCCAAGTGAAGCCAACCAGAGAGTGAGGGGAAAGGATGGTGAAGGTGTGCCGATGAGGAGGATCTCCGTCTTGCTGGCATTCATACAAAGACCATTGGTGGCACACCAATCTTAAATGGCAGTTAGGCAATCAGAGATGAAAGAGGGAGAGGAGGTGGCCGAGGGCAGCCTGGAAATGAGTTGAGTGTCATCAGCGTAGCACTGGAAATTTGAGCAGAAAATGGCATTGCTGTGGGCGAGAGTTGCCAGGTATTGGTTGAAAAGCCTGGTCGAGACGTTATACCCCTGAGGAAAAACACAGGTAGAGAGGAAGATAGATGATAGGAAGGACCCAAGTTGGACCTGGGAGGGTCAATCCTAGAGGAAAGAGGTCAGCCAGGACAGAGCCTGATCAGTGATACCCAGGTTTTCGCCGAGACAGTTGAGCAGGATGGTATGGTTGACCATGACGAAGGCAGAAGAGAGATCGAGGAAGATGAGGATAGAGGGAAGGTTAGAGTCAAGGTTGGAAGCAGATCTTCACAGATGTTCAGGAGAGCAGTTTCCGTGCTTCTGGCAGCTCTTTTACAGAAATGGCACTCAAGGGTGCTTTACTGCAGCTGTGAAAGAAAAAGTACACCACTGCCACCAGCCATTCATCGAGGAAAGGGTAACATACAAAATGTTACATGAGAAGCTAGACAAAGGGTATAATATGTAACCCCTCCAGTACCCATTTGTAGGATAGTATGTTCTGGGTCTAGACATTTAAAAGTGTAAGTAAAGACAATTTCACTTTACTGCTCTTGGAAACAGTAGTTATCCCAGAGAAAGATAGTTAACCGTTTGGGGAAATCTGGAAGACTTACCTGTAGCACTACACTGAAGATGCTGTGTGCAACAATGGAAAAAGATGACTTTGGAGTTTGTCAGACTCCAAAAACAAAGAGTAAAAATCACATTAAAATACATGTGAGAGTGAGAACAAGGGTCTCACTCTCTCCTGGTAAAAATGAAAGAGTCCTAGAGTCCAGCAAAAGAGCTGGGGATCTCTAAGGTAGAGAGGAATTAATAGATTCCTGAGAATTCTCCCTAACACTCGTCCCCACCGGACAGGAGGATTTAATCAACCCCTGGATGAAACTCCTTAATCCAGTCGGTCATACTTTCTGGAGAGACCATCAGCATTTTGGTGATTACACCCTGACCTGTTCTCTATGGTCAAATCAAGCCCCTGTAGGCTGATAGACCATTTTAACAATTTAGGATTTCCCCCCTTCATCTGCATTAACCAACTCATGGTTTGGTGGTCTGTTTGAATTACAAAAGTAGATCCATACAAGTATGGTCTAAACTTCTTCAAAGACCACACAATGGCAAAACACTCACGTTCTATGGTTGCCCACCTTGTTTCAGGGTTCTTCAGTTTCCTACTGATGAAGCAGATTGGGTATTCCCTGCCTTTCTCATCCAGCTGACTCAGAACTGCACCTACCCCTGTATTGGAAGCATCAGTTTGTACAATAAATGTTTGGTTGTAGTCAGGAGCTCTCAAGACTGGAGCTTGACAAAGGGTTTTCTTAACTCCTTCAAATGCCTTAGAGCACTCTTCATTCCACCTGACCTTTTTAGGGATTTTGGGTGAGCAGATCACATTTAAGGGAGAAGCTATGGTCCCATAGTTCTCTATAACATTCCTATAGTAACCTGTGATACCTAAGAAGGCTCTCACCTGGGTTTGAGTAGTAGGGCTGGCACAGTCTTGTACAGCTTGTACTTTGCTAGGCAATGGCCTTATTTCACCTCCTCCTATCTCATGTCCAAGGTAGACCACTTTACTCTGACCAATTAGACATTTACTTGCCTTTATGGTCAGATTGGCCTGCTCAAGAGCCTGCAAAACATATCATAGGTGCTCAATATGTTCTTTCCAAGTAGGGCTGAACACGGCAATGTCATCAAAATATGACATGCAGAAGTCCCCCATCCGATTCAGAACATGATTTACCATCCTTTGGAATGTAGCAGGTGCATTCTTTAATCCAAAAGGCATAACCTTAAACTGGTAGAGGCCTCATGGGGTTGGAAATGCAGTTTTCTCCCAGGCATGGTCAGTCAGAGCTATTTGCCAATAGCCTGAGGTTAGGTCAAATGTTCTGAGGAACTTGGCTGAACCAAGTCTGTCCACCAGCTCATCTGTCCTAGGTAAAGGATGGGCATCAGACGTTGTGACTGCATTCAGAGCTCTATAGTCCACGCAGAATCTCAACTCTTTGCATCCTGCATTTTGCACCAGCACAACAGGACTAGACCAAGGACTTGTAGATGGCTCAATAACCCCAAGATCAAGCATCTTGTTGACCTCTTCATTTATGTGGGTTCTTATATGGTATGACATTTTGTAACCCCTGCTTTTGACAGGGTGACAGTCACCAGTGAGTATAACATGCTGGCCCCAAGGGGTCACCTTGATGATAGTAAAAACAGAGAGGCAAATTGATTTAACAGAATTTTGAACTCCTTCTGTTGTTCCAAAGTCAGATCAGAAGACAGGTCAGGCAGAGGTTCACTCTCCTCTTCCTCCTGAACAGAGGCTAGAAGCAAAGCTACCAGTTCTGGTCTAGAGACATAGGCCTTTAGGCGGTTGGTGTGACAGACCCTGGGGGCCTCCTTGGGATTGACCAAATAATTGACCTCTCCAAGTTTGCCCACAACGTTGAAGTGTCCAATCCATGTGTCCTGTAAGGCCATCTGCCTTGTAGGTACCATAACTAGAACTAACTGGTCTTGAGTAAGCTCAACCATGTTAATAGACGGAATAACCACCGTGGAAGAAATGCTGGTAATCGAGGCACACGTGGGAATAGAGGTGCAATGGCACAACAACCTACTTTTTTAGACCAGGACCAAATAGAATGGGAACCCGAGGCTCGAATAACAAGGAGCATGCAAGCCTTGTGGTGAACCTGTCTTCCCATATTCTAACTCAAGACGAGACCAAGGTTCTTGAGAAGGGGGTGGGCTTTGTCTCTACTAATCTACATAACAACTTCTTGTTTCGACAAGAATTCCATGCTGTTATGAGGAAGGTGCACCTTAAACAGTTCTTTCAAGATAAGGAGTTGGGAGTGGATGAAGCTGATACGGGGCTGCACAATAAATCAACTTTTTTCGTACCAGCTAGCGAAAGAACAGCAGAGGCATTAGTATTCGAGAGAAGAGTACTGTCTGATCTTAAGAAATTGGAAGCACATAGTACTAATGAGTCTGTCTTTCATAACACTAGTAAGTGTGAAAAGGCAGCAATTAAAGGCCTCCTTGATAACAAGTCTATTGTTATTCGCAAAGCCGATAAGGGTGGCGCGATTGTAATTCAAGATCGTGAGGCCTATGTTCTCGAATGCAATAGACAACTTTTAGATCTTAGTTGCTATATACCCCTTGTGGCAGATCCCACTTTATCTTTACAACAACGGATTACTACCAAAGTAACCAAAGCGAAAGAACGCGGCTGGATTTCTGCTAAAGAAGCCGATTTTCTATGTGCCCAAAAACCTCAGATTCCCCAGTTCTATATTCTACCTAAAATCCACAAGGATATGGCACATCCACCAGGCAGACCCATTGTGTCTGGTGTAAATTCGGTGCTGGAACCACTGTCTCGATTTACAGATTTTTTTCTTCAACCTCTGGTGCATAAAATGGAATCATATGTACAAGATACCATCCAGATGATTAATCAAGTTGAAGGTTTGATTTTTGATCCTAATACCGAACTGCTGGTGGGATTAGATGTTGTTGCCCTATATACTAGTATACCTCAAAAAGCCTCCCTCGAAATGCTTGAAGAGCGTCTTCTTTCTGAACATCCAAACTCTTCGACCCCCATGTCTTTTGTACTCTGGTGTGCCGAAATGGCACTCACAGAGAGTTACTTCCATTTTAATGGTGAGTATTATAGACAAATAGAGGGTACCGCAATGGGTGCTACTTTAGCACCCAGCGTAGCTAACCTATACATGGAGTATTTTGAAGTTAATAAGAGCTTATCAGTAAATAATCCATTTAAGTCAAACATCCACACATGGAAACGGTATATTGATGATATATTGGTTATATGGTCAGGCAACTTACAGGAACTAAACCAATTTTTTGACTGGTTGAATTTACAAGATCGGTTCCTGAAATTCACCCTTACCCAGAGTAACCGCGAACTGAATTTTCTAGACATTACGATCATGTCTAATCCCACTGACAACAAGCTTAGCGTGAGGCCATTTCATAAAAACACAGATAGGAATTCCCTATTACATTACGAGAGTTTTCATCCTCGTCACGTTCGGGACAATCTTCCTCTGGGACAGTTTTTACGCCTGAAACGCAATAGCACGACAACACAGGACTTTAAGAAGGAAGCCGAGACCTTGAGTACCAGACTGCTCGAGAGGGGGTATCCTAAAAAATTAATTCTCTCCGCGAAGAAACGCGCCCAGAATAACAATAGACAGGCTCTCCTAGAATACTCAACCGACTCTAAGAAGGATGAAGATGACAACCTTGTATTCGTCAACACCTTTAGTCATTTGTCTAATAAAATCAAAACCATGATGCTCAAAAATTGAACATCTTACAACAAGGCCCCAAACCACTTACCAAACCGATTGTTGCCTTTAAAAGGAGCCACAATTTGAAAGAACTGATCTCACGAAATGACGTGAGTCTAAGACCCAACAGACAGACCACGTTGCCCAAAAAATGGGGTATCCCTAAACTGACTGGTCATTCTGCGTGTGGACATTGTTCTTGCTGTAACTCCACTTTTAGGAGTACTGAATTGGATTTGGGCCTCCCGACATCATGGCGCCAACATCAGTTTAGTAATTGTAATTCTAACATGCTTATCTACGTGATTTGGTGCCCGTGCAATCGCATGTATGTTTGTAAAACCGAACGTAAGATCAAGACAAGGATTGGGGAACATAAGAGTTGTATTCGTAATAGGACTCTTAATGCCCCCCTAGTTGAGCATTGGATTGAATACATTCACAAAGTGGAAGACCTGCAATGGAACGTGATTCTGAGAATTAACTCCACTGGTGATAGCAATCGAGATAAAATCAAGCTACTCCAGAAAGAACAACATTTGATATTCCTGACCCGCAGTGCTGAGATCGGGCTTAATGAAAAAATCGAGTGGGGAGTGTGAACATGTGTTGACCCCCCCCCCACATCGAGATGGTGTTGTGCCGCTTGGTGTTCGGGAGGTGGGGGTTTCATCGAGCTGATAGCCGGGTCGATTAGCGTGTTTTTCAAGGGAGGAAATAAAACGTTTGTTTTCTTTTTTTGAAAATACACGCGATGTGCGTTGTTGCGCATCTTTTTATGGGTCTTTACCCAATGGGGTTTAGAGACCTTTTGGAATTGCTTTCTGATGCGACTCTTTTTTTCCCGTGTTAGTCTACGGCCACCAGCTCGCTAGTAGAGCTGGTGAGCCAGGGACTCCATCTACCAGCAGGACCAGCGACAAACCACACACCTGCAAATATCAACTTTCCCCTGATGTTGACAGGCGAGCGTGGACGCAGTCGTGCTGCCGATTGGCTAGTACCCATTTAAAAACACCTTTCCCGGGTAGCATTCTTGAGGATATCCTGCTTTTCTCAGGACTTGAGCGCCGACATGAACCGAGAACCTTAATACAACGAGGAGAGCGCAGCTACTTCGCCCTGAGGACTTTTTCAACTCCCAACAATAGGTAATTGTTGGACCGAATTGTTGCTTGAGGATAGTTGTTAGTTTTCACCTTTTTCTTAAAGCAGCATTGTGATTTATTTACTAACACTTTATTTCATCCAGCGTCTTGCTGGGTTGATTGAGTATGAGACACCTGTCTAGACCTTTTGTCTTTCTATTCTATACAGGTTTTGCTGTTCAAACATTACCCAGATTTGCCCTCGGTGCTATTTACCGCCATTGAACGACGGTTGGACCTTTAAGTGTTTTGACCTAACCCAGTTAAATTCTGGGTGCATCTTTTTTCAACTGACCGACAAAATATCGTACAGGTACGATTTTAAAATTATTTTTCGTACACTGTACTAATATGGAGTGTGGGGTGAGTCAGATTGAGAAAGTGATGATGTTTTAATAAATGACCAACCTAACTCTAATGATGTGGAACAGTGTCTTTCCCTTTTCTTCTCCCCTCCCCATTTGCTTCTACGGTGGGTTTTTTCTGTTTTGTTGTGCTTTTTCACGACTATGGGTAGAAGACTTCTAAATTTTTAATTCAGCTATGATAATGGCACCAGATTCACAATGTGTTATAGGGATTGGAGCTCTTTTATTGATGTTAAGTTTACTCCACAGAATTGTAGTTGTCAAACATTCTGGTGGGACTAGAGTCCATTTGTTGAGACCCTTATTTACCCACACCCAATTATTTGATTGTTTACAGGTGGCAAGCATCTTCCTTTGGCCGGTTCAGTAATCGAGGAGTTGGTGATAAGAGCAATTAAACTGTATCTACCATCCCAGTTCGCCCCTGAACCGTGGAAGCACAACAACAGTGCACATTGGCGGCTAGCCCTGGACGATGCCAGGAGGTTCTGCTTAGCCAATTTTCATAAACATAATGGCCTTTGAGCCGTCTTGCTTTAGTTTCTAAAGTTATACAAATTACTGTTTTTTTGTGAATGGTGTCTGTCCTTGAATATGAACCCCTGATGAATTTCCCTTGACTCTGGTTGATGAATGTGTATGAGGAATGAAACATGTTGGGTTGTTTGGGTATGATGCAGTGTGAGTACTTTTGTGCAATTTAGTGTGGAGCACAGTGTGGGAGAATTAGTTGACCCTAGGTTGCTCCGTTTTATATAACTAAATATTTCTCTGTGACGATAGATTTCTTTCTGTACGTTGTAGGGTGGAACCCGATTATTGTCGGTTCCCTTTTATGCCACTGCAATTCATATAGTATTTGTTTGAGGTTGTCTGTTGCACTGTTTACATCTTCTTATTGTATTGTGTTTATGAAATACGAACTGCTTCTCTGAAGAATTCTCTGCTTTTAATTATTGTTAATTGATTGAATAAAACATTTTTATACTGTGATAAGATTTTCTTTTTGAAAGTTCAATGAGTAGCACTAACCAGCTCATGTGTTTCTATACTCCGCTGTGGAGAATATTATGCCATTAATGTGTAGTGTAGGAGACCTGATCTGGCCTTAGATAGATGCATCACCTAAACAGCACACTGTTCACCGAACCTTTTGTATTTTTGTAAAGGGTTGTTTCCCTAGTTTGGAGGGGTGTTTGGTGTAGCAGTATAAATACCCTCCTACCTCCCCTTGCGTCAGTTGGCCTTCTGGTCATGCCAATGTTTCACCAGAGCCTGACCTGTTCTCAAGTTATCAGAAGCTTCTGTCATCATGTGTGTCATTCTTCTTCGGAGACCTAACATAGTAAGTGACTCTCACTGGCTTGAGGGAGGGAACACTCTCCAACCCTTCCTTGATCAGGGCCAATGGACCTCTAACTGGATGACCATAGAGGAGCTCAAAGGGGCTGAAGCCAACCCATTCCTGAGGGACATCCCTATAAGCAAAGAGAAGGCATGGCAGTAGAAAGTCCCACTTCCTTCTAAGTGGCTCTTCTAAGTCACCTATCATGCTCTTCATAGTTCTGTTAAACCTCTCTGGTTTGGGGATGGTAGGTTGTTTATAACCTGTAGGTCATTCCACAGTTTTTCCACATAGCTTGCATGTAGTGGGACATAAAATTGGTCTCCCTGTCTGTGATAACCTCCTTAGGAAACCCAATCATGGTAGAAAATACCAAGGAGGGCCTTAGCCACTGCCTGAGCAGTAACAGTCCTCATAGGTATGGCTTCAGTATACCTGGTGGCATGGTCCACCACAACCAATATAAATTGGTTGCCTGAAGATGTGCGAGGGGCTAAGGGACCAACAATGTCAATCCCTGCTCTCTCAAAAGGGACTCCCACCACTGGGAGAGTCACCAAAGGTGCCACATTCTTGGCTCCACTCCTGCCACAGGTCTGACAAGTGTGGCAGCTTCTACAGTACCTATCTACATCAGACCCCAGCTTGGGCCAGTAGAAATATAGAGAAATCCTTACCTTGGTCTTCTTAAAGCTTAAGTGACCAGCCAAAGGAATCTCATGGGCTATCTGTAGAAACTGGGGTCTCACCTGTTGAGGCATTGCACATTCTTTGTAGTCCCTTGGGGTAGAATCTATAGGCTCACTGTAGAGGAGGCCATCCTCCCAGTACAGCCTGTGCATCCCTGGCTCTTGCCCTTCCAGCTGGAAAGCTGCTTGTTGGCAAAGTCCTTCAAGAGTAGGACACTCTCTTTGACCCCTGCTGAAGTCTGCCCTGCAGGGGCCACCTTCTGCAAGCAAAGTCTGCAGCTCAGGAAGTCTTTAGGATCCAGATCTCCAACAGGGGGAAGGGTTTGTTCCGGCTCTGTATCATCCGTAGCTGATTCACCATCCTCTGGTTGAACCTCACACTCAGCTTCAGCAGGTATAGGAGGCACGGGTGTGACTTGGGACTGTCCTATATTTCTTTTGTCCTGAGACCTTGGGTTTCCACTTTATTTCTTTCTTCCTGGAACTAGAAGGTTGTTCCTCCTGTGGAATGGGAGTTATAGGGATCTCTGAAAGTTCCCATTTGAGTCATTCATAGTGAGCTATCTGGCCTTCCTAGTCTGCTCCTGCTTCCTTTTACTGGGAGGCCTGGGGGTGCTTGATACATCTACAAGAGCTTTTAAGTCATTCTCCAACAGGACTCTCCCAGGCACCTCATTTTGTACACTGACAGGTATTCTCACAGTCTTATTGTTGCATTTGATTAGAGCTGGTAGTATTAGAACCATCTGGATAGGGGCTCCAGCAAGCTTAGTGGGGCCTTTGGGTGCCTTAGCAACATCCTCAGGTTTGAAAAAGGTTTCATCCACCACTGTCATGCTGGCCCCAGTGTCTCTAGTGGCAGGGGTTTCCTGACCATTTACAAATACACTGGGCCTCATTACGAGTCAGCCGGTCCGGATATAACGGTGGCGGTAAACCCGTTGCCACTGTTGTTTCCAGACAGGCTGATCTCGAGTTCTGCAGTCGGGAGTGTCACTCCCGCCAGGTCTGACCTGGCAGGTTTAACACTACCCGCCTGCAGGCAGACGTGGAAACACTGGCACCATTACAGCATGGTACCAGTGTTTAAACTTCCCCATTCCCATGGACTCCTATGGGACTCCATGGGAATGGGGATTTACCGAATTCCGCCTCCGGAATTACCGGGTCACCAGGGTTGTAATGCCCCGGTGATTCCAGGAATCATGGATGCGGAAAGGTAATACGAGTCCGGCGGTAACCTGCCGGAATTTCCGGCACGGTTAAAGCTGGACTCGTAATGAGGCCCACTGTCCTTGTAATATACTTTGCTATTATCTGGAATACAGTTATACACATCTAAATGTTGCTGTTTCCACAGACCCAGGGATACTAAAGAAACACTGGCAGAGACTCCAAGGGGGTCTTCACCCAGTAGATGAAAGTTTCCACTTGCCATATGAACTTCTCCCTCGGGGATGAAGGCTAAGGAGGCAGTGTGGACCCCTGAAGGTTTACCCTTACATCTGGGATCCCCTTTCACATGGTCAGGTGACACACAAGCTTACATTTTCCAAATGCTTTGACAAATGGAGGTTTCAGCTGACCTCCCTCTGATTTAGCACCAGAGGTTTCACTAGACTGTCTTGGTTTCCCATATGGCTTACCCTTCTTATGATTGTGGCCCTCTTTTGGATGGGAGATTTTAGAATTTTCTTTGTCATCTTTCATGTGCTGCTTCCCCTCATCCTCTTTGCGAGTGGCCCCAGAATCCTTGTGAGGGGCCCTGTTGGCAACCCACAAGTCAGCAGCCTTTGCTAACTTCTTAGGATCAATCTCTTTAGAGTCAGCCACGTGCTGGCTCTCCTCTGGAGATCAGGCATCAACAATTGATTCCAACACAAATATATTTCTCATTCCTTCAAAGGTGTTCACTCTGTAACCAAAAATGCAACCATCTATGTTTTTCAAACATTCACACACCCAGGTAGCCCAAGGGGCATCATCAGCCTTTTTGAAGGTCCTAAATCTCTTAAGGTACTGGGAAGGAGTTTTCCCAAATCTAGCTATCAAAGCTAACTTCACTTTCTCATACTCCAATCTTTCAAATTCCCCCGCCTTCATTACAGAATCCTGTGCAACTTGGGGGAGCCTAGACAAAAGCCAAGGAATCAACTGATTCCCTGTGAGACCGTGAATAACATGAGTATATTCAAAGGCACCCAACCAATCCAAAATATCAAGTTTCACATCATACATACTCACTGCTTCTTTGGGCTTGCGAGGCCTCTTGGGACCTGAAGACATAGAGGACTCTGGGATAGAAATGTTTTCAAGAGATGGTTTCTTCATTACAAGAGCATGCTGCATTTCTAGTTCCTTGAGTTTGATGTCTTGGTGGTTGGTTTCAGCTTTGACTTGTAATCTTTTGAACTCTAATTCAAGTCTCATTTTCTCCAGAGACACACATTCTGGACTCAGTGATGGACCTTGTGGGTTCCCAGTGGATACAAGTTGAGGCAAAATGGCCTGTTGAGGAAAAGAGGGGCTCCTATCCTGGGACTCCTCTTCCTCCTCTGACTCTTCTAAGACATTAGAGTTAGACTCTGAATTAACATCCTCATTTTCAGTTTCCACATTTCCTGGGTTAGTAGGTGTGACAGGCCCAGTACCCAGACTTTGATTATTCAACAATCTTGTAATCAGTTCATTTTTCTTTCCTTAAACAGGGAGATTCCTAACTTTTTTCAGTTGATCTACTGTTAAAATGAACAGTGCTTCCTGTATGAAGTTATCCATATTTGGCTTGTTGCAATTGCTGTTCTAGTGGAGCTTAGCCCTGTGAAGGTTTTAATTGAACAAAGCAAAGCAAATACTCAACGTAACAACTCTATAATCTATCCTCACCACTTTACCACCAGTGTTAGGTAAATATTTGAGATAGTACTCTTAGGGTGCACTACAACAATCCCAGCCTCCTGGCAATAGTACACAACCTTTGGTATAAGTCTGAACTACACAGGTTGGTAGTGTGGTAGAGCCAGGCTTATCTGAAGAGGGGTCAATGTGAGCTGTAGAGTGGTTACCCAAAGATGCACAGTGAGACAAGTATTCAAAAACTTGAACTCAAAGTTTCTTGATAAAACAATTATTTATTTATTTTCCGGTCAGTTGTTTAAACCTTCTTTAGAAGGGAGCAATATAATAGCAACACATAAATAACTTCAGAATACACACTCTTAGTTCCTAAATCAGCAAGCACCCATTTGGGATGCCACACAGACGCTCCCTACACCCTCAGGTGACATCAATATGTAGGACACTGTGGACATTGATATGTTACTGTTAGCATTTAGAATAGCACTGCGATGTGTCAAAGAAAAAGGCTCTTAGAATAAACAAGAGATCATAAATATTCTTAAGCAGGCAAATACTTTATAACCCTTTCCAGTGTCAGAGGAGAGAAGAGTCTTTCATTGGAAATAGGTTAGGCCAAAGTCAATAGGCAAAGTCTATGTAGCTGAAGCACTTCTCGCAGGTAAGTAGAACAGTATTTGCACAATGTTTTAAAAGTCTTTAGTGAAGAAGAAGAATCAATGTAGGGCCACAAGCTGTTATCTATCACAAACAGCACCACCGCAGTTCCTGGCTGTCGAGATGGGCTTTCCTTGCATCTGGGGGCCAGCACTCTGTTGAGGTGGCTCATCCTCGGTCAGTCCTGCTTCCAGGGAGTCCAGAGTATCTTCTTGGAGCTCTTGGCCACCTTAAAAGCAACGCACACAAACTGTTGTATCTCTACCTGGCGTTTCGGTTTCCAGCATCATCTCTGTGGAAATTCAACCAGCTCAGAGAAGGATGTCCAGGTGGCTTACTTTGGAGTTGATTGATTCCACCAACTCACAGAGAGAAGCTGTCCTTGCAGGGGCTTCTCTGTCGATTTGAAATTGGAGTTTCAGCACAGCATCAGGGCTTCACTGGTCCAGTAGTTGCAGCAGGCAATCTCTTCAAGTTCTTCTTCAGATTCCTTTGTCCAGTGGTCGACTCTGCCCTCCAAGCCCAAAAGCCTCACCTTTTATGCATATTTCTCCCATTCATTCCAGCCTGGCTGTCAACAGTCACTCAGCAGGGTGTCTGTCCTTGCTGGACAGCCAGCCAGCCAATCACCTAGGAGTTCATTTCTGTCTCTTAGGAGACTAAGCATAGAGAGTTTCGGGCACCTCCCTCACTTACTGTCCCCACCAGAAACCCTGGAGCCAGAGGTGGGCTTCACTTCTGAATCTTGCCAAAGACAAAATGAACAAAGGGACCAAAGCTGGTTTGACACACAGAGTAAATCTCAAGAAGGACCTTTCCATAAAGGAATGGCTAAAAAAGAAGACCAGGGCCATTTTGACAGAAATGGCACCCAAGGGTGCTTTACTGCAGCTGCGAACGCAGCCCGCGGTAAAGACACACCACGGTAGTAAAAAGTAAACCACTGCCACCAGCCATTCATCGAGAAAAGGGTAACATAAAAGTGTTACATGAGAAGCTAGGCAAAGGGGATACTATGTAACCCCTCCAGCACCCTGTTGTAAGATAATGTGCGCTGGGTCCAGAAGATTAAAAGTGCAAGCAAAGTCAATTTCACTTTACTGCTCTTGGAAACAGTAGTTATCCAAGAGAAAGGTAGTTAAACCTTTGGGGAAATGTGGAAGACTTCCCTTTAGCACTACACTGAAGATGTTGTGTGCTACAATGTAAAAAGATGCCTATGAGTTTGTCGGACTCTAAAAACCAAAACAAACACAAAGTGAAAATCATATTAAAACACATGAGAGAGTGGGAAAAGGGGTCTCACTCTCTCCAGGTAAAAATTAAAAAGGTCCTAGAGTCCAGCAAAGGAGCTGGGGATCTCTAAGGTAGAGAGGAATTAGCACATTTTTTGAGAATTCTCCCTAACAATGGGCATTAAACATATTAACATTTCCAAAGCGTGCTTTATTTTGCATGGTCCAAGCAGGCCTTTGCTGATGAGACGTGCCTAGTGAACCTGGACTCATCAAACTGCTCTGATCGCAGGGGAGGGGCAGCTTTTGGCCTGGGGGCAACTATCATTTTCTTTTCACATGGTACAGTGCAGTGGCCCAAGACCACAATTTAGCAGCCCCGACTTTCACAGCAAGTAAACTCAATACAAACATCTCCCTCTCCTGCACATTTTCAGACATTTTTTACACCGCTTTCATTTTGTGCACTGCATATTTTGGTTATGTTTCTTGTTTCTCGGTGAACCCCAGGAATCCCTCCCACATACCAAGCATGGTACAATGTTCACCAGGATAATAGAATTGGTGAACTGGGAAATCTGGGATTTGAGGCCAGGCTTCCCCCGGGTCTCAGTTTGTAGTTTGACAGCAGGCTACATCTCCTCCTATCCCATCCCATATTTAGTTTTACACTAATGTAAGGCGGTGACGAAGCCAGAGAATTCATTGGTAGAGTGAAGCCATTGCTGAACCAGGGTCCCTGCTTCTCTCTGGGAACCTAACATGAGTTGGCACAGCAAAAGACCCATACCTAGTTTCCTGCCTCCCCAGCCCACAACTCAAAACGCATGCCTGGCACCCTGTCTACCCTTCCTCCCAACGGCGCAACATACATCCCTCAGTTGGCAACTTTCCTCCTCGCCAGTAAATATTACATAATTAGTTGCAATTAGAACTATCTATAGAGAAATACTATACATTATAAACCTATATGAGAGACTCTTTCTCTACAGATAGTTAAGGAAAATAAAACAGTGATGAAAAGTGATTTGCTAAGGATCACATCATGTATGAAGTATGGAAGCTGGAGATTTGGGCCCTGTCTTCCTAGTGATGAAAAGTGATTTGCTAAGGATCACATCATGTATGAAGTATGGAAGCTGGAGATTTGGGCCCTGTCTTCCTAGTGATGAAAAGTGATTTGCTCAGGATCACATTGTGTATGAAGTGTGGAAGGTGGAGATTTGAGCCCTGTCCTCCAAGTGATGAAAAGTGATTTGCTCAGGATCACACCATGTATGAAGTGTGGACTTTGGGGATTTGAGCTCTGTTTTCCTAGTGATGAAAAGTGATTTGCTCAGGATATATTATATTGTGATAGGTTATTTATAACGTGCTTAATACCCAGAGGTTTCCAAGCGTGGACCTGGGGATCGAACCTGTGTTGCTCCGTGCCATCTTGCTTCCAAGGTGAGCACGTTGCCCCTGAGCTATCCTCCCGGATCACATCATGTATGAAGTGTGGAAGGTGGGGATTTGGGCCCTGTCTTCCTGGTTTAGAGAGCAGGGGAGACTTCATCTTCTATTCCATCTCCAGTATTAGAAACATCAAAACACTTTCTTCAAAGTTGTTATTATAGGGCTAATCTATTCCACGGTTCAATAAATCTGTCTTTCAAAGCACCAATGTATCTACAAGATGGAAGTCTATTACTCATCTGTATCTTGAGACAAAAACATATGACATTGTGCACAATTGTACATACTTTAATTATCATCTTAATTTGTACAATTATGTCTATGTTCAACAGACCAAGTCACATAATGACCTGACCAAAAGAGAATTCTTAGTTGAAGCATCGGCTATTAAAGCAAGTATGCATCAATATGTTTGTAAAAAGAAAGGGGTGTAGTGAGTCCCACAATTTTCGGCAGTGGAACTCAGCAACAGTCGAAAAACCTGTTAACCTACTTTTCCAGATTTGTACTTGTGTCTCATGTACCCTATTTTCCTTACCCATCACCCTCTGGTGTCTTTCCCTTGTAGCACATCCTTGAAGCCCCTTCACAATCCCCCTCCCATGCAATTAACTTTCAGACTTCAGTTTCAGTTCAGACTTCAGTTTCCCTAATGCTTCATCCTTTAACCCGTAAGCATGTCCCCTTCCCTTATGTCACATGTGCCCCCGTCCCACTGTCACCAATTCCATGTCACCCACCACCTTGATTGAAAGGTCAGCCTCTGCCTCACATGACACGAAGTTGTGGAGGGGGTCTTGCTGGTAAATGCAGCTATGCGTTGTCCCAGGTTAGACCGCATTGTCTACCCTTGGACAACATCGAGCAACAGACACTGGGGGGACTTGGCTTTCATTGTGCTCCCAAGTTGCCCTTTCTTGGAAAGTCGACTGTATATTTCAATTCACGGAAGAAGGGGAAACTGTGAGAGCGGCCTGGCTTGGATCTAGTGTTGGAGAGGGAATAACAATGATCAAGTATATTTGTGCTTTCAAGAAAGATGGAGTGTGCAGGTGTGTCTGTCTGTCTGTTTGCCTTGTCTCTGTTTATGGCTTTGTGTGTTTCTGTTTCTGTTTCTGAGACTGTGGTGATGTGTTTGAGTGTATGTGCGACTGTGTAAAGTATAGATGGAAGGATGCATCGTGTGCATGCGACTTTGTATCTATATATCTGAATATGTTTTTTTTATTTTTATTTTTTTAATAAAACTTCAGTTCAATAAACCAATACTGAACTTTTGTTACATTAGTAAACCATTGTCATTCACATGTTCATTCCCAAATCGTTCTCAAAGTCTAAGTCGAGGTCCACATTCATTACATTTCCTTAGGCTATTTCACGACCCTTATGCTTCCTTGCAGTAGCTCTTTTCTTTTCCTCTGATTTTCCTTTCACCAGTCGCTGACTATGTGTCGCTCAGGATCATAACGAGGTAGTCAATTAGCCTGCATGATAGCTTGATGTTCCTGCCAGCACTTCCATAGGCCCACCATTCCCCCATGTCATTGTTTTGCGGTTTGAAGCTACTCAAATGCAGAATCGGCTGGCTGTTGGTGCCAGTACAGGCAGTTATCAGATGCCACAGAATCTGCATTTATTATCAGTTGTATCCTTATTCTGTCATAACCAGAGCATTTCCTTATTATTCAAGGCGTTTAGCCTGAATCTTAGGAGATGATTTCTGTGATGACGTGACGGACAGTCTAATAAGTACTTCGGTTGGTTATGTAGTTTGATTTCACCTAGCGCTAGTGGAAGAGCAGTTTTGAGTTTCATGCCTTTTTCAGAGTTCGAAATCCAGTCGCAAGTCTCAATTATTTGTTTGTATGTTGTGGCCGATCTAGTAACTCCGATCTAACTTTAGCTTCCACATTCATTTGTGTTAGTTTGGATTGCATCTCTTTGTTTCCCATCGCAAAGATAGATTTCCATATAATTATCATGTGGAGAGAGTTAATGGCCAATTGATGTCTCAGCTCAATTACTGAGATGCGGCAAGCCTCTTACGAAGAAAAGAGCTAAAGATTTTCCCAATTGTGTTGAGAAGGGCAATAGGACGATATTTCGCCGGATCGTCTCTATTGCCCTTCTTGTAAATTGGGACCACTATTGCCTTCAGCCATGACTCTGGAATGATCTTGTCTTTGGACACTTTGCAGAAACGATTTTCCATAAACTTTGCCCAGTGTTCCTTATGTTTCTTCAGCATAATGTTTGAGATTTGGTCTGGGCTGGCAGCTCTCAAGCTTTTTAGGTTTTGTATTGCCAGTTCAATTTCACCACTTGATGGAGTTATGTCCCACATCGAGGATGGGTTGTGTGATTCGGATTTTAATTTTATCTGTTGTCTTTATATAAATTCCCTCAAAATACTCGACCCACTTCGCACTGGCAATTGGATTTGTGGTTGTCGGTAGAGATTTTGTGTTTTCTTTGTTTAGAATGACCTAAATGTCACACGTGTTTTTTGTAATCAATAGTTCCAACATAAGTTCGGCACGATTTTGTTCGATTGACACAGCGTGAGACTTAAGCCAATGCTGATAGGCCTGCCATCTTTCTTTCACTTTGGTGACTTTACATTCAGCTGGTATCTTCATTTTCCCTATCTGTCTCAGGTCTTTCCTTAGTTCCTTTTTTGCTTGGACAATGTCTTTGCTGAACAAATGTTTATAAGTGTGACCAACTATTCTTGAAGATGCCATTGTCATCTTGAAGTCTGTCAGCAAAGGGAAAAAGTCCATGTTGTTCAATCGATTTAATTCATATCGTAGTCTTTCATTTGTAGCCCGTTGATCCTCAAACGGTTACACGCTGCATTTGAGGCAAGTTGTACATCATATATGACAGTTGGTTGTCCCCAGTCAACTTCCCAGACAAGGCGTAGCAGGTCGTGATCACTGTCAGACATTGGAATTACATTTAGGCAAGCCACGGTTTGGAGAACATTACGTGAGGCCCAGATATAATCCAAAGTGTTTCGACTACACGATCCTTGTCACATTGGGTTGCATGGCTGGTCGCCTTTGGTATTGCTGTTTACTATTGTGCAATTTCTTATTGCAAGAGCATCGGAACAGATTTGTCCTCTTTTTGCCACCGCATTAGCTGGAATCTAAAGATTTGTCTTTTTTTCACAGTCATTTTTGAACCAGCTGCAGTTTAGATCACCACAAACGATTATTGATAAATTGTTAAGTCAATATTGCTTCATAAATTAATGTTGTTACTGCACTAATGAAGCTTGTTTTGGTTATCATAGCAGGGTTCCAATATCTGTTTATTAGTAATAGATGTTGTTTCTCATTCTTATTTGTAGATGTTATTTGTACAATTGTGCCTTGTACAAAAGGATTTGGGTTTGACGACTCCAAGGGAATCAACCAGTTGTGTATTTTCAGTATGGTAACTAGGCCTGAAAAAGGACGTCCAATGGCGTTTTTTCCAGCAGGGTTTAGAAAAATGCTGAATCCATCACGGGTCGGTGGCTTGCGTAACCAGGTTTCCTGCAAGCATATTGCAAAAATGTAGTCCATCGGCACCTCAAAGTTATCAAACAGATTTACGAAGCCTCGTGTGTTCCAGGATAACACAATTTGGGCTGTATTGGTCCTCTTAAATCATTGTTATTGATGTTTCACATTTGATGGTTGAATTCCTGTTCTCGTTCTTGTAAGTGCTCCTTGATTAGTACTCTCGTTACGAGTAGTAGAAGGATATGAAAACGATTGCCGCAGTGTAGCTCGCTGTAGTTCTATTTTTTCCTCGTTTTAGCAGTCCTGTCGACCCGATTTTCCATTTTGCATCACTTGAACGGTTCCAGTGTTATGTCAAATCCAAATACAAGTAGCTCCTCAATAGCTTGCAGTAACCTACTATTTTTCACTGCAGAAGAATTAATGTGCAGTAGTACCTGATCAGACGTTATCTCAGTTGGGTATTCTACAATTTTTATGTCATCAGAGGATATTTTTGCTCTGTTTAGGTTAACCTCATCATCATCAGTTTGAATGTTTTGGAGATGCAATTTCCAAAGACGAGTGTTATGTTTTTGGCTTTTGCTAAGGTGTACCCTAGATGAAATATGTACTCCTTTATTCCGCTGATTTGTTGTGAGTTTTGGATTGAGCTTAGAGGTAAGTGTTGACGTTGACGTCCGCAAGGATTTTTCGTTTTCTTTTTTAGGGTCATTCTCATTTGACTTTTTTGAAGATTGTGCCTTTGGTTGTTTCCAGTTTTCAGCTACTGGTGACCATGAAAGACCTGTGCATCCAGCAGCAAGGCCATTTTTTATGGACTCTTCAGGCTCTTCAGCATCAACTGAGTAAGTTGAAAGGTCGCATAGGTCTACCGCCGATGAGGCAGATAGTCTGGCACTACTCATTTCGTTGGATTCTAGACAACAACGTTTTGCTGTTTGTTTGTTAGCTTGTTGACTGTTTTCTTTGCCGGGTCCTTGGTCAGACGCGGACTGAACGACCCTTTTCCTTGTGTCTGCTGTGCGGTCAGACCTGATTTTGTCAGCGTAGTTAGGTTCCTTATGATTTTTTTCACATTCTTTTGGTGATTGTTTTTTTCTTTCCTCGTACTGAGACACTGTTGACTTCTCCAGAAGGTCTTGCAGAATTGCCAATCATCACGATGGTTTTAGCAGGGCCATTGAAGATGTCAAACGAACATTGTGGATTATTAATTGGCGCCGTTGATGCATCTGCCTCAGATTTTCTTTTTGGAAGCTGCGGACTTATTTGCATTGGCTGGTGCGAGTGGAGCATCAGCTAAGCACTGCAGAGGGTTGGCTGCATTCGTGATGCATTCCAGCAGATGCTGATTGTTTACTTCTATCTTACGCCTTTGTTTTGTTCAGAACCATTAGTTTGGATTCCCTTTTCAGTCTATGAGCCTTCCGAGGTCAAAGCCGGGGTTTGTGCGCTAAGGCTAGTGGTTGTGATTGGCTTTGTGCCTTTGTCTGTCACTGGCTCGTTTAAAGAGCACCTCCTATGCACCTTCGGACGCTTGGTTTTGTTTTGTTGGAAGATAGTTTTGTTAAGATGGATTCTCGTTGGTTCTGAGCTTTCTTTTCCACTTCTCCGGTAATCTCACCGCCTCCAGCAAACCTTCAATTGAATTATCGTTTTGGCAATGGTGCCGTGCAGCTAAATTGCTTAGGCGTTCTTGCCATCGCACAGAGAGGTCAGCATGCTGCTCTATTTGTTTTTGCAAGAACCCCGTTCATTTACGAGGTTGGACAGCATTGCCCCTTGATCACTGATTGCTCCATTCAGTGATTCATATAGTTTAGTAAACGGGAGCAGCACAATTGATGAGGCTGCTACGACATTGTTATGTAACTGGGTTAGGGTTTCAACAGAGAGACTCAATTATGGTTCGTTTTGGGCAGATGAGTCATTTCCATTCCTTGAAGCATACAAGCTTTCGATGTTGAACTGGGCATCTAGTTGTGAAAAGTTGCGAAAGGTTTTGTGGTTTGTTGTTTGCTCGATCCTCCACAGAAGTACTATTGATTTTTTAACATGGCGTGCTCGCGTTTATCAACAAGATTTCTGGCTCCTTAAATGTTGAGTGGTTTAGTTTTAGTTTTAGCTCAATAACTCGCTGTAGGCGTCGTGCTCTTGCATTAGAGCTCAAATCCATAGTGTTCATTTTAGATGTCGGTTGAGGTGAACTTTGAAATGCGGCAGAGTCATCAGCATTGTCTAACTCCGTGCCTGAAGTTACCATAATGCACTTTCCTGTCACTTCAGGAACTTGACATGGATATGAACTATGGTTGCCATTTTCCTTTGTCTGGGTATTTTTTTGCAGCTCCTGACTCTCACAGGTTGACTTTGCTGCCGCCTTATTTGTGGTTCCGTCGCTATAGTTGCTGTTGTTAGTGACCAAGACACATGGACTAATGTCATTTTTTGCTGCAATTGACTCGGACAAGTCCTTTAACATTTCCTTGTTGAATGCGCGATCATTTACTGTCATGCCTAGAGGGTTCACAGTAGAAGGTCCTGTCTCAGGTAGGAAGACACGTTGAAGATGATATAAGAAAGGCTTTGTTACAGGGACTTTGTGATGTCTCGTTTCCATTTTCGTTGGATGTGCTTTGTTGGGGGGCACCTTCAATGGACTCCCACGCATTGGTATTTGCAGTCCGAGGGTCAGCATTTGGTGTTTTAGATGCGCTGATTAACTCATCATTATTGACGGAGAAGGGAGAATAGAACACGTCAGGTGTATCGTCGTTTTCAATGATCGCGGCCATGTTAGCATGTAGTTGTGGCAAGTTAGACGCTGATAGAGTTGAAACCGGCATTGTATCCAGGTTGCACAGTGATAACAGGATAAGCACTTTTTCTTTTGGAGTTATCGTGGGTACCTCTCAGTTTTCACTGGCTTCGCCTGCACAGTTGCTGGATGGAAGAGGAATGCTGGGTGTGCAGGCTTGATTGATGATCAATTCTTCCTGTGTTTACAGGAGTGCAATTTTGCATGCGGTTCTGGGCAGCCGAACAGTCGTAAGAGTGCTGATTTTGTTGAGATGGATGGGGTGAATAAATGACAACATTTTCAGATTCACCACTCGTTCCGCCAGAGTAACTCAGCAATTGTTATTTGGACAATGATGATGACGGTAAGGGTAAGGGCCAACGTACACACTTGCTTACCTTTTCACACCAGCCCGAAGTAGCTTTCATAGCTGTCCACGGGTTCAGCATGCGTCCATGTTGAAGCGTTTTCCATCGGGTTTGAGGTCCTTCAGCAGTTAAAATCATTATGCCCAAATGCGCTATTGGAACAGCGAGAAGGCATACTGTGGCGGACTGGGGCAGAGTGGGACTCTGTGCCTGGACTGGACTCTGCGCCACACTCCGCCCGTAGGAGGGGTTTTTAAAGTCACAACTAGTGGAAATAGAAACAGGACACAGCGTTGTGCAGCTCCTCTCACCAAGAACAACAACTGGAGACTGGGCAGACTGGGACTCTGTGCCTGGACTCCGCGCTGTGCTCCGTGCATAGGAGGGGTTTTTAAAGTCACAACTAGTGGAAATAGAAACAGGACACAGCGTTGTGCAGCTCTTCTTGCCAAGAACAACAATTGGAGACTGGGGCAGACTGGGACTCTGTGCCTGGACTCCTATTGATTTGCTGCTGTGTCCTTTGCTGTCCACATAAGAGTGTTCTGGGCAAGACAATAACAAAGTATCAAAGAATCAGGGGTTCATTCAGAGTAGAGTCAAAGCAGGAAAATTAACAATATTTGGCAAATAACATCTCCCAATTCAGGGTTTCATCAAATTCCACCAGTAGAATTCCATGTGAATACCAGCAGAGGGATTTTAGCCAGACTTTCTACAGAACAACCATACATTGTTACCTCCACCTAGTAGGTGGTGGTAAAAAATCTAAATTTGCCACCAATTTATTTAAGCTTTTTGTTTCTGTACAGACGTTTCCCTTCAACAGGGTGAACACGGGCCATGTTAAGAGTGTGAAACAATGGGCACCTTACTCCTCCCTCTAACCACCTTACCCATGCAACATATTAAAGCATCAGAATTTACTGGCATACGTAATTATAGATAATCCATTTTCACCTTCAAATTGAAGGTGAAAGGTCTGGAAAAAACTTAAAAGCACCTTTTTGTTACCACTGGCAGGGCTGGTATTACTGATCTTGAAATACTCCTGAAATACCAGCTTTGCCAATGATGAAGTCTGAATTTGGCAGATTATCTGAAATACCAACTGTGGAGGTGGTAACTTTCCCCAGCAATTTTTGTAAAAATATTCATCCAACTCTAAATGACCCCCTTTAGTTTGCAGTCTCCTAATAACGAATGCCTGAATGTTGCATCTTTCTCTGTGAGTTGTTCAACTGTGCCCAAAAGGTGAATACCAGAAACAATCCAACAGCTCTTTCCATAACCACCATATAGTAGCACCCATGGGTGCTATTCAGGGGGCTAGTAAACTCGTTTTGTAATGAACTCACCAGTAATCAAGACATGAACTGAAACACAGGGGAAGCATTCTTACAGAATGAATTCAAGGACAAACTGCAATTAGATATGGACTCTTACATCTAAAGCCCTAATTGTGAAAGGGCCGCAGTGTTGTCGGTCAGTAAGTCAGGGCTGCCACTGCTGTAAGGCAACAAGTGATTGTGCAATTATAGATACTTATAATTTATGAGGAGTATTACAGTTAAACAAAGGAAGGAACCTAGGCTTCCCCCCTGTTTCACACTGGCCGGTTATGGGTCCAACACACAATTAACAGATCTCAGTTAGTCTGCACATACGAAAACACCCAAACTGTATGCAGTACAATTACATTTATTGGTATATTATTTTAAAACACGTTGCATGACATAGGGCCTCATTACAACCCAGGCGGTAAGTTCCCTACTTTACCACCATGGTGTAAACTCTGTTTACACCATGGTGGATGGCGGATTTACCGCCCCATTCCAAGGTGAGTGGGGCGGTAAATCCCCATTCCCCATTTACCCTTCCCCATTCCCATTTTTGCCCCATAGGGCATAATGGGAGTGGGGAAGGCACTAATTACAGCACCGTAAATTACGGTGCCGTAATTAGCACCAAGGCCGGTTAGCGCCTTGCATTTTAACGCCTGCTAAAAGCAGGCGATAAAATGGTAATCAGGTGTTAAGGGTTAACGGCGCCGACGGCGCCGTTAAACCCTTAACGCCTGGGTTGTAATGAGGCCCATAGCTATTAACAAAGCCCCTTTTGTTTGGTCAACCAAAATAATCGTGGATAGTTGCAGCATTTAAGGCATTATAAAAACAAAAACACATTGCTTCTTTACATTCACTGTTTTGTAGTGAGGGTTAGTAAGAGGCAGTGACTGAGAATGTGGTCTAATTTGACTTCACATCTGTCTAGTCGACACATGAATGGTGTTTCTGGCACTCAATTGCTAGTGTTCTATCTGGTGCCGTCTTCAGGACAAATTCAGTGGACTTGAGCTGTCACTTGGTTGGGACATCTAAAATATAAACAGATACAAATTGGAGATCAGGGATGCGTGTGTCTCTACAGGGACAAGAATCCTGAATTGGTGTGTTTGGACATTGTCCTACCTGAGCCGTAGTGGTTCTGTGTGACAGGTTAGCGTTGAAACTGGTTAAAGTTCATTGCTTGTAGCGCCGTCTGTGCGCTGGAATTGTTGAATCCTGTACATCTAGAATGTGATCGTCAGCTCGGTAGCTGGAACAAGGATAGAGAAATCAATATCTGATGAAGAAAGCGCCTAGAGGCTGTGATGGCGACTTACAGAAATCGGCATGTTAATGCTACCACTGATGTGTCATGCTTCTGCTTAGTGCCTACTTAGTGTATAAGCCTGGAAGCGAGTGGGTGGATACTCCACATTTCCTTGAGGATTACTGTGTGTTCACCGTGAGAGACCTCTATAAGCTTGGAAAGAGTGCTCCCTCTATCAGCGAATATGTATTAGTTCAATGCGGGCGGGGGGGGCGCTCTCCAGCGGCAATATGTCCTTACCGTCGCATATTGTAACTGCAGCTTGCTGTAGCATCGGCGGTGTCTGCAAGTTACGCACGCGTAGGGAATATTTCAGCTAGCGTTACTCGTTCGTTCGCGCCCAGATTGCGCGATTAAGTAGTGTCTTTACTCACTGTCCGAGGGGAATAGTGTCTTGGTCGCGGGCATGGCTGATGTCTATGAGCTCGGGGCCAATAACTGCTGCATGTAGTGGCATGGTGTGTCTTCCTTCATTTTTGAATGGGTGCTGTCTATGCGCTAATTATCGCATGAAATACGATGGCATCCCGGTACGTCATATTTCCACATCACCATATATTTGTTGTATTGTCGATTACAATTTACATATATGATCGTTGTATCATATTTATGGATGCATCATACAGAACCTCACACATGTATAAAACTGTCATACAATGACATCATTTATTGTATACAATTTTTCCAGTTTTTGACAAACGTAGAGTATTTTTTCTGAATTTTTTAGACAAAGGAGGTTCTATGAAGGTTTTTTGACAATTTCTGACAATCGTAATGTGTTTTACAAGAAGAGGTTCCACTCTATGGCAACATTTAACCCATTCTTCACCGTATCTAAACGATGTATGCATTTCTGCTCTACTTGCCTTAGTGCTAAATCTCTGTCACCTCCCCTTGCTTTTGCTTCAACTGTTTGGATCACACACCATCTCAGTTCTGTGTGTTTATGTTGTTTTTCAACAAAATGGGCCACCATTGGTTTGTCCTCTATTTTGTTTTTCAAACAGGACCTATGCTCACAGATCCTTTGTCGGATTTCACGCTCGCTTTTACCTATATGATATAGGTTGCACGGGCATCTGATTAGGTAGACACTCCATGTTGTGAGGCAGTTAGAGAAGGTCTTATATTTCCATATGGTACCATTGAGGGATATTTCTTTTTGGTCTTGAGTGAGGCGGCATACCTAGCATTTGCCACAGCGATAGTGTCCAACCACGGGGGTAAATGCCATAGGGTATTTTGGGCAGTGATTGTGGGTTTTTCTGTGGGGTACGTGTGTACCAGCCGATCTTTGATGTTTCTGTTTCTTTTGAAGGCAAACCGTGGCGTGGTTGGTTTGAAACTATCTGTCTGTAGCAAATGCCAGTTAGTGAGTACATGCCTTGGGCACATTGCTAGCTGGGCATCGGTTGAGGCCATGCCCAGTGGGTAGTGTACATAGAGTCACGATGCCAGGGGCAATTACTGCTGGAGGTCATCTAGAGTGACAGCTGAGCTTGCTGTCCCTGTGCTTGGGGCTTCTGCAGGGGTCCCCAGGCTTGGCGCTTCTGCGGGGGTCCCTGTGCTTGGGGCTTCTGCAGGGGTCCCCAGGCTTGGCGCTTCTGCTGGGGTCCCTGTGCTTGGGGCGTCTTCGCCAGGAGAAACAGGTAATTGAAATTGTAATGGGTTATTTATAACACGCCGAATACCCAGAGGTTTCTAAGCGCGGACCCCAGTCTGTCTCCACATCTTCTTGCTTCTGAGACGAGCGCGTTGCCCCTGAGCTATCCTCCCGAGTCGAGGAAGTGACTCCTAGGAAAGCGTTGCCAGCTTGGCTTCGGCGGCTCTGCAATTTGCCCGCAGGGCTTTCAAATGCCAACGCAAGTTAATTAATTTACAAGGTGCGTGGGTGTAAAATCAGTTATTGCAAAACCGTACAATATTCCTTGGGCACCACTCCAATAAACGGGTCCATTTTCCCAACAACCTGAGCAAATATATACGTAATACAATTAAACCTAATCCTAAAAACGCAGCGGTTTACTAAGCTAGAAAACCAGTTTGCAAAAATAGAAAAAAGCAAGCCAGAAGACTAGGTACCCTCAGCAAATTTAAAAAGATGTTTGACTGCCGGTATTTACGGCACCGACACCCTGCCTTGCATTGCCTCAGGTTAAAGAAAAAACTGTCTGTGGCTGAAACGAACAATGACACTGATAGGCAATAGATTTGAATGTCAAGAGTTGTAAATAATAGGGGGTGGTCTATTTCTCTTGAATGACCCCCGATTCAGCGGCTCCCAGTTTCGGATTTCTGATCTGGTGTATATGCTATCAGGATGGACCTACAATTACCCACTGCCTCGCAGCAATTTGCGGCCATATTAACAAGTATCTTGCAAATCTCTCTTACCTGTTGAGAGGCTTAAACATAGACCCCACTCCGAACACAGGTCCAGTCCTAAAATGTCTTTCTCTTGGTTAATGAAATAGGTAAAACTATCTAAATTAAACATAGCTACTGCACATGTGCACACAGTTCGCTGAAGCAGTGTCTAGTGAATACCGAGGGGAAAGTAACATGCATTCCATAATGAGTGCATCTATTGTGCATTCTAGTCGCAGATGGCTACATCTGCTGATGTTCTCTGGCAACCTTTGCCATGTAGCCATCGGTGGCCGATGACACCCCCGGCAGCCATTCACTCGTGCATCCTACCATTCACACTGAGAAAGTGTGAGACTCTGAAGACAGCTCTCATTCTGTGGGTCAGCCTGGCCATCGAACTGGCCTGTCCTGTTAATGTGATTTATGGACTAGTACTGGACTGCACAATGGCTTGAAGATGGCACTGCTGGCCCCGAGAGGTAATACATCTGCCGTTTTATTGTTTCCTTGTACTCCTCTATATAACACATGTTCTAGCAATGTTTAGTAAAGAAGAACAACATGTTTAGGAGCCAGACAACACCAGGAAGTGATTTACATATGAACAATGTACTTGAAAAGAGTTGTGCACCCACTGCTGTTACATTCAAGTAAATGCCACAACTAATAGTGACTGTAAAACATGTAAACCTTGTGCTTTCAAAACATGACTTTGACTTTTTGATCAGTTCCATTGAAATGAAATGTGGGGATCTATTCAGTGTCTCGTTCCATATCATTTTATTACGCAAAACTCTCACAATCACTGCAACACTACTATCCAGACTGGACCACTCCTACACCCTCTGTATAGGTGTTCCCAATGACCTTCTGCACAGCACCCAGACAGCACCACGCGCCCTATCAAGACTACTTCTAAGAAGCACAGAGAGGAAGACGTCACCCTAAGGACCCTGACCTTTGTACCCTGCCCTGGATTCCCCTTACAGGCAGGATTCAGTCTAAACACTGTTCATCCCCCCCAGATCGTCCTTGGCAGTGGGACAGGCGTAATCATGGAGGAATGCATGCTTTACATTCCAACAAATGCAAACAAAGGGGGGTCTGGGAATCTCTCTACCAGCACAAACACAGCCCAATGACCTGTTCTTGGGTGAATAACCCCTGGGAGAGACTCTACCAAGTCTTTAGCTCACTGTCCTTTTCACAGAGAAGAAATTTCCCCGCATATCAGCCTTTGTCCTGCCCAGGGGCAGTCCAGCGCCGAAATGCTAGGCAATTCTCCTCTGAACAAGAGTACCATCAGTAACCCCATACACGTGTTTCAGCCTTGTTGGGCATCATCAGTGAGGTGAAACTGTTGCCTCTCTAAGAGCAGTGAGCAAGGGGTCCACGTCTGGATTGCCCTGTTAACTTAGGGTGAAACCCAAAGTTAATGTATGCAAACAAAGTGGGGTCTGGGAATCTCTCTACCAGCACGAACACAGCCCAATGACCTGTTCTTGGGTGAATAACCCCTGGGAGAGACTCTACCAAGTCTTTAGCTCACTGTCCTTTTCACAGAGAAGAAATGTCCCCGCATATCAGCCTTTGTCCTGCCCAGGGGCAGTCCAGCGCCGAAATGCTAGGCAATTCTACCCCATACACATGTTTCAGCCTTGTTGGGCATCATCAGTGAGGTGAAACTGTTGCCTCTCTAAGAGCAGTGAGCAAGGGGTCCACGTCTGGATTGCCCTGTTAACTTAGGGTGAAACCCAAAGTTAATGTATGCAAACAAAGTGGGGTCTGGGAATCTCTCTACCAGCACGAACACAGCCCAATGACCTGTTCTTGGGTGAATAACCCCTGGGAGAGACTCTACCAAGTCTTTAGCTCACTGTCCTTTTCACAGAGAAGAAATTTCCCTGCATATCAGCCTTTGTCCTGCCCAGGGGCAGTCCAGCGCCGAAATGCTAGGCAGTTCTCCTCTGAACAAGAGTACCATCAGTAACCCCATACACGTGTTTCAGCCTTGTTGGGCATCACAAGTGAGGTGAAACTGTTGCCTCTGCCTCACTGTTCTTAGAGATATATATTCTGACTATACATACAAGAGGACCATATATTCTGACTATGCATAAAAGAGGACCATATATTCCGACTATGCATAAAAGAGGACCATATATTCTGACTATGCATAAAAGAGGACCATATATTCCAACTATGCATAAAAGAGGACCATATATTCTGACTATGCATAAAAGAGGACCATATATTCCAACTATGCATAAAAGAGGACCATATATTCCAACTATGCATAAAAGAGGACCATATATTCCGACTATACACACAAGAGAACCATATATTCTGACTATGCACACTAGAGGACCATATATTCTAGCTATGCATAAAAGAGGACCATATATTCCGACTATGCATAAAAGAGGACCATATATTCCGACTATGCATAAAAGAGGACCATATATTCTGACTATGCACACTAGAGGACCATATATTCTGACTATGCACACTAGAGGACCATATATTCTGACTATGCACACTAGAGGACCATATATTCTGACTATGCACACTAGAGGACCATATATTCTAGCTATGCATAAAAGAGGACCATATATTCTGACTATGCATAAAAGAGGACCATATATTCCAACTATGCATAAAAGAGGACCATATATTCCAACTATGCATAAAAGAGGACCATATATTCCAACTATGCATAAAAGAGGACCATATATTCCAACTATGCATAAAAGAGGACCATATATTCCGACTATGCATACAAGAGGACCATATATTCTGACTATGCATATAAGAGGACCATATATTCTGACTATGCATAAAAGAGGACCATATATTCCAACTATGCATAAAAGAGGACCATATATTCCGACTATGCATAAAAGAGGACCATATATTCTGACTATGCATATTCTTTATGAAACGGCTGAAAATTGGGATCTTCTTGACAGCTTATAAGTGACTCCTTGACTTACCCTCATGTGAAGCAGAAATTATAAATATATGTGGGTTCATCCTCCCTGCTTGGCCGCATGTGGCAACGTGCAATAAAATGGGTATTTTGAAGGGGACTAGCAAAGTACTGAAGAAATTAGTGTGAGGCTACAGACAATTTGTTATTGTGTGCAAACAAATAAAGAGAATACAAGTGGATACCAAGAAACAATGTGTGTCTGTGTTGAAAATGACTTCTGATCTAAAGCTGCATAAGGATGAGGAGTGGCCAAACCACCTTCTACACACCCCCCCACCCCTACAGACCTACATTGATCCCAATCACAAAGGTAAAACAGACCCAGACAGGAGGTATACCTCCTTCACCTTTTGTGTTGACGTCGGCTGAGCGAAGGCTGTACTCTCAGAAGGGCTGTGCATGTGATCCAGGAGAAACTCAAACAGCAAAGTAGCAGTTCACAATGCAGGGTTTTGATGGTCTGAGTTGTCCACAGCAGCGAGCTGGTTGTTGGAGCCAAATAGGTGATGTGCTCCGCTTTGTAATACAGGGGCATACATCAGTTCAATGGATGCAAAGCAGTAGTGGCTCAAAGTTCAATGAGATTCCAACAGCAACACTGGCAGTTCCCTCTCATTTGAGTGTAGTGACCACGGTTTCAATGAGGTTCTACTGATTCAGTGCAGTAGAGCAGTGGTCCTGGCTGTCCTGCTCTCCGGATGCATTGAGACCCAATGCAGGGTCACTAAGACAGTGAGACCCAATGCAGGGTCACTAGGACAGGGTAACACTTTCAGGTTCTGCTCTCTGGATGCAGTGAGACCCAATGCAGGGTCACTAGGACAGGGTGACCCTTTCAGGATCTGCTCTCAGGATGCAGTGAGACCCAATGCAGGGTCAATAGGAAAGAGTGACACTTTCAGGTTCTGCTTTCCGGATGCAGTGAGACCCAATGCAGGGTCACTAGGACAGTGAGACCCAATGCAGGGTCACTAGGACAGGGTGACCCTTTCAGGTGCTGCTCTCCAGATGCAGTGAGACCCAATGCAGGGTCACTAGGGTCACTAGGATAGAGTGACCCTTTCAGGTTCTGCTCTCCGGATGCAGTGAGACCCAATGCAGGGTCACTAGGACAAGGGTGACCCTTTCAGGTTCTGCTCTCCGGATGCAGTGAGACCCAATGCAGGGTCACTAGGACAGGGAGACCCTTTCAGGTTCTGCTTCCGGATGCAGTGAGACTCAATGCAGGGTCACTAGGACAGGGTGACCCTTTCAGGATCTGCTCTCCAGATGCAGTGAGATTCAATGCAGGGTCACTAGGACAGAGTGACCCTTTCAGGTTCTGCTCTCCAGGTGCAGTGAGAACCAATGCAGGGTCACTAGGACAGAGTGACCCTTTCAGGTTCTGCTCTCCGGATGTAGTGAGACCCAATGCAGGGTCACTAGGACAGGGTGAGCCTTTCAGGTTCTGCTCTCCGGATGCAGTGAGACCCAATGCAGGGTCACAAGGACAGGGTGACCCTTTCAGGTTCTGCTCTCCGGATGCAGTGAGACCCAATGCAGGGTCACTAGGACAGGGTGACCCTTTCAGGATCTGCTCTCCGGATGCAGTGAGACCCAATGCAGGGTCACTAGGAGAGGGTGACCCTTTCAGGTTCTGCTTTCCGGATGCAGTGAGACCCAATGCAGGGTCACTAGGACAGGGTGACCCTTTCAGGTTTTTCTCTCCAGATGCAGTGAGACCCAATGCAGGGTCACTAGGACAGGTGCAAAAGCAAGGAAATATCGAGGCTGAGTACCACAAAAGGAAATACACCAAACACGGGCTATAAAGATTCACAGATCTTTAATACTGCGCAGTTACAAAGAAACACAAATCTGATACACGTAGCTATCTAGCTCTCGACACCCGCAATGAGTACCAGCCCATCAGAGTGAGGAGGAAGAGTGCTGGACATCTAAACATTCACGTTTTTATACATTGGCAACAATATTGTCCAGCCCCTCTACAGGATAATAATCTGCGGTCTAGATTTTGTGCCGAGTTCACATATAGCTCATAAAATAATATGCAAATGGATTACGTAGGTTTGTGTTTCCAACAAGTTACAATAGCACAGTATATTTCTGGATTTAGCAGTGAGCCTTAGTACATATCCCTTCACAATGCAGTTCTGCCAGTGTTCAAGTTCGACATTTACATAACATTGTCCTCGATGTGTATTCGTGGATGAGGCTTGTTAGCACAGACAATCCTAGGACAACAAGTCATGATCGGTGCATTGTATTGTTGCTTAGTCTAAACAGTCGGTCCTCGGACAGTCTAACCATTAACAGAACTCAAAGGTCAAGAAGCCTTGGTTGCAAGTTAGAAACACAGTCCACCATTTTAGAACAGAGAATCACATACAAACAGAAATCAAAAAGGCGGATGATTCTAAAATGGCGGTGAAGTCGATCTAGAATCGGAACTTTGCAAAGTGGTTTTCTTGGTAGAGCGACTAGGCTTAGGCCAATATAAATCGAAAGGAGGCATTATATGATTTCCCGTTTAACAAACACTCCTTTTGGCCTAAGCCAAGCGCTAAACTACAACTAGTCACTTTACGAGTAATTCCATGTCTCAATGGTCATACATCCTGAATCACGATCATCAGAGATATCAATCGCCATGCTCTGTAACAGAAATTTCCTTCAACACACATTCGTTGGTCATTCTTTCCGGTGCGCGTACCTTTTGCCCTAAAGTTCCCATAGTCTGTGCACAACATCCCCCTATCATTTAACATATGGCAGGAAGACATTGTATACAGCAACATCAGAACAACAGAATACCCAGAATAATCAATAAGACTGAAAGAAGCTTCCATCCTCAAGATTGTAAGAAGTCCCAGAACCAAGCGCTAAGATCCCAATTTCCCTCGGGAACATGCACTTCTGAACTAAGGACGTGCAGATTTTGTATAGCCTTAAAGATGGTTGGAGAGCAATCCGGTGTGAAAACACAACAAGCGGACCCACTAATTTGCATACTCCACCACGCTCAGCCAGGATGACGTCTAATGCCATCCGGCTCTGTAGTGCCACTAATCTGATAGCCTTCTATTCTGATAGTCATGTTATAGAGTATGTCAGTGGTCCGGTGTATGGTTTTCTCCAGTTCTCTCGCTAGTCTTCTGATATCCTCGGAATTCATAATCTGACCCCAGAATCGTACAAAGGATTTTGCTACATCACCCAGAATTTGTGGAGGAGTATTGCCATTCTCGTCCCGCCTTGGACGAGCCCTAGAGATTTCTGTGGTACTAGCTATAAATACCCCTGGCAACAGAATTCCTAAATAACAGGTTCCATGCCAATCCCTAGGTAGCCATGGGAAGGCTTCATTACCGCAACCGAAATAGACAGGTTCGCCTACATACAAAGGTCAGTCCTCACTGGTCAAGTTTGCAACATTGGTGCAACCCTTGAAATCACCCATTGACTGAGTACCATTCCTTTGTATGCAGAAAGAAACTGAGTTGGGGCTATGGTTAACAGTTTAGGAAGGTGGCGTGGCATCCCTATTGCCTATAGGAGCCATCTTGAAGAGATCAAAGATTGAAAAGGTTGAGACGGTCTATCAGAAGGCCTAATGCAAGCGACATTTAGCTTGTTCAAATTCGTTCCATAAAAGTTCCCAGAGATGCTTTCATTCCATCGGCCAAAGAATAGTGCCCTTAGAGAAGCATAACATGCAGTAGTTAGAGGCAGAGGATGAATATGCCAGCCCAACCCTTTGTCTCCATGATGTGGTAAATGAGAGCAGACCCAACAGTTAGACCTGTTCAAAATGGCATGTGCTGCATTCATTATAAGCAGTAGTGTGTTATTGTGGTAACTTTGTCTGTGTCGAGAGTCTCTAGGAGATAGAGTGTGCAGATGCACAAAAGGCATATATACAGTGGGTACAATTTCAGTGGGCAAAAATGTATAAAAATCCTAAAGCAATTACTATTGTGAAACCGGTTAACATAATTACAAGAAAACCATACTTTTTGAAAGACCATGTATTCGATCGTCCATTGTCTTTGCTGGCCACACAGTCACTTATTTGTTCTGTACGGGTAGAGGCGATAACAGGCATTGTTCCTTTGAAATGAAAATACCGTAGTCCGTTTTGCTGGTGATCTCCAGATCACATGTTTTCTTAGTCTTTTCCCTATCCCCAGCCAACAACTTTCCTTCCAGATGCAAAGATGGGGTGAAGGACAAACCCTGTGATTATTTTCCTTGTTGGCAGAGATGAACCATGCAGTAAGTCTAGCTTTATGGACGCAGATTGTACCTTGTGACTCCTGGTACAGTGTGATCTGCGAACGGTGCGTCGATGCTTCCTGATGAAGTGATTAATTTGAAGCAGAAGCAGATGGAGATGCAAAATGATCTGCAGGAGAGTTTGGTGATAAAGCAGGTGTTTCCCCATGCTTTACAGACTCAGAGAGTGTCTCCGAAGCACTCACAGTACTGCTCAATGCTGACTGATCGTTGGGAGCAGAGCAAGTATGTTTCTCCATATCTTCTTTGTCGTGTGGCAAAGGGAAGGGTATCCTCTAGACATGCGACGCATGTATCCAGTGCTTCTTGCCCTCCACCCAAATCGCTGTCTGTGTGGCCAGGAGGACCTGGTGGGGCCCTCTCCACCGCAGAATGCCTTAACAAGCACCCACTCCCCAGGTCGGAGGCTATAACCTGTCCCCTCGTATTTTGCTGGGAGGGCTTCTCGCACCAGTTGGTAAATCAAATACAGATTTTTAGTTAACCGATCACAATAATCGGAAAGAAGTACATGCTCAATGTTCCTCAGAGCCCTGGGTTTCGGGAGGTTCCAAATGTTAGCTGGCCTACCCATTACCACCTCATATGGGGAGAGCCCAGTCTCCCCAGAGCCCATTGACAGTAACACTATCGGTAAGGCGACCGGCCATTTCAAATTGGTGCCGGCACACGTTTTAGTGAGCTTGTTGTTTAAATTCTCATTGTGTCTCTCTACCAATCCAGCACTCTGAGCATGTCTAGCTGAATGGAACCATTTATCAATCTGTAATCCTGCACATATCTGCAGAATTACAGCAGCGATAAAATGTGGATCATTGTCCGACCAGATGACCCTTGGCAAACCAAACCTAGGAAAATATTCCTTACGGTTTTCCACAGAAAAGGCTTCAACCCATTTACTAAAGGTGCAAATAACAACCAAAACGAATTTGAAATTAGTACAACGCTCCATTTCAATAAAGTCAAAGTGGATCACTTCAAAGGGGACAGAAGGTGGACCAAAACCACCCCCTGGTGTTGATGTGCCCTTCCCATATTGTGCTGTAGACAGATCATGCAACTCTGGACAAAACGCTCAGCTGTTTTTGGGATGTTATTGTTTACCCAGACATATTCTTATATTATACTAATCTTCCTGGCACAGATGTGGGTGGGGCCATGAGCCATTGCTACCATCATAGTAATGTACGCATCTGGCAGAATCCATTTTCCCTCTAACTTATCCACCCAACACCCATCATCATCCAACCTTGCCAAAGCCTTAGCCTATTGCTTAGTTTCCTCTGAAGTGGCATCGGCTTGGATATTCCTTACAGATTCAATACCTTCATCTATGGTACAGACATTTGTGGCTTCCATTGTAGTGTACATATCTGAATAGAGATCAGTAGCAGTCTGTTTGGCTATCTGGTCAGCGAAAGCGTTCCCTTTTCCTACATCATTTATGATTTTCTGATGCGCTGCGCATTTCATGATCGCTAACTGAGTGGGAAGTGCAAGCGCTGAAAGTAACCGCACTATCAAAGAGCCATATTGAATCTTCATTCCATGTGAGGTCAAGAAACCTCATTCTGCCCAAGGTCTACCGAAGTTGTGAACTACCTCAAAAGCATACTGACTATCAGTATATATGTTTACTCTAAGCCCTTCGGAAAGTTTGCAAGCTCGAGTCAATGCAATAATCTCTGCGGCCTGCGCAGAGTTATATGAAATTATTTTGGTTTCCACAATCATGCTTGGTGTGGCGATGGCATAAGCAGCTGTGGATGTACCATCCTGTAGTTTGAAGCAGAAGCCATCGCAAAACAGCTCCCCTTGTGGGTCGTTCAGAGGTGTATCTTTCAGATCAATCCTGCCTTTAGTTTCTTGCTCTGTGGTGTAAATGCAGTCATGTGGGAGATCTACATCATTTAGTCTGTTCCACATTACGGATAAAAGAAATCCCAGTCCTTCGATTAAAACTTTTTTCTCAGGAAAACTTTCTAGATTAGAGAGTGTAGCAAAAACATCAGATTGTTCATCTTTCTCCATGCATTGTCTAGCCCATGCAGTCAAATCACGATTTCTCTCTTTAGACACTGTGTTGCGAGTTACAATCTTTGATTCCGCTCCCTTATCAACTACGAGTGGAACAGAATCACTCGGAAGAGGAAGAGTAGACAAATCTTGTACAACCGGTAACAAAGGTGCTATCACTGGTGCAGAAGACAGATCTACCAGACCCGTAACAGTAGGCGAAGGCAGAGGTGCAGGTGGAGGAGCATCGATAGGAGGAGGAACAACAACCGGAGGAAGAGGAACAATAGGAGGAAGGATAGGAGGAGCAGGAATTACTACGGGAGGAGGAACAGCAGCAGGAATAGGTACATACGGAGGTGGCGCAGTGGCACCAGGCCTTCGTTCATTTAGAGGTTTCTCAATTAATTCATCAGACACATGAAAATCTTTAGATGGA
The DNA here is from genome assembly GCF_040938575.1 of Ambystoma mexicanum. Taxonomy (NCBI): domain Eukaryota; kingdom Metazoa; phylum Chordata; class Amphibia; order Caudata; family Ambystomatidae; genus Ambystoma; species Ambystoma mexicanum. Next base: position 1,161,063,345 of record NC_090941.1, on the reverse strand, counting down.
TATATTTCTGAATACCAAGTTGAAAAGCCCTATCCATATTTCTAACTGACTCTGACTGTTTACTTTGATCATACAATAACGCTTTCTCAGCGTTGGACATATGTCGGCGCGTATGTTACTCTCTACTTTTAAGTTGCTGCATAGTTTCCTTCTTCCAATTTTGTAATACATCAAATGCTGCAGGTCTATATTTTTTCTTTAAAAATATAGACTCTAAATATTTTATACAAGGAATCTCAAAGCTACCATTGGTTGTCCACTGAAGTTTCAGAAGCATGTCTAGTTTGTCTGTGCCAAATATCATTAAACACTATACTACCTATGCCGTGCTTACAGTACATAGTACATGCCGGCGACCCCTCCTGTGGTGCTAGACGGTGTTAGGGAGAATTCTCTGTTTAGGCTGAATTTCCTAACCTAGTGAGTCCCCCAGCAGCTTTGCTGGATTTCTGGAGATTGTTTTTTTCTCCTGCCAAGAGTGAGACTCTTTTCCTCCCACTCGTGGACATGATTTATGGTGTTCCTTTGAATGTTAATGTGTTTCATGGGCTATGGGGTCTTTTACTCCATAGGGTCTCCATAGGGTCTCATATGTTTTTTTATGTGTGTGCAGTGCAGTAACACAGGGGTGTCATAATGACCCCCCACCATAGACGCCCTACCCTGGGACTGACTACTGTCTCCCAGGGCATGTAAAGTCACCATTGGCTTTACTAGTCCCAAATTACTAACAGAACCAGTACAAACCATCATATTGTGGATGTACTGGTAGGGGCAATTTGATTGCCCCTGGGTCTGTTTTTCGAGGGGGCACTGTCCCGTCCCCTCTCATTGAGTTTTGGCTGGTGGCAGTGGATACTACTTTTTATATTCAACCGCAAATATATCTCTATGGGATTTTCCCATTGTTCGAGGCTAATACTTTTTAACATAGCCTCTGACATACCGCCGGTTTATTTATTTAATATTAATTCACCGGTTGGTAAAATGGCATTTGTGTTCGCCTCTAACTCCAAACCAAAGGTCGAGCCCTTTGTTCCACTTTTTGGCGGGCTTCTCCACAGAAGCCTCCAAAAGTGCTGCCACTCTGTCTGGGTACCACAGGGGCTGCGGGAGGGGGTTTAGGCACCCTGGACAGAGTTACCTTGGTAACTCAAGTCGGACTCTTGTGTGATTGGCCCAAGTGGTGAGCCGGCCGGCTCACCACTTATCATGTTTGATTGACGGCTAGGCTGAGTGAATGGGGTGTGCTGCATAAAAGCAGGGCTTTTGGGACTGGAACTTCAGAAGTCGCCACAGGACCTGAAAATCCGACGAGGGAGAAGCTGAGCCGACCTGCCACGATGACACCACCGGTGGAGCCCTGCTGAACCGACTCACCACTTCCCAACAACAGAGGAGATCTCCCAGCTGGAGAGTCTTCTTCCCCTGACTGGTGGGCACAACCAGTTTACCTTCTTTTCTCGCATCCCAGGACTTCTTGTGGTCGAATTGCCCGTGCAAAGCACCCCGGCAACCGGGTAGCCACCTACCACTGGACCGCGAATAAAAGGACCACTCCTTTTAATTGAGAACTCCGCGGCTGGTTTCTTCCCTGGCAGTGCAACAGACTCCTGCTTTCCTCCCCGATGAGATCCTCTGTTCCCCCGGACGAAGCACTGACTTGCACCCGCTGCCAGGAACAACTGCCCCCGCTGGAGCGTTCTCACCGTTTTAAGGTACCGTGTCCGCCAGGCCTCCCTTTCTAAAGATTGCTACAAGGTAACAATAATCCCTTAACCTTCTGGACTGGCCTGGCCACCTTGACCATCTAACTGGTCCCTTTCTGTTGATCCAACTCCTTCTGAACTATTGCAAGACTTTTGGACACTTTTAACTGTGTGACCTTGGACACATTTCGACCGGAGCCTCTTAAAGTGGGTCCGGCCTTGTTAACTTTGACTTTACGGTTTTAACCTGCCTTCTTCTCCTACTGTGTTCTTCCGAAAGTGTTGGGATCTGTTTCTATCTTTGCTCTGCCTTTCTCTCCCTTTTTAACCGATTGATTAGAGTGCCATCTTCGTTAAGCGCTCACCGCTGTCTGAAAATAAGTGTTGCTTTACTTAAGACTTGTCCAATAATCATTGAAGGGAGTGTATGGGCCTCATTACACGGATGGCGGAGAACCATGGCGCTATTAGCGCCATGGTTCATGCTGGTAAAATACCGGCACCGCCTTGGCGGAAAGGGGAATTACCGCCCCATTCCAAGGTTGGCGGGGCGGTAATTTCCCCTTCCACCATTGCCCTTCCCCATTCCCATTTTTGCCCCCTAGGGCTCAATGGGAATGGGGAAGGCGCTAATTACGGTACCGCAAATTGCAGTACCGTAATTAGCTCCCTGGGTCCCTTTGCGAGTTGGTTTTTAACGCCTGCAAAAAGCAGGCGTTAAATCCCCCAACCCGCAAAGGGACCTCGTAGTAAGGCGGTAAGGATTTACCGGTACCGGTATTTTACCGGTACCGGTAAATCCTTACCGCCATCCGTGTAATGAGGCCCTATATCTTTTAGTGACAGTGTTTTTGAACTGCTTGAGATTAGTGCCGGTATGTTTAACTAGATGTGTTTCTTTTAAATAAATAATTATATCTCTTTTTCACCAAGCTCTGGTCAGTGTTTGCTTGTTCTACTGTGTTCTTTTGACCTATTGTGAATACTCTGTATACTGCCTAACTCTTCTTGAGAGAAGTCTGACTGCTCAGCCACAGCTACCAGGTAAATCTGGGTGGTACAGACTGCTACCAATTGGGTTTACTGCCAACCACCTGTAGTCTTGAATCTTTTGCAGTGGTCCCAGAGGGAAATGCACAAGTTTCTTCCTAACAGACGGCCAAATGCCAAAGATTGTCTGTCTCTGCGGAATAATGCCCTGAAACAGGCAGACAATTTCCCAGGAATATCAGATTCCTGGTGTTACCTGGTCAATAATTGTTCTCGCGAGAACAATACGCCAAAATCAAATCAGGATACTTAAGAATCGGGTCACGACTCACCTGATCAAAGAACTAAAGGAGGTCCGATCGTATTACAAAGGACAACAAAGGACCCTCGTGGTTGGTGATTTCGGCAAAACTGCCCGCCTCAATACATGGACCCTCGTCAAGATGCCATCTCGGACTGCGGGCTCCCCGTCCAGGGATCGGGTGGTGCAGTACTGTTGAGGTATCGCGTCTCATCGAAGAAGGGGCCACCTTTCTCACCGACCGATCCCGGTCTGATAGCCGCGTCAACACTTCAATGAGATGGCATCAATCTTGAGGGTCCCTATTCGGGCACCATCTGTAAAAGCAAGGAAATACCGAGGCTGAGTACCACAAAAGGAAATACACCAAACACGGGCTATAAAGATAAACTGATCTTTAATACTGTGCAGTTACAAAGAAACACAGATCTGATACAGATAACTATCAGGCTCTCGACACTCGCAATGAGTACCAGCCCATCAGAGTGAGGAGGGAGAGTGCTGGACATCTAAACATTTGGGTTTTTATACATTTGCAACACTATTGTCCCGCCCCACTACAGGTTAATAATCTGCAGTCTAGAGTTTGTGCTGAGTTCACATATAGCTCATACAATAATATGCACATGGATTACATAGGTTTGTACTTCCAACAAGTTACAGTGGCGAAGTGTATTTCTGGATTTAGCAGTGAGCCTTAGTACATATCCCTTCACAATGTAGTTCTGCCAGTGTCCACTTTCGACATTTACATAACATTGTCCTCGATGTATATTCGTGGGTGAGGCTTGTTAGTGCAGACAATCCTAGGACAACAAGTCATGCTCGATGCAAGGTCTTATTGCTTAGTCTAAACAGTCAGTCCTCGGAATGTCTAACCATTAACAGAACTCATAGGTCAGGAAGGCTTGGTTGCAAGTTAGAAACACAGTCCACCATTTTAGAACCAAGAATCACATACAAACAGAAATGAAAATGGCGGGGATTCTAAAATGGCAGCAAATTTGATCTAAAATCGGAACTTTGCAACGTGGTTTTCTTCGCAGAGCGACTATGCTTAGGCCAATATAAATCGAAAGGAGGCACAATATAATTTCCCGTTTAATACAGGGTGACCCTTTCAGGTACTGCTCTCCAGATGCAGTGAGACCCAATGCAGGGTCACTAGGACAGGGTGACCCTTTCAGGTTCTGCTCTCCAGATGCGGTGAGACCCAATGCAGGGTCACTAGGACAGGGTGACCCTTTCAGGTTCTGCTCTCCAGATGCGGTGAGACCCAATGCAGGGTCACTAGGACAGGGTGACCCTTTCAGGTCCTGCTCTCCAGATGCGGTGAGACCCAATTCAGGGTCACTAGGACAGGGTGACCCTTTTAGGTCCTGCTCTCCAGATGCGGTGAGACCCAATGCAGGGTCACTAGGACAGGGTGACCCTTTCAGGTTCTGCTCTCCAGATGCGGTGAGACCCAATGCAGGGTCACTAGGACAGGGTGACCCTTTCAGGTCCTGCTCTCCAGATGCGGTGAGACCCAATGCAGGGTCACTAGGACAGGGTGACCCTTTCAGGTCCTGCTCTCCAGATGCGGTGAGACCCAATGCAGGGTCACTAGGACAGGGTGACCCTTTCAGGTTCAGCTCTCCAGATGCGGTGAGACCCAATGCAGGGTCACTAGGACAGGGTGACCCTTTCAGGTTCAGCACTCCAGGTGCGGTGAGACCCAATGCAGGGTCACTAGGACAGAGTGATCCTTCCAGGTCCTGCTCTCCAGATGCGGTGAGACCCAATGCAGGGTCATTAGGACAGGGTGAGCCTTTCAGGTACTGCTCTCCAGATGCAGTGAGGCCCAATGCAGGGTCACTAGGACAGGGTGACCCTTTCAGGTCCTGCTCTCCGGATGCAGTGAGGCCCAATGCAGGGTCACTAGGACAGGGTGACACCTTTCAGGTTCTGCTCTCCAGATGCAGTGAGACCCAATGCAGGGTCACTAGGACAGAGTGACCCTTTCAGGATCTGCTCCCCGCTGCAGTGAGACCCAATTCAGGGTCACTAGTACAGAGTGACCCTTCCAGGTTCTGCTCTCCGGATGCAGTGGGACCCAATGAAGGGTCACTAGGACAGAGTGACCCTTTCAGGTTCTGCTCTCCGGATGCAGTGAGACCCAATGCAGGGTCACTAGGACAGGGTGACCCTTTCAGGTTCTGCTCTCCGGATGCAGTGAGACCCAATGCAGGTTCACTAGGACATGGTGACCCTTTTAGGTTCTGCTCTCCGGATGCAGTGAGGCCCAATGCAGGGTCACTAGGACAGAGTGACCCTTTCAGGTTCTGTTCTCAGGATGCAGTGAGACCCAATGCAGGGTCACTAGGACAGAGTGACCCTTTCAGGTTCAGCTCTCAGGATGCAGTGAGACCCAATGCAGGGTCACTAGGACAGAGTGACCCTTTCAGGTTCAGCTCTCAGGATGCAGTGAGACCCAATGCAGGGTCACTAGGACAGAGTGACCCTTTCAGGTTCAGCTCTCAGGATGCAGTGAGAACCAATGCAGGGCCACTAGGACAGAGTGGCCGTTTCAGGTTCAGCTCAGGATGCAGTGAGACCCAATGCAGGGTCACTAGGACAGAGTGACCCTTTCAGGTTCAGCTCTTCAGATGCAGTGAGACCCAATGCAGGTTTACTAGGAGGGTCACTAGGACAGGGTGACCCTTTCACGTTCTGCTCTCCAGATGCAGTGAGACCCAATGCAGGGTCACTAGGACAGGGTGACCCTTTCAGGTTCTGCTCTCCAGGTGCTGTGAGACCCAATGCAGCGTCACTAGGACAAGGTGACCCTTTCAGGTTCTGCTCTCCTGATGCACTGAGACCCAATGCAGGGCCACTAGGACAGGGTGACCCTTTCAGGTCCTGCTCTCTAGGTGCAGTGTAGCCCAATGCAGGGTCACTAGGACAGGGTGACCCTTTCAGGTCCTGCTCTCTAGATGCAGTGAGGCCCAATGCAGGGTCACTAGGACAGGGTGACCCTTTCAGGTTCTGCTCTCCAGGTGCTGTGAGACCCAATGCAGCGTCACTAGGACAGGGTGACCCTTTCAGGTTCTGCTCTCCTGATGCAGTGTGGCCCAATGCAGGGTCACTAGGACAGGGTGACCCTTTCAGGTCCTGCTCTCTAGATGCAGTGAGGCCCAATGCAGGGTCACTAGGACAGGGTGAACCTTTCAGGTTCTGCTCTCCCAGCCTAGGGAAGTGGGTGCAGTATTGCATTTACTGGTCCTCTGCCAGAGTCATCCCCAATGTGCCCTAGTAGTGCGTAGGGGGCAGGGCTTGCCTAAGCCTTAGACAATCCTTCACCTCAATGGCTTAGGGCTTCGGAAAAATCATAGACTCCCGAAAGAGGTCCAGAGCAATGTGTCCTTATCTACTGGATGATCCAGAAATGTGTCAAAGAATGGCACAGGGCCAATGGGGATTGGTGGAAAGCAAGCCTGCTTTAAGTCCAACTCCAATCCTTGAGACAAGTATCCCTTGCCTTCTGAGGTTATACCCAGAGTGTCTTGTTCAGCACGAAGAGATTGGGACAAGAAGGAATGAAATGCCCACAGAAGAAAAGATGGAAGAAACTTTCTCCCAACTGTCCTGTTATCTCTGGCTGCCCTAATCCCACCCACTTCTCAGCCTGCAACCTAAAAGGCTCCCGCTGTGCAACCCTCTAATGTGAGGCAGCCTTTTGTTAAGCACCTAGCTCTTTGATGCCAGGCTCTCGTTTGTCTCTGGTGAGGAGATCACAGGCTCAATAAGAGGGCATTACCTTGCTATCTCAGCACACAGAGTTAACGTTGGTATGCTATGAATTAGATGTGGCTTTAATCAATATGATTGGTTATTTATAACGCATTTAATACCCGGAGGTTTCTAAGTGCGGACCCAAGGATCGAACCTGTGTTGCTCCGTGTCGTCTTGCTTCCAAGGCCAGCGCATTGCCCCTGAGCTACCCTCCCAAGACGCGTGACGCTATGTGAATCTTCAGCCACCATAGCCCAACACTGGTTTGGCTTATGCTTAAAGATTGCACTGCCACCAGGATGAGGGTTCATCATAATTCTGCAGTTTTGGAGCAGAGCTGCACATCCTAAATGTAGCCCCAGCACTGCAGTAACATTTCAGTCACAGACGCTGTCAGCCTGGGCACCTGTGACCTTTGGACCTGCCCTGTGCCAATAGAGAGAAGAAGCTGCAGATCGGGAGACTGATCCCCATGTGCCACTATGCTTTTGGCACGGAGCCAAATGAGAGGGTGGTCTGGTTAGCAGACCACCGTTCTGAGACAGAAATACAGGCATCATTTTAATAATTAATACAAATCAGAAAAGCCAGGCCTTCCATGCCTTTGCCAGATATCAACGGATCCCAATCCCCGTACAGTAATTGGGAATGTTAACAAGGCTTCAAGCCTGTCTTTAAAAAGGGTCTTGACATTTTGTCAACTTTTCATCAGTGCTCCTCAGCATTACAACAAGGCTCGGTAGCAGAGTTCAAAGACCGAAGCCACTCACAGTTCATGGGGGGGCTCTTCAGTTCTGTCATAGACGAGCGACTGTAACCTCGACCCGATGGTCGTTGGTGGATTGTCAGGCCATTGTCATTATCGCCCCCTGTCAAGGGCTCACTCTTGCTGGAGAGCTTTGTGATAGTCTTCTCCTGTACCCGACCTTAGGGGGCACCTCCTGGTTTATGACACCCTACAGTTCCTCCAGGTCAGTGATTGGTGTCCTCAGACTACTGCAAATGTTTGTTTACTGTCTTTGGTGCATTCCCATTAGACAGGGCTGGACTGCCCCACCGGGACACCAGGACTTTCCCCGGTAGGTCTAGGGCAAAGGGCCTCGTTGGGTAGCGGTAGCAGAAGTATCACCCAGCCAGCATGGGTGGTTCGCATGAAATTGGCTGTCGCCTGCTGGCGCATGTGTTTTCTTCCTAGCCAGTTCCCACAGGGCTGATGACAGGGGACGGCCGGGCTTGCCTCGCGCCGGTGCATGAGGGTCCCCCAGACACATGCAAAGTGACCTCAGTGCACCGGCCTGCTGCTCTGCTGAGTGTTGCACCCTTGTGATGAGGACGAGCGACCTGCGAGCAGGGCAGCAGAGTAAAGTTTGGGTGCATGCAAAATCAATTGAATATATTGCTTGCGGGGTGCTGGCTGTGCAGGAGCTCCGATCCCGTCGCGCACTGGCTGCAGTGGAGGAGTGGACATCCAGATAATGTTTGTTTGATGAGTGGGTGGTGTTGCGTGGTGTATGCGCGAACGGGATCGATCGAGGCTCACGCTTGCGCAGTTGATAATAAAGACGGTCACCCGGCAGTTGGAGCCGGGGACCCGAGCAGTCCACATGCGTCCCGTGCGGTTCCTTGTATGCGTGGGCGCAGCTGCGTATGAATGCCGGTGGGGGCCCTGGCATAGCCTGCACCACTTAACACTGGCGACGAGGATGACTCCAGAGCAGTACATCTCTGCACTGAAGGCGTCGGAGACGGAACATCTTGAGTGACATAAGTAATTTGTTGGTAGAGCATCATTTTTTGAGTTTTTGGCATCCCAGTAATCACGCATTTCGGTATTTGAGTCCATTATATAGATCCATTGGCGTATCTGGGAGACATTTCACCTGGGATACACGTGTGACGTATCATTGGTATTAGGTGCAGACTTTAAAGCCCTTTTATGGGGCCATATTTTCTACTTATCTGTAAATACCACACCAGTTGGTGTTCTCACATGCTTCCTCACAGTGCATGCTTCATGGCTGGGCGTTCTCACTTTAGGCTACTGGTTCTTCCCACATTTTGAACAGAATCACCTCTTAACGTACACACTCAACTGATATCTGCTGTTGTGCTTGGACCCAAGCCCGTTCTATGGCGCGTATTAGTCTGGTTGTTTACAATGACGTTATTATGTGTTTACCGCATGGTAACAAGTCGCATGCTGTCATTTAATGTGTAGTTTAATTCATGATTGTTCAGTAACATGTCATCATTCACGAGATCAATTATTGCCAAGCTTGAGTTTTACGTTTACTTTTCAGTTGCGTTCTTAAGAACCTCAGTGGTAAAAACACGCTCTAGCGTGTTGTTCACAACTTCACGGGGTGCATGATATGACGTCACAAGGTGTTTGTATGTCATTCATTTCAACCTGGCAATCGTTAACAAGCGGACGTCGTTCAGCGCACTGAGGCCGCAGGTCTTAGGGAAGCGCTTTGGCTGCTCCCTGCCTTTGTCCGCTTTATCTGGTGTGTCGCAACTGAATTCTCCTAGATCAATCTCACATTAGTGAGACACGCATGGGTGTTTTATTACCCCTATGACGTAATAGAGCGCAATTCCACTTCTTCACGGCATCGATGAAGTGTGACACTTTCACATCTACGATTTCATTATGTTTGGAGTTGAATCATGAGCTGTTATAGGTGCTGGTGGTCTCAAGGCTGTGCTTTCGCTAGTGTGTCCGCACACACGCGACACAACGCGATAGGATGTAGCGCAAAGATAGTTATGAATTATAAGTGGAGCTATATCCATGTCATTTCTTGCATATTTACACAATGGTGCAAGCAAACAAAATGTGTTTGAGCAGGAACATATTTGGAAACATATACCCTCTCAACGGTCATCTTTTGCAACTATATTGGTCAGATGTGTGCAGCATGTTTTGGGGTGCAGCACCTTGTTCAGTCAAAATCTCACATTGAGCGGTATTTTATTGGTTAATGTGTGTTCACCGATGGGCACAAATATGTGTTTTTACGCAAACTAGATTTTTGGAGTAGGAATCAGAAATGGCTCTGTAGGTGATCAGGCTTGGCAAGCCTACTCTCCTCATTGACACTGCTTGGAAAAGCCTGCTCTCCCCTAGGTATGTAGCAAACGTTTAAACGGAAAGTGTTTTCTATGAAGTAATCACGTGTGAAACCCGCACAATCTGCAATGTGCTTGTAAGCGCTGTCCACTAAACCACTGGTCCATTATCACAGACGGCTTTCACCAATTCAAAGCATTTCTCCTGATTCGGGGGGCATTAAGGAATGAGTGATGCCACTGAAAGCAGAGGCCCCTAGAGAGGCCAACCAGGCCCCTGGCTAGAAAACTATGACAGTGGATGGCTGAACATTTAAACTTAAGATAGTTAAACAAAATGTACATTCTCACTAACAACCACCTGAAGATTTACCGTCTTCTGCAAATGACCCCAATATACGTTCCTTCTGTCCAAACGATCCGGTTAGAAGGGGCCTGTGTGAACGTGCACTGCACACAAGCACTGCTCTTGTGCACACATTTACAACCCTTAGCAGCGACAGCTCACACTTCTCCTTTCCACATCACAAGATGACCTGCTATATTAGCCGTCACTGGGGGGGTTTCCCCTTCTATCTATGGCTTAGTCACTGATGAGGCTCAGGGCGCAAGAAACGCAAATCTAAAGGGCGAGTGACTCTGTGGCTGTGCGCTGTTCTGAAATGAGTTCAGACATTGGAACATCTTATGGTTTGCTGTCCAAAACGTCCCTCATACACAGAGACACATTCTTAAAAGTGTGTACGTAATTTCAATAATTGTGTGCCAAGCTTTTGGCTTTGGACTTTATCGGGAAGACGAATTTCCCACAGGCGGCACGCACGGAGACTGAGTCAACTACCCCAGACAATCCCACCAACACTTTCACCCGCCCCTTAGTTACCGCCAGGTACCACAGTGGTGTGGAATTGTCGAGATATTGGCAATCACCCCACTACCTGAGAGGTTGTCATTGGCAGGTGCACTGGCCACAGGAGTATGAAGGGACGATAAGGGGAGCTATGAGAGAGCATATTAGAGGCGGGGGCTAGAGGAGTAAGGAACCTGTATGCCAGTCACACCCAGATCAGGACAGAGCCGCATCAGGGGAGACCACGCAAGCCGAGCGCCTCAATTCAGGATAGAGACGCAAACTAACCAACCCCACTAACAATCTCCCTTTCTGCATACACCTCTCAAACTCCAAACCAAATGCAACCAAAACCTACAGCACAGCAAACCGCACAAACTTCACTACATCGCAACAACAAAACAAAAACACACATAGTCTTGCACAACAGTACACAACGACTACCGGCCGCAAACACCCCAGGCCCAGCCAACGGACCCACCGGGCTGAGGCCGCCAACAGCACATCACTGCTCTCTTGCACTTTTCTTGCTTCCTCCCACTAACTCAACCTCCCCTCCGATTTCAGAACCGCCAGAGCGCCAAGGGACCACTCCGGTGGTGATAGTGCGCGGTACAAATGTCCTTTAACATTAACATTAGCTACGATTTGCTTTACTTTCAAATGTAACAGAGCATTCAGTGTCGATAAAAAATAAGGCATAAGCATACATTGCATGAGAACTATCTTGTTAGGCCAGTTCTGTCTTATATTTGCTCTTGGCCACTGGACCTAACAGTAGGGGCATCCCTCCAGTTAATCATCACCTGTCTTCATGCACAACTCAAAGGACACTTTGCAGAAGCCGTCTGCCAGGAGTAATGACACATCACCAGTAAGGCCGATGCCCATTCATCTACCACTATCCACACAAAAATGCACCCCAGGAGGTGTCGCTAGAGTGACCGAGACCCAAGCCAAAACCTGAAATGGAGTCCACTCATGGATGTGCTGCAGCAGGCATGAATATTCTGATGCTGTGTACATAGTGTAACAATATATCAGAGAGAGAGAGCACGCAAGATGAACTCATAAGCATGAGTATCTGAAGAGTGAGGGGCAGAGCCAATAGATGACTTCCCTGATCAACACGTGACACTAGACAGTCATGTTCATATTAACAGAAGTCAATGAGTTAAGTGGAATCTTTTAAAAGGCAATCATTGGAGACATCAGTTAGAGGCCTAATTGTGTATGGGAGTGGGTGGTCGGTAGACACTCATAGCTGGCAAGATAGCATGTCAGAGTGAGTCCAAACCGCCAGCTTTTCTAACGTCGTGTGGGTTCTTAAAGCGAGAATACATTGCACACAACCCCCCACCCCATTGGTCACAAGTGGATGGGCGTTTTCTCCGTCTGCTATCCGCAAAACGAGTGGTTTGAGTCTGTGCTCCTTGTTTGCAAGGAAATACCGTGGGTGTATGTGTGCCTGCTGCAGAAAAGTGATTAGCCCAGGGTAAATAAGAGTCTGTGGACCATGAGGCAGAACCCCACTATTAGGCAATATTTCCTGGAGATGCCTTTCCACTTGCTTGCATCTCCCAGTAGCTGCCAAGTGGGAAAGTTACCTTCCTGAAATTCTCTCGCACTTCACATTGAGGCAAACCTACTCCCCGCTTCTTCCCCTCACTGAATTCTGTATTGATTAATTAATCTTCTCTATCTCCAGCGCCACCCCGCCCCCCCCCAGTCTCCAACAACCTTCTCTATCCACAGAATAAGCTCCAGTGACTCCTGATAGCAGCGGCATGCTGCCACAAATAAACACAGGAGCCAGCGGGTGCAGTAAACACGTCTTCTTTATTCAAACACCTGCTGCTTCCCTTTCTGTCCCCTTTCATCGGAACGTCACGTCTCTCTGGGGCTGCCTTAAAGGGGCAGCCCGCGTCAACAACACCCCCGGATAAATGTCCCTACAACAATATTAACTTGACTGTTTACTAAATGATTAGCACTCCTCTACTAACCTCGGAGGCTTCTTGATTGTCCTTTGGGGCCATCCTCGTGACCCTTGGCTGTGGTCGCTGTCAACCTCTAGTGGAAGATGTGGTTCGAGGTGGACCCATTCCTCATCATGAATGTCAACATATTCCGGGTCCGGGTCGATGGGTGGTAGCATTTCCTGCGCTCCTCTCGTGACTCTGTTCCGAGTCACTTCTCTTTCATCATTTGCTGCCGCTACCATTGTCCCTTTCACAGCGATGACTTGAAGCGGTTCTGGTGAAAATTGGGGGTCTGTCTTTTTGTGCACGGCTTGTTGCACCCATACTTCGTCCTCTATTTGGAAGTCTTTAGTTTGTACTCTCCTCCTTTTGTCAGTCTGTTCTCGTGCCTTCCCTTTCCTTTCTTCATCTCTTTGGATGACTTCCTGGTCTGGTTCCGGCCTTAATGCAGGGTTGTTGACGACTCTTGTTCTGACTCGATATTTCTTCATGAGCTCAGCTGGGGTTTTATTGGTTGCTTCGTGAGGTGTGTTTCGATAATCTCTCAACATTCTGCACAGGGCTTGATGCGGGTCAGTCCCTTCGAGATGTGCTCTTTGCATGGTCTTTTTGATGGATGCCATGAACCCGTCTGCCATGCCATTGGCCTGGGGTCACCTAGGGGTGACTTTTTGGTGTTGGAACCCCATGTGTTTTGCAAACACTCCAAATTCATGCCCACTGAAAGGCAGACCGTTGTCTGACTTTATCGTGTCTGGAATCCCCCATTTGCTGATGACCTCGTTGAGGGTGGCCACAACATGTGCAAACGCTGTGGACTTGACTCGTTTCACGATGGGGAACCTGTAGTGTTCATCAATGAGCAGTAGTAGGTAGTCACCTGATGCTAATGGTCCATAGAAATCTGTCGCAACTCGTTCCCACGGGCGATCTGGAATCGTGGTTATTCTGAGTGGCACTGGGGGTTCTGGTTTTGGGGTGCATTGACAGGCTGTGCAGTTCCGTACCCACCGGTCAACCATATCGTCCATGAACAGGAACCAAACATGGCACCGTAGCTGTCTTTTTGTATTTTCCGCGCCTCTGTGGCCTTCGTGAGCGGTTTTGATGACCTCTGCTCTTAGTGTGTTGGGAATGACTAGTTTGCACCCTTTGAGCAGAATGGAGTTGTCTTGAACTGCTAACTCAGTGTGCACTCTGGCAAGCCTCTCGAGTTTGTCTCGACTTGCTCCTGGATGTCTTTGGACTGCCCTCCGAAAGTCTTTCAATTTATTGTTTCCTGTCGGACTGATGGCCACAGCCATTGATGGGTCTCCCACTGAGGCCGCAGCAACAGTTTCAATGGAGATGACTGGGGGTAAAGCATTGGCAGTGATGTAGCCGATGTGTTCCGAGTTCCTTGGCCTTGGAGCGGGGACACCGATGGGGTTGCATGATAGGTAGTCTTCTGGGTTGTGCTCGCCCCCCCAGTCTGTGGATGATTTCAAAGTTGTATTCTTGTAAGCAGATTCGCCATCGTTCAATTCTAGGGGGCATTTTGGTATGTGGGTTTCCAAAGAGGGATAAGAGGGCTTGATGATCGGTTATGAGGGTGAACTTTTTGCCAATGATGAAGTGATGAAAGTGTTCGCAGGCCCAGACGGACGCTAGGCTTTCTTTCTCTGCCTGAGAGTAAGTCGATTCCGGGGAAGCCAGGGCTCTACTGGCATATGCAATCACGTGTATTGGATGCATGTCTAGGCCACTGGTTTGGGTGAGGATCACTCCCAGACCCACCACTGCATGAAAACGATAGTTTACAAATGTTCTGAGATTGGTACACCATGGCATAACCTCAACTTTACAACAGTTTACACAGCTATTGTAAATATTTTGCAAACCTAATGTCTACTTGGAGTTTACAAAACATTTGACTGCGTGTACACTTTGTTTGCAAACATTTTACAAAAATGTAAACTACGTGCAAAACGTAGTGTTTACAATTGTTTGCTTGTTTGTAAACCATACCTAACCTATGGTTTGAAAGTTTTACAAAATGTTTTGTAAACCTTTAACAAAAGATTTACAACGGTTTCCAACGATGTTGCATACCTATTGTTTTAATGATTCACGAAAATGTGCAAACCTTTTCAACCATCATATTGGTTAGGTTTACAAAAAAGCAGACATTGTAAATGCAAGGTATTGCATGTAGTTTACATTTTTGTAAACCATTGGCACACATTAAGTTTGTGAAATGATTAAAGGAGCTTTGTAAACAGGAATGATGATGAACCAAGCAATCCCTTATGCTGGGGCTATGTTGAGAGGATAATATTTCAATGGTGATGCCTACTGCATGTGCGTAGGTGAGCGCCCACCCAACAAAGACTGTACAATGTTAAACTGGGTAAAGGAAGAGACCTGAGGCAAATTCGCACATGAGGCAGTCAGGATAGGTAGTAACAGTGATTTATTGGCCAGTTAATGCTGGAGTAATCAACATATTGGGGTTGCCTCTATGGTCCACCTAGAGATGCATTCCTTCCATGAAAGGACTGGCAACCTCTGAATGCTGAAAGGCACATTGCAATCCACTTCTCACAGCCCCACACAGATTCTAATTGCCAAGGCTTTTCCAGCACCTACGTGCTGCCTTATACCAACACATGCAATACAAACAAGAGATTGCTCGTTATAGTGTACCTGCCAAGAGGAACATTCCATCAATAATCAGTCATCCGAACTGACCATCCATGGGGCCTCATTATAACTTTGGCGATACGGTGTGAATGGTGCCGGTATGGCACTGGCACTATTCACACTGTACCACCAAAGTAAGAGTTTTACTCGCGGATGCCTGACAGCCCGCCAGGTCTGACCTGGCGGGCAGTGCGGCACCCACAAGCAAAACCCGCGGATGCACCGGCACCGTTATTAACGGTGCCGGTGCATCCATGCTCCCCATCTCCATTCTTCCCTATGCGGCACAATGGGGATGGGGAGTGCGGTAACACCGCCACCCGCGAATGGGCAATTACCGGCCCATTCAACTCGTAATGGGCTGGTAATTGCCCATTCGTGGGTGGCGGTGACGGATGCGAGGTTGACAGTAGCCCTGCCTGTAAAACAGGCATGGCTACCGCCAACCTCGGAATGAGGCCCATGGTCTTCTATCTAAGTCAGTAACCAGTCTTCTCAAGGAAGGACTGAGTCTCTCTGTGGACCATAGAGGCCACCCCAATTGCCTTGCCAAAGACTCTTCCTTTGTTTGAAAAACACATGTTGGCTGTTTTTTTTAAAAATGCTGCAGTTCATTCAAACATACAGGCTTCCCTAGCCCTTGTGCAGAACACAAATTGAATACTTTGATTACTCCAGCATTAATAGGCCAATAAATTAATGTTACTACCTATCAGGATTGCCACATGTGCAACGTTACATAAGGTCTTTTCCTTTACTGAGCTTTGCAAAAGGTTGCGAAGCTGAGCTTATTCAATGGTTTACAAATCTGACAACTATTTTATTGGAACACAATGTCCGTTTAAGGTTTTAACTGAAATCAACTGTCATAAAGTGACATCTTTCAAATGCTAACAATATCATGAAGTGTCTGGAGAAAAGACCTCTCGTCCGTGTACTTCGCAGTACTCATACGACTTTAAAAATGTAGAAAGAATTCTATTTATATTGAAAAAAAGGATTGAATAGAAAGGTTGTGTGTTTATGGGTTGCAGCATTCTCAGGTGTTACCAGATGTGATGATTCATGGCATGTCGTCACTACTCCCTAGAGAGGAGCCCTTTTCTGTGAGGCTAAGGAGGTGAGCCTGCTATGCAGTCTTCCCCCCAGGGCTGGTGGTAATGAGACCTCACAGACAGAGACAAGGACTCCCAGTCCCCCTCTCTCAACCATATTCCCCTCACTGAAATCTTGATCTCTCCCTCTGATTCTGCAACACTGCTGCCCTCCACGACCCCCTCTATACCTTCTGCCACTCTCTTCACGGTAGGGTTGGTGCAGTGACTCTATTTTCATCTTCCAAATTCCCTATCTCTACTCCCCGCAATAACCTACCAATTTCCCTATTCGAATACACTACCTCTACTATCACTGCAACTTTTTTGACCACCTCCTCAAATTAATTGACTAACTCTCTCCCGATCACCATCTCATTGTCTTAGATAACTTTAACCTTTCTTCTCACTCCATAGTCACAACCTCTGACTTTACCTCCCTTTTCCATCATCACTCTTTCTCTTGCATCCACTCCCTGGCCACCCATGCAAACCGGGATTCCCTCAACCTTCTTCTCATCTCTACTCTCAGCCGCCAAAATATCGACTGCCCCCTCTCCGTCTGACCACTCAATAGTCTTTGCCTCCATCATGCACCCTCCTCCTCCTTCCTCCTGCCATTTTCTATGACTGTTACTAAGCGTGAGTTTCCCACCACTGTACTCCCCATCTACCCCTCTGACCTACACCACTCGCTTTCCTCATTTGCCTGACTCACCTTCCCAACCCCTGATGAAGCCTTCTCCAATTTCAACACTGTTCTTCAGGCCCCCCCCTGTGCACCCATTTCCCTCTATCCACTTTCAGTCCTAAAACCTCCTCGCCACTACCATGGTTCACACCTCCCAGCAGCACCCTGAAAACAGCCATGCAAAAAACCTTTGCACCTGGCAAAAAACTATATCTGCCCCTGATATCCATATCTACCTCTCTGCTCTTTCAATCTACTCGGCAGCTCTTGATGCTGCCAGACATGAATTCTACTGCTCTTATTTCCTCTCAATCCTCTGAACCTAGACACCTCCAAAAATATCTAAACTCTATTCTCTCCCTCCCTAAATTCTCCTCCATTTCTTCCACTCTCTCTGCTAATTATCCCGCTGTCTACTTTGCCTCTAACATATCTACCATTAGAAGAAATGACCTATCCCCCTCCTGCCCACTACACTCCACCACACCTACCCTCCACTGTCACCACCATGCCCACCTTCAACCCCACTGACACTGAAGACATATATGCTGGAAAATACGGGTGCTTGGAGAGGCATCCCAAGAGAGCAAAGACTATGCAGATTATGTGGGAGATACATTGAGACGGCCAGACACCTTTTAACCCAATGTGAGGAATTAGGGGTTGCATACAAGCAAGCATATGAAAAATACAGCAATTCCAATACTGACTTGTCTTGCAGTGAGTTGTTTGCAGCCAAGTCATCAGTTTTAAGTAATGCAGCGTTCCATGTGTGAGAGATAATCATCAAAAGAATAGCCAAAATGGAGGACATTAATGGAAAGTGATTTTGAGTTTGTTTTACATGGTGAATGGTATATTTTTGTTTATTAATATTAATAGGATTGTAACAATTTTTATATGTTTTAAGATGAAAATGTGCAAAAGTGTATATTCTTATTTTTACAAGTTGTATTATGTGTGGCCAGTGTGAAAAAGATGCTAGTCATCTAAAATCGCACTATAAATAAATAAATAAATAAATAAGACATATATTCCCTTCACCTTGCAGTGAACCCTTTTTGTGCCCTCGCTGACCCTTTCTCCCCTCAACTAGTGAAACGTATAACACCCACAGTTTTCCTGTACCTTACGCCCCTTGATACATCCACTTTCCCTTCATCTTACAAATTGATCAATGTCATCCCATTTTAAAGAAAACCATCCTTGACCCTAACAATCCTGTCAATTTTCACCCTACTTACCTTTTTCCTCCATACTCCAAAATCCTGGAAACAATTTTATTTAACTGATTCTCCAAACATCTGTATACGCAAAGATTTTGAGACCCACTGCAATCTGGCTTCACTCTACCAAAACAACCCTTCTCAATTTAAAAAACTTCATTTCCTCCTCTCGTCATGCCAGCCTGTCTTCTATCATCATCGTTTATTGACCTCTCTGTGGCCTTTGATACTGGCAACATGTTAAGAAAGGGAAAGGAGGATCTGTAGCCTGCGCCAGAGTGGTTTGAAGTTTAGGGAAATGGAGGCTCTGGCTGGGACTACATAACTCAGCCATCTGAGGGCTAAAGTCACGTGCTGCTCAACATTGATAAGCAGGTGGTGTGCTTCAGCTGGTGCTTGTGATTGCACCTGGAAGCACATGCATGCCATGCTCTCAGCCACCACGAGGATTTTGCAACCTTAGAACGCTGGGCTGGCGTTCTTCATCCAGACCACAGCAAAGGATTTAGGCCGTGGCAGTGTGCATTCAGGCTGCCAGGCTGCCGTGGTGATTGTGCACTCTTGCTTGAATAAGCAGAAGACAACACTTCTTTAGTTCCCGGGACACAGCAGTGACTGTAGAGCGCAAAACTTGAGTTGGGTAATCAGCAGGAGGTGGTGGTGGTATGGCCTCTAGCTGCTCAACACCGGTTCATCCATGCCCCTGAACTCGCTCGTGGGTTGGAGGGCCTCAGCTAATGGGCATTTCACACACAGTGCACGTTATAATTTCTAAATGTAACAGGGGGCTTATGACCACCGTGTTCTGATTTCTATTGCAGCAAAGGCTTAATGTTTGAAATGTTAGTAACTGTAGATCATACGAGGAGTGTGGAAATTACTGTGCTAGGGTGGGAGCACATAGGATGTATTTGGCAACAGGGGGGATGTGGGGTGCAAGTGTTTGGGAAATGAGCAGGACATTGATGGAACAGCAGTGAAAAAAGGAAGTCATGTGTACTCTAGTTGGGAGGTCTATGTGAATTTGGCTCAAAGAAGAGCATTTTGGTCAAGGTCAAATGAATCACTGTAGAATTCAAAGACATACATCGGGTGGCTAGATGGCAGGAAGGTCTGTAAATAAGTGAGGCAACAGGGCAAAAGTGTGAGACAGGTTTTAAATGTAATTGCATGTCTGTATTCTATGCATTTGGACTACTTTCCCCCTGTCTATCCATTTGCAGCTCCAAACCCTCTTTCTGGATACCCCAACTACCCCATACCTATACACAACATCTGCCTAACCCTCTTCCCCCGATTGATTGCCTGGAGGTGGGGTGCATATTCAAAGTAGGCATCTCTTGCCAACCAAGGTGGGAGGGTTGTGCGCATGCAGATTCCATGGTTGGGTTGAGAATGCGGCTATACGCAGGTCTGACACAACCATTCTGACCACCTAGCCAAACCGTCTATTATCTGGCATTAAAGATAAAGCCCTTGATTGGATATCCACCTTCCTTGCCCCTAGGCACTTCCAAATGCCCTGGAATAAAATTTCCTTCACAGCGACCCCTTTTACTATTGGAAGTTGCCAAGGGTCAGTCCTACATCAGTCCTAGGTCCTCTTCTCTTCACTCTATATACCTCTGTTCTCTGTGCCCTCAGCTCCTCCTGCAGATTCAAATAACAGCTTTTTGCTGATGACACCCAGATATTCTTAGATTTTCTTTATCTATCTAACAAACTAAGAGACAGCATCTCTCACTGTCTCACTGCCATACAATACTGGATGGCATCTCACTCGCTCATGCTCAACTCCATGAAAACCAATGTTATCTCCTTAACTACCCAACACACAATCCCCCACTATCCCCTCTCTTATTTTTCTCTCCTGACTACCATCTTTACTCTCCTTCTGCTCGCAACCTTGGTGTTGTGTTTGATCCACCTCACAACGTTTTGCTCTTTATCTTGAAATCTGCTACGGCTGCCAGACTAAACCTCCTAAATATCAACAAAATACACCATATTCGTCCTTTCAACACTGACAAACACATAATAACCACACTAGTCCTCTCTAAAACTGATTACTGTGCAGGTCTACACTATGGCCTTCCCAACTATGCTTTCTCACCACTGCACAACGTCCTAACCTTTGCTGTCCACACACTTTTCAACCTTCCTCGATTTACCTTCAATTCCTCGTCCCACCACCAAATTCATTGGTGAAATTTAAGAGCTAAATACAAGCTTCTTCTCATCCTCTTCAAAATAATAAATGATCATGTCTCTCCTTACCTAACTGCCCCCCTCCCCACCTACTCTCCCCCACACACTTTAAGATCATCCTCAGCACACCTCCTGGCCGCCACTCCTTCCCTCCCCTGTGCTATTTTTCATTTCCAATCTCTATATATCTTGTCCCTCCCCTACTCACGAACAGACTTCCTCTGCTGCTCCACTCAATTCATTCTCTACCACTCTTTAAATCCAACCCTAAAGTCCTCCTACTGTCAGAAGAGGAATCACCTTTTCACCTATTCTGCCTCTCTCCTGACATATCTACGCAATGCCCACTGTACTTTCCTCTGTCGCCTAAACCTCATAACGTTGCACTTTGTCCACTCTCCTGTACCTGAATGTTATGTATTGTATGGGTACAGAAGAGGAATGGTATTGGCTATAGACTTTTATTCTTTCTAAAAATAAAGAGAAATCCGTATGTGTCCCTAACTTCCAAGAGGGGTTTCCTACCTCAACTAAACACTAAGGATTGCGTCATAATGTGCATGAAATCCATTAGTAGCCTTCTCGGCTGGTCTTGGCGCAAGCACCCTGCCTGAGTCCTTTTCTGGGTTCCCTCCTCCCCGCCGGTTCCATGTGATGTTACCAATATGTATTTCAATGAATGAAATATTACAGGAAAAAAAATATCCATTTCTTTTTAAATTTGGCGCCCCAACACCCCATTTCCCCATGCTTGTAACCCCACCCTAAACCACCCCTACAACTTTTAACCCTTTACCCCAACTCCTATAGATTTATTTTTCTGTATTTATTCGTTAATATTTCATTCGTTATTTACATTTTGGTAACATCACTGGATACCTTCCCTGACCTCCCCCCAGGCCGCCCAACCCTCATTGTTTCCCCAGACTCCATTGAACCTTGTGTTAATTACTTGATACCAAGGAGGGGCCTGCTTCCCGCTTTCTATGCTAAGACTGTCCTCATGGTAAGGTGTGGAGCGCCTGCTCTTTGTGTCAGGATTCTTGATTTTAAATATGCCATTAGTAGCCTTCTAGGCTTGTCTTGGCCCCGGCTCCCTGCCTGAGCCCTTTTCCGGGTTCCCTCTTCCCCGCCCTACTCAAATCCTACCCGATCCGTGATTGGTACAACCAGGCTCCATTTAAACGTGTGTTAATTACTGGATACCAAGGAGTGGCCCGCTTTCTATGCTGCACACATCCTCGTGGTAAGGGGTGGAACTTCTGCTCTGTGTGCCAGGATTCTTGATTTAAATAATCCCTTAGTAGCCTTCTCGGCTTTTCTTGGCCCTGGCTCTCTGAGCCCTTTTCTGAGCTCCCTCCTGCCCGCCCTCCTCCCAGACCGCCCTGATCCCTGATTGGTTTATTTGCCCCTTAAGTCAAGACCCTAGGGTAGCACCCTGCCCATGCAGCCTCCCTACGGCCAAGGGCCCCGAGGCAAAGGGCAGCTCCCACTGTTGCAGTTCCACAGGGTGTTTGCCAGTGTTCGCCATGGGAGCATGCAGCACAGCTGTCAATCAGCAGCGACTGACAATGTAAGAAAGGTGCGGGCAGGGGGAACAGCCATTACTGCTCCCTGTTTAACTGTCCCTAGTGTCTTGTTACGTCTATTATCTAACACTGCAGTCTACTGCACTTGGCAGTTATATGATATCCTTATCTGGCATCAGTGATTTGACTTAATTAGCCTGTATGTCTTTTCATCCCTTCTAGGAAAGTTGAAGATGTATGTTCTTGCATTTGCTGCTTTGTTTACAAGTTAGGCTTTTCCCCTCTTTTCTAGGACAGTTGAAGCTGTGTGCTCTTGCATTTGCTGCTGTTTTTATAACTAGGCTTTTCCCTCTTTTTTAGGAAAGTCAAATCTGTTTGTTCTTGCATTTGCTGCTGTGTGTAATAATTAGGTTTTACCCTCTATCCCTCTATCTAGGTTCTTTCTGCTATATGTTGTAACCTAGGCCTTTTTTTCCCTCCTGGACACTTGACTCTAGATTTTGTCAGTGCTGGTTGTAGCTGGTGTCGTGCTCTGCAGTATCTCCCTCTCTCCCCCTTCCTTCTCTCTGCACTCTCCCTCAATGGTTCTCTCAATCTCCCCTATCTTTTCTAATTGCTTTTCTATCTTCTATCCTATCCCTCTGACGAGGTATGGAAGGAAAAGGCTCAAGAAAGATATCCAATTCTACAATCCAGGCCTGCCAATCACTGACACCTATGTCAATGCTTCTTCCATGCAGACTTTTACTGACATCCTCTTTGCCATCCCTTTGCCGGACCTTTGGATTCCCCTTATGGTCTCTGTGCTCTCCCCTTCTTCTTCCTCTCCCATTAATGGTGGCAACCATTGGGAGGAACTCTTGCCATACTTCCTGTCCTCTGGGGTCATCATTAATGTCTACCTATATGGCACTGTCATGGTCCTGCGCTCTCAGCCTACCCTCCTCCTTCCTGATAGGCGTCTTCCCTCTCTCATCAACTTCCTCCCCTCTCATGCCACTCCTCTTTCCGTCAACCCTTGGGCCCCTCTGCCACCTCTGTTGGCTGTACCACACTCCTCCAACCTTCCTCGGAAGACCTTCAAAAGTGGCCACATGCTCCACTTAGCTACCTGGAACTCTCGCTCTGCTGTAAAACACTCCTCCAACATCTGCCACCTCCTTGAAGGCCTCAACCTAGATATCCTCGCTCACACCGAGACATGGTTCACTGCTAGCTCTGTCACTAGTTTGTACACTCTCCTCCATGTGGGGTGCAAGATTCTCTCTAAGCCCAGGCCTAGCAAGCCCTGGGGGGGGTGGGAGTTGCCCTGATCTTCGCTGAGTGGATCCCTGTGTTAAGGATGGCACTCCGTCAAGAGTGGCACAGTGCCCCCAGGTAGGGCTTGGGTGGCTGTGTTGATGCAAGGTGACAGATAAGTACACACACAGCAGGAAACTCATCAAGAAAGAAAAGTAGGCAACTGTAGTTGTGAACAGAAAGGGGCAGGAAATACAAACAAACTGGATTCCTTCTTGGGGTGTATGCAGATATGGAAAAAGAGTGTTCCACTGACCTTTGGAAACTCCATCCTTCTGCACTGATTACTATTACAGAGGCCCATTCTGTCTGCTCATGGCTGGGAACAACAGCTGTGGGTGTCTGTTAAACAGAAAACGCGACAAGGGAAGGGGCAGAGGTTGCCTGCCGGAAACCAACAGTCAAGCTCTGTACAAAGGATCAACATAAGACACAAGAGAGACAAGAACAGAAATAACCAGGGACAAGGAAGTCTAAGAGAAATCTTGGAGAAGGGAATGAAGGAAGAAAAAGTACAATAGAAATGGGTAAACTAAAAGGGAGGACAGAGGAGTCAAGGAAGAGAAGGACAGGGATCAAGAGCCAGGGGTTGCAAACAAGGAAGAGAGCAAGGGAGCAGCAGCCAGGAAAGAGGGGGGCTGCAAACAAGGAAGCAGGGCTGCAGTACCAAATGGTACAAGGTACAGAAAAACTGTAGTGGATTGGAGAGGACTGTAGTAGGCTGCTAGGCAGAGAGTCAAGAGGAGCAGGACTGAGAGCTGTAGGAGGCGGCAGACAGAGAGCACAGAGGAGTAGGGCAGCAAGGAGTGAACCCAAAGGAACAGGGCGTAGAGGCAGAGAGACCCGAGGGTCAGGGCTGAAAGCAGACAAGAGTAGCAGGCTGCAAGGCAGGGAGCCCAGCGGAGCGGAGCAGCAAGGAGCAAGCTCAGATGAGCAGAACAGCGAGGCAGGGAGCCCGGAAGGCTATGGCTGTAGGCAGCGGAGTGTAACAGGTTGCAAGGCAGGAAGCCCAGAGGAGCAGGGCTGTGAGGCAGGGAGCCCAAAAGGCTAGGGCTGTAGGCAGCAGGCTGTAGCAGGCTGCAAGGCAGGAAGCCCAGAGGAGCAGGGCTGTGAGGCAGGGAGCCCAAAAGGCTAGGGCTGTAGGCAGCAGGGTGTAGCAGGCTGCAAGGCAGGAAGCCCAGAGGAGCAGGGCTGTGAGGCAGGGAGCCCAAAAGGCTAGGGCTGTAGGCAGCAGGGTGTAGCAGGCTGCAAGGCAGGAAGCCCAGCGGAGCAGGGCTGTGAGGCAGGGAGCCCAAAAGGCTAGGGCTGTAGGCAGCAGGGTGTAGCAGGCTGCAAGGCAGGAAGCCCAGAAAGAGCACTGGAACAAAAGCAGAAAAATGCAGCAGCAGGAACAGCATACAAATTTGAGACAAGAGACAAAAGGCAAAAAGGGGCTGGGAGGACTTTTGATGCAAGAGACTGAGCTCCTCCAGGCAGCTGCTTAAATACCGCCCTGCCCTGTACTGAGGCAGGATAATTGGCAGCACCTGGAGCAGCACACCTGAATACAATCTGCCTCCTCCCTCTCTGGTCCTGAGATGGTGGAAGCAGCACTGATCCCTAGGGCTTCTGGGGATTGTGGTTCCAATGCTGACGAATGGGAATGGCCAGGAATTGATAGCTGTAGCAAGGTGCATTGTGGTACATGTAGTTAGTTGAGTTATATAAGAAGGCACCAAAGTCACGCAAATGGGAATTAAGTACCAAAGTGTGAATAGGGGTTGTTCCAAAAGTATTCTGAAGATAAATGAATAACAAATAGTCCATGATGGTTGCCAATGTGTGCGCCCATGGCACAGGCATGACACCCTGCTACTTTCATTCCCACACAGGCCTACTTCTCTTTCGAATGCCTTGTCTGCAGACTTGTCTCCTGTCCTCTCTCTGACTCTGGCCACCATCTACAGGCCCTCTGGCCAGGTCTCCCACTTCCTCTCTGAATGGGCTGACTTCACATCTTCTCTCCTTGCCTCCTCCCCCAAGCTTCTCCTCCTCAGAGATTTCAATATTCACCTCAACTCCCATGGTGCAGCCTCTGGATCTTCCGCAGCCTCTGTGACTCTCTTTTCATTTCAATTCTTCCCTCTGTGCCGACACATTCAGCCGGTCTCACTTTGGATGCTCTCAACTTTCAAACATCCCCATCTACTACCCTCTCAATACTCCTCTTTGCTGGTCTGATCATGCGCTCCTGTTTTCTTACCTGGACCTCCTGCGTTCCCTCTGCTAAGTACCCACCTGCACTGCCCGCCTCCTTCTTGATCTTTCGACCTATGAAGCGAATGTCAGTTGACACTTCTGCTGCCACCTTCACTCCCCCTACTACTCCTGCCACTGACTCTCACTCTGACACAGCCCTTACTAACCTTCATCTCTCCATGTCCAACACTCAGGACATCCTTGCCGCTGTCATGAGGATCTGCATGAAACCAGCCGTGGAGCAGACCCCCTCCTTCACCAGAGGAGCAGGAGCTCCCCCGGACCCTGCAGGAGCAGTGGTCTCCCTTTCCTGGATCCATCCTGAATTGCCCTCGAATTCGGGTAAGAATCATTATTCCGTGCGAGATTCGTTTTTTCTCGCTGCTAATTGCACCAGTGATCCGCCGACCTGCAAGAATATCTACACAGCCTGCATGTTTTAAACTTGATGCCAACAGCTGCTGTGTTTGCCCCTGCCACCATTAGCCACCACAAGGTTTTTACACTTCCAAGATGGCCGCCCGCCATGTCTCAAGGAACCCCAGTGCCTAACTGAGCACATCCGACTGTCCTCGCATCCGATTGGCCATTGAGCCACCTTAAGCAGCCTATCGCCAGCCGGTAGGCGAAGCCGGCCCACTCTCAGCAAGGCCCAGGATAATAAGGCCAATACCTGTCTTCACCTGTCCCAGCCTTCCTCGCCGTTCGCCCGGACCCCCTGCCGGATTCCAGACCAACCTCAACGGTAAACGCCACTTCGCTTTTAAATTGAACTGCCTAGACTCTGGAAAAGGCTCTGTTACCACAAGCTACTTATTGCCACTCTCGTGCACTCAGGCCTTATTGCATGCTGTAACTGTGCCCAAAGTTGCTGCCATTTCCAGTACATAGGTGCTCAGTCGTATTTAGACTATTGTGTCGCTAGTCATCCCTGTAACATATAACTGCACTGTGCCTCACTGCTGCTCGGCTACCCTATGCAATTCTAGTTGCCATTTTTAACCGCATTGTGACCATCTGCTCTGTTCTGCTGATCTGCCCACCAATTGCCTCTAGATCTGTTGACCTGGAATCCAATGTGTCCCCATCAACATACTTTTATAGCCACTAAACTCAATGTTGTGCTTAATCTGCTCTAAGTGCTATTCTGAAGTTAGGGGTTATTCTGATTCTAGGTGTTATCTTGAACTAAGTGTTACTCTGAACCTAGGTGCTATTCCCATTCCAGGCGCTATTCTGAATACATGCTACTCTGATCCAAGATGTTAATTGGTACACTGGCGCAATTCTAAACCTAATGCTGTGCTAATTGACAAACGCTTACTATGACCACTTTGCTTACCTGCACCTGAGTCAGATGCCAATCTGCAACCTTGCGCTACATGGATTAGGTAGGATTCGGCTACTCCAAGCAGGCCGCACTGTCCACTGCTAGATTTCGACCCTAGACAGGACACACACTGCACCTTACCCCCCTCACACAATGTTCCTCCCGGGCCTTTACTCTATACTACTGAGAACCATTCTCCACATCACCAATTCCGCATGCCTGCCCAGCTCACCCCTTAACTTGACCAGCCTAGGCACCGCATCACCCACCCTCACAGAGCCCAGCACCACAATCATGCTTACCCTACTCGCTCCCCCATGCCTTTCGGACAGGCTGACCAGATTACGATACAGACTTCCCAAAATACACGAGCCTAGAGCCAGGGACTCCACACAATCCATACTCACACACCGAACATCCATTAGCTCCTGCGCTAACCTTACGCTAAAAAAAACCGAACCTAAACCCGTCAACTCCACTACAACCAACAATAGAGCGCTCAGCACAACTACCACCCCCACCCCTGCCAAAGCCAAAACCCTACCTATAAAAGGTGCCCTCATCAACGCACGCTCCATGATTGCCCATGCCACGGACATCGCTGATCTCATTTTAGCTGAAGATCTAGACTTCCTAGCCATAACAGAGTCCTGGCTTCATGCAGCCGCAGGCCCAGCCCTTTCGCTAGCCATCCCCACTGACTACACCATCATCCGAGCGGACAGAACTGAAGCTAAAGGCGGTGGTTTGGCCATCATTGCCAAGACCCACCTTAACATCAGACTCAACTCCGCCACACACCTCCCTTCATGTGAATCACTTACAGCCAAACTACCCATCGCTAACTCCCAAACAATATCCATTCACTTACTATACAGACCGCCCGGACCCCCGGGATCTTTCGAGGAAGACCTCAATGCCATCCTTACCGACAACCTAAAAAACTCCTCACAATGCCTTCTCTTAGGAGACTTCAATTTAGGCTACAAAGACCCCAAAGACAATCAAGCCATTCTCATCAGTAACACCCTGTCTGAACTAGGCTTCACACAAAAAGTAACCAGCCCCACCCATAACAAAGGGAGAACCCTTGATTGGATAGCAGACTATAACTGTGCCGAATCGATCACTAACAACACTCCCCAATCCTGGACCGACCACCACCTCCTCTCCTTCTCACTTGAGGCCTCAAGCCCTACAACCAACATGGCACTAGCCCCAGCCATCCACACGAGAAGCAAAAAAAATATCACCGCAGAAAAACTGATCCCACTCATTCTTCCTGCACTAAGCCAACTCGAAGACTCTAATCCCCATGACCTCGTAGAAGGCTATAACAACACCATGCGCATAGCCTTAGACGCCATTGCACCATTGAAACTTAGAAAATCCAAACCAAAAAAGCACCTCAACCAATGGTTCTCCAGCCATCTTAAAACCCTTAGATTGGAAAAGAGTAAACTGGAACAAGTCTGGAGACAATCTCCGACTGACCACAACAAACTATTGCTTAACAAAATAACGGCCAACTATAAAAAAGAAATCATAGCGGCCAAACAAGAATCCTATAACCTGAGAATCTCCCAATCCAACTCCAGCTCCAGAGAATTATTTACTATCCTGAAAGAATTGGAAACCCCGGTAACAATCCCAGATACTTGTGTTAAAAACAAACAATGGTGCACCAGTGTCCAAAATGCACTAAACAACAAAGTCACTGGCCTTCAAACAAAAATGAAAAATAAGAAAGACTCCCTCACCAATCTTACCAACCCCATCAACGCCCACTCGAGCCCTCCACCCTCACACCACACACCTAACTCTGCTCGCTTCAGCTTTTCCAAAGTCTCTTCCCTCGAAGTAGAAAAAATAATTCTTGGCCTTAAACCCTCCAACTGCAAAGGTGACCTCTGCCCCCCACAAATCATTAAAGACGCGGCACGAGACCTCTCGCCATTCATCACCAGACTCATCAATGCCTCTTTCTCCTCAGGAACAGTCCCCAGTAACCTTAAAGAGTCCTGGGTCCTCCCTCTCCTCAAAAAACCCTCCCTTGACCCGTCCATCCCAACCAACTACAGACCGATTACCACCGTCCCATTCCTGCTCAAGATACTAGACAAGACAGCATACCTGCAAATTCAAAAGTATCTTGAAACAAATCACCTTCTAGGAATAAGACAATCCGGCTTCAGACCCCAACATGGAACTGAAACAGCCCTGATAGATCTGAAAGCCCAAATAGACGACCTTAGAGATAACGGGAAAACTGCATTACTACTCCTGCTAGACCTCTCTGCGGCGTTTGACCTAGTTGACCATAAAATCCTATGTAATCATTTAGACTCAGCTGCCCACTTTTCACAAGAAGCCATCAGTTGGATTGAGTCATTCCTCAACAACAGATCCATGCGAGTCTTCTCCTCCTCTGCCGCCGCCGAACCCATCCCCATTACATGTGGAGTCCCACAGGGCTCGTGCGTCTCCCCCACTCTGTACAACGTGTTCACAAAGCCCCTGTTTGATGATCTAGACGGCCTGGGTATCACCTACACTAACTACGCCGATGATACACAGATCCTCATCTCGTTGACGGGAGATTACAACCAGGATTTGGCCTTGGTGAACAGGGTGTATCTCATCATCCAGGCATGGATGGCTTCGCACAGTCTATGCCTGAATGATGACAAAACTGAACTCATCATCCTTGGTTCTACGTCCAACCTAACCAAACTCGACCACAATTATGCCAACTTCATCATAGATGGGAACCTAATCAAGGTTTCGAAAGAAGTAAAAACCCTAGGAATATACCTCGACTCCTCCCTAACCTTCCACAAACAGGTTAGCTCGATGGCATCCTCTACGGCCTACACATGTAAGCTCATAAGAGCAGCCAAACCCTTCCTCTCCACCCACAGCTGCACTACACTTGCCAGAGCATTGGTATTATCCAAACTGGACTATTGTAACGCCCTCTACATAGGAGCCACCAAACAAATCACCAACAAAATTCAGACGCTACAAAACAACGCCCTTAGGGCAGCACTCAATATTCCCAGGAGGGAACACATTTCCAAAATCAGGAAATCCCATAACTGGCTCAGCACAACAGACAAAATCCTGCTTAAAGTAGCATCGCTCACCCACAAATGCCTGAATAATGCTGCCCCACGCTATCTGGCAGACAGAATATGCAAACACAGCCCCATCAGACCCACCAGAACCTCCAATGCTAATCTGCTCACCGTCCCCAGGTTTAAACGCACTAAAATGGGTGGCAACAGCTTCCAGGTGAAAGCACCCCAACACTGGAACTCCCTACCACCATCGCTCAGAACTCCCCAACCTTACTCACTTTTTAGACGCAACTACATCCATTGGTTAAAGAACACGAACCACTAACACCTCTAACACCACACGGCTGCTCTCCGCGTTGCATGCTTTAAGAGAATCTGTAAATTTGTAATACTAAACTTGTATATATTTGTAATTCTTTAAATACATTTACTGCATTCTCTCCTGCCAAACTGTACACATGTTCCTTCATCGTCACACTGTAATTATGTAATGTAAAGTATAAGCATCCTGTAACCAAGCTTTGAATCACCTTGCTGCTCATGCGCCCTCATACCCTCGGGTCTGGTGCGCAATACAAATGAATAAACTAAACTAAACTAAACAAGCAATGGAATCTATTGCAAATGGTAAATTGACTAGGATGAGCTTAGAGGCTCTCCAGAGGGCTTGTGAAGCCAGGGAGTTAGACTTTGTGCATAAGTCTAGGGCTGAGCTGATAGCTGCCCTGGTGGACTACCAGACTGATTGTGAAACTCGTGAAGAGGGGATGCAACCAATGAGGACTCTACCCCAAGGGTTGCCACTGAATCTGATTCTGGGAATGCCACCATTCCTGCTACCTCTGTTCTGAAACCCAGCAATTCCTTGGAGCTTGAGTTATTAAGGATGAAATTGGCCTCTGAATATCGCAAGTTGGAAATAGGTGCTGATCTTAGGAAAGAGGAGCTGGCACAGCAAGTGGAACTCAAGAATAGGGATCTTGAACTCAAAGACAAGGACACTGAATGTCAGCAAATCGAGTTAGAGAAAGCTTGAGTGGAGACTTCAGCAAAACCAGTTGCGAGTGTCAGGTCCCCAGCCACCAACTTTATGAAAGATTTGGTTGGTGTGTATGCGGAGGGTTCTGATATCCTCCAATGGATTGAAGCATTTGAAATGGCTTGTGCAATTCACAATGTTGATAAGAGAGATTGGGCTAATGTCAGTTAAGCAGAGTGCCTCAAACTGGATATGACTGTATTCTGAAACTCAGTGTGGAAGAAAGTGGTCAGTATGGGTGCATGAAGTCTGCTTTAATTGCCAGGTTTGGCAAGACACCGACCCAATACCTTAAACGGTTCAAGGATTTTAAGAAACAAGAGAATGTGTCTTGGATTGACTGGGTGAGTGCTGTGCACATGAACATGATGGGGTGGATTGATGGTTACAAAGTGAAAACTTTTGTTGGATTGCCTCACCTCTTGTTTTTTGAGCATTTTTTGGAAGCCTGTTCACCGGAGCTACATCAGTATGTTGCTGACCAGAACATTTTGGACACCTTTAAGCTGGCTAGGCTGGCTGACAAGTGGGTCTCCCACCGGGTGTCCGCTAAGGACTCCAGTGGGAAGGACAAGGACAAAGAAAAGGGGGCCTCTCAGAAAGCTGAGGAGTCCCAAAAGCAGTCACAGTCGGGTAAACCAAAGCCTTCCTCTCCGAAGACCCAAAAACCTAGTGGGGATAAGTCTGTTGCAGGTGGGAGTAAGAGTAGTGGTCATCCTGCTG
Organism: Ambystoma mexicanum; assembly: GCF_040938575.1. Classification (NCBI taxonomy): domain Eukaryota; kingdom Metazoa; phylum Chordata; class Amphibia; order Caudata; family Ambystomatidae; genus Ambystoma; species Ambystoma mexicanum. The sequence continues at coordinate 1,161,031,528 of NC_090941.1, read as the reverse complement.
CAAAGCAGGGTCCCAGTGGTTCCAGTACCATACCCCATACTCCTGGCACTTGTTGGGATTGTGGGGCTCTGGATTACCGAAGGGGTGACACCAAGTGTAAGGGTAAGGCACTTGGAGTCCAGGCTTTCAGCATGACATACCCCAACTCCGTACCTGAGTTGAAGGCCACTATCCTCCCCTCCTCCTGGGATCACCTTTGGTGCTCCCGTAGAGATTTTCTTAGTGTCCCTTGGGGCCTGGGACCAGTACGCAGAAGTACTGGTGACTATCCCACAGAACGCTCATATGTTTTTGAGAAGTGTCCTCTTGAATGCCAGCCTTCTACTGGTTTGAGAGACACTGGGGCAAGCATGACAGTGGTGAACAGCACCCTGCTCAAGCCAAAGGGCTATGTAGGTGCTCCTCTGAGAACCACCAGGTTAGCTGGAGGGCCTCCCAAAATTTCCGCCTGTAGCCTTAGTCAACATTACGATTGGAGACAAGACAGCAAAGCTTCCTGTCCTGGTTCAGGACAACGTGACTGCAAACATTTTGTTAGGAAACGATTTGGTCGAGTTGGGGATGTTCACGGATGGTCTACCCATGGCTGCTGTAACGGTCACCCGATCACAAGTCACATAGGGTCCGGCTGTGAGCCCGGTATCCTTGCCGATGGGGAAACCCAAGGCACGAAGGAAACGAAAGACTAGAAGGCCACCTCTGGGGAGGGAGCCCGTGCTCTTCCTGCTGTTCCAACAGCACCAATTGGGATCCATGTCCCGGACGGGCTGGGTCCAGTGGTGAATCCCATCTCAACTCCTGTGGGAGAAGAGCCAGAAGACTTTCCTGTGGGAGAGGCTCTCAACCCGGAGGATTATCCCGACCTTCAATGCTTGTAAACTGAAGGGGAACCCTCCCAGGCAGACTTCTGTAATCGACAGAGAGAGTGCCACTCTCTCTCGAGGGTCTGAGGAAACAGGCCCTGTCCCAGGCACAAGAAGAAGTGCCTAGGACATTCCGGATTTATTGGGGGGGGTGCTCCTTGTTAGTGAGCCCACTAAGCCTGAACCTGGTTTCATCAAAAGGTTGGTGGTACCCCAGGTTTACAGGTCCTTCCTGCTGCAGTTGGCGTATGAGGTGCCCTTAGCTGGTCATCCTGGTACCAAGAAGACTAAGCAGAGGCTCCCTGCCCATTTCTACTGGCCCCGGATGGGAGTAGAAGTGGAGTCCCACTGCAGGATCTGCCCAACTTGTCAGTTGTCTGGCAAGACTGGGGGCAATGTCATTGCCCCACTGCAGCCGCTGCCAGTGGTTGGCACACCGTTTGAGAGGGTGGGCATCAACATTGTCGGTCCCCTTGATCCTCCCACGTCTGGTCGACATCGGTTCATGATATGATCGATATGATATGATATGGCATTTATAACAGGCCTATACACAAGTGTTTCAAGGTGTGATGAAGCAAGGGGGGGACAAAGGGAGGACAGACAACGATCCTACTAGGCCAAGTGTCATTCAGATCATAAAAGATCATCCTCTTCATGGTCGATCATGCCACCAGGTACCCTAAGGCTATACCCCTTCGGACTATTACTGCCAAGGTGGGTGCCAGGGCTCTCTTGTGCATGTTCACCCGTGTTGGATTCCTTAAGGAGGTTGTCTCTGACCGAGGATCCAACTTCATGTCTAGTTACATGAAAACCATGTGGAAAGAGTGTGGTGTAACCTACAAGTTCTCCACCTCTTACCACCCCCAGGCCAATGGTCTGGTTGAGATATTTAATAAAACTCTCAAGGGCATGCTAGGCACTTTGGAAGAGCCCCTAGGGAAGAAGTGGGATCTTCTACTGCCATGCCTGCTGTTTGCATACAGAGAGGTACCTCAAGAGGGTGTTGGTTTCAGCCCCGTTGAGTTACTCTTTGGACATCCCTGGAGGGGGCCCCTTGCCTTAATCAGAGAAGGTTTGGAGGCCACCCCTCCAGGTCCTGCCAAGCAAGTGGGGGACTATGTGTTAGGACTCAGATGGAGGATGACACAGATAATGGGTCAGGCAACAGCGAATCTCAAGGCCAGCCAGGAATTGAACAAATACTGATATGACCTTAAAGCATCGCAAGTGGATTGAACCCCGGGACAGGAGGTCCACATGATGGAGCCTACCACGCCTCGGGCATTGGCAGATAAATGGACTGGACCTTTCAGGATAATCTCCAAGGTGGGCGAGGTCAATTATCTGGTGGACATGGGAGCCTCGGGGTAGCCCCTCAGGTATTCCATGTTAACAGGCTCAAGCCTTTCCACAGGCGAGCTGAAGTCTCATGTCTCTTGCTAGCTTCAGAGCAAGAAGAGGATGAGAGTGAGCCCCTTCCTGATTTGCTGCATAGCATCCCTCAGGATGGCGCTCTGGAGGGAGTACATCTCTCTCCCGATCTGATGACAGAGCAGGGCTTTGCTCCCACAGTATGTCTCTCTGTTTTCACTGACACCAGACCTTACTGTTAGGGAGAATTCTCTGTTTAGGCTGAATTTCCTAACCTAGTGAGTCCCCCAGCAGCTTTGCTGGATTTCTGGAGTTTGTTTTTTTCATCCTGCCAAGAGTGAGACTCTTTTCCTCCCACTCTTGGACATGATTGTGGTTAATTTCTTTGAATGTCCATGTGTTCTATGGGCTATGGGGTCTTTTACTCCATAGGGCCTCATGTGTTTTGCTATGTGTGTTACACCGCACCCTCCGTGCCGTAACACTGGGGTGTCCTAGAGGATCCCCACCATAGACTCCATACCCTGGGACTGACTACTGTCTCCCAGGGCATGTAAAGTCACCATTGGCTTTACTAGACCTAAATTTACTAACAGAACTAGTACAAACCATTCTATTGTGGATGTACTGGTAGGGGTATTTCGATTAGCCCCTGGGTCTGTTGTTCAAGGGGGCACTGTCCCATCCCCCTTGTCGAGTTTTGGCTGGTGGCAGTGGATACTACTTTTTATATTCGACTGCAAATATATCCCTATGGGATTCTTCCCATTGTTCGAGGCTAATACTTTTTCACATTAGTCTCTAACATACCGCCGGTTTATTTGTCTTAAATAAATCCACCGGTTGGTATTTTCTGCCAGAACTCGGTTTTTAAAATGGCGTATGTGTTCGCCTCTGTAACTCCGAACCAAAGGTTGAGCCCTTTGTTCCACTTCTGGCGGGCTTCTGCACAGAAGCCCTCCAGAGTGGTGACATTCTGTCTGGGTACCACAGGGGGTGTGGGGGGGGGGTTTAGGCACCCTGGACTGAGTTGCCTTGCCAACTCAAGTCGCACTCTGGTGTGATTTGCCCGAGTGGTGAGCCGCCCCGCTCACCACTTAGCTTGTTTGATTGACTGCTAGGCTGAATGAATGTGGGTTTTCTGCATAAAAGCAGGGCTTTTGGGACTGGAACTTCGGAAGTCGCCACAGGACCTAAGAATCCGACGAGGTAAAGCAGAGCCGACCTGCAACGACGACACCTCTGGTGGAGCCCTGCTGAACCGACTCACCACTTCCCAACGACAGAGGAGATCTCCCTGCTGGAGAGTCTTCTTACCCTGACTGGTGGGAACAACCAGTCCCTTGCTTTTTCTTCGCTTCCAGGACGTCTAGTGGTCGAATTGCCCGTGCTGAGCACCCCGGCAACCGGATAGCCATTAACCACTGTACCGCGACCAAAAGGTGGTGCCTTGTGATTGAGCATTCCGCGGCTGGTATCTTCCCGGGTGGTGCAACGATCTACAACTTTCCTCGACGATGAGATAATCTCATCTTCTGGCAAAGCCCCGACTTGCATCCACCACCAGGAACAACTGCCCCCGCCGGAGCTCCCTCTTCACTCTCAAGGTACTGTGTCCGTCTGGCTTCCCTTGAAACGGTTAGCCTGAGGTGTCTTAAATCCTTACCTTTCCATTGGGTCGCCTCCAGACCTTCTTAAACTTTTGTTATAAACTGGTCCAACCTTTCTGTGGCATTTTGCTACAAAGACTTGAAGTGCATTTCCACTGTGGTACTTTTGGGACATACCGCCTTGCCTCTCTCCGAGTGGGCCTGGCCTCTGAACTTTGTGATTTACAGTAGACCCTGCCTTGCTCGCCTTGCATTTGTTTCGTAAAAGTGTTGGTAATGAGTTGGTTTTAAACCCTGCCTTTTTCTCTCCCTTTCTAACGAATACTAGAGTGCCATCTAGGTTAAGCACTCACCTCTGTCTGCAAATAAGAGGTGCCGTTGAACCTAGACTTGTCAAAATATTGTTAGGGGATTGATATCTACTTATAGTAACTGTGATTGAAGTGGTTTGCCATATTAGTGCCAGTGTGTTTTCCATAGATGTGTTTTTAAATAAATAATTATATATCTTTACACCCAAGCTCTGATCAGTGTCTGCTTGTTCTACTGTGTAAATTGCCCTATCCTGTATATTCCAAATACGGCCTAACTCGTCTTGAGAGAAGTCTGACTGCTCAGCCACATATACCAGGTAAATCTGGGTGGTGCAGACTGCTACCAATTGGGTTTACTGCTAACTCCTGAAAACTTAAACTTTTTGCAGTGGTCCCAGGGGGAACTGCACAGGTTTCTGCCTAACACTTACACTGTGGTGTAGGCACGAAATTGACACTGGTGACAGTGTGCCTGTCAAAAGCAGGTGCTTCCGTATGTCAGATACCGTTAAGAACCACATCCAGCCTGAGGTCACCAAGATGTTGGATCTGGGTGTTATTGAACCCTCAACCAGTCCCTGGTCCAGTCCAGTGGTCCTTGTCCCCAAGGCAAGTTCCCGGGCAGGTCACAAGGATTGGAACTTCTGTGTGGACTACCAAGAAGTCAATGCCTTCACCAAAACTGACGTGCACCCATTGCCCGGGGCTGATAAGCTCGTGGACAACATAGGTGCTACCAAATTTGTGAGCACCTTTGACCTTACCTCAGGCTATTGGCAAATAGCTCTGACGGCCCATGCCAAGGAAAAGATGGCGTTCTCAACACCTGAGCGACTCTACCAGTTTAGGGTCATGCCTTTTGGGTTGACGATTGCCCCTGCCACCTTCCAGAGATTGGTCAATCATGCACTCAGTGGGCTGGAGGCCTTTTGTGTCGCCTACCTAGACGACATTGCCGTCTACAGTTCTACCTGGGAAGAGCATTTGACACACCTGGATAAGATGTTGCAGGCCTTGAAAAGGGCTAACCTCACTATCAAGGCCACCAACTGCTAGATGGCTCAGGGGAAAGTCACGTATCTTGGTCATGAGGTAGGAGGGTGTCAAATCCAACCTCTCCCCAGTAAGGTACAGGATCTATGTGACTGGGAGACTCCCACTACTCAAACCCAGGTGAGAGCCTTTTTGGGCCTCACTGGGTATTACCACATTTTTGTAACGCTCACCTGGCTCCCACGGAGGCGCTGGTCTAGTCTGGGTTGCTGTGGCCTCTTCAAGCGTGAAGCGCAGAACTCGGACCACCGATTGAACAGGAACCCCAAATCTTACTTGTCTGGCCCGTAGGAATATCCTTCTGCAGATGAGAAAGGGGAATTGACTGTCTGCAGAATAGTGTGATTGCTTCCCCTTTTCCCCCTTCGTTCTTCTCTGACTTCCTCCAAAACCCCCGGTTTAAGCTCACCTTATGGTTTGAAAGGATGAACTCTCCATCCTGCTTCTGGTGCAGGGGAGCGCGTTCATCCAGTTACTTCACTGGTTTTCAGAATGGCGCTGGCAAAATCCACTTGACTTTTCGGAGCGATACGCCGTAAGTATGAAGATTCAAAAGTTCAAGTGTGAGCCTCTTTTAATGTTGTCTTCCTAACCTGTGATCTGTCCTTTATTTCAGATGCAGAACGAAGGCGATGCGTTGAGGGGTTAAATTGCCGACGGTAAAATCAGGTGACTTAGTGATGCGGGCGACCCCTCTAAATGTCTTTATAATTCCCCAGTAATGTCTTTTGTCCTTTCCCCATAGGGGCCGGGGTGCGGTACCTGCCAAAGAAGCGGCGCCGACCCGAAATGTGGAATGGTTCAGCACGAAAAGCCGGTAAGTATTATGGCTGAAAATTCGGCTTTCCTCCTGTGTTCCCTCTGCTCACCTTTTGTCTCTTCTTCTCTCCCCTAGGTGCAGAGATGTGGCGACCGGTGCTGACAGCCGCGACGGAGCCGGGAGATGTCTCGAGGACAGGTGAGTGAAGCGAGGTGCTGCAGCGAGCAACACAATGCTTTTAAATGGAAGTCTCTCTTCAAGAATGCTGGCGTGAAGATTCCGGATGCAGGTAAGAAGTTTGAATAAGTTCTTGGTTTTCACCTTTCTCTTCTCTTCTTTCCTTACAGGTGTTCCAGGTTCGAGGCGGGCGTGGCTGGAGTCTAGGTGCAGGAGCAGACACAGTGAGCGTTCAGCTGCTGGGTTGCAGAACAACGCGAAGCACGTGTGGCTGTCCGGGCGTGGCTTAAATAGCCTTGGAAGAAGTCCCAGGTAAGTATTCTTCCACAGCCCCACCCAAGTAACAAAATAGTTCCTTCAGAAAAATAGTTCCTCCTAAGCCTCATTTGGCTTGGGTCTTCATGCAGCATGGTCTGCATCAGGTGAGTATGCAGCATGGTCTGCATCAGGTAAGTGCACCAAACACTTCCCCTTATGAGCCTGGCACCTATGGCTCCAGGACTGATGTCCAACATGAGCCTGGCACCAAAGGTGCCAGGACAGAGTCCAAAGAGCCCCTATAAGGGGCCGCTGGGCTTTTACCTGGGGGCGTGATGCCTGCTCCCGGGGGTGCTGGGCCTGGCCTGGTGCTCCGGAGGTAGGCATCATGACAATTTTCATGGCAGACTATGGAACCATAGCTGCAACCCTGACAGCTCTGACTTCACCCAAACAGCCTAGGAAGGTTAATTGGACGGAAGACTTTCAGAGGGCCGTTAATGGCTTGAAAGAAAGTCTGTGTAGGGCACCTGTGTTGTGTGCGCCTCATTACAGGAAGCCCTTTTCCTTCAAACTGATGCCTGCGACTCCGGAATTGGAGCTGCCTTGTCCCAGTTAGATGACAAAGGGAGGGAACATCCGATCATATTCATCAGCAGACAACTCAAGGGTAGAGAACTTAGGAGGGCTACTGTTGAAAAGGAATGTTTTAGCATAGTTTGGAGATTAAGGCGTTTTAGGCCCTACTTTACCGGGTCTACCTTCAAGGTCCAAACAGATCATAAGCCCTTGAAGTGGCTTATGCAGTAGAAGGGTGAGAACCCAAAACTGCTCAGGTGGTCCATTAGCCTGCAAGGGCTAGACTTCACCTGAGAGCACAGACCAGGGAAGAGTCACGATAATGCAGATTGCCTTTCCAGAAGGTATGTTGACCATCTGGATGAGGGTGTCTATCTCGTGGGAGATTAGGCACCCTAACCTCAGACTGGGGGGGGGTGGTGACTGTGATGTTGTAAATGCATCGGAGGGACAAGGCCTCCGTATCCTTGTCCTTTTCTGCTTTTTATCATGTGTTCTGCCGTGTTTTCTGCGCAGGAGTTCATGTGGGATTCCTGGCGGTGCAGCTCTCTCCTTTGGTTTTGGTGAACAGACCCATGGGATACCCTTATGGCACCCATGGGTAGGAGTGCAACCCTGTGCCCCTAGTGTATGTTTTCGGGCAACTGAGTGTGGCCCACAGAGCAGGGTACGGGCTGGTGGCAGCTCTGTGCTGAATTAACTGGTGCCCTGAGCGTCCTCCATTTTGGGATGCCCAGGCCCTGTCATTGGAATCGGTAGATTCATGATGGAGACAAGATGACCCCCATGGCCTCTTGTCTTCCATCGCCTGTTACCTTGATCTTCCCGAAGTCCCGGGAAGCCCTGACTCTGTCCCTTCCCCCTGACTGGCTGTTGGGTGGAAGTTCTGTATATGGTAGTGTGGGGAAGTGCTGACCAGAATGGCTGGAGCGGTCCCAACGAACGTATGTTGTGGGTACGCCTGTGGGTGGGACCTGGGTGAATGGAGTGTGTGACGAATACACATTCTATGTTGTGGGTGTCTAGTATCTGGTGTTTGACACAATGACTGAGACAACCCTGCCCAAAACCGGTATGAATGCAGTGCAGAGTGTTGAATGGCCGGGTACTTGTCCCAATACACATAACTTGTTGTGAGTGTCCGCCGTCGCCGACCGTAGCCGCCATGCTCCCGTTTGCCTAAGAACTTAATTTAATCCAAGGACGCTCTCGTCCACATCGTCACTGCTGTATCCTGCTGGAGAAGGCCTGACCATCAACGTGCCAAGGAGCATCCACCGGTGGGTATCCCGCCAATCCAGAACCACAGAGACGCAGACGACTCAACGCCCTTGCTGGGCCACAGTTCTTCAAACTCTTTGCGGTCCAGAACTTTCGACACCGAGGTGCCCCGAAAGCCTCATCCTTGCAGGACATTTATGCTTCCCCGTCAACGAGCATTGCTAGGAATGAAGCTGCCACTTCACTGTCGTAACTCACCATGTTCTCCGTCAGACGTTCGATGTAAAGGGAGGGCACTCAGAAAGGGCCGTTGATTCCCCGCCGAGGAACATTACAACGCCAGGTACTTTGGGGTTGCAGATCTATTGGGAAGTCTATTGTGAAAAATATATGGAGTGGGCTTGTATCTTTATTCTACAGGTTCCACAGGTGGGGGGATCTCCACACAGAGCTGTGTTTAATGCTAGTGACCATTATTCTGCCAATTGTTCAACCATCTTGCTTTCCTTCCTCTCTCTACTGCTGGTTTCCTCTTTGTTGGTCTGTGTGACATTTTGACAGTATAGTTGATGCACTTTAATGAGATCTGATAATATTTGTGATACCACTGTAGAACTGTATATATTTACCATTGTTGATTTTCTGAGCACAAAGTGGGTTGTTGTGATAGTGTACATAACCTTGAATATTAATTATATAAAGACTGTGTTTTAACCGATACAGTGTGCGGACATTCCTTTGTGGGTGCCTGGGGACTACACTGTACTTATGAACCAGCCTGCATCACCTCCTGAGAAGCTAGGCCTTGATTGCTCGACCATGTACCAATATTGAGAATCTTGACTGGGGTCCTCTGTGCCTCTCCTCTACCAAATAGAGAGCGGAAGTACAGACACCCCACTCCAGTCTTTACAGGCAGAGAGTGAGAAAAACGAGTTACAGTTATTGCACAGGGACTACAAGACAAAGATGGTAGGAGAAGGGCTTAATAATAGGAATGAAAGTGACAAGCTAACATAGAGGTCTGTGGGCACAGTGGTGTGTAGCTATATGGGAACAGAGTTTTGTCGGGCTGGGCTATTGGTGAAGAGGTGCATTTTAAGTTGTTTTCCGAAGATCCAGAAGGTGTCCACGGCTCTGAGTGACAAAGGTAGAGTGTTCCAAAGTTTGCTGGCAAACGTGGGGAAACGGCTACCCCCGGCCTTTAGAAGCTTGAATCTAGGAGTGGTGAGGCAGTGCTGATAGGTTGCTCCGGTGGGTCTGGATCGTTGTGTCAGCGTGAAGCTACTGGCCATGTAGGCTGGAGCCATCTGGTGGAAATATTTGTGGACGAGGGTGAGTGACTTGAACATGATACATTCCTGTACTGGGAGCCAGTGTTCCTGGTGACTAGAGGCTGATATGTGCACTGCTCTGGAGACGTTGAGCGCGTTGTTTTGTAGGACCTGCAACGTTCTGATATTCTGTTTCATGGTAAAGAGCATTGCAATACTCGAGGCGCGTGAGGACTAGAGATCTGGCCAGTGTGAGACAGCTATCCAGGGAGAGGAATTTTCTGCAAGCTCTGATGAGGTTGCATGTGTATGCGGTTGCTGAGGTGGTAGAATGTATTTGTTTGTTGAGGTTAAGTGAGGAGTCTAGGTGGAAGCCGAGCCTTTTTGCCTCTGTAGAGACTTTGATTGTGTGTCCATCTATGATGAATGGTTTAAGAGGGGATGGAGATTGGTGATTTTGGGTTGGGAAACGATGATGAGCAGCTTGGTATTGTCATCGTTCAGGCAAATACCGTGTTGTGCCATCCAGTCTTGGATGACTCGGAAGATGGCGTTGAGGGTGGCTGTGTCAGTGTCATGGTCTCCTGAGATGGGTATGAGGAACTTTGTGTCATCTGCCTAGTTGGTGTAGATGACACCCAGGTCTTTCAGGCGGTCAAAGAGTGGCTTTGTGAATATGTTGTACATGGTGGGTGCCACACAGGAGCCTTGTGGCACTCCACAAGTAACTGGGGTGGGGGGTTGCCTCAGCTTTAGGGGAGAAAACATTCATAGTTCTGTCACTGAAGAAAGATTTTATCCAGAGTGTGGCGTTGCGGGAGAAGATCGCTGCTGATGAGAGGTGTTCATAGAGAATATTGTGATCCATCAGATCGTAGGCAGCAGAGAGGTCTAGAAGAAGAAGAAGCACAGCCAGTTTCCCATTGTCTCTCAGTTTGTCCATTTGGATTTTTAAATCCAGTAATACTGTTTCCGTCCCGTGTCTTGAGCGGAAACCTAACTGGCGTTGTTCTCTTCCAAGTAGTTCTGGATCTGTAGGTAAGAATATTTAGGAGAAAGGGAACTGCGGTAATGGGACGGTAGTTAATGGGATTGTTGGGGTCCAGGGTAGGTTTTTTTAAAAGAGGGAGTACAAGCTTTTTTTTTTAGGTCAGATGGTACGCAGTTACCTTTGAAGGAGGCATTAATCAGGTTGGTGATGAAGGTGGCTAGTTGGGGTGGACATTCTTTGATGACTGTAGGTGGGCATAGGTCACCTTGGCATCTGGACGGTTTTAGGTTGCAAATTATTTTCAGAACTTCTGCGATGGAGACCTCAGTGAATTCAAATAAGGGGAGCTCCTTGGGAGAGAGTGGATGTGACAGAAGGTGTGTGGAGCGTATCTAAGTTGTTTATTTTGGCTTTGATGGCAGATTGGAGGTGACTAATTTTGTTTTGGGGGGCATTTTGAATGTTCTCGCACCAGTTTGCATCTTTGTTGCAGCTTTCGGGAGGAGGGATGGGTGTTTCTAACTCCCTGAGGATAAGGAATAGTTCCTTGGTGTTGGAGCTGGCTTTGGCAAATCTATCATTGTAAATATCAGCTTTGGTTCGAAGTATCTTTAGCTTGTAGTCCTTGGAAGCTGTGTCAAAGAGAGTTATTTTATTGGGTGAGGGTATTTTTTGCCAAAGTGCTTCTGCTTCTCTCTTGGTTGTTCTTAAATTTTTGTTGAGGTGGGCGGGTTGTTTGGTTTTGCGAGTCGTGAGCAAACTATTTTATTTATAGCAAATAGTATAGTGTCATTGTAAATTCTGCTTATAGTGGTGGGGTCTGTGGAATCGGCCATGGGCGAAGGTAGCACAGGTTGCAGTAGTGGGAGCAGGTTATTAGCTGTGATGTTTTTTTTCTTTCTAGAGGTAACTACTGGGGCTATGTGGGTGGGGATTTGGGGCTGATCACGGTGTTGATGTTGAATGTGATGCGTTGATGGTCTGTCCATGGGGCAGGGGGAGTTGGAAGTGATGATGTTAGTGCAGTTAATGTCTGCTAACCAGCATAGCGTGCAACCTTTTACATGGGTAGGATCTCGGATTCTGTGAGTTACACCGTGCAATGAAAGAGTATTGGAAAGGGATAGGGCATTGGTGTCCAGGGAGTCATTCATTTCTAGGTTGAAGTCCCCAAGTAGGGTGGCTTGTGATTTGGGTGTGGAATTGGAGGCAAAGACCTGCGTGACCTCAGTCTCGAAGGCATGGGTGGGCCAAGGGGGACAGTAGATTAAGTGTATGTTGAGGGTCCATGCCTTAGGGGAGGGCATTGATGTTGGTGTTGCCTGGGGATGGAGGGAGAAAGCACATGTCGGCATGTGCTTACCTGTTGTCTGATCAGTGGTTCAGGCCCTGGCTCCTCCGAGTCCGAACAGGTACAAACAGGAATTTCGCTTTTATTCATCTGCCCTTCACTTTGGATGCCTGGTCGAGAGACGCCCTTGATCTAAGAGTTAAGATCAGAAAGGAAGAGGCAGGGCTAAAAAGGTGGTTGGGGCTCAGGCCTTGTGATCTAGATCCCCTTGCACCTGCTCGCCAACTGCAAAGGAAAAGAGTCTGGAGGGCTGCTTAAGTAGGGGGAAAGGGTGGCAAAATAGGAAGGAACCAACATTTTAGCAGTGATTGACAGGTGGGTGGGGCTTAGGCCATGTGACCTAGATCCACGTGCACCTGCTCAGCAACTGAAGGGTGTATGAGCCCATGGAGTGAAGGAGAAGGCCAAGAGGTTCACCTGGGCGCTTCTGTGATGCTGGTGATGGGCATGCACTGGGGCGGGAGGCATAGCAGGGTGGAGAGGGCTGCACACTGAGCTTCTCCAGAGGAAGGAGGCATCCTGTTTTGTCACAAAAAAGGAACAGAGCTCTGTCCCTGTACAGAGGTAAGGGGGCACATGTGCAGAAGTCACTCCCACTCAGGAGGATGACGTGGCGGCAAAGTGAGGCCCATGACTTCGAACTGGGTTCCACAGCAGCTGCCTGATGAACAAAGTCACTGATACTCGAAGACACATTGCGATTCATGGGCAACTGTGTCCCTTCGGCTGATGCCCAGGGGCAATTAGTTGCCAGCGTAGAAATAAAGATGGCACAGCGTGGCACAAGCCTTTATTGGCGATGGAAAAAAACAGCCGCTTGGACGCTGGACAGGCAGTAACTGACAATCACGTGTTCGGCCCGCTGCAAAATACAAGGAAGCTACGCTTCAGCCTAGTGCACAGGACATAACATATTGGTCTACTGAAAACCTGGGCAAAGCAAGAAAAGTGCTGCAGCAGCACACTGACCTCACCTGGATGGCACTTATGAGAGACACCATTTATCTTGTCAAACTTTGAGCATCTTATAAAATCACTAACATGCAACTCAAGCAATGCTAGAAAGCTCCAGAAGCTCACCCCCCTCCACACTCGTATAGTTCTTTCTCGTCCTCTTGAATGGGCTGTCCAATCTCACCCCTCCCTATATAGGCTCCATCTCTCCTCTTGCGCCACTTGAACCTGCTCATTTACGCATCACTTATGTGTCGCAGAGACTTTTAAGGTAAGCCTGGTGTGGGCAGAGAGTGCAGCCATTACTGTACCCCATTACAACCCTACCACTCTTATTACCTATTATAAATATAGCCTATTTGTCTGCGGTAATAATATGTTGCATTTTTTCTAATTGTGTAGGGTAGCCGCACTTTGCCTATAGCTCATTTGTGTTGCTCAGCCATATCTCGCACTTACCCTATTATGTGTAAAACCACACCTCTCCGATTAACTAATATGGTAATGGTAATGGCAATGTTTATTTATAAAGCGCCTATACACAGACAAGTGTTTCAAAGCGCTCAAGGAGGCTGGAAAAAACAACAGTCACTCAGAGCCCTTGAATTTCTGAGACGATAATGGTCTGCACAGGCAGATTTAAGTGAATAAAGTACATTTAACAGTTTTGATACAGCAAATGGGCTTGACAGCGATTCTGTGATTTTTTCAAGTGCACATTAAGTGGAGAGACAAGGAAGGACAGACAGAACGATTATCCGGCAGAGCTTTTACACCGATCGTTCAAGTGCAGACAGGACAGGGAGGGGCATGGGACCAAGTGCACCCAGTCAGTAGTGACTGGGGAAGTGCGGAGAGAGAAGCTCTCAAGGTTTTATTGCAAGTGCAGTGAGTGGGTGGGGTGTCAGGCCCTGAGGCAAGTGCAGGTAGAACTGACAGGGGCGCCTGGGTCCTATGAGACTCTGAGGTGCGCCAGACGACCAGCCAGTAAGCTGTGGGGAAAGGAGGGAGAGAAGGAAGAGCAGAGAGCTAGGTTAGCAGGGTAGGGTGAGAGAGAAGGAAGAGGATAAGAGAAAGGTCTTGAGAAGTCTCCGGAACATGAGAATATCAGGCTCAAGACAGAGGGAGGCCGCTGCTTTGAATAAAGATTTCCCTCCAAATCTCTGCTTGGAGAACCTGCTCACTTGCAGAAGGTTGGAGGTAGATGAGTGGAGGGATCGGGAGGGCCAGTATTTAGGAAGGCACCATTGAAGGTAAGTAAGTCCCAGGCCCCAGAAAGCCTTCTGGACAATGCAGAGGGTCTTGAATGTGATCCTTGCAGCCACTGGGAGCTAGTACAGTGATTTCAGCACCAGAGAGATGCGGTCCCTGGGCTTGAGGCCAAGGATAAGTCTTGCAGTTCTGGATGAGTTGCAGAGGGAGCAGGGAAGAAGCAGGGAGGTTGAGGAAGAGGATGTTGCAGCAGTCCAGCCTAGAGAGAACCAGGGCTCTGCGGACAGTGAGAAAAGATAAAGCGCCTCTGAAGAGGTGTAGTTGTAAGTTAGACTTTTTTGAAATGTCAGAAATGTTAGAGGAGAAAGAGAGAGTGGAGTTGAAGATGACCCCAAGGTTTTTGGCCTCAAAGGTGGGGGTGGGCACGGGGCCAAGGTAGCCCGGCCAGAGTGAGAGGGGGAAAGCGGGGGCAGGGGTCCCAATACGAACAATCTCAGTTTTCCTGGCATTGAGACAAAGGTGGTTTGCAGTGCACCATGCTTGGATAGCGGACAGTCAGAAATGAGTGATGAGTAGGAGGCAGCTGAGAGTAGCCTAAAGGATAGTTGGTGTCATCTGCGTAACACTTGAAATTAGAGGTGAAAGTGGCAATCACACATGCCAGAGTGGCCATGTAGACATTGAAAAGCCAGGGGGATAGGTTAGAACCCTGGGGAATGCCGCAGGTTGAGAGGGTGATAGTCGAGAGAAATGCACCAAGTTCGACCTTGGATGGGCGGTTGGAGAGAAAAGAGATTAACCAGGCCAGAGACTGACCTGTGATTCTCAGCGTGCCACAAAACCGTGAGATCAGGATGTTGTGGTTAACCGTGTCAAAAGCGGGGGAGAGATCAAAAGATTTGCACCAGCTAGCCAAATTCTGCTCTTAGCCTATTTGTGCCAGATAGCAAATCTCTGCTGTTAGCCCAATTGTGTCTTGTAGCCACACTCTGCATTTAGCAATTGCACGGACCACCCACGCTTCTCACTTAAATAGAATTGTGAATATTAGCCATGCAGCACTTTTAGATTGTGAAGTTTAGCGACACAGCACTTTTAGATACATTTTTGAAGATTAGCAACGCGTCACACTTAGACTGTGAAGTTTAACCATGCAGCACATTTAGATAGATCTGTGAAGATTGGCCACGCAACACACTTAGAGAGACTGCAATTAAACATGCATATCACTAATTAGATTGTGTTGATTAGCCACATAGAAGAACTTAGAGAGCAGGCAAGGTACTAACCACCCCACCCCTGATTCCTCCACTACACCACCAAACATTGAACACGCCCACTGGGATACCCAACCTATACCACGGTTTTGCAGATTCCTACAGTCCACAAAAAGAAACACTCTTCTGCTGCCCTAAGTAGGAATTACAAGAGAAATGTGTTACAAAGATTTAGAACTCTGCGTAGCAATCCTTAGGCAAGGTACCTCGGACTCAGATTCCCCTGACAACTAAGTCCTGGAATACAATAGGCTTTTTCTGGAGTTATTGAATTACATTGCCACTATGACCTGTGAGAGAGTCAGAGAAAGATCTAATGACCAGAAAAGGTTCTCCGACGCTCTTCAGGATCGTAAAAGAGAAACGAGGAAAGCAGAACGTGACTGGGCGAAGTATCAATCCCGGGCCAATAGAGCCAAATGGAAACGATTAGAAAAGGAGTTCCGCTCAGTGATTCTACTTGCTAAAAAAACTTATTTTGATAACCAAATAACACGGGCTGAAAATAATTCTGGGAAACTTTTCCAAGTTCTCAGGGAACATGAGAAACCTAAGGCTAGGTTGCAAGAATGCTCCTCTCGTACTCTTGATTGCGACGCCATTCAACAAGCATTTGCACAGAAAATAGTCACTGCAAAGGCTCTGATTGCTGATAAGCTGTGCAGCTCGGAGCTGTCTGGTAACTATCCTGATGAAGAAAAAGTCCCTTCGGGTAATACATCTCTTTTCTACTTTTCTGACACATCCACTGAATTCCTGGATAACATTTTGAAAAGAAATGAGGCCCACCACCTGTTTGGGGGACATGCTACCGACTAGAATTATTCTTGCCAATAGGGATTTATGCTTGCTTTTCCTTGTGCGTCTTCCCAACACTAGTCTAAGAGACTGTCAAGTTCTGAATGGCCTAAAGATGGTCTTGGTTACCGATTTACTAAAAGAATCTGGGCTGGACCGTAAAATATATTCGAACTTTAGACCTATCTTGAAAGCCCCTAGGGTGCTGGATAAAGTGGCTGCGTCACAACTGCAGGCCTTTTTGGGGACGTCTGGAGTGCTTCATCACCAGAAGTCGGGCTCCAGAGCCTGCTTTGGGAGGGAAAGTGTCTTGTTGAACATGCAATCAGAGATGCTACGTATTATGGGCGAGTGCAGGGCGGGGCTGCTGATGTTGTGAGATTTGTCAACAGCCTACGACCTTGTCAACCACGATAAACTCTTGATGAACATGAAAGGTGCTGGTATTTATTCACCCGAAGTTATTACCTGGATAAGCTTGTTCTCATCAAACCGAGTCTCTCCGATTGTTTGGGGTAATGTTTTCTCATCTCATCTGTGGAGTACCACAGGGTGCATGCTTGTCTCCCCCCCTCTTTAAGGTGTTCTGTCGCCCTTTCTGTGATCTCCTGGAAGGACTAGGAGTCCACTTTGCCAATTACGCTGATGGCACTCAGCTCATGCACGAGCTGAGCGGCTCTCACACCAGAGATTGTGAGAGGATAAACATGGTATACACCAAAATCCAGAATTGGATGACTAATAATGGCATGTGCCTAAATGCTGGCAAAACCGAGCTTATGCTCTTTGGCTCATCCCAGGTCAGAGCGAAGCTGGATTGTCAGTATTAAGGTTTCATGATCGAGCAACACCTCATTGAGGGGGTGGGCACGGTTAAAAACCTCAGTGTTTCATTCAAATCATCTTTAAACTTGGATGCTCACATTACAAAAGTCTCTAATAAAACGCAATATTTCCTCAGACATTTGAGATTGATTAAGCCTTATGTCTCCAAGGCTAATTGTGCTACATTGGTACGCGCACTTATAGCACCTAGAGTAGATTATTGTAATGTGTTCATGGTCAGCATTGGCACTAACGGTCAGAGACTCTTGCAGGTGCTTAAAAATGATACTGTACGGATAGTGATAGACATGAGCCCATTTCAGCAAACAGAAGGAGTCTACATTGGCTATCTGTGAAAGCACGCATTCAGTTTAAAGTGCTGACCCTGACTCATAAATGTCTTTATTTTAATGCCTCTGTGTACCTGAACGCGGGCCTAACCGCTCACTCCTCAGGGCGAACTACAGGGTCAAGCGATGGGGCGTCCTTGCTGGTACCCCAGCGCAAAAGAACAAGAGGTCTGGGCAGAGCTTTGTCTATGCTTGCAACTAAAAAGTGGAATGAACTCCCCAAGCAACTACAGTTGGATGAAATTTACTGAATTTTAGAAAGAAATTGAAAACCCTTCTATTTGAATAACATGCCTTTCTTGTTCTCTTTTGTCATGGCTTTTTGCCTCTTTATAACTATTAACTTCCTGTTCTCTGCGCCCTAATGCCCGCGCGCTCTGGCACATTATAAATGTATAAATAAATAAATAAATATGTTAACACGCAAGCTCACATCAACAAACCTGGACACTGGACCTTACCTAACAAGCCAGTGCACACAACCTGAAATACCATCCAATGTACACATAGAACACAAAGACACACTCCTACATAACAAGCAGTCACAGAGAAACAACCCAGGTATTGGACCATACACGTACCGATACAACAAGCCAGTTTGCACACCCTGAAATACCATCCAATCTACACATAAAACACACAGACACACTCCCACATAACAAAGAGTCACAGAGAAACAACCCAGGCATTGGACCATACCCAAACCGATACAACAAGCCGGTTTGCACACCCTGAAATACCATCCAATCTACACATAAAACACACAGACACACTGCTACATAACAAACAGTCACATAGAAACAACCCAGGCATTGGACCTTACCCGTATGGATACAATAACCCTGTGCACGCAACCAACCATCGGAAAGCCACCACACATAAGCGCCAGTTTCTCCTGGTTCTGGACCTATCCTATCACTCTTCCCTCGCTAACCAACCTCGTCCTCGTTCTTGCAGAGCCACGTGAGTGCCCGGAGACTGCCCCTGGGTGGTAGCGGTGTGTGGTATAAATCGATATAACATAACTTCTCCTCGTCACTCTAAGGATTTACAGTTCCTTTTTCTTTGGACTTAAGCTTAGAACAGCAGTTGTGTCCACCTTACTTATGAGACCTCCTTTTGACCAGGTGGACATCTGGAAAATATCTGCTTTGTCTCCAAACTTCTAACCAACTAATGCACGTAAATCATCTTATTTCGACCTCGGAAGGATGAAAGTCTGAGTTTGGCCCTGCCGGGATTCAAACCTGCATTGGAAGGCTCTGCACGGATGTCAAAGTGAGCGCTCTACTGGATGTGCTATCTGACAGATGTTGTACAGAACCAGTTGCAACCTTTTGAACCTACACCAATGGTTATCACAGAAGGAGTTCAATTTTGTACATGAGTCCTCCTGCTGTGCTCGTCCATGCCTGTGGTCTATCGTTATTATGAACACAGAAGAAACACAACTCATCCTCTGTCTGGGAAGGACCGGGGTTCTGCAGATAATAGTTCTAGAGATGAGTCGGGTCATTGGATGGATAAAAACAGAGATCATGTCATGTTGACAGCTCGCCTCAGAAGTTATTGCACTTATATTACACAGTGATTGTGTAAAGAGCTGGTTCCCAGACTATGGATCTCATTATAAGGTTGGCGGTGTGGGAAAAGTGGCAGGAAAAGTGGTGGTATTCCATTACAGCCACTTTTCCTGCACCGCCAAACTGCAAGTCTGCTGGTGCAGGATACCTGATTTACCTCCAGCCAAGAGCTGGAGGTAAATCGGGCCCCAACTAGCAAAGAACAGCTGGTAATCCTGGCAAATCTCTCCATGGATTCCTACGGGATTCCATGGAATGGGGAATGACCGCTGTTGCCGGCACCTGTAATATCCTGGGAATTTCAGGATATCAGACGCTGGTAATGGTAGATCCTTTTGCGGGAATCTCGCTGGAATTACCTGCGGGATACTGGAAAAGTCCTAATGACCCTATGGCCCTGTATGACCACTGCCCTGGGTACCTTCCACCTCTCTGTAGCTCAAGTCCATGGCCTGTGACTGCTGATGGACTCTACGCTGTTCATGAATGAATCTTCAGGTCAGTGCATTGGACCTGACCATACATGTTTTATCTCCCAACCCTGCATGGTTCCTTGACTATAGTCTATTCCCTCACAGTGCAATTAATGAATGCATTTATCTTCAGATTTTTGGACTATTGCAACACCATCTGTCTGGGGCTCCCCAAAGTCCTCTTACCTAAACCTCAAATTATCCAATACTGAGCTGCAAGAATAATAACACGATTGGGCCAGAGATGCCATGTTGCACTTGCTTTGCCTGCCTTGCAGTTGCTGCCTATTAATGCAAGTATGTTAATCAACTCATCATGGATAGCATATCAGTCACGTCATCACCAGGGCCATAGTTTACTAGAGGGCATGTGTATACAATGTGTCCCTACTAGAAATCTAAGATATGTGTCCCATCACCTACAGATTGACAGAATATGGCGGCAGGACCTTCTCAATACAAGGTACTACACTCCGGAACTCTATCACTGTGAAGCCGAGACTAATCAAAGTGTGTCTTCTGTTCAGACACAACACTGCAGTTCTGCAATGGGCTAACGGGCAAAAGGCTGGCAGGCGTAGTGGTCCATAGGCTGAGTACCCTGGAATGTGCAAAGAAGACCATTTTCATCAGCTTGTCAGGCTGGTTGAAACCCGGGGCATACTGCAAGGCTCAGTATCCCAGGTTCAAACAACCTTGCAATTTATCCCAGGTGGACTGTCCGCGTGCACCTCTGAAGCGAAGAGAAGGAGTGCCCAGGCAGCAACTATATCCATTGGACCAAGCGTATCACAGGCCGGCGGGATCTGAAATCAGCCATGGTATTTGCCTCCAGCATACAGGCCTGGGACACCTAGGGTCTGATTCACAGAAGCATTTTAAAATGGCGCAATCCCACAAGAAAACGTTCTGTAAATCAGGCCTTGAGTGTAAGCCCCGGATCTGTCTGTTGCCTGGTTCCCTCTGACATCTACGGAGCACCAGGCCCCCCCACCCAGTCCACCCCTTCCTTGCATTTAGCATGGGGACCCTCACCCCCTGCACCCCAGCCAATCCATGGCACTTGCCCTCCTGGCCTCCCCCTTAGCACTCACCTAGCCCCGTGGCCCTCTTCTCCCCTCCCCTTTCTCCACCCCACTTTTTCACTTGCACTCTCTCCTCTTTACTCTGCACTCCCTTTTGCACCCTAGCACTTTGCATTTTGAGCAGATCGGCACTCCCCTACCCACTCTACTTCGCACCTCATGATCCGAATGACACAAGACCTAGTAGGACCATTTTTGTTAACTTTCACCCTTGTCCCCCCATTTCTTTGGCTTGTGGCGCCTTGAAACACCATTTGTTGTAAAAGTGCCTTACAAATATCCAATAAATAACTAAATAAATACTCATGGTCTCGTTTGTCCTGTGTGCACAAGCAGAGATCACTTGCAAATGGCAGAACCACTCCATTGCTGTGAGGCCTTTGGTATAATGGAAGGTAATCCAGGCTCATTCTATAATGCTGAGCTGGTCTTGGTAGATCTCTTTGCATCTTTCAAAGAGAAGGAACTGTTCCAAGTTTGGAAATTGAGAGGAGACTGGCACTGTGCATAAGGGGCGTTTCCTACATTCGGGGGGGTGGGAGGGACTGTGAACCAAAAGTGGTCCTGGGATTCATCTTCAAATTGGCCCCATATTACACACTTTCAGCAAGTGCTGCCCTTTCTCTATGATAACATTTCGAAATAGGTTAGGCTACCACACAAAAAAGGCCCTGAGTGTAGAGGCCTACCTGGAAATCTCCAGAGTTCCTGGCAGGTCAGTCCACCCCCTGCCCAGAGTGCAGAGGGCTACCGGGAAATCTCCATAGTTCCTTGCAGGCCAGTCCACCCCTGCCCAGGTTACAGAGGCCTACTGGGAAATCTCCAGAGTTCCTGGCAGGTCAGTCCACCCCTGCCCAGAGTGTAGAGGCCTACCGGTAAATCTCCAGAGTTCCTGGCAGGGCAGTCCACCCCCTGCACCGGGTGTAGAGGCCTACTGGGAAATCTCCAGAGTTCCTGGCAAGTCAGTCCACCACCTGCTCAGAGTGCAGAGGGCTACCAGGAAATCCTGGCAGGTCAGTCCACCCCTGTCCAGAGTGCAGAGGCCTACCGGGAAATCTCCAGAGTTCCTGGAAGGTCTGTCCACCCCTGCCCAGGGTGCAGAGGGCTACCGGGAAATCTCCAGAGTTCCTGGCAGGTCAGTCCAGCCCCTGCACCGGGCGCAGAGGCCTACCGGAAAATCTCCAGAGTTCCTGGCAGGTCAGACCACCCCTGCCCAAGGTGCAGAGGCCTACCAGGAACTCTACATAGTTCCTACCAGGTCAGTCCACCCCTGCCCAGGGTGCAGAGGGTACTGGGAAATCTCCAGAGTTCCTTGCAGGTCAGTCCACCCCTGCCCAGGGTGCAGAGGCCTACCAGGAAATCTCCAGGATTCCTGGCTGGTCAGTCCACCCCTGCCCAGGGTGCAGAGGCCTACCAGGAAATCTACAGAGTTCCTGGCAGGTCAGTCCACCCCTGCCGAGGGTGCAGAGGTTACCGGGAAATCTCCAGAGTTCCTTGCAGGTCAGTCCACCCTTGCCCAGGGTGCAGAGGCCTACTGGGAAATCTCCGTAGTTCCTTGCAGGCCAGTCGACCCCTGCCCAGGGTGCAGAGGGCTACCGGGAAATCTCCATAGTTCCTTGCAGGCTAGTCCACCCCTGCCCAGGGTGCAAAGGGCTACTGGGAAATCTCCTAGTTCCTTGCAGGACAGTCCACCCCTGCCCAGGGTGCAGAGGCCTACTGGGAAATCTCCAGAGTTCCTGACATGTCGGTCCACCCCTGCCCAGGGTGCAGAGGGTACCAGGAAATCTCCAGAGTTGCTGGCAGGTCAGTCCACCCCTGCCCAGAGTGCAGAGGGCTACTGGGAAATCTCCAGAATTCCTGGCAGGTCAGTCCACCCCTGTCCAGGGTGCAGAGGCCTACCGGGAAATCTCCAGAGTTCCTGGAAGGTCACTCCACCCCTGCCCAGGGTGCAGAGGGCTACCAGCAAATCTCCAGAGTTCCTGACATGTCGGTCCACCCCTGCCCAGGGTGCAGAGGGTACCGGGAAATCTCCAGAGTTGCTGGCAGGTCAGTCCACCCCTGCCCAGGGTGCAGAGGGCTACCGGAAAATATCTAGAGTTCCTGGCAGGTCAGTTCACTCCTGCCCAGAGTGCAGAGGGCTACTGGGAAATATCCAGAGTTCCTGGCAGGTCAGTCCACCCCTGCCCATGGTGCAGAGGGTACCGGGAAATCTCCATAGTTCCTTGCAGGACAGTCCACCCCTGCCCAGGGTGCAGAGGCCTACTGGGAAATCTCCAGAGTTCCTGACATGTCAGTCCACCCCTGCCCATGGTGCAGAGGGTACCGGGAAATCTCCAGAGTTGCTGGCAGGTCAGTCCACCCCTGCTCAGAGTGCAGAGGGCTACCGGGAAATCTGTAGAGTTCCTGGCAGGTCATTTCACCTCTGTCCAGAGTGCAGAGGGCTACCGGGAAATCTCCAGAGTTCCTGGCAGGTCAGTCCACCCCTGCCCAGGGTGCAGAGGCCTACGGAGAAATCTCCAGAGTTCCTGGCAGGTCAGTCCACCGCTTGCAGCGGGCGCAGAGGCCCACCTCTGCCAACATTGTAATTAAAATTCCCAGCCATTCCATTGAAGCAAAGTACACAAATGTGCCTTGTACAAGAGTAATCAGAAGCGCAGGTCGAATAAGAGAACACCATTCCTGCCAACTACGCATTACGTTGTGGCAGTTACATCCACACCTGAAACGATATGATGCGCCAAACCCTTACCTCAATGCCAGGATTTGTCTGCAAGGAGGAGCTGTGGTTTGCCAAGTTTCCCAGAGGCCGGAATGTATGAGTGTTAGGCAAAGATTTGGGGTAGTACCCTTTAGGTGCACTACAATAATCTCAACCTCCTGGCATTAGGACCCAACCTTTGGTATAGGTCTGAACTACACAGGTTGGTAGTGTGGTAGAGCAACCAGGCTTATCTCAAGAGGGGCCAATGTGAGCAGTAGAGTGGTTATACAAAGATTGACAGTGACAAGTATTGAAACAAACACTTAAACTCAGGTTTCTTGATAAAACAATTATTTATTTATTTAGCGATCAGTTGTTTAAGCTTTCTGTAGAAGGGAGCAATATAATAGCAACACACAAATTCTTTCAAAATACTCACTCTTAGTTTCAAAATCAGCAAACACCCATTTGGGATGCCAGACACTTCCTACACCCTCAGGTGGCATCAATAGTTAGCACACTGTGGACATTGATATGCTACTGTTAGCAATTAGAATAGCAATGAGATGTGTTAAAGAAAAGGGATATGAAGAACAAGCAAGAGATCACAAATATTCTTAAACAGGCAAACACGTTTCAACCCTCCCCAGTGTTAGAGGAGAGAGGAATCTTTCAGTGAAATAGGCTAGGCCAAAGTCAATAGGCAGAGGTCTGTAGCTGAAGCACTTCTTGCAGGTAAGTACGAAAAGTCGTTGCACAGAGTTTTAGAAGTCTTTAGTGAAGAAGAAGAATCAATATAGGCCACACGCTGTTAGGCTTGTGAAGAGTAGAAGCACATGTACAACAAGAGGTAAGTTCTCTTAGACTTTACAGTACCTTTAGTTAGAAGAAAATGCATGTTAGGGAGAATTCTCCTTCATGGCTAATTTACCTACCAAGTGAGTCCCTCAGCAGCTTTGTTGGATTTCTGGCGTTTATTTTTTCCACCTGGTAAGAGTGTGAGCCTTTTTCCCACTGTTACTTTTGTTTTGCCATGTGTATTTCTACTTTTTGTGTGATCTTGGGCTCTGAAGCCACACCACTCCACGAGCTCCACTTTTTGTGTGTGTTACACAGCACCTTCAGTGCAGTGACACCGGGTTGTCTTTGAGACTTTCCCACTGACTCCATTTCTCTGGGGCTGACTACTGTCCCCCAGAAACAAGTAAAGTTGCCATTAACTTTATATAGTCACTTTAAACTACAGATCCAGTACACCCCATATTACATGGAGTATTGGAAAGGGTTAATTTCTACCCCTTTTTGTCTGTGGCTCTTGGAGATTTGTTTTGCTCTCTTAAATCTAGACTTGGCTGGTGGCAATGGTATCTACCCTAACTTTTCTACCACGATTATACTGTATAAACGTGGTACTGTTTTAGGCTATTGTATTAGTCTCAAACATAAACCCGCTTGAACAAATACTTCTTGTATTTTACTTTTGGCGACAAACCAGGTTTGCCTTCTTTGTTCACCGACCTTTGGTAGGCTTCTGTCCCGAAGCCCTCCTTTGGCATCTGGGTGTCTAGGTGGGCTGAATGTGAGGGAGGGGTTTAGTCACCCCCTGCACAGGGTCCCCTTGGAGACCCAAGTCGCACTTTGTATCGATTGGCTGAGGTGGTTGTCCGGGCCGGACAAACCCCCTGCTGAGTGATTGACAGCCTGGCTATGTGAATGGGGCTATTTTTTTTGGCATAAAAGGCAGGACTCTTGGGCTGGAAGTCAGTGTCGCCATTGGAACTGCAAGAACCAAAGAGAAGCAGAGAAGAAGGCGGCTGCTGCAACTCCCGAGTCAGGGTGAAGCCCTGCTGCAGTCCTGAGCTATCTACCCTTCAACGACATTGAAGATCCAGTCCGGAGTCTTCTTCCTTTGAGCCTGGTGGTATCAACCAGCTCACCCTCTACAGCCAGAGAATCCTCCTCTTGGTCGAAATTGCTGCACACAGCTGAAGTGGTCTGGATAGCCATCTGAATAGCCTCTCATGTTTTAAAGGAGCACACCTTGTATTCACCATTGCTTTGCTGTGGCTGGCTTCAACCCTGGGTAGTGCAGATCACTCCAGACGTCCTCCTTCTTGTCCCCATGACTGAAGCTCCAGGAACCGTGAGTCTGCAGGAACTACCAGGAACAACTGCCGTGGCACCAGATTTCTTCAACGAATAAGGTACTGTGTCCGACTTCGAAGAATTGGGATGAACCCTTCTTCCTCACCAAAGGATTGTCCTTTTCTTTCTTCCCTCTTATAACTTTTGCTTCCCTTTGTGACACTATCTAAGTAGTCCTGGCAATCTCGAATCGTGAACCGTTCTAACCGTGTGATCCTCGGCAACAGGACTCCTGTTACATTTGACTCTGGCGCAGGCCTATTGAATTTGTATCTACTTGAGAAAGTGTCCTCTGATTCTTTTCGCCTTGACAAAAGTATTGCCTATGATTGTCATCCCCAATTCTCTGGTGTTAATTCATGTGCTAAGTGTGTTTGACTTCGGTTACATTTCTTCCCGCGGGTATGCTTATCTTTCGTAAGACCGAAGTGTCATTGGTGTCAAAAAGTGATCGCAAACGAACCCCCAGTAACGTCTTTGTTCACAACACCGGTTTTCAAATCCCAGTGTACTTACCTTGAATTGTTCTGAACAAGGGGAATTGGTTGTGTGTAGTATATTTGAAGTGTGATTTTATTTTTTATCGAAGTGAAGTATTTTGTGAACAGATGGTTTAAAAATAAATGTACTTATATTTTTTAATCAGAAACCTTGAGTCAGTGTTTGATTGAGTCACATCAATTGCAGTCCTTTGTGTAATCTCTACTACTGCTCATTTGCTCTTGAGATAAATCTGACTGCTCAGCCATTGCTACCACTCTTTCTGTGTAGTACAGGCTTGTACCAAAGGTGAAATTATATTACCACTTGTGGTCTTAATTGTGTGTAGTGGTCCCTAAGGGCACTACATGTGATTATGCCTAACACTGGTGTACAGCGGTGGGATTTTTAAGTATAGTGATTACACTAAGATTGCTGCTATTACCTTGGGTCAACTAACCACAAGGCTAACACCACTAGAGTCTATTAACTGAAGCTACAATGAAGAGAACCTCTTAAACTACACTGCTGAGGTTTTAAGAAGCATGTGTCGAGAACAGAGCCTCTCTGGTAAAGGAAAGAAATCTGAATTGGTTGCTATGTTATTAGGAAAACAAAGTCTGGAGAGTGGGTCAGAAGGGCCTGTCCCCCTCCACCCCCCCTCCAGCACATGTGAATAATGATGTGTCTGATTCTGAGAGTGTTGGATTAGAAGAAGTAGATGAGTCTATGTCAGAAGGCCCTACCACTCCTCTACCTGCCCAGAAACCACAACCTCTGTCCACAGGGACCCCATCAGGTCCTACACTCACTCCTGAATTTATTGCCCTTGAGAAAATGAGACTTGAATTGGAAATGAAACATATTGAGGCACAAACTGCAATGAAACATCAAGAGATAAGGCTCAGGGAAATGGAGATGTCTCATGCTGTAGAGATGAAGAAATTGTCTTTGGAAAATGCTTCTCTCCCAGAATCTTCTAGGTCTTCCAGCCCTAAGAGACCCTGTATGCCAAAGGAAATGATTGGTATAATTGAGACTAAACTTGATGTTTTGGATTGGTTAGCAATGTTTGAGTATATTCATGGGATTCAGGGTATCTCAGGGAATCAGTTGATTCCTTGGCTTTTCTCTAGGCTTCCCCCTGTTGCAAGTGATGCTGTCATGGAGTTGGGGGAGAGGGATAAGCAGGATTATAACTGTGTGAAGCTAGATTTGATAGCTAGGTTTGGGAAGACCCCTTCCCAGTAACTTAGGAGGCTTAGGGCTCTCAATAAGCCTGATGGTACCCCTTGGGCTACCTGGGTGTGTGAATGTTTGAAAAACTTAGATGGTTGGTTAAGGGTTACAAAGTAAACACCTATGAAGGTTTGAGGAATCTTGTTATGTTGGAGTCAATTTTTGATGCCTGCTCTCCTGAGCTTAGACAGCACTTGGCTGATTCAAAGGAGATAGATCCTAAGAAATGAGCTAAGGCTGCTGACTTGTGGGTTGCCATCAGGGCTACTCACAAGGATTCTGGGGCAACTCAGAAGAAGGATGAGGGAAAGCAGCCAAAGAAAGATAACAAGGAGAATTCTCCAGCAACTCCCATCCAAAAGAGGGCCCCAAACATAACCAGGGTAAGCCACAAGGGAAACCGAATCAGGCTAGTGTACCATCTGGTCCCAAACCAGATGAAGGTCAGACAAGCCCCCATTCATTACAGCATTTGGGAAATGCTTTGCTTGTGGGTCAACTGACCATGTGAAAGGGGATCCCAGATGTAAGGGTAAACCTTCAGGGGTCCACACTGTCTCCTTAGCCTTCTCCCAGGTGGAGGAAGTACCTATAGCCAGTGGAAACTTTCAGTTACTAGCTGATGAGCCCCTGTGAATCTCAGCTAGTGTTTCTTTAGATACAACATAACTTAGATGTCTATAACTCAATCCCAGATAATACTAAAGAGTATTACAAAGTTAGTGTTCTTGTGAATGGTCAGGAGACTCCTGCCATCAGAGACACTGGAGCCAGCATAACTGTGGTTGATGAATGTTTTTTCAAAGTGGAGGATGTTGCTAAGGCACCCACACACCTAACTAAATTAGCTGGAGGCCCTGTGCAAATGGTTCCCCAGTTACCAGCTCTCATCCAGTGGAATGACATGACTGTCAGAATACCTGTTAGTGTGAAAATTGACATACCTGGGAGAGTTCTGTTGGGTAATGACCTGAACACTCTTGGAGTTGTGTCTAGTACCCCCAGCCCTCCCAGTAAAAGGAAGCAGGAGCTCACAAGGACTGCAAGGGAGAGAACTTTCAGAAGCTCTCCTTGGGACTTGATAGAAGAAGCTATCACCCCAAGTCCACAGGACATACTTACTGCTATTGCAAGTAACAAGGAGACAAAGGGGAACCCCAAGTCTACCAGCAAGAAAACCTCAAGCATCCCTGTGCCTACATCCCTGTGCCTACATCCCTGTATCACCAAGACTGTCCAAGGTCACACATGTGACTCCTCCACCAGCTGAGGCTGAGTGTGAGGTTCAACCCTGTGTGGTTCCACCAGATACTGAGAACTCAGATCATGAAGAATATCTTAATCTGGTTGGAGATCTTGACCCTGTTGAGCCTCCTGAGCTTCAGTCTTTACTAGCAGAAGGTGGACCCAACAGGGCAGACTTCAGCAGAGGACAAAGAAAGTGTCCTACTCTTGAAGGTCTTTGTCTATTGGCAGCTTCTCAGCTTGATGGGGAAGAGCCTGGGAAGTATAGGTTACACTGGGAAGATGGCCTCTTCTTCGGTGAACCAACTGAGTCAACCCCGCAAAAGACTTGTAGTACCTCTAGTGAACCAATTCCAGTTCCTACAGTTAGCACACGAGATACCTTCGGCTGTTCACTTAAGTTTTAAGAAGACCAAGGAGAGGCTATCTATTTATTTGTACTGGCCTGAGATGGGTTCAGAAGTAGAAAAATTATGTAGGAGCTGTCACACTTGCCAAACCTCTGGCAAGAGTGGAGCCAAGAATGTGGCACCCCTGGTGCCTCTCCCAGTGGTGGGAGTTCCTTTTGAGAGGGTTAGGATTGACATTGTTGGTCCTATTGACCCTCCCACATCTTCAGGTAACAGGTTTATTCTGGTTGTAGTAGACCATGCTACTAGGTATTCTGAAGCAATACCTATTAGAACTGTTACGGCTCAGGCTGTGGCTAAGGCCCTACTTGGTATTTTTACCAGGGTAGCCTTTCCTAAGGAAGTGATATCTGACAGGGGATCAAATTGTATGTCCCACTACATGCGAGCCATGTGGAAAACCTGTGGAGTCACTTACAAGTTCTCTACTGCCTACCACCCACAAACAAATGGATTGGTGGAGAGGTTTAACAGAACTATGAAGAGCATGATAGGTGCTTTAGAAGAACCCCTTAAAAGAAAATGGGACCTTCTACTTCCATGCCTTCTCTTTGCATATAGAGAAGTCCCTCAAGAGGGAGTAGGTTACAGTCTCTTTGAACCTCTCTATGGCCATCCAGTCAGGGCTCCATTGGCCCTGATTAAGGAGGGGTTGGAACGTGCTCCTTCCCCCAAGCCAGTCAGAGTGACTGACTACGTGGTAGGTCTCCGGAGGAGAATGTCACACATGATGGCAGAGGCAAGAGATAACTTGAGGGCTGGTCAAGCTCTGGTCAAACATTGGCATGACCGGAAGGCTAACATGGTTGAGTTTACTCAAGACCAGCTTGTTCTTGTTATGGTGCCCACAAGGCAGAGGGCCTTGCAGGACAAATGGAGAGGACCCTTCAAAGTTGTGGATAAACTTGGAGAGGTGAACTATCTGGTGGACTTAGGCAATCCTAAGGAGGCTCCCAGAGTCTTTCAAACCAACCGTTTGAAGGCTTATGTCTCTAGACCTGAAATTGGAGCTTTGCTTCTAGCTTCAGATCAAGAAGAGGAGGAGAGTGAACCTCTGCCTGACCTCCTTAGAGGCTTACCTTTAGATGAGAAAGTGGAAGGAGTTAATCTCTCTTCCAGTCTAACATCTGACCAGCAGGAGGAGTGCAAATTACTGTTAAATCTGTTTGCCTCCCTTTTCTTACTTTCACCAGGCTTGACCCCTTGGGGCCAGCATGATATCCTCACTGGTGACCGTTTGCCTGTGAAAGGCAGGGGGTACAGAATGTCAGACAATGTAAGAACCCATACAAGGAATGAGGTCAACAAGATGCTTGATCTCAGGGTTATAGAGCCCTCTACTAGCCTATGGTCTAGCCCAGTTGTGCTTGTACCAAAGGCAGGATCCAAAGAGATGAGATTCTGTGTGGACTATAGAGCTCTAAATACAGTCACAAAGACTGATGCCCATCCTTTACCTAGGGCAGATGAGCTGGTGGACAAACTTGGTGCAGCCAAGTACCTCAGCACATGTGTCCTAAGGTCAGGCTATTGGCAAATATATCTGACAGAACATGCCAAGGAGAAGACTGCATTCTCCACCCCAGCAGGCCTCCTCCAGTTTAAGGTAATGTCTTTTGGACTAGAGAAGGCACCTGCTACATTTCAGAGTGTGGTCAATTAAGTTCTGAATGGGATGGAGGACTTCTGCATGGCATACTTGGATGACATTTCAGTGTTCAGCCCTACATGGAAAGAACATATTGATCACCTAGGATATGTTTTGCAGGCGCTTGAACAGGCCCATCTGACCATAAAGACAAGTAAATGTCAAATTGGCCAGAGCAAAGTGGTTTACCTTGGACATGAGGTAGGAGGGGATGATATAAGGCCATTGCCTAGCAAAGTGTAGGCTGTACAAAACTGGGCCACCCCTACTACTCAAACCCAAGTGAGAGCCTTCTTAGGTCTCACTGGGTACTACAGGAACTTCATAGAGAATTATGGGACCATAGCTTCTCCCTTGAATGTTATCTCCTCTCCAAAATTTCCTAAAACGTTCAGACGGAATGAGGAGTGCACTCAAGCTTTTGAAGGCCTGAAGAAAGCCCTTTGTCAAGCTCCAGTCCTAAGAGTTCCTGACTATCACCAACCCTTCATTGTACAAACTGATGCTTCAAATGCAGGTATAGGTGCAGTCCTTAGTCATCTAAATGAGAAAGGTAGGGAACACCCCATTTGTTTCATCAGCAGGAATTTAAAGGATCCTGAGACAAGGTGGCAACAATAGAACGTGAATGTTTTGCTATTGTGTGGGCACTGAAGAGGTTTAGGCCATACTTGTATGGATCTACTTTTATTGTTTTGACTTACCACCAACCCTTGAGATGGCTGATGCAAATGAAAGGGGAAAACCCTAAGCTACTAAAATGGTCAATCTGCCTGCAAGGGTTTGATTTTACCGTTGAGAACAGAGCAGGAAGTCACCACCAAAATGCTGATGTCTCTCTAGAATGTTTATAACCGACGAGAGGTATGAGATTCATCCAGGAGTGGATTAGATCCTCCTGTCCCTTAGTCTGGGGTGGGGGGCAAGTGTAAGGGAGAATTCTCATTTATGGCTGATTTCCCTCACCTAGTGAGTCCCTCAGCAGCTTTGCTGGATTTCTGGGGTTTATTTTTTCCACCTGGTAAGAGTGTGAGCCTTTTTCCCACTCTTACATTTGTTTTGCCATGTGTATTTCTACATTTTGTGTGATATTGGGCTCTGGAGCCACACCACTCCATGAGCCCCACTTTCTGTGTGTGTTGCACAGCAGTTTCAGTGCAGTGACACAGGGTTGTCTTTGAGAATTCCCACTGACTCCATTTTTATGGGGCTGACTACTGCCCCCCAGAGACAGGTAAAGTTGCCATTAACTTTATAATTTCACTTTAAACTACAGCCCCAGTACATCCCATCTTACATGGAATATTGGAATGGGTTAATTCCTACCCCTTGTTGTCTGTGTCTCTTGAAGCTTTATTTTGCTCTCTTAACATTTAGACTTGGCTGGTGGCAGTGGTATCTACCCTAACTTTTCTACCGCGATTATACTATATAAACATGGTACTGTTTTAGGCTATTGTATTAGCCTCAAACATAAACCCGCTTGACGAAATACTTTTTATTTTGGTTCCGGTCGGGTTTAGTCACCATTCCTTCTTGTGTTGTACTTTTCATGCCAAACCAGGTTTGCCTTCTTTGTTCGCCGACCTTTGGCGGTCTTCTGTCCAGAAGCCCTCCTTTGGCGTCTGGGTGCCTAGGTGGGTTTATAGTCATAAAGTAGAATTCAATAAAGTCTAAAGACATAAAGTCGAAAAAATAATGTCGAAAAAAAAAAGTCGAATGTCTTTTTTACTACGTTTTTTATTCAAAATGGGGGGTTCCTCCCAACCTCGCTCCTTTTTCTTTTTTTTTTCTTTTGACCCATTTTTTTACTTGCGGAACCCAAAAAACACATATAAATAAAAAAAGAAAACATTGAAATTTTTTTTTTCGACATTTTGTTTTCGACATTTTTGTAATTCGACTTTATTAATTCGACTTCATGACTGCCCACCATTTAGGTGGGCTGAATGTGAGGGAGTGGTTTAGTCACCCCCTGCACAGGGTCTCCTTGGAGACCCAAGTCGCACTTTGTGTCGATTGGCTGAGGTGGTTGTCCGGGCCGGACAAACCCCTGCTGAGTGATTGACAGCCAGGCTGTGTGAATGGGGGATTTTGGCATAAAAGACAGGACTCTTGGGCTGGAAGTCAGAGTCACCACTGGAACTGCAAGAATGGAAGAGAAGAGGAGAAGAAGACAGCTGCTGCAACTCCCGAGTCCGGTGAAACCCTGCTGCAGTCCTGAGCTATCTACCCTTCAACGACAGAGAAGATCCAGTCCGGAGTCTTCTTCCCTTGAGCCTGGTGGGATCAACCAGCTCACCCTCTACAGCTAGAGAATCCTCTTCTTGGTAGAAATCGATGCACACAGCTGTAGTGGTCCCGATAGCCATCTGAAAATACTCTCCTGTTTTAAAGGAGCGCACCTTTTATTTACCGTTGCTTTGCTGCTGCTGGCTTCATCCCTGGGAAGAGCAGATTGCTCCAGACATCCTCTTTCTTGTCCCCATGACTGATGCTCCAGGAACCGTGAGTCTCCAGGAAGTACCAGGTACAACTGCCATGGCACCAGCTTTCTTCAACGAATAAAGTACTGTGTCCGTCTTCGAGGATTCGCAGTGAACCCTTCTTCCTCACCAAAGGCTTGTCCTTTTCTTTCTTCCCTCTTATAACTTTTGGTTCCCTTTGTGACAATATCTAAGTACTCCTGGAAATCTCGACTTGTGAACAGTTCTAACCGTGTGATCCTCGGCAACAGGACTCCTGTTACAATTGACACTGGTGAAGGCCTATTGACTTTTTATCTACTTGAGAAAGTGTCCTCTGATTCTATTCGCCTTGACAAAAGTATTGCCTATGATTGTCATCCCCAATTCTCTGGTGTTAATTCAAGTGCTAAGTGTGTTTGACTTCGGTTACGAAATCTTTCGTAAGACCGAACTGTCATTACTGTCAAAAAGTGATCGCGTATGAACCCCCGGTAACGTCTTTGTTTCACAACACCAGTCTGTCAAATCCCAATGTACTTACCTTGAATTGTTCTGCAAAAGGGGAATTGGTTGTGTGTAGTATATTTAAAGTGTGGGTTTATTTTTATAGAAGTGAATTGTTTTGTGAACAGATGGTTTAAAAACAAATGTACTTATATTTTTTAAACAGTAACCTTGAGTCAGTGTTTGCTTGGGTCACAGTAATTGTAGTCCTTTGTGTAATCTCTACTACTGCTCATTTGCTCTTGAGATAAGTCTGGCTGCTCAGCCATTGCTACCACTCTTTCTGTGTAGTACAGGCTTGTACCAAAGGTGAAAATGTATTACCACTTGTGGTCTTAATTGTGTGCAGTGGTCTCTAAGGGCACTGCATATGATTCTGCCTAACAATGTAGCAGACAACTTCTGTTCCTGTGGAGCTCTGCAGATCCTGGTGTTCCTGGTCCTCAGTCGTGGGGCCAAGAGGGAGGACTTCTGGGGACACCGACACTGCAATGGGATGGTTACCGACAGCAACTAGCAATCTTCAAACTAGTGGCAATTCAGTGTTTCAGCTCCTCGTGTCCATCTCAAACAGCACCACCGGGGATCCTGGCTGTCGAGATCGGCTTTCCTTGCATCTGGGGTATAGCACTCAGTTGTGGTGGCTCAGGCTTGGTCAGTCTTGCTTTTTGGTCTGGAGGATCCTCCTGGTATATAGAAGGAGCCAAGTACCCCCACCTCAATCGACCCGCCCCTTTTACCTGTATGCTGGAAACCAGAGTATGTGATGTATACATAACAGATGAATCATCAAAGAGCAGAATATGGACTCAGTCCAGTGCCAGTGAAAGGGCCAGTACCTAAGTGAATCTGGGAGCCAAGGCAACCATTAAGAAAACCTTATCTACATACAAAGAAATATGATGGCCATCTGAAAAAGATCCCTGAAGAAGCAGAACCAATAAACGGCAAGGATGAATGGTAATATTATTAGCCATTGCCAAGTATATGTTATAAGGAGCTGAAGATGAAGTACAGAAAAAGATGGAGTGATCAGAGAATGTGGATATTCTATAAGGCATCAAGAAAGCAACAAGGATAAGTGACATCTTGGGCTCAAGGTGAAGAAACTTTTGCCACAGAAACAGATGAAGATATTAAATTACAAGTGTACAGATGCAGAAGAAACGCAAGCAGCAAAGTAATCGTAAAGCTAGCTCTAAGCTTATAGTAGATTGTGGCAAGTGGCAATGTATACATACATAGGAATGAGAGAATTATGGATGTTTCCACTAAACGTATTAAAGCGGGTTCGTGTTAGCAAAAAGGGCCTCAGTACAGTATGTCACAGTTAAAAAGCAGACACTGGATTACAGAAGCGGGGCTCAGAAATGCGAGGTTGGATGAGCTCCAAGAAGCCAAGGTCTTATCAAACTGGAGTAAACTGACTTTGGATACAAAATTGTGTGAAAGAACTGTTGGATGTCTTAACCCACTCATCCAAGCCCTGCAACATCACTAGGCATTGCTGGCAGCAGAAACATCATAATCGCCACTGGAAAGCATGCTGCTCGCTAGAAATGACCAGAAAATGCGCAGTGAAAACCTGAAAAATAGGCTGCCATCCACTTTTGCCTATCTTAGTGAGCACAGGAGATCAATGCCAAACACCACCATTGGGCTACCCACAAAGCAGCCTGAAACCACTTGGAAATAGCAATGCTGATTGCCAAAAGAAACACAGAGCTGTTTGGGAGTCCGTTTTCTTGATTGTCAAAAATGTGCTAAAATCATGGCTGACAAATCACCTAAAAGATCCAACCTCTTTGTTGGGTGTTCCACATTACTCTACTGCAAGAATCCACATCAATACAATTTCAGCAAGATTCCTATGCTATCAGAGCAAAATCCTATTTTAAAGATACTGATGCAAAGACAGCTATCAAAATGGGTGTAGTACTGTTACTCGCCTCTGTCAGGTGCTGGTGATTTATAATTCTAACAGGAGAACTGGTGTTTCAGAAGTGAAATATGCCAAAGAAGAGAATTCCATCAAAATGCCATATAGAGCGCCACACATTGATTTAATGTGGAAAAAGACTTGATTTAAGATATGTTGCTTATTTTAAGTTTATACATGTAATATTTTTTCACAAGGAAGTATGTTACAATTGATCAGAAAGTAACTTGATGCAGTTAAAACTTCAAGAGGCCTTCTGTCCATGAGAACCCTTCACACTTGGGCCTTCCCAAGGGAGGAGATTCCTCTGCTGTTAGGAGGAAAGAGACAACAGAGTCTTTCAACTGAACAG
This sequence comes from Ambystoma mexicanum, assembly GCF_040938575.1. Classification (NCBI taxonomy): domain Eukaryota; kingdom Metazoa; phylum Chordata; class Amphibia; order Caudata; family Ambystomatidae; genus Ambystoma; species Ambystoma mexicanum. The sequence continues at coordinate 1,160,996,012 of NC_090941.1, read as the reverse complement.
AAAATGCTAATTTGGGTGTGACTGGTCAACAACTGCTCTGCCAGGAAGAAGGACATGTGACCCTCTCAGTCAACCAGCTCTGGGGGCGGTCCAGACTGGGATGTGGATTTAACATTGCACCAAATATATGTTTAAGGAAAATGCTTCTAAAATATTGTAGCAAGCTGACAAAAATGTACAACTTTCAGATTGTGACAATGAACAATTCACCCACAATTTAAGACTAAGCTGGATGCCGTGTGATGTTCTTAGACCAAACCCCGGAATTATTAATATCATAGCTGCAGTGTTGTTGCTATGAACCTAAGAACTTACAGTAATATTTCCAGAGAGGAGCTGCATGCAAGCATCAAATTTGGTGCAGAACCAATATTGGGAAACTCACCAAAAGTGCAAATAAGTTGTCATTTCGGAACTAAAGCTCATAGGAACATGGGACTTATACAGAGACATGCCTTAATTAATCTGTGGTGTGTATATGTATTATGAACATCTTGTGTATCTGGGAAATATGTTTTTTTTGGGTAGAATTGATGTACTCTGTAAAAGCAAATGGGGGTTTCTTCCCTAGAGGGTAAATGGCACCATCATGATGACACCTCATGACATTCTGATCCTTTCTCCAGTCAAAAGACAGAGAATCCTTTAACCTATCAAATCCTTAGAGGGTTGGACATGTAGAATCATCCTACCCACCCCTTTGGAAACACATAAATAGGAACTGCTGAGACCCAGATAAAACACTCTTATCCACTCTTCAACCAATTTCTTGCAAACCACTCTGCCGGAAGACTCCAGAATCCAGATCTAGATCCAGAGACCAGAACTCTAGAACCCAAACTCTAGAACCTTGAAGCAGAGAGGCTTAAACCAAAAGCTGAATTCTTCCCAGCAGGCCTTCAGAATTTTTTGCAACCTGATTCTAACCCCTAAATTTCCACGGGGCCTAACCAAACCATTCAACAGCCGGGCCATGCTGTTTGCTTCTAGCTAAGAACCCGGTGCTAGAAACCAGATCCAGACCCAGAAAGCAGTGCTGTAATCCAAAACCTGTCAGATCCAGTTCAAGAGGCCGCAGACCGCCGTGCAGTGCTGAACTCAGAACCCATAGGGCCTGGACCATCCGGTGGCGAGAGTGAAGACAAACCCCTTGACCAGATCTTTGACGAGGCCCATCCCATTCCAAAGCTAGGAGTGAGTATCTAGTCTAGAACTGTCCATAACTCTTAGTTTAAACTAATCCTCTTCCAACCATATTAACCTATTATAGAATCTATTTAACTGTCATTTTAAAGCTAAGACCCTAAGCCTTCCAACAAACAAAAAAAACGACAATCCAATTCATTATAGTTTTTCCGTAATCGCGATTTACGCACACGGAAAAACTGCTGCAAATTGCAATTTAGCTCAATTTCACCACTTGTAAAAATAGTTGTTTCTTGTTTGCAACTGCTGAATTTGTTTCCAATTTGATAATCATTCATGAATCATTGCTAGTGTTGACCTTAACCATTCCAAAGTAACTATAACTTATTCTGAATATCCTTTAGTGAATTAAAATCATTTTGGCATATTTTTCCATCCATTGCAATCACATTCAAAAGCGTTTTGATCTGTGTTTCAAAATCATACCTGTTTTCTCTAAGCTTGCTGGGGACTGGATTTGAACTGCATTACTGATTGTATTCTTAAAACCTGTGTGCCCTAATTTCCATCTCTCATATTGAATAATAGTGGGGGAAGTGAGTAGTCACAGGGGAAGAAGTGATCATATTATCTTTTGATTGAAATCATATCAAGAGATGTCTGTGTTGCATTATTTTCCATTATTGCATTTCCTTGAATCATATAAGGTATTCTCTGCTACAGTATCCTTCATATTCCTACTCCTAAGTGATTAAAGAGATTGTCAATTTTGTAATATTACCCCTTGTTGATTACCGTCCATATTCATAAGTGTGCTATTCAAATATTATTTTATTTATAAAAGTGTGATATATATATTACATGGCCACGGTAGTGGCCATGTAGTTATGGTTAAGTTGCTGTTTCCATAGGAAGAGCACTTTTTGGGCGGCTTATAACTTCGCTCTCCCTGGACGGATCCTCACCAAACTTTGCAAAAAAAGTAGTTGGGTCACTCAGAATTTCTTTTGCAAAGTTTGGTGAGGATTTGTCTAGGGGGGGAAAAGTTATAGGGGGGTCCCAAAACTTTTTTTTTCCCATAGACTGAATGGGAAAAAACTTTGCGCACGGCTACAGCCCGAACCGCTGGACGAATTTACACCAAATTTGCGGCAGGAGCGGTGGCCTGGTCCCAAAAGCGTGCTTTTGTAAATTTGGTGTAAATCTGTCCAGTAGTTTTAAAAAATGACCAAAATGTAAGGCAACAAAAATTAGTGATATCTGCGTTTGCTTCGCGGACGGACTTCCCTGTTCGCTCTGCGGACAGCGCCCCGATTGGCCCATGGGCTTGCGTCATGTCCGCGGACATGCGACGTGTTCGCTGATTGGACGGCGAGGGGCGTGGAGCCCGTCAGATTTTCTGTGGCGCCCGCCATCTTGTATTCGCAGTCGACCGTGTACAACGCAGTGAAAAATGAATAAAAAATTGTATTTAGTGCCGTGTGTTGGTGTGTAAGAGTGTTTGGGGAGGGTGGGGGAGTATGAGATAGGTTCAATGCTTTGTTTTTTTATGTGCTAGACCTTTTTGTTGCGTTTGATTTGTCCACCGAGAACACGGCTGTTCTGACATTTTGTAAATAAACTAAATGGTGGGGTGTTTAGAGGACGGAGTATGTGTCATTTTTGTTCGCAAGGAAGGTAAAAATGAGCTATGAACACTTGCGGTGCACTTAATTGTTCGTAAATACACAAACTGGGGGTGTCCTCCGGACGCTGTCCGTATTGTAATCTGTCTAGTTGAATGTGTTCTAAGAACACTCGCAGTGTTCCGAAATGGTTGCAATTACACAAAATGGGGGTGTTCAGAGAACGTTTTTTGTATTGTTCGTTGTCAGGGTGAAAGTGTTTTAAGAGCACTCCTTTTGTCCGCTAATAGTACAATTTCCTAGGGGCGTCAACCGACTTTTTGTCCACTAAAGAAATGATAAATCCGGCTGGTGTGCGCCGACATTATGTGATAATCCTATGACTGGCGCTATTGACCTGGCTGACTTGCTTTTGCGACACTAAATCATACCTCCCGCCCCTAAGCCTGATATTATCAAAGCATTCATATTCCCCGCCTCTCTCCGTGACGTTACAGGGTGCGTAATGAAACGCGCCCAGTCGTCTCCAGTACTACACGACTTTACACAGAACCCGGAAGACAACACACATTATGTCACAACACAGCGCGCCACAATTCAGAATATGAAACTGTGATTTAAAAGCAAAGAGCAAGATTGTAAACGTTGTAAAGTACATTTATTTGTCATCAAATGTTTAGAGAATATTTAGCAATTTGCATTTGTCTTTGTTGTCGATCCGCAAAAGTTCATGTTGAGACACGCGATGTTCCTTTGCGGTACAGAGAGTGTTAGATCAGCTTACAACTCAGTGCGTCACAATTCAGAATATGAAACTGTGGTTTAAAAGTAAACAGCAGGATTGTACACTTGGTAAAGTACATTTATTTCACATGAAATGTTTAGTGAATATTCAGCGATTTGCTATTGTCTCTGCTGTCGATCAGCAAAAGTTTATTTGGAGCCGCGCGTTGTTCCTTTGCGGTAGACAGGCTGTTGGTTTATGATAAAAGCAGTAAATGGTCTCTTTGATAATCGGAAGGTTGCTCCAACAACGAGCCATTAGACCACCCTATTGGTTGGTATGTTGTTTGTAGCCGCTAGTACTGCGTAAGGGCATATTGGTCCTTGGCGATTGTCCCATAAAATGGTGAGGGTCATGAAGTTGCATATTTGGACTTGCACCTGGCAGTTGAAGACCCCATCCGCTGGAGTCTGTAAATCGTGACATAGACAAAATGGGGCCACATACCTGTTTTAAAAAACATAAATTAGTCTCACCAGCCGATCTTCATTAAAAATCATCATTTTATTTATTAGGGCGTGAAACTATTTGCTATCGAAGATAGTGCAACAGAGTATGTTAATAATAAAATAATAATATTTTCCCATTCACATAGCGCTAAGAACCGTGAGGTATGTAAGCGGTGCTTATTATTAACCACGGTGGTGCTCATTTATCGACCACGGAAGGATGAAAGGCTGTGTTTCGCCTTGCCGGGATTCAAACTTGCGTTAGCAAGCTGTGCACGGATGTCAAAGCGAGCGCTGTACTCGCTGTGCCACTTGACAGGCTACAGGGAAGTGGCACAGCGAGTAGAGCGCTTGACCGCCTATAGACCGGTTAAATTATTTCTATTAACCCACCCTGTGTCGTCTGCCTTTTTCAGAGCCCTCTAAATGATAGGAGATCAATTCGGCGGTGATAGTGCGCGGTAGAAAACATTATGCCACTTTCAACGAACAAGTTCAACTTGAGCGGTCTTTAATGCTACGCTATTGTAATTATATTTGGTATAAAGTAATCTAAAGGGTTACTTACAGTACAATTGCAATTTCCATTGTCTACGAGTGGTGCAGTCCCAAAATACGACTCCGCGTGTGCCAACGATCTTTCGTATAGTGATATAACATGTAAAAGTGGTTTCGTTTCAGAAATTTCATCTTTATCTTCTCTTACGTTTTAGCAACACTCCTTCAAGAGAAGTCTTTCATCACAATCTCTGTCTGTCAAGGTCAAAACACAATACAACCTTATAGTCCGCTTCGTGAGCCTCTCCGGGGCCCGAGAAAAAAATGGAAGCAGCTGACCTTCACTGTGAACGAGCATAAATTCTTACTTTGCAACATTCTGTGTAAAGCCATCTGAAGAAGTTGTGGAAGCAGCTGACCTTCACTGTGAACGAGCATACATTCTTACTTTGCAAAATTCTGTGTAAAGCCATCTGTAGAAGTTGGTTTTTGCACGCCATGTTTGTATATTGTTTGCGTGATATTAAAAAAACTTTGTTAAAGGGACGTTATGGTTAAATTGCGCTATTAAAAACCTATGAAATTCAGTGAAAAAACTTTGTTAAAGCGACGTTATGGCTCAAAGTAAAACCGAAAAACTCCTGAAATTCGCCAGTTATGGTAACATAAGGAACCATAACTCGCGCCACCGTGCACTGCTAACACTAACACCCAGGACATCAAAGATGACATCACAAATGTTATTGATGACATAACTGATGACATCACATGGCTGGCTCTCCCTTTTTATCCTTTACTGACATATCGAAGCCACATAGTTTTCTTCAGTAACAGTCAGGAAGTAAAAATTGAAAAGGTACTATATTTGTAGACTTAGGGTCTTGTCACATCATATGAAACATATACATAGCGGAAGATACAGGCTTGAAAGAGAACAATCCTTTCTGTGCATGAAGATAATCATTAGGGTTATCAGCACTTTCTCATAGTTTTATTTTTATTACTCTACCTTCCCTCTATATGCTCATATTTGTATACATTATACTCACTCTCCATAGAGTGATGGGAAAAAAAATTTGGTCGCGCATACAGCCCAAACCGCTGGACGGATTTCCACCAAATTTGGACCAGGAGCAGCGGCTTGGTCCCGAAAGCGTGCTTTTGCAAATTTGGTGAAAATACGTCCAGTAGTTTTTTTTAAAATGACCAAAAAGTAGGTAAAAAAAAATTAGTGATATCTGTGTTCGGTTTGCGGATACACTTCCCTGTTCGCTCCGCGGAAAGTGTCCTGATTGGCCAATCGTCTTGCGTGATGTTCGTGGACATGCAAAGTGTTCACTGATTGGACGGCGTGGAGCGTGAAGCGCGTCAGATTTTTCGGTAGCGCCCGCCATATTGGATTCGCGGACGTCCCCGGACAGCGCGGTGAAACTTTGTTCAAAATGTGTATTTTGTAGAGTGTGTTGGTGTGTAGGAGTGTTTGGGGAGGGTGGGAGTGTATGAGATAGGATGAAAGTTGTGTTTTTTATGTGTTAGATGTTCTTTTTGTGTTCGATTTGTTTGCGGCCATCACGGGTGTTCTGAAATGTTCTAAATAAACTGACTAGGGGGTGTTCTAAGGAGTCAATATGTGTCCGTTTTGTTCGCAAGCAAAGTGAAACTGTTCTAAGAACACTCGCGGTGTCCGGGGAGTGTTCGTAGGTGGTGTCCTGAGGACGCTGTCCGTATTGTTCTCTGTCAAGTTGAATGTGTTCTAAGAACACGCGCGGTGTCCTGAAATGTTCGCAAATAAACAAAATGGGGGTGTTCTGAAGACGTTTTTGAGAACACTCCCGGTGTGCTGAAATGTTTGTAGGGGTTGTTCTGAGGACACTGTCCGTATTTTTCTCTGTCAAGTTGAATGTGTTCTAAGAACACTCGCGGTGTCCTGAAATGTTCGCAAATAAACAAAATGGGGGTGTTCTGAAGACGCTTCTAAGAACACTTGCGGCGTCCGGGGAGTGTTCGTAGAGGGTGTCCTGAGGACGCTGTCCGTATTGTTCTCTGTCAAGTTGAATGTGTCCTAAGAACACTCGCGGTGTACTGAAATGTTTGCAAATAAACAAGATGGTGGTGTTCTGAAGACGCTTCTAAGAACACTCGCGGTGTCCGGGGAGTGTTCGTAGGGGGGGTCCTGAGGACGCTGTCCGTATTGTTTTCTGTCAAGTTGAATGTGTCCTAAGAACATTCGCAGTGTCCTGAAATGTTCGCAAATAAACAAAATGGGGGTGTTCTGAAGACGCTTCTAAGAACACTCGCAGTGTCCGGGGAGTGTTCGTAGGGGGTGTCCTGAGGACGCTGTCCGTATTGTTCTTTGTCAAGTTGATTGTGTCCTAAGAATACTCGCGGTGTCCTGAAATGTTCGCAAATAAACAAGATGGTGGTGTTCTGAAGACGCTTCTAAGAACACTCCCGGTGTCTGGGGAGTGTTCGTAGGGGGTGTCCTGAGGACGCTGTCCGCATTGTTCTTTGTCAAGTTGAATGTGTCCTAAGAACACTCGCAGTGTCCTGAAAAGTTCGCAAATAAACAAGATGGTGGTGTTCTGAAGACGCTTCTAAGAACACTCCCGGTGTCCGGGGAGTGTTTGTAGGGGGTGTCCTGAGGACGCTGTCCGTATTGTTCGTTGTTAAGTTGAAAGTGTTGTAAGAACTATCGCGTTGTTCTGAAATGTTCGTAGGGGATGTCCTGAAAACGGTGTCCGTATTGTTCGCTGGCAAGTTCAAAGTGTTCTAAGAACACTCACATTGTTCGCCGACATTAAAAGTTTCCCATAGATCATAGTTGAAATGTTTGACTCTATGGATGTGATATGCTGCGGTGGTTGTTGCCAGGGCATAGAGTCTTGGGTGCATGGCCATTTGGCCATGCACCCAAGACTCTATGCCCTGGCAACAACCACCGCAGCATATCACATTCATATTTGCTTATAACTTTGGGTGAAAAACAAATGTATAAGGAACAAAGGTATTAGATACTATGGATGTGATATGCTGCTATGGTAGTCCTTATTATTGTATACTTACTGTTTGGTCTAGTAATGGGAGTCCATGTTTTTCTTCTTCATTTCTGTGATAAAAGAAAATAGCAACTTAGTATTAGTATTTTGTAATGACTTCTTACATTGTATAAGCAATATACTTTTATTTTTTTTCGACCCTCATATTTAGTAGAGTACAATTTGCTCAGTTTCTGTATTTGTTGCTAAAATCATTGGGTCTGTGGGAGAAAAAAAATCCATGTTGGATTAAAAAAAAAACCCTTTTTCTGTTATGCTACAGTTTATTTGTTTGTTTGTTTTCAGTGTTCACTTGTTGTTTCTGGCTAATGCTTTATACTTTGCTTTGTTGTATTTTTTTTGGAGCAGTAACAGATTCTTCATTTGTTTTGATATTATAAAATTTTGGAGCAGTTAGATACCAATTGGCGTATTCTAACTGTCTTTTTTCTTAATATATTTTAGTGGTTTGATTTATCTATTTGGATATTGTTAAATTTTGGGACAGTTAGATACCAATTGGCGTATTCTAACTGTGTATTTTTTGGCCTAATTTAGTGGTATTCATTTATCTGATTAGTTGTTGTAGAATCTTTGAGCTGTTAGATAGCTTTTGGAGTATTCTAACAGTTTATATTTTTGTAACACAAATTTACTTAAAGGTTTAAATACAGTTTATTTATCACATTTTGGTTTTAAGAACATCAAATAAGCGTTTGTAAGATTTGCTGGTAATCTCTGCTTTAGATTAATGGTACTATCATTACATTCAAACCATCCACATTTCTTTTTTATGTATGCAGTGTAGTGCCCTGAATTGGTTGTGGCTCCTGCGTGGTAGATTATACCTATTGAGTGAAGGTTTTCTTACCAAGTGATATTTGACCATGTGTGAATCCAGTCAGCTTGCAGTTGTTTTTGGTACCATCTGCATTGTAACGTAGAAGCATTAGTATTACGTATTTACTATGTGTTTGTATTACTAACGTGGAGTGATTATCTGAATTGCAGGTAGAGCATAATCTACCATGGTTTGCATTTTGTACAAGTTGCTGAAATGGAATGGATTCACAATTTGGTATTGATATATATATGAAGCGTTCATTGGGGATTTCTTCTTGTGTCACATTGTTGCAGAGAGTGCATGTATGTTTCCACATGTATGAAATCTGAAAGATTTCATTTATAGGTATGTTTTTGTTTTCCAGTACTTGTAGTAAGTACATTAGACATTCTTGTGGATCTTCCTGTGAGTTTATAGTGAATTTCACCATTCCAGCACAGTAGTCCAATTGTCGTCTTATTCCAAAAACACTATATGTGTTGTCAGGATTGTTTGCTGCATTTCTGTGAAGTACTAACATTTGCAAACACAATGGGTCTGTACTGTGTGAGTAAATGTTGTCAACAATTGGTGGTAATTGAAATAGAATATTCATTGCTACATTTGCATAGCAACTTACACCAACTATATTTGAGAATTTAAATGGTCCAGGTAGTTCTGTATCTAACTGCTTTTTTTGGAGTTTGTCTTCCTTCTTTAAAGAAGTACCTGGTTTACTTTCTCTAATTGATTCTTTTTTGTTTGTGGTACTTGATGAAGTATTAGTTTCTTTTACTCTCTTTGGAGGATTTGCAATGATGTCCTGTTGCATTTCTGTTTCATTTAGTTTTCTTTTACAACATTTTAGTTTTTGTGGAACAGAAAATGTGTTTAGATGTGGAGTGTATAGTGAGCGAAGTCTATTATATTCTAAAATGCAAGGAATATCAGCGTTTACTTTACTTGCATCAAAGTTGATTAGAAATAGACCGTCAAGTGTACGGAAGCGTGATAGTGCTACGTAGCTTATGCCTTCTTTAAAGACTGTGTTACCAATATCTATCATTGCTTTGTCTAGGGTAAGACTTTGTGATTTATGAATTGTGACTGCGTATGCAAGAGTTAGAGAAAATTGTTCTCTAAGTACATACATATCTTTGAAGAGAAGGAATCTAGCTGTTGAGCGTCCTATCCGTTTTACTTGTGAAAGTTTGTCAAAGAGTATATTGACAAACTGAATTTTGTTGTCAAGTGGGTATGTTTGAAAGCCAACAACTGTACCCAGTGCTCCATTAACTAGTCCTTGGTCCACGTCAAGGTTACGTTTAAGCATTACTCTGCAATTTAAGGATAATTTTAACATCTTTTCTAAGCCTGCTGTGTTTGAGATTGATTTTTCTAAATTATTTAGTCTTGTTGTGGCTTGGTCACACATGGGTAGTGTCATACCATGTACATCTAGTTTGTCTGTGGTGCTAACTTCCATTATTGGTTATTTGAAACAGCTTGCAAGAGTTGGCATTAAGGCCATACAATTGACATTTTTGTGGGCTAATTGTTCCATAACATCTGTAGCACATGCATTATCGCCATAAAGTGCATTAATGTGCCGGGTTTTCAATGTTGCTTCTGCTTCTTTAGAAAGTATACCAACTCTCAAACTTTTTAAAATGTTGGCATAAGTTAGATCTGCAGATTGGTGCATGTTTTCTGTTAATTCTCTGTATTGGAAATGTTGCCAAAGTTTGACATTTCCAATGCTGCCAACAGTTTTACGGCAGAGTTTGTGCCCTAATGTTTTAAAAATAGGTTCACCTTTTACTGGTGTTAATTGAAGCAGATCTCCAAAAACAATAATGTGTTTTCCTGCAAAGAGCTCTTCATAGTCTGTTTTGAGTACTTCTTGTAATCTGAGGTGAATCAAAGCTAACATCAGGTTGGAGACCATGCTCACTTCATCTATTAGTAGCATTTTCATTTGTTTCAATACTCTGCGTAATTCCATTGCAGCTTCTGCAGAAAGTTTGTAATAGTCTAATTTGTTCTGGTGTTCTACTGGTAATAGTACTAATCGGTTTAATGTAACACCACCTATGTTGTAGGCAGCTAAACCTGTGGGGGGGCAGTGACAACAGGTGACAGTTTGTTGTTTGTCAATTGTTGAAGGAACTTACTAATGATTTTGATTAGGAATGTTTTGCCAGAACCAGCTTCACCACTGACGTACAGTAGTATAGGTTTATAATTATGGCAGGAACATTCTTTATTTTCATGTTTTACACCATGTGCAATTTGTTTTGTTACTTCTTGAAAAATGCTACTTTGCTCATTGTTTAGTTTTGATTGTAGTATAGTTAAGTCTTCCTTATCTTCATACTGACACATGGTGTTTTCTACTTCTATCATAGCTAATTCTGCCTCATTTATTATTAGTGGTTCTCCCAGTGGTTCTTGGCTTCCTGTTACAGAAGGTTGACTACTGTCAGGAGTGTCCTTATCTAGTTGGGCTTGGAGTTCTTCTTCGTGTTGCTGTTCATTGTGCAACATTGTTTTGTACTGTGTAAAGTTTACATCAGTTATAGTGCTTTCATTTGCTTTGAAAGCATCCTCATATGAGTCATAGTTATCTAGTAATTGTTCTTCTTTTCTCCATGGTTTGAAGAGTTGTAGCAGGGACATGTAACTTACTTTTTTTATGTTGTGGAGTCTTCAATGACAATTTGATATGATTAATTAAATTTGGTTTAGTGAGTTGAACTAAGCTGCCTTCACAGTCTGTCACTCTATATTTACCTTTTTTTTCATCGGGTTTCATATTATTTTTGTATGTGTAGTTTTGGGCTATTTGGTATAGACACATGTTTTCCAAAGTATTACTTCTGTTTGGGTGGTATGTGTCCAATAAATTGTTTTTTAAAATGTCTTGGCTGTTGGGATCATGTTTGGCTATTGTTTCTATATATTCATATGATTTTAGAACTCTTTTTCTAGATTTAGCTGGACCAAGACTTAGCCATACTATATTTTCAGATTGACCATACAATGAAGTACCAGTTAAACGATCAGCTGCTTCATAAGATCCACATTCTCTATGGGTGAGCATTTTTATGCCCAAGCTGTATAATTTCTGAGATACTGTTTTATCTGATGACAGGTAATTCCAGAGGTCTTGGAGCTCTGTCTTGTCTGCTTTAGTTAAGTATGCTGTGACATATCGTGCAACTGCAGTAGAATTGTCTGCAATGTACTGCACATCTATGTTTGCATTCCATAAGTGGGCAATGATTGCATTATAATCATTGATATATTTTTCTTCTTCGTTTCTTTTTATGTAATATGTATTTTTAGGTGACTTTCCTTTAACAGTATGTCTAACTGAAGACATGAGGTTGTTTACTTGACCTGTATTTGTAACTGGTCTAGGGAAACCAAATCGGCATTTGGTGTAGTATTTGTCTTTGTTTTTGTATTTGCGACGACAATATTTTCCACATTTGTGTCTTTGAAATTGTAAAATTTGTGCACGAAGATCACTATTTGTGGCTTCTGATGGAATTTCACAAGTGACATATTTTTCAATAAACTGTAAAACAGTGGCATCACTGTCTTGACCAAATTTAGGAGCATCTTTAATCCATAAAAGCATGTGGATATGTGGTGCTCCTCTGGCTTGGTATTCTTTTCTCCAAAAGAAGTGTTGCACTTCTCCAAGGGGAGGAACAGTTTTATTACAAATAAAATGTAGCATAGCAATGAAGCGATGGTGAAAATATCTTGAAAAATTAACAGGATCCAAAGAACAAAGTTCTCCAGGTGTTAGAATATCTATGTTTGTTTTGTTTTTATTTGATATGCGTAGGAAATCATGTGAATCTTCCCATGCATATTCTGCACAACTTAATGTAACAAACCAAGTGGGTGGGCCAAGGTTTCTGATCATACAACGTACATCTCCATGACGTCGAAACCAGTACTCTTTAGTACCACGCATATTTGCTAATAGATTTGTAATATTTGATTGTAAAACCTCATCCTTTTGTTGCACTTTCTCTAATAATTGTGTAGCTGTCATAATTTGGCAGTGTGATCCTGATTTTAATATGTGTGCAACTCCGTAACATAAAGTTGCTAGTTCACTTTCAAAGAGTAGGTGGAATATGTATTCCACATTTTGTCTAAATCTGGGATCTTCAGAATACTTCCGTAATGAGCGGTATTCTGAAGCTGATATTTGAATAGGTCTATCATCATACCTTCCTCCTTTGCCAGTAGGAAAGAGTAGAGGAAAAGCATGTGCTTCTATACTTTTTTCCCATACACTGATTGGCGATCCTTTTGTTTGACGCATTTGGTAAGTTTCTAGTACATCTTGTACGGTGTCATTACAGTGCAAAGGATGAATTGTATAATGGTCTAAAGTATTTGATATTGTAGCAGGATCTAGTAGCTCAAATTGACCAGCTTCTTGTGTTTCTTGAATTATTTCAGTTGTATCTTTCAAGTTTTCTTCAATATTAATTTCTTTGTAATATTCATTATTCTCTTTAAGATATTGGAAGGCTTGTCTAACTTTATATAAATCTACCAGCTGTTGCCATATTTTTTTGTCTTTTGTAGGTACTCCATTTACTAATATAATTAAAGATTGCTGCATTGGACGTTGCACTCCTAGAGTATGCACATTTTCTTTTAGATTTAATGGTAAATAAACTACTTTTCCACAAATGCCTTTTACCAATTCAGAGGGAGGTAATTTTGCTGTTTTTGGTTGAAGGCGTATTATTGCTTGAAATGGGTGTACTGTTTGAATTATGATGCTCTCATATATATTAAGCTGTTGTAGAGGTGTTGGTACTGGGTATAATTCCAAATTATTTGTGATAGAACGTGAAGGAGTTTGGTTGTTGTCAAGTTTTGTAGTGCAATAACTGCAAAGTATTAAGGGCTCAGTTATTTCATATTTGTTTTCTGCTAGGAGGTAGAGAGCTAATTCAAACCATTTAGAATCTTCATTGTCTTCTATTTTGTATGATAGGTCCACAGTTTTTGTGTTACTTTTATAAAAAATTCTACGGCAACATACACATACATGGTTTGGTACTTCAGCTGATGTACTTTTAAATTTTAGTATTTCTTTTTTGTATGTGTTTAGCAAAAGGTTGCCATGTGTAGAATTGTTGCTTAATTGGTTTAAAGCTATTTCATTCTGTAAATGGCTTTCCATTCCAAAATATTTTTTCTGGATATAGTGAATTTCTTCAAGTAGGTCTTTTGCTGTACCATGTAGAAGGATGTTATTTAACTTTGCTAGTGCTTAAGCAGGACTTTTAGCATAGTACAGTTTATAGACTAGATTTCTTATAGTTGAATGATGTGTTGATATCCTTTTGATATCATGGAAAGTGGTTTTTCAAGTAGGTCCTGTAATGCAGGCCAATGAATGTCCTTGTAGTCCTGTGTACTTGCGCACTGGACAGGTATCTATATTTTGCAGTAATTTAATTTTGATTTTGTCTTTGCTTTTTACATATTTATTGAGGAATTGGTGTAAAGATTTGAAACATTGTTTGGGAATGTTACACATTGACGTGCATGGCCATTTGTACACTAGACGTTCTGATTCAGTTGAATGGAGGGGTAATTCTAAGTTTTCAGGGCATATTTTTGTAAGGAGTACTTCTTGTTCCATTATGGTATTATTCACTTTTTCATAACCTCGACCACTGCTATTTATGGCAATTGTATTTGTTTGCTTTTGTTTGTACGCTTCTTCATTAAAATATGGTTCTGTGCTCGTAGTGTGATTCCATTCACCTCCGCAGATACTTAAGAAGTTCTTTCTGTTGACATTTCACTTATTGAGAAGTCTTTTTTGTAATTTAGTTATTAGTTTTGTTAGTGGTTTCATTTTGTTTAACAGTAAAATAAATAAATTTCTTTTGAGAAGAATTGTACTGTCCATCAATGCTTCTAAGATTAATTTCCTACGATAGGTTTTAAGCTTTGAACCTGATTTCTCTCCTGTTTTTATAAGATTTTGAAGGACTTTGTGACGGTATATTTTGGCTAAAATACTTTTCTTGGTATGCTTACTTTGCACTATATTAAAATTTGAAGAAGTAGTTTTATCTGTACTGATAGCTGATTTTCTGTTAATTGTTTTTTGGTTTGTTTTACATTTTGATAGAGGAAGCGAAGTTGTTGTACTTGAAACTTCTTGTGTTTCACTAAATGATTGTATTAGCTGTTTTGTTTCAACTTTTTTTACAAATTCTGCTAGAGATGGATGCTTATGTTGGACTCCTTTATTTTCATTTGCTCTAATTTTGCGTTGCTTTCTACGGAGTTGTCTTTTGGTAGGCATTCTTTAGGGTCTGTTGAAAAAAATATAGAAGATATGGGTTGGGGTGTTCTGGAATGTATGTGTGCTGTGTGCATGAGTGTTTGAGAAAGATGATAAAGATGTATGTAATGGTGTGTGATTGTGCATTGGGAACTAAAACTAGTAGGGATAGGTATTCTTGAATTTATGTGTCACTAAACTGGGGATCAGATGACAAAAAAAAAGTAAGCTAGTGGTGTGGAAAAGTACAAATAGTAAATCTAATGTATACAATTAAAACAGTTGTTTGTTCTGTAATATGAACATTGTAGTGGTTCAGTTGGCTAATTTATGTGTCCAAAAATAGAAAATTGTGGGCCATTCTGGTTGTAAATCGCTGTTTACGACATGGAAATTTTTGGACAAAATGGTACAAAATCTCTATTTTAAGAAACCAAAATAGCTGGTATTAATGTTATAGTATATTTGATTAATAATATAAATATTATGGTGATATTTTACTTACTTTTTTTTTTTAAATTAACAGGTAACTTCTTAGTTTTTTTTTCTTCTTCGAATTCGGCTGCTTCTTTTCAGGAAACTGGTCTTCACTGCAACTGTAAAAGCTTCAAATTAGTAACTTTGTTTGTATATAGCACTGTTTTTAATTTAGATATTGATTTTTTTAATTGAAATCCTCAGGGCCTTCTTTAAAACCATTAAACTAATGTATTTACATAAGATACATTGCATCAGTTCAGTACATATGATATGTTCTTAATGAACAAATTGTATTGAATGACTAACTGTAGCAAAAAAAAAAATATCTTTACTATGTCTTGTGAAATTTATAATATATTAGTGAATACCACTATTTCTGTAAGTAAACTGTTCTAGGTAATAGCGCCTCAATGTCATGTCTAATTTAAAGTAATTAAGTAAATAAATAAATAAAAACAAAAAATATGAAATTGTATAAGTATTTTTATAAAGGTTTAAACATAGATTGTGTTTGCATGCAATTTTGTTTGAATATATGTAGTCTATATATTTCATTTATAAAATGTTAGTTTAACATGATTTGAGTGTGTGTGTATAAAGAAAGTAAATAGTATAAAGGTTTATAAGTGATAGTTGATTTTAGGAAATTGAAAAAAGTACAGTAAATTCATTTTACAGATTTTACAAGGTAAAAGTCTGTTTGAAAATGTGTTCATCTACCATAGCTCTCAAGTCACACGCTTTTGGCGGGTGTCACACGCCTTGTAAAGGGCAGACTCACCCGCCAAGCCTCCTGCACGCCCATGGGCGCCTCACCCGCCAAAAACAAAATCGGGTGATTTCACCCGCCTGTAAAACAAAAATGGTTGAGAGCAATGTCATCTACTATACAGAAAATATGCATACCTGAAGTTTGTGTTCATGCATATGGATATGCATGGAGCTGCAAGTAGAAATCTTGAAGCCTTGTACAGTATTTCTGGTAGATGCTGCTTGCCAATGATATGACACTTGTACTCAGAGAGATTCAGAGTACATTTGCACTGTTGATCTATGATGATGCAGTTAGATGTAGAGGTCTTGAATGTGATTGGTGCATGGTCATGTGATTTTTAAGGTACATCCAATGAGGGAATGGCAGAGAGAGTGTAGTGGAAATGGTAGAAGGGCTGTTCATGTTACGATATGTCCGCGGACATGGCGGTAGTTCGCGGACATCGGGAGTTACATCCGGGGATTTTTGGGTTCAGAATTCATGCAAATGAGAATAAGCACTGAAAGGGATTGGTCAGGAAAGTTTGGTGGGTGTGTTGTGCCAGGAGAGATTTTCTCAGATACTCTTTTTGCTGAGAGAACAAAAGATAGCTATGGCTGTGTGTTTCAGAAAACAGATTGTTTGGATTTTAGGAGATTCGTGGATACATTGGTTGAAGGTGCATGCAGAAAGCTGTGGAGTAGCTGTAGATCTTGGATTCCCACATGTGGAAGTACACTGGCATGGAGTACGTGGAATGATGTGGTTGGATTTGCTACCTCTCTGTGCTACTTTGGAGACAGAGCAACATCCAGACATAATTGTAATTCATTGTGGAGGGAACAGTTTAGGGCATGTGACTGGAATTTTTTTGCAATTTGCTATGAAAGAAGGACTGAGGAAGGTTATGGACATGTTTCCTAATTCTCAAGTGATATTTTCACGGATTGCACAGAGACAAATGTGGCTTCGTTCTTCTTCATTTGGTCCACAAATGGAAAAAGTAAGGTGCAATGTTAATAAGGCTGTTTGTGGCTTTCTAAGAGATTTTGGCATGTCTTCTTTTCACAATGAAAATATTATGTTTTGTAGTACATACATTTTTCGCAGAGATGGAGTCCATCTTACTTATGCTGGCAATCAGATTTTTCAGAGAAATGTACAAAATGCATTGCGACCTTTTTTGGAATTACAACAACGATTTTGAAGTAGATGTTAAGCATTTACAATTTTTGACTTACAAACACCACCCAAATGCTCTTTTCAGAGCACCACTTCTTTCCAGAGAAAATTACAATGTTTGTGATGGAGTAGTAACCCAATTTTTTTAATGTTCGCGAACTTTCCGCGATTTTCTAAAAAATACAAAGAGCCCTACTTCATTTATTTTCACTTCTATTTTTTAACTGGGAAAGGCGGCTCTGAAAAGAGCCTTATTTTTTTTTTGATTTTTGTAATTTTGTATTTTTTTTGGTTTTTCAGACACGACACACTAGGAGAGGAGGGTAAAGGAGGGTAAAGGGGGGGACACCAACCACAGGGATAAGAAAGGGCGAGCTGAGAGAGGAAGATGTAGAGTGGGTTTTATTTGGGTAGTGAGCAGGTCTTCTCGTGCTCTGAGACGATAGTCTCAAAAGCACTCTGAAGTCGCTCCCCCGAAAGGTAAGGGTCATCAGCATTCTGTATGGCCTGTGAGGCAACTTGAGAAAGACGCTAGCCCACAGAGGTGGTCCTTGTGGTGACAGGATCAGAAACAGAGGATGAAGTAGAGGAAATCAACCTGCTACGTTCTTCGCAAGGTACAACCCTGCGAATAGCCCCAGAGTGAAATGACCTCAGGTGTCGCTTCATAGTAGTGGTCCCAAAGCTGTAATTACTGTGCTTCCCGCGACTGAGTATCATTTTGCACTCATTGCAGGTAACATGGTTCGCACGAGCCTTAGGACCATTCCCATGAATGGAAAATAACCGCCACACCCAAGACTCACGCCTAGTGCGGGTAGTAGGGATTTCCTCTGCCTCATTCTCATCATCCTCTTCTTCCTCCTCCGCATCCTCAGTCCTGTTCCCCTCTTCAGGCCCTTGGGGAGGTGGTGGTGGTGGAGGGGGTGGTGGTGGTGCTGAAGCAGGTGCAGCACCAAGTGGCAGTTCAGCAGCCAAGGATGCCATGTCGATGATGGTGTAGTCTGCAGGTGGCAGCAAAAATCACTGTGTTCTGAAGAATAGCCAGAAACACAATGGGAATAAGCTCTTGGGCGTGGTCTTTTATAGGGGTGCTTGTGCGCGGTCCGCGGACATGCGCACTGTGCGCGGACAGATCGAACACAAAAAAAGGATCGGAAAGTTTCAAAAGGTATATAGAAACTCAAGATTGCTATGTGGGACTTGTGGCATGGTGAGATTTTATTTAAAAATATTATGGATTAACTGAAAATGTACTTTTAAATTGTTCTGGGACACGAACAGTGTCCGCATTTCAGGACACACGATGAGCGTGGGCACGGTCATATGATCTGTTTGCGAACTAGTCCGCGAAGGAAGCGCCTGTCCGCAGGACACCAAGTGCACGGAGATTGGTTAGCGCATGCGCATTGATGTCCTACGGACACTGTTCGGGTTCTGAAGTAATTAAAAGTGCGTCACACGTGAAGCGAATATTTCAGGACACCGCGTGTGTTCTTAGAACAGTTTAAACTTGGTAGCGAACAGTAAGGACAGATATAGTGTGCTTCAGGACACGTGTAATTTAGTTTATTTACGAACATTTCAGGACACCAATTGTGTTCTTAGAACACTTTCAATTGGGTAGCGAACACTATGAACAGTTGTACTGTTGTTCAGGACACATCATTTTGTTTATTTACGAACATTTCAGGACACCAATTGTGTTCTTAGGACAGTTTTAAGTTGATAGCGAACATTACAGACAGATATAGTGTTCTTTAGAACACTTTAATTTTTGTTTCTTTACGAACATTTCAGGACACTACGAGTATTCTTAGAACATTTTGAACTTGCATGAGAACATTATGGACAGATGTAGTGTCATCAGGACAGTTACATTTTCGTTTCTTTACGAACATTTCCGAACAACCGCGGTGTCCGTGGACACCTAAATTGGTTTTATTACAACAAACTGAAAGTAATTACAACACAATATAAAAAAGTAACTTTATTTAACATATATAAACAATTTATGACTGAGAAGTTGGGGCAGAAACGGAAACAAAAACAGGAGAATTAGGGTTTTCAATATTAGTGGGATCAGGTGAAGAAGGGATGGAAATCTCATCAAAACGTTGTGGTCCATGGAGAGAGTTTGGGGATAAATGAATGGGATATGGTGAGGGGGACAAGTACAGGTGGGACAATGGTATGTTGTTGGTGGTTTTAGGTGATCTTCCACAAAGTTCTTTAAATCCATAATATTTGCCATAAGTTGGTCCATTTTGTGGGTAATGTGTTCAAGAGTGTTATCCACCACTTCTTTTTCTTTGGAAGTTGCAATTTTTGTAGGGTCTGTAAAAAAAATGTATATGTTGAATGTATACAAAATAATATTTATCAATTGGGTTATACAGTAAAGTGTGTGCCATTAGGTGGACTATCTTCTAACATTTCGTCTTGTGGGAAATGGTCCTCTAGCCAGTCCAGAGTACTACACATTTCTGTGAGAAAGCAAAGAAGTAATATGTTTTTTTTTTCTAATATAGAAAGTTTATAAATATATGAGTAAAAAGAAGTGCACTTACTATGTCTGGTGAGATATGTAATCAGTAGTGTATACGTCTGGTCTTGCTGTTGGTTGTGGAGCGTCTGTGAGGTAATTATGGTGGAAGCCACTTTATCTTTTTTTGGTATATTCCATTTTAAAACATATTGTATTTACATGAATGGATAGTGTGTTACATATATGGGTAACATTTTTTAAGTATTACTACATATACTTTGTATGTGTGCTGCTTTGTGAATTTGTTAAATGTTCCTATGTTATGATATAACTATTACACATCATACCTCCCCAGAGTTTTTAGGTGGTGGTACTGTTCTCCGAACATGGCCGCGAACATTAAATAAGTTCGCGGACATCAAGTTCGTAAGAAGAGATCTAGTCAGTTCCATAGGACATGTATATAAAGTGAAAGTCATTATTGTTAAGTTGTGCTACTAAAAAACTATGAAATTCAGTGAAAAAACTTTGTTAAAGGGACGTTATGGTTAAGTTGCGCTACTAAAAACCTATGAAATTCAGTGAAAAAAACGTTGTTAAAGGGACGTTATGGTTCAAAGTAAAACCGAAAAACCCCTGAAATTCGGCAGTTATGGTAAGATAAGCAACCATAACTCGCGCCACCGTGCACTGCTAACACTAACAGCCAGGACATCAAAAATGACATCACAAATGTCATTGATGACATCACTGATGACATCACATGGCTGGCTCTCCCTTTTCTTCCTTTACTGACATATCTAAGCCACATAGTTTTCTTCAGTAACAGTCAGGAAGTAAAAATTGAAAAGGTACTATATTTGTCGACTTAGGGTCAAGTCATATTATATGAAATATATATATAGCGGAAGACACAGGCTTGAAAGAGAGCAATCGTTTCTGTGCATGAAGATAATCATTAGAGTTATCAGCACTTTCTCATAGTTTTATTTTTATTACTATACCTTCCCTTTATATGCTCATATTTGTATGCATTATACTCACTCTCCTTTCCTTTGGGTGCAGTCACATCATGTGATACACATACATACAGTAAGTAGCAGCTTTGAAACAGAGCAATCATTTCTCTGCATAAAGATAATCAGTTAGGTTATGAACTCTTTCTGCTACTACTTCTGCTTTTTTGTTTACTTCACTGTCCCTGTATATACTCATATTTGTATGTGTTGTTGTCTCTTTGTGTTTTGTCTGTAATAATTATATATTAAGTGGGTTTTTTATCTACTTATTACATGTTTCACAGTACGCAAAACTCAAATAAGAAAGCAGTTATCTTTTCATTATTCAACATGGCAAGATTATGAATGTTGCACCTTCATCATGTATACTGCACACACTGCCTAGGTTTCTGCATGAGTTGCTTAGTATACTGGATAGAACTTCATAATAGAATGCTATTTATATCAATGCATTGCTTAATGGACTAATTAGCTCATGATATGCATTCAAATGATCCTTGACACTTCTTGGTCAACATTATAAGAATCCCTCCTACAGAGTTTTCATGAAAAGTAAATGCACATGTGATGTCATCAGTGATGTCATCAATGACATTTGTGATGTCATCTTTGATGTCCTGGGTGTTAGTGTTAGCAGTGCACGGTGGCGCGAGTTATGGTTGCTTATCTTACCATAACTGCCGAATTTCAGGGGTTTTTCGGTTTTACTTTGAACCATAACGTCCCTTTAACAAAGTTTTTTCACTGAATATATATATATATATACATATATTGTTTAATACTTCAAATAAATCTTTGAATTTGCAAACCAAACCTACTTCTTGGCTCAGTGAGGTCAGGAGGATCCAAAGAGAGGGGCATTATATAAGGGTTCATCATCCAGATTCAAAGAACTTTGACATAAAAATATATAAATAAGGGCTTCCATTGGGCATCCCATCCTAAGCATTGACTTAGTTGGATTGATGGATTGAAGTCACTTACAGAACAAACCTCCTGTCCAGAAGGAATGAACATAACAAGGAAGACATCAGAGGTCTATTGGAATAAAATATTTAATACATGAAAAGGCTTGATTTTATGGTCTCTAGTCACATTAAAGCATGACGTTGGACGAACGAGATGATCACACCTATGCATGAATGCAGACTGTGCTTCTTGCCCCTAATTTTCTCAAAACTAAGAACACTCTCAAGGACGAAGTTCAAAGGCCTAATTGACAGTAGACCACTGAGGTGATGATGGATTGATATACTAATTGGTGGGAAGCTGACGTTAAGGCAATCTCACCCGCATCTGCATGGCCGGCCTGCAGGCTGCCAACGTAGGTGGATAAGTACTGAAGATGGATAGATTGTCAACCAATCATAGAGGACCAGCATATTCAGTGGTCCTATAGTGTGTAAACCAATGGGACTTTGTGTATTTAGTGAGGTTCATAGTGGTCATTTTTAGAGGAGGGCTTAGTTGCCCAACTGATGTTAAGTAACCAATCACATAGTTACACTTTTTTAGACTAGAATGGATCGTATACTTAGATGTTCACTCAGAGTCAATCACTGCTACTCATAGATTTTTGTAATTTGCCACGTGGGATGACGTTGGTAATAACATAGGTCAACGTCATTGATGACACATTTTGCTTATAAAAGTACAGTTTTATCTTAAATGCTCTGAGTTTGAAGATCGAGCGTTTGCTTTCGTGTATGTTATGCTCCCTGTTTTAGAAAATTGATATTGAAACAGTCTTCCTTCTGTCAACGTCCGTAGTTGGCTCTATTATTTCATGCACAAGTAAGATCTGCATTCCCATCCTGCTCGAGGGTAATTGCTGCTCATCAAAGGGGCTGAACTATCCAGTTCACTGGTGCTCTTGGCCAGCTTAAAAGCAACGCACTCAAACTGGTGTTCTTCTCCCTGGCATTTTGGTTTTCAGCAGCAACTCTGTGGAAGTTCAACCAGCTCTGAGAAGGATGACCAGGTGGCTTCTTTGGAGTTAATTGGTCCCACCAAATCAAAGGGAGAATTCGTCCTTGCAGGGGCTTCTCTGTCAATACGAAATTGGAGTTTCAGCACAGCAGCAGGGCTTCACCGGGCAAACCAACTGTCCAGGAGTTGCAGCAGGTGTCCTCTTCAAGTTCTTCTTCGGATTGCTTCATCCAGTGGTTGACTCTGCCTTCCATGCCAAAAAGTATCGCCTTTCATGCAGGTTTCTCCCATTCATTCTAACCTGGCTGTCAATCACCCAGCGGGGTGGCTGTCGTTCACCTAGGAGTGCATTCCTGTCTCCTAGGAGACTAAGCAAAGGGAGTTTTGTGCACCTGCCCAGACCAGACACACTGGAGCCAGAGGCAGGCTTCACTCATGAATCACAAGACAAAACAAACAAAGGGACTGGTTTGGCACTCAGAGTAAATGTCAAGAAGAACCTTTTCCACAAAGAAATAGTGAAAAAAAGACCAGGACATTTTTTGATGTTGATATTGATATTTTATTTCTATTGTGCTCACACACAAGTGTTTCAGAGTGTGACAAGGCAAGGGAGGGGAACAGGGGATCACAAAACAGCAACCTTAATAGGCCCAGTGACATTGAAAACGTGCAAGTGCATGGGAGAGGGGGAGGGTAAAAGTGCATGGAAGGGGGAGAAGTGGAAAGTATGAAGCAGAGAAGAAACAGATAAATAATAATAAATAAATAAATAATAAAGGCAATGAACAGTGTTAGTGCAGCCAGAAATGTGCAAGTGCTAGGTTTAAGGCAGCAGACAGGGTAGGTCTGATAAGTGCAGGAAGAAAAAGGGGGGGCTGTATGGGTACAGATACAGACCCCAGTGCAAGGGGTGGCCAGTAGGCAGTGCGGAAGGGTGGCAGGGTGAGCAGGTACCTAGGCCCGGAGGACAGAGGGTGGCCAGGAGCACAGTGCCAAGAGAGAACAGATCAGCAGGGGAGAGGGGGAGCTAAGGCAGAAGAAAAGAGGAAGGTATTGAGGTGCTTCTGGAACCAAAGATGGTTCTCCTCAAGTTTTAGAGTGTCAGGGAGGGTGTTCCATAGGGAGGCCCCAGCCGAAAATAGCGATTTACCCCCAGCTCATTTCTTTGAAAAACAACTGACCCTAAGGGAGTTAGAGGTAGAGGAGAAAAGAGCTCAAGAGGGGAGGTATTTGTGGAGGGATAGCTGAAGGTAATTTAGACCCAGGACCCAGGAAGCTTTGTGGACAATGCAGAGGGTTTTGAATGTAATCCTTGCATCCACTCAGAGCCAATGAAGAGATTTCAGAGCTGGAGAGATGCGATCCCAGGGCTTGAGGCCAAGGACACGTCTTGTAGTTCTGTTCTGGATTAGTTACAGAGGGCGGAGAGTAGAGGCAGGTAGATTTAGAAAGAGGCTGTTACAATAGTCCAACCTAGAGAGAACCAGAGCTTGGGATACCATGAGCTTCTAGGGGAAGGAGAGGAAAGGAAGATTACCTCTGAGGAGGTGCAGTAGGAAGTTTGACTTTTTAGAGACCTCAGAGATGTGGGCGGAGAAGGAAAGGGTGGAGTCAAAGATGACCAAAGGTTCTTAGCCTCGCAGGTGGGGGTAGGAGGACAGCCAAGTGAAGCCAACCAGAGAGTGAGGGGAAAGGATGGTGAAGGTGTGCCGATGAGGAGGATCTCCGTCTTGCTGGCATTCAGACAAAGACCATTGGTGGCACACCAATCTTAAATGGCAGTTAGGCAATCAGAGATGAAAGAGGGAGAGGAGGTGGCCGAGGGCAGCCTGAAAATGAGTTGAGTGTCATCAGCGTAGCACTGGAAATTTGAGCAGAAAATGGCATTGCTGTGGGCGAGAGTTGCCAGGTATTGGTTGAAAAGCCTGGTCGAGACGTTATACCCCTGAGGAAAAACACAGGTAGAGAGGAAGATAGATGATAGGAAGGACCCAAGTTGGACCTGGGAGGGTCAATCCTAGAGGAAAGAGGTCAGCCAGGACAGAGCCTGATCAGTGATACCCAGGTTTTCACCGAGACAGTTGAGCAGGATGGTATGGTTGACCATGACGAAGGCAGAAGAGAGATCGAGGAAGATGAGGATAGAGGGAAGGTTAGAGTCAAGGTTGGAAGCAGATCTTCACAGATGTTCAGGAGAGCAGTTTCCGTGCTTCTGGCAGCTCTTTTACAGAAATGGCACTCAAGGGTGCTTTACTGCAGCTGTGAAAGAAAAAGTACACCACTGCCACCAGCCATTCATCGAGGAAAGGGTAACATACAAAATGTTACATGAGAAGCTAGACAAAGGGTATAATATGTAACCCCTCCAGTACCCATTTGTAGGATAGTATGTTCTGGGTCTAGACATTTAAAAGTGTAAGTAAAGACAATTTCACTTTACTGCTCTTGGAAACAGTAGTTATCCCAGAGAAAGATAGTTAACCGTTTGGGGAAATCTGGAAGACTTACCTGTAGCACTACACTGAAGATGCTGTGTGCAACAATGGAAAAAGATGACTTTGGAGTTTGTCAGACTCCAAAAACAAAGAGTAAAAATCACATTAAAATACATGTGAGAGTGAGAACAAGGGTCTCACTCTCTCCTGGTAAAAATGAAAGAGTCCTAGAGTCCAGCAAAAGAGCTGGGGATCTCTAAGGTAGAGAGGAATTAATAGATTCCTGAGAATTCTCCCTAACACTCGTCCCCACCGGACAGGAGGATTTAATCAACCCCTGGATGAAACTCCTTAATCCAGTCGGTCATACTTTCTGGAGAGACCATCAGCATTTTGGTGATTACACCCTGACCTGTGCTCTATGGTCAAATCAAGCCCCTGTAGGCTGATAGACCATTTTAACAATTTAGGATTTCCCCCCTTCATCTGCATTAACCAACTCATGGTTTGGTGGTCTGTTTGAATTACAAAAGTAGATCCATACAAGTATGGTCTAAACTTCTTCAAAGACCACACAATGGCAAAACACTCACGTTCTATGGTTGCCCACCTTGTTTCAGGGTTCTTCAGTTTCCTACTGATGAAGCAGATTGGGTATTCCCTGCCTTTCTCATCCAGCTGACTCAGAACTGCACCTACCCCTGTATTGGAAGCATCAGTTTGTACAATAAATGTTTGGTTGTAGTCAGGAGCTCTCAAGACTGGAGCTTGACAAAGGGTTTTCTTAACTCCTTCAAATGCCTTAGAGCACTCTTCATTCCACCTGACCTTTTTAGGGATTTTGGGTGAGCAGATCACATTTAAGGGAGAAGCTATGGTCCCATAGTTCTCTATAACATTCCTATAGTAACCTGTGAGACCTAAGAAGGCTCTCACCTGGGTTTGAGTAGTAGGGCTGGCACAGTCTTGTACAGCTTGTACTTTGCTAGGCAATGGCCTTATTTCACCTCCTCCTATCTCATGTCCAAGGTAGACCACTTTACTCTGACCAATTAGACATTTACTTGCCTTTATGGTCAGATTGGTCTGCTCAAGAGCCTGCAAAACATATCATAGGTGCTCAATATGTTCTTTCCAAGTAGGGCTGAACACGGCAATGTCATCAAAATATGACATGCAGAAGTCCCCCATCCGATTCAGAACATGATTTACCATCCTTTGGAATGTAGCAGGTGCATTCTTTAATCCAAAAGGCATAACCTTAAACTGGTAGAGGCCTCATGGGGTTGGAAATGCAGTTTTCTCCCAGGCATGGTCAGTCAGAGCTATTTGCCAATAGCCTGAGGTTAGGTCAAATGTTCTGAGGAACTTGGCTGAACCAAGTCTGTCCACCAGCTCATCTGTCCTAGGTAAAGGATGGGCATCAGACGTTGTGACTGAATTCAGAGCTCTATAGTCCATGCAGAATCTCAACTCTTTGCATCCTGCATTTTGCACCAGCACACCAGGACTAGACCAAGGACTTGTAGATGGCTCAATAACCCCAAGATCAAGCATCTTGTTGACCTCTTCATTTATGTGGGTTCTTATATGGTATGACATTTTGTAACCCCTGCTTTTGACAGGGTGACAGTCACCAGTGAGTATAACATGCTGGCCCCAAGGGGTCACCTTGATGATAGTAAAAACAGAGAGGCAAATTGATTTAACAGAATTTTGAACTCCTTCTGTTGTTCCAAAGTCAGATCAGAAGACAGGTTAGGCAGAGGTTCACTCTCCTCTTCCTCCTGAACAGAGGCTAGAAGCAAAGCTACCAGTTCTGGTCTAGAGACATAGGCCTTTAGGCGGTTGGTGTGACAGACCCTGGGGGCCTCCTTGGGATTGACCAAATAATTGACCTCTCCAAGTTTGCCCACAACGTTGAAGTGTCCAATCCATGTGTCCTGTAAGGCCATCTGCCTTGTAGGTACCATAACTAGAACTAACTGGTCTTGAGTAAGCTCAACCATGTTAATAGACGGAATAACCACCGTGGAAGAAATGCTGGTAATCGAGGCACACGTGGGAATAGAGGTGCAATGGCACAACAACCTACTTTTTTAGACCAGGACCAAATAGAATGGGAACCCGAGGCTCGAATAACAAGGAGCATGCAAGCCTTGTGGTGAACCTGTCTTCCCATATTCTAACTCAAGACGAGACCAAGGTTCTTGAGAAGGGGGTGGGCTTTGTCTCTACTAATCTACATAACAACTTCTTGTTTCGACAAGAATTCCATGCTGTTATGAGGAAGGTGCACCTTAAACAGTTCTTTCAAGATAAGGAGTTGGGAGTGGATGAAGCTGATACGGGGCTGCACAATAAATCAACTTTTTTCGTACCAGCTAGCGAAAGAACAGCAGAGGCATTAGTATTCGAGAGAAGAGTACTGTCTGATCTTAAGAAATTGGAAGCACATAGTACTAATGAGTCTGTCTTTCATAACACTAGTAAGTGTGAAAAGGCAGCAATTAAAGGCCTCCTTGATAACAAGTCTATTGTTATTCGCAAAGCCGATAAGGGTGGCGCGATTGTAATTCAAGATCGTGAGGCCTATGTTCTCGAATGCAATAGACAACTTTTAGATCTTAGTTGCTATATACCCCTTGTGGCAGATCCCACTTTATCTTTACAACAACGGATTACTACCAAAGTAACCAAAGCGAAAGAACGCGGCTGGATTTCTGCTAAAGAAGCCAATTTTCTATGTGCCCAAAAACCTCAGATTCCCCAGTTCTATATTCTACCTAAAATCCACAAGGATATGGCACATCCACCAGGCAGACCCATTGTGTCTGGTGTAAATTCGGTGCTGGAACCACTGTCTCGATTTACAGATTTTTTTCTTCAACCTCTGGTGCATAAAATGGAATCATATGTACAAGATACCATCCAGATGATTAATCAAGTTGAAGGTTTGATTTTTGATCCTAATACCGAACTGCTGGTGGGATTAGATGTTGTTGCCCTATATACTAGTATACCTCAAAAAGCCTCCCTCGAAATGCTTGAAGAGCGTCTTCTTTCTGAACATCCAAACTCTTCGACCCCCATGTCTTTTGTACTCTGGTGTGCCGAAATGGCACTCACAGAGAGTTACTTCCATTTTAATGGTGAGTATTATAGACAAATACAGGGTACCGCAATGGGTGCTACTTTAGCACCCAGCGTAGCTAACCTATACATGGAGTATTTTGAAGTTAATAAGATCTTATCAGTAAATAATCCATTTAAGTCAAACATCCGCACATGGAAACGGTATATTGATGATATATTGGTTATATGGTCAGGCAACTTACAGGAACTAAACCAATTTTTTGACTGGTTGAATTTACAAGATCGGTTCCTGAAATTCACCCTTACCCAGAGTAACCGCGAACTGAATTTTCTAGACATTACGATCATGTCTAATCCCACTGACAACAAGCTTAGCGTGAGGCCATTTCATAAAAACACAGATAGGAATTCCCTATTACATTACGAGAGTTTTCATCCTCGTCACGTTCGGGACAATCTTCCTCTGGGACAGTTTTTACGCCTGAAACGCAATAGCACGACAACACAGGACTTTAAGAAGGAAGCCGAGACCTTGAGTACCAGACTGCTCGAGAGGGGGTATCCTAAAAAATAAATTCTCTCTGCGAAGCAACGCGCCGAGAATAACAATAGACAGGCTCTCCTAGAATACTCAACCGACTCTAAGAAGGATGAAGATGACAACCTTGTATTCGTCAACACCTTTAGTCATTTGTCTAATAAAATCAAAACCATGATGCTCAAAAATTGGAACATCTTACAACAAGGCCCCAAACCACTTACCAAACCGATTGTTGCCTTTAAAAGGAGCCACAATTTGAAAGAACTGATCTCACGAAATGACGTGAGTCTAAGACCCAACAGACAGACCACGTTGCCCGAAAAATAGGGTATCCCTAAACTGACTGGTCATTCTGCGTGTGGACATTGTTCTTGCTGTAACTCCACTTTTAGGAGTACTGAATTGGATTTGGGCCTCCCGACATCATGGCGCCAACATCAGTTTAGTAATTGTAATTCTAACATGCTTATCTACGTGATTTGGTGCCCGTGCAATCGCATGTATGTTGGTAAAACCGAACGTAAGATCAAGACAAGGATTGGGGAACATAAGAGTTGTATTCGTAATAGGACTCTTAATGCCCCCCTAGTTGAGCATTGGATTGAATACATTCACAAAGTGGAAGACCTGCAATGGAACGTGATTCTGAGAATTAACTCCACTGGTGATAGCAATCGAGATAAAATCAAGCTACTCCAGAAAGAACAACATTTGATATTCCTGACCCGCAGTGCTGAGATCGGGCTTAATGAAAAAATCTAGTGGGGAGTGTGAACATGTGTTGACCCCCCCCCCACATCGAGATGGTGTTGTGCCGCTTGGTGTTCGGGAGGTGGGGGTTTCATCGAGCTGATAGCCGGGTCGATTAGCGTGTTTTTCAAGGGAGGAAAGAAAACGTTTGTTTTCTTTTTTTGAAAATACATGCGATGTGCGTTGTTGCGCATCTTTTTATGGGTCTTTACCCAATGGGGTTTAGAGACCTTTTGGAATTGCTTTCTGATGCAACTCTTTTTTTCCCGTGTTAGTCTACGGCCACCAGCTCGCTAGTAGAGCTGGTGAGCCAGGGACTCCATCTACCAGCAGGACCAGCGACAAACCACACACCTGCAAATATCAACTTGCCCCTGATGTTGACAGGCGAGCGTGGACGCAGTCGTGCTGCCGATTGGCTAGTACCCATTTAAAAACACCTTTCCCGGGTAGCATTCTTGAGGATATCCTGCTTTTCTCAGGACTTGAGCGCCGACATGAACCGAGAACCTTAATACAACGAGGAGAGCACAGCTACTTCGCCCTGAGGACTTTTTCAACTCCCAACAATAGGTAATTGTTGGACCGAATTGTTGCTTGAGGATAGTTGTTAGTTTTCACCTTTTTCTTAAAGCAGCATTGTGATTTATTTACTAACACTTTATTTCATCCAGCGTCTTGCTGGGTTGATTGAGTATGAGACACCTGTCTAGACCTTTTGTCTTTCTATTCTATACAGGTTTTGCTGTTCAAACATTACCCAGATTTGCCCTCGGTGCTATTTACCGCCATTGAACGACGGTTGGACCTTTAAGTGTTTTGACCTAACCCAGTTAAATTCTGGGTGCATCTTTTTTCAACTGACCGACAAAATATCGTACAGGTACGATTTTAAAATTATTTTTCGTACACTGTACTAATATAGAGTGGGGGGTGAGTCAGATTGAGAAAGTGATGATGTTTTAATAAATGACCAACCTAACTCTAATGATGTGGAACAGTGTCTTTCCCTTTTCTTCTCCCCTCCCCATTTGCTTCTACGGTGGGTTTTTTCTGTTTTGTTGTGCTTTTTCACGACTATGGGTAGAAGACTTCTAAATTTTTAATTCAGCTATGATAATGGCACCAGATTCACAATGTGTTATAGGGATTGGAGCTCTTTTATTGATGTTAAGTTTACTCCACAGAATTGTAGTTGTCAAACATTCTGGTGGGACTAGAGTCCATTTGTTGAGACCCTTATTTACCCACACCCAATTATTTGATTGTTTACAGGTGGCAAGCATCTTCCTTTGGCCGGTTCAGTAATCGAGGAGTTGGTGATAAGAGCAATTAAACTGTATCTACCATCCCAGTTCGCCCCTGAACCGTGGAAGCACAACAACAGTGCACATTGGCGGCTAGCCCTGGACGATGCCAGGAGGTTCTGCTTAGCCAATTTTCATAAACATAATGGCCTTTGAGCCGTCTTGCTTTAGTTTCTAAAGTTATACAAATTACTGTTTTTTTGTGAATGGTGTCTGTCCTTGAATATGAGCCCCTGATGAATTTCCCTTGACTCTGGTTGATGAATGTGTATGAGGAATGAAACATGTTGGGTTGTTTGGGTATGATTCAGTGTGAGTACTTTTGTGCAATTTAGTGTGGAGCACAGTGTGGGAGAATTAGTTGACCCTAGGTTGCTCCGTTTTATATAACTAAATATTTCTCTGTGACGATAGATTTCTTTCTGTACGTTGTAGGGTGGAACCCGATTATTGTCGGTTCCCTTTTATGCCACTGCAATTCATATAGTATTTGTTTGAGGTTGTCTGTTGCACTGTTTACATCTTTTTATTGTATTGTGTTTATGAAATACGAACTGCTTCTCTGAAGAATTCTCTGCTTTTAATTATTGTTAATTGATTGAATAAAACATTTTTATACTGTGATAAGATTTTCTTTTTGAAAGTTCAATGAGTAGCACTAACCAGCTCATGTGTTTTTATACTCCGCTGTGGAGAATATTATGCCATTAATGTGTAGTGTAGGAGACCTGATCTGGCCTCAGATAGATGCATCATCTAAACAACACACTGTTCACCGAACCTTTTGTATTTTTGTAAAGGGTTGTTTCCCTAGTTTGGAGGGGTGTTTGGTGTAGCAGTATAAATACCCTCCTACCTCCCCTTGTGTCAGTTGGCCTTCTGGTCATGCCAATGTTTCACCAGAGCCTGACCTGTTCTCAAGTTATCAGAAGCTTCTGTCATCATGTGTGTCATTCTTCTTCGGAGACCTAACACATAGTAAGTGACTCTCACTGGCTTGAGGGAGGGAACACTCTCCATCCCTTCCTTGATCAGGGCCAATGGACCTCTAACTGGATGACCATAGAGGAGCTCAAAGGGGCTGAAGCCAACCCATTCCTGAGGGACATCCCTATAAGAAAAGAGAAGGCATGGCAGTAGAAAGTCCCACTTCCTTCTAAGTGGCTCTTCTAAGGCACCTATCATGCTCTTCATAGTTCTGTTAAACCTCTCTGGTTTGGGGATGGTAGGTTGTTTATAACCTGTAGGTCATTCCACAGTTTTTCCACATAGCTTGCATGTAGTGGGACATAAAATTGGTCTCCCTGTCTGTGATAACCTCCTTAGGAAACCCAATCCTGGTAGAAAATACCAACGAGGGCCTTAGCCACTGCCTGAGCAGTAACAGTCCTCATAGGTATGGCTTCAGTATACCTGGTGGCATGGTCCACCACAACCAATATAAATTGGTTGCCTGAAGATGTGCGAGGGGCTAAGGGACCAACAATGTCAATCCCTGCTCTCTCAAAAGGGACTCCCACCACTGGGAGAGTCACCAAAGGTGCCACATTCTTGGCTCCACTCCTGCCACAGGTCTGACAAGTGTGGCAGCTTCTACAGTACCTATCTACATCAGACCCCAGCTTGGGCCAGTAGAAATATAGAGAAATCCTTACCTTGGTCTTCTTAAAGCTTAAGTGACCAGCCAAAGGAATCTCATGGGCTATCTGTAGAAACTGGGGTCTCACCTGTTGAGGCATTGCAAATTCTTTGTAGTCCCTTGGGGTACAATCTATAGGCTCACTGTAGAGGAGGCCATCCTCCCAGTACAGCCTGTGCATCCCTGGCTCTTGCCCTTCCAGCTGGAAAGCTGCTTGTTGGCAAAGTCCTTCAAGAGTAGGACACTCTCTTTGACCCCTGCTGAAGTCTGCCCTGCAGGGGCCACCTTCTGCAAGCAAAGTCTGCAGCTCAGGAAGTCTTTAGGATCCAGATCTCCAACAGGGGGAAGGGTTTGTTCCGGCTCTGTATCATCCGTAGCTGATTCACCATCCTCTGGTTGAACCTCACACTCAGCTTCAGCAGGTATAGGAGGCACGGGTGTGACTTGGGACTGTCCTATATTTCTTTTGTCCTGAGACAATGGGTTTCCACTTTATTTCTTTCGCTCCTGGAACTAGAAGGTTGTTCCTCCTGTGGAATGGGAGTTATAGGGATCTCTGAAAGTTCCCATTTGAGTCATTCATAGTGAGCTATCTGGCCTTCCTAGTCTGCTCCTGCTTCCTTTTACTGGGAGGCCTGGGGGTGCTTGATACATCTACAAGAGCTTTTAAGTCATTCTCCAACAGGACTCTCCCAGGCACCTCATTTTGTACACTGACAGGTATTCTCACAGTCTTATTGTTGCATTTGATTAGAGCTGGTAGTATTAGAACCATCTGGATAGGGGCTCCAGCAAGCTTAGTGGGGCCTTTGGGTGCCTTAGCAACATCCTCAGGTTTGAAAAAGGTTTCATCCACCACTGTCATGCTGGCCCCAGTGTCTCTAGTGGCAGGGGATTCCTGACCATTTACAAATACACTGGGCCTCCTTACGAGTCAGCCGGTCCGGATATAACGGTGGCGGTAAACCCGTTGCCACTGTTGTTTCCGGACAGGCTGATCTCGAGTTCTGCAGGCGGGAGTGTCACTCCCGCCAGGTCTGACCTGGCAGGTTTAACACTACCCGCCTGCAGGCAGACGTGGAAACACTGGCACCATTACAGCATGGTACCAGTGTTTAAACTTCCCCATTCCCATGGACTCCTATGGGACTCCATGGGAATGGGGATTTACCGAATTCCGCCTCCGGAATTACCGGGTCACCAGGGTTGTAATGCCCCGGTGATTCCAGGAATCATGGATGCGGAAAGGTAATACGAGTCCGGCGGTAACCTGCCGGAATTTCCGGCACGGTTAAAGCTGGACTCGTAATGAGGCCCACTGTCCTTGTAATATACTTTGCTATTATCTGGAATACAGTTATACACATCTAAATGTTGCTGTTTCCACAGACCCAGGGATACTAAAGAAACACTGGCAGAGACTCCAAGGGGGTCTTCACCCAGTAGATGAAAGTTTCCACTTGCCATATGAACTTCTCCCTCGGGGATGAAGGCTAAGGAGGCAGTGCTGACCCCTGAAGGTTTACCCTTACATCTGGGATCCCCTTTCACATGGTCAGTTGACCCACAAGCAAAGCATTTTCCAAATGTTTTGACAAATGGAGGTTTCAGCTGACCTCCCTCTGATTTAGCACCAGAGGTTTCACTAGACTTGCCTGGTTTCCCATGGGGGGGTTACCCTTCTTATGATTGTGGCCCTCTTTTGGATGGGAGATTTTAGAATTTTCTTTGTCATCTTTCATGTGCTGCTTCCCCTCATCCTCTTTGCGAGTGGCCCCAGAATCCTTGTGAGGGGCCCTGTTGGCAACCCACAAGTCAGCAGCCTTTGCTAACTTCTTAGGATCAATCTCTTTAGAGTCAGCCACGTGCTGGCTCTCCTCTGGAGAGCAGGCATCAACAATTGATTCCAACACAAATATATGTCTCATTCCTTCAAAGGTGTTCACTCTGTAACCAATAATGCAACCATCTATGTTGTTCAAACATTCACACACCCAGGTAGCCCAAGGGGCATCATCAGTCTTTTTGAAGGTCCTAAATCTCGTAAGGTACTGGGAAGGAGTTTTCCCAAATCTAGCTATCAAAGCTAACTTCACTTTCTCATACTCCAATCTTTCAAATTCCCCCGCCTTCATTACAGCATCCTGTGCAACTTGGGGGAGCATAGACAAAAGCCAAGGAATCAACTGATTCCCTGTGAGACCGTGAATAACATGAGTATATTCAAAGGCACCCAACCAATCCAAAATATCAAGTTTCACATCATACATACTCACTGCTTCTTTGGGCTTGCGAGGCCTCTTGGGACTGGAAGACCTAGAGGACTCTGGGATATAAATGTTTTCAAGAGATGGTTTCTTCATTACAAGAGCATGCTGCATTTCTAGTTCCTTGAGTTTGATGTCTTGGTGGTTGGTTTCAGCTTTGACTTGTAATCTTTTGAACTCTAATTCAAGTCTCATTTTCTCCAGAGACACATTCTGGACTCAGTGATGGACCTTGTGGGTTCCCAGTGGATACAAGTTGAGGCAAAATGGCCTGTTGAGGAAAAGAGGGGCTCCTATCCTGGGACTCCTCTTCCTCCTCTGACTCTTCTAAGACATTAGAGTTAGACTCTGAATTAACATCCTCATTTTCAGTTTCCACATTTCCTAGGTTAGTAGGTGTGACAGGCCCAGTACCCAGACTCTGATTATTCAACAATCTTGTAATCAGTTCATTTTTATTTCCTTAACAGGGAGATTCCTAACTTTTTTCAGTTGATCTACTGTTAAAATGAACAGTGCTTCCTGTCTGAAGTTATCCATATTTGGCTTGTTGCAATTACTGTTCTAGTGGAGCTTAGCCCTGTGAAGGTTTTAATTGAACAAAGCAAAGCAAATACTCAATGTAACAACTCTATAATCTATCCTCACCACTTTACCACCAGTGTTAGGCAAATATTTGAGATAGTACTCTTAGGGTGCACTACAACAATCCCAGCCTCCTGGCAATAGTACACAACCTTTGGTATAAGTCTGAACTACACAGGTTGGTAGTGTGGTAGAGCAGCCAGGCTTATCTCAAGAGGGGTCAATGTGAGCGTTAGAGTGGTTACCCAAAGATGCACAGTGAGACAAGTATTCAAACACTTGAACTCAAGGTTTCTTGATAAAACAATTATTTATTTATTTTCCGGTCAGTTGTTTAAGCCTTCTGTAGAAGGGAGCAATATAATAGCAACACATAAATAACTTCAGAATACACACTCTTAGTTCCTAAATCAGCAAGCACCCATTTGGGATACCACACAGAAGCTCCCTACACCCTCAGGTGACATCAATATGTAGGACACTGTGGACATTGATATGTTACTGTTAGCATTTAGAATAGCACTGCGATGTGTCAAAGAAAAAGGGCCTCATTACGACCCAGGCGGTAAGTTACCGCCTGGGCCGTGACTTTACCACCATGGCGTAAACTACGTTTACGCCATGGTGGTTGGCGGACTTACCGCCCCATTCCGACCTTGGCGGGGCGGTAAGTCCCCATTTACCCATTTACCCTTCCCCATTCCCATTTTGCCCCATAGGGCATAATGGGAGTGGGGAAGGCGTTAATTACGCCACCGTAAATTACGGTGGCGTAATTAACTCCATGGTCCCTTAGCGCCATGGATTTTAACACCTGCTAAAAGCAGGTGTTAAAAGCTCCATGGCGCTAAGGGACCTCGTAATCAGGCGGTAAGGGTCGGCGCTGTTTACGCTGCCGTAAACCCCTTACCGCCTGGGTCGTAATGAGGCCCAAAGGCTCTTAGAATAAACAAGAGATCATAAATATTCTTAAGCAGGCAAATACTTTATAACCCTTTCCAGTGTCAGAGGAGAGAAGAGTCTTTCAGTGGAAATAGGTTAGGCCGACGTCAATAGGCAAAGTCTATGTAGCTGAAGCACTTCTCGCAGGTAAGTAGAACAGTATTTGCACAATGTTTTAAAAGTCTTTAGTGAAGAAGAAGAATCAATGTAGGGCCACAAGCTGTTAGGCTTGTGAAGACTAGAAACAAATCTACAACAAGAGGTAAGTTCTCTTAGACTTTACAATACCTTTAGATCCAAGAAAATACAGCAGATGACTTCTGTTCCTGTGCAGCTCTGCAGATCCTGGTACTCCTGGGCCTCATTCGTGAGGACTAGAGGGAGGACTTCTGGGGACTCCTGCACTGCAATGGGACGGTTACTGACAGCAACCGTCAATCTTAAAACTAGTGGCAATTTAGTGTTTCAGCTCCTCGCATCTATCGCAAACAGCACCACCGCAGTTCCTGGCTGTCGAGATGGGCTTTCCTTGCATCTGGGGGCCAGCACTCTGTTGAGGTGGCTCATCCTCGGTCAGTCCTGCTTCCAGGGAGTCCAGAGTATCTTCTTGGAGCTCTTGGCCACCTTAAAAGCAACGCACACAAACTGGTGTATCTCTACCTGGCGTTTCGGTTTCCAGCATCATCTCTGTGGAAATTCAACCAGCTCAGAGAAGGATGTCCAGGTGGCTTACTTTGGAGTTGATTGATTCCACCAACTCACAGAGAGAAGCTGTCCTTGCAGGGGCTTCTCTGTCGATTTGAAATTGGAGTTTCAGCACAGCATCAGGGCTTCACTGGTCCAGTAGTTGCAGCAGGCAATCTCTTCAAGTTCTTCTTCAGATTCCTTTGTCCAGTGGTCGACTCTGCCCTCCAAGCCCAAAAGCCTCACCTTTTATGCATATTTCTCCCATTCATTTCAGCCTGGCTGTCAACAGTCACTCAGCAGGGTGTCTGTCCTTGCTGGACAGCCAGCCGGCCAATCACCTAGGAGTTCATTTCTGTCTCTTAGGAGACTAAGCATAGAGAGTTTCGGGCACCTCCCTCACTTACTGTCCCCACCAGACACCCTGGAGCCAGAGGTGGGCTTCACTTGTGAATCTCGCCAAAGACAAAATGAACAAAGGGACCAAAGCTGGTTTGACACACAGAGTAAATCTCAAGAAGGACCTTTCGATAAAGGAATGGCTAAAAAAGAAGACCAGGGCCATTTTGACAGAAATGGCACCCAAGGGTGCTTTACTGTAGCTGCGAACTCAGCCCGCGGTAAAGACACACCACGGTAGTAAAAAGTAAACCACTGCCACCAGCCATTCATCGAGAAAAGGGTAACATAAAAGTGTTACATGAGAAGCTAGACAAAGGGGATACTATGTAACCCCTCCAGCACCCTGTTGTAAGATAATGTGTGCTGGGTCCAGAAGATTAAAAGTGCAAGTAAAGTCAATTTCACTTTACTGCTCTTGGAAACAGTAGTTATCCAAGAGAAAGGTAGTTAAACCTTTGGGGAAATGTGGAAGACTTCGTTTAGCACTACACTGAAGATGTTGTGTGCTACAATGTAAAAAGATGCCTATGGAGTTTGTCGGACTCTAAAAACCAAAAGAAACACAGAGTAAAAATCATATTAAAACACATGAAAGAGTGGGAAAAGGGGTCTCACTCTCTCCAGGTAAAAATTAAAAAGGTCCTAGAGTCCAGCAAAGGAGCTGGGGATCTCTAAGGTAGAGAGGAATTAGCACATTTTTTGAGAATTCTCCCTAACAATGGGCATTAAACATACTAACATTTCCAAAGCGTGCTTTATTTTGCATGGTCCAAGCAGGCCTTTGCTGATGAGACGTGCCTAGTGAACCTGGACTCATCAAACTGCTCTGATCGCAGGGGAGGGGCAGCTTTTGGCCTGGGGGCAACTATCATTTTCTTTTCACATGGTACAGTGCAGTGGCCCAAGACCACAATTTAGCAGCCCCGACTTTCACAGCAAGTAAACTCAATACAAACATCTCCCTCTCCTGCACATTTTCAGACATTTTTTACACCGCTTTCATTTTGTGCACTGCATATTTTGGTTATGTTTCTTGTTTCTCGGTGAACCCCAGGAATCCCTCCCACATACCAAGCATGGTACAATGTTCACCAGGATAATAGAATTGGTGAACTGGGAAAGCTGGGATTTGAGGCAAGGCTTCCCCCGGGTCTCAGTTTGTAGTTTGACAGCAGGCTACATCTCCTCCTATCCCATCCCATATTTAGTTTTACACTAATGTAAGGCGGTGACGAAGCCAGAGAGTTCATTGGTAGAGTCAAGCCATTGCTGAACCAGGGTCCCTGCTTCTCTCTGGGAAACTAACATGAGTTGGCACAGCAAAAGACCCATACCTAGTTTCCTGCCTCCCCAGCCCACAACTCAAAACGCATACCTGGCACCCTGTCTACCCTTCCTCCCAACGGCGCAACATACATCCCTCAGTTGGCAACTTGCCTCCCCGCCAGTAAATATTATATAATTAGTTGCAATTAGAACTATATATAGAGAAATACTATACATTATAAACCTATATGAGAGACTCTTTCTCTACAGATAGTTAAGGAAATAAAACAGTGATGAAAAGTGATTTGCTCAGGATCACACCATGTATGAAGTGTGGACTTTGGGGATTTGAGCTCTGTTTTCCTAGTGATGAAAAGTGATTTGCTCAGGATATATTATATTGTGATAGGTTATTTATAACGTGCTTAATACCCAGAGGTTTCCAAGCGTGGACCTGGGGATCGAACCTGTGTTGCTCCGTGCCATCTTGCTTCCAAGGTGAGCACGTTGCCCCTGAGCTATCCCGGATCACATCATGTATGAAGTGTGGAAGGTGGGGATTTGGGCCCTGTCTTCCTGGTTTAGAGAGCAGGGGAGACTTCATCTTCTATTCCATATCCAGTATTAGAAACATCAAAACACTTTCTTCAAAGTTGTTATTATAGGGCTAATCTATTCCACGGTTCAATAAATCTGTCTTTCAAAGCACCAATGTATCTACAAGATGGAAGTCTGTTACTCATCTGTATCATGAGACAAAAACATATGACATTGTGCACAATTGTACATACTTTAATTATCATCTTAATTTGTACAATTATGTCTATGTTCAACAGACCAAGTCACATAATGACCTGACCAAAAGATAATTCTTAGTTGAAGCATCGGCTATTAAAGCAAGTATGCATCAATATGTTTGTAAAAAGAAAGGGGTGTAGTGAGTCCCACAATTTTCGGCAGTGGCATGCCGGTCAAGCATAGATCTCAGCAACAGTCGAAAAACCTGTCAACCTACTTTTCCAGATTTGTACTTGTGTCTCATGTACCCTATTTTCCTTACCCATCACCCTCCGGTGTCTTTCCCTTGTAGCACATCCTTGAAGCCCCTTCACAATCCCCCTCCCATGCAATTAACTTTCAGACTTCAGTTTCCCTAATGCTTCATCCTTTAACCCGTAAGCATGTCCCCTTCCCTTATGTCACATGTGCCCCCGTCCCACTGTCACCAATTCCATGTCACCCACCACCTTGATTTAAAGGTCAGCCTCTGTCTCACATGACACGAAGTTGTGGAGGGGGTCTTGCTGGTAACTGCAGCTATGC
Source organism: Ambystoma mexicanum (assembly GCF_040938575.1). Lineage (NCBI taxonomy): Eukaryota > Metazoa > Chordata > Amphibia > Caudata > Ambystomatidae > Ambystoma > Ambystoma mexicanum. The sequence continues at coordinate 1,160,956,217 of NC_090941.1, read as the reverse complement.
GTTGTCCCAGGTTAGACCGCATTGTCTACCCTTGGACAACGTCGAGCAACAGACACTGGGGGGACTTGGCTTTCATTGTGCTCCCAAGTTGCCCTTTCTTGGAAAGTCGACTGTATATTTCAATTCACGGAAGAAGGGGAAACTGTGAGAGCGGCCTGGCTTGGATCTAGTGTTGGAGAGGGAATAAAAATGATCAAGTATATTTGTGCTTTCAAGAAAGATGGAGTGTGCAGGTGTGTCTGTCTGTCTGTCTGTTTGCCTTGTCTCTGTTTATGGCTCTGTGTGTTTCTGTTTCTGAGACTGTGGTGATGTGTTTGAGTGTATGTGCGACTGTGTAAAGCATAGATGGAAGGGTGCATCGTGTGCATGCGACTTTGTATCTATATATCTGAATATGTTTTTTTTATTTTTATTTTTTTAATAAAACTTCAGTTCAATAAACCAATACTGAACTTTTGTTACATTAGTAAACCATTGTCATTCACATGTTCATTCCCAAATCGTTCTCAAAGTCTAAGTCGAGGTCCACATTCATTACATTTCCTTAGGCTATTTCAGGACCCTTATGCTTCCTTGCAGTAGCTCTTTTCTTTTCCTCTGATTTTCCTTTCACCAGTCGCTGACTATTTGTCGCTCAGGATCATAACGAGGTAGTCAATTAGCCTGCATGATAGCTTGATGTTCCTGCCAGCACTTCCATAGGCCCACCATTCCTCCATGTCATTGTTTTGCGGTTTGAAGCTACTCAAATGCAGAATCGGGTGGCTGTTGGTGCCAGTACAGGCAGCTATCAGATGCTTTGAGGTCTCAATGTCTTCAGTGCCACAGAATCTGCATTTATTATCAGTTGTATCCTTATTCCGTCGTAACCAGAGCATTTCCTTATTATTCAAGGCGTTTATCCTGAATCTTAGGAGATGATTTCTGTGATGACGTGACGGACAGTCTAATAAGTACTTCTGTTGGTTATGTAGTTTGATTTCACCTAGCGCTAGTGGAAGAGCAGTTTTGAGTTTCATGCCTTTTTCAGAGTTCGAAATCCAGTCCCAAGTCTCAATTATGTGTTTGTATGTTGTGGCCGATCTAGTAACTCCGATCTGCTTATGCTAGCAGCTTCCATGATGGCATCTCACTTTAGCTTTCACATTCATTTGTGTTAGTTTGGATTGCATCTCTTTGTTTCCCATCGCAAAGATAGATTTCCATATAATTATCATGTGGAGAGAGTTAATGGCCAATTGATGTCTCAGCTCAATTACTGAGATGCGGCAAGCCTCTTACGAAGAAAAGAGCTAAAGATTTTCCCAATTGTGTTGAGAAGGGCAATAGGACGATATTTCGCCGGATCGTCTCTATTGCCCTTCTTGTAAATTGGGACCACTATTGCCTTCAGCCATGACTCTGGAATGATCTTGTCTTTGGACACTTTGCAGAAACGATTTTCCATAAACTTTGCCCAGTGTTCCTTATGTTTCTTCAGCATAATGCTTGAGATTTGGTCTGGGCTGGCAGCTCTCAAGCTTTTTAGGTTTTGTATTGCCAGTTCAATTTCACCACTTGATGGAGTTATGTCCCACATCGAGGATGGGTTGTGTGATTCGGATTTTAATTTTATCTGTTGTCTTTATATAAATTCCCTCAAAATACTCGACCCACTTCGCACTGGCAATTGGATTTGTGGTTGTCGGTAGAGATTTTGTGTTTTCTTTGTTTAGAATGACCTAAATGTCACACGTGTTTTTTGTAATCAATAGTTCCAACATAAGTTCGGCACGATTTTGTTCGATTGACACAGCGTGAGACTTAAGCCAATGCTGATAGGCCTGCCATCTTTCTTTCACTTTGGTGACTTTACATTCAGCTGGTATCTTCATTTTCCCTATCTGTCTCAGGTCTTTCCTTAGTTCCTTTTTTGCTAGGACAATGTCTTTGCTGAACAAATGTTTATAAGTGTGACCAACTATTCTTGAAGATGCCATTGTCATCTTGAAGTCTGTCAGCAAAGGGAAAAAGTCCATGTTGTTCAATCAATTTAATTCATATCGTAGTCTTTCAAATTGTGGCCCGTTGATCCTCAAACGGTTACACGCTGCATTTGAGGCAAGTTGTACATCATATATGACAGTTGGTTGTCCCCAGTCAACTTCCCAGACAAGGCGTAGCAGGTCGTGATCACTGTCAGACATTGGAATTACATTTAGGCAAGCCACGGTTTGGAGAACATTACGTGAGGCCCAGATATAATCCAAAGTGTTTCGACTACACAATCCTTGTCACATTGGGTTGCATGGCTGGTCGCCTTTGGTATTGCTGTTTACTATTGTGCAATTTCTTATTGCAAGAGCATCGGAACAGATTTGTCCTCTGTTTGCCACCGCATTAGCTGGAATCTAAAGATTTGTCTTTTTTTCACAGTCATTTTTGAACCAGCTGCAGTTTAGATCACCACAAACGAATATTGATAAATTGTTAAGTCAATATTGCTTCATAAATTAATGTTGTTACTGCACTAATGAAGCTTGTTTTGGTTATCATAGCAGGGTTCCAATATCTGTTTATTAGTAATAGATGTTGTTTCTCATTCTTATTTGTAGATGTTATTTGTACAATTGTGCCTTGTACAAAAGGATTTGGGTTTGACGACTCCAAGGGAATCAACCAGTTGTGTATTTTCAGTATGGTAACTAGGCCTGAAAAAGGACGTCCAATGGCGTTTTTTCCAGCAGGGTTTAGAAAAATGCTGAATCCATCACGGGTCGGTGGCTTGCGTAACCAGGTTTCCTGCAAGCATATTGCAAAAATGTAGTCCATCGGCACCTCAAAGTTATCAAACAGATTTACGAAGCCTCGTGTGTTCCAGGATAACACAATTTGGGCTGTATTGGTCCTCTTAAATCATTGTTATTGATGTTTCACATTTGATGGTTGAATTCCTGTTCTCGTTCTTGTAAGTGCTCCTTGATTAGTACTCTCGTTACGAGTAGCAGAAGGATATGAAAACAATTTCCGCAGTGTAGCTCGCTGTAGTTCTATTTTTTCCTCGTTTTAGCAGTCCTGTCGACCCGATTTTCCATTTTGCATCACTTGAACGGGTTCCAGTGTTATGTCAAATCCAAATACAAGTAGCTCCTCAATAGCTTGCAGTAACCTACTATTTTTCACTGCAGAAGAATTAATGTGCAGTAGTACCTGATCAGACGTTATCTCAGTTGGGTACTCTACAATTTTTATGTCATCAGAGGATATTTTTGCTCTGTTTAGGTTAACCTCATCATCATCAGTTTGAATGTTTTGGAGATGCAATTTCCAAAGACGAGTGTTATGTTTTTGGCGTTTGCTAAGGTGTACCCTAGATGAAATATGTACTCCTTTATTCCGCTGATTTGTTGTGAGTTTTGGATTGAGCTTAGAGGCAAGTGTTGACGTTGACGTCCGCAAGGATTTTTCGTTTTCTTTTTTAGGGTCATTCTCATTTGACTTTTTTGAAGATTGTGCCTTTGGTTGTTTCCAGTTTTCAGCTACTGGTGACCATGAAAGACCTGTACACCCAGCAGCAAGGCCATTTTTTATGGACTCTTCAGGCTCTTCAGCATCAACTGAGTAAGTTGAAAGGTCGCATAGGTCTACCGCCGATGAGGCAGATAGTCTGGCACTACTCATTTCGTTGGATTCTAGACAACAACGTTTTGCTGTTTGTTTGTTAGCTTGTTGACTGTTTCCTTTGCCGGGTCCTTGGTCAGACGCGGACTGAACGACCCTTTTACTTGTGCCTGCTGTGCGGTCAAACAGACCGGATTTTGTCAGCGTAGTTAGGTTCCTTATGATTTTTTTCACATTCTTTTGGTGATTGTTTTTTTCTTTCCTCGTACTGAGACAATGTTGACTTCTCCAGAAGGTCTTGCAGAATTGCCAATCATCACGATGGTTTTAGCAGGGCCATTGAAGATGTCAAACGAACATTGTGGATTATTAATTGGCGCCGTTGAGGCATCTGCCTCAGAATTTCTTTTTGGAAGCTGCGGACTTATTTGCATTGGCTGGTGCGAGTGGAGCATCAGCTAAGCATTGCAGAGGGTTGGCTGCATTCGTGATGCATTCCAGCAGATGCTGATTGTTTACTTCTATCTTACGCCTTTGTTTTGTTCAGAACCATTAGTTTGGATTCCCTTTTCAGTCTATGAGCCTTCCGAGGTCAAAGCCGGGGTTTGTGCGCTAAGGCTAGTGGTTGTGATTGGCTTTGTGCCTTTGTCTGTCACTGGCTCGTTTAAAGAGCACCTCCTATGCACCTTCGGACGCTTGGTTTTGTTTTGTTGGAAGATAGTTTCGTTAAGATGGATTCTCGTTGGTTCTGAGCTTTCTTTTCCACTTCTCCGGTAATCTCACCGCCTCCAGCAAACCTTCAATTAAATTATTGTTTTGGCAATGGTGCCATGCAGCTAAATTGCTTAGGCGTTCTTGCCATCGCACAGAGAGGTCAGCATGCTGCTCTATTTGTTTTTGCAAGAACCCCGTGAAAAGATCCAATTTTTCCATTTTATTTACGAGGTTGGACAGCATTGCCCCTTGATCACTGATTGCTCCATTCAGTGATTCATATAGTTTAGTAAACGGGAGCAGCACAATTGATGAGGCTGCTACGACATTGTTATGTAACTGGGTTAGGGTTTCAACAGAGAGACTCAATTCTGGTTCGTTTTGGGCAGATGAGTCATTTCCATTCCTTGAAGCATACAAGCTTTCGATGTTGAACTGGGCATCTAGTTGTGAAAAGTTGCGAAAGGTTTTGTGGTTTGTTGTTTGCTCGATCCTCCACAGAAGTACTATTGATTTTTTAACATGGCGTGCTCGCGTTTATCAACAAGATTTCTGGCTCCTTAAATGTTGAGTGGTTTAGTTTTAGTTTTAGCTCAATAACTCGCTGTAGGCATCGTGCTCTTGCATTAGAGCTCAAATCCATAGTGTTCATTTTAGATGTCGGTTGAGGTGAACTTTGAAATGCGGCAGAGTCATCAGCATTGTCTAAATCCGTGCCTGAAGTTACCATAATGCACTTTCCTGTCACTTCAGGAACTTGACATGCATATGAACTATGGTTGCCATTTTCCTTTGTCTGGGTATTTTTTTGCAGCTCCTGACTCTCACAGGTTGACTTTGCTGCCGCCTTATTTGTGGTTCCGTCGCTATAGTTGCTGTTGTTAGTGACCAAGACACATGGACTAATGTCATTTTTTGCTGCAATTGACTCGGACAAGTCCTTTAACATTTCCTTGTTGAATGCGCGATCATTTACTGTCATGCCTAGAGGGTTCACAGTAGAAGGTCCTGTCTCAGGTAGGAAGACACGTTGAAGATGATATAAGAAAGGCTTTGTTACAGGGACTTTGTGATGTCTCGTTTCCATTTTCGTTGGATGTGCTTTGTTGGGGGGCACCTTCAATGGACTCCCACGTATTGGTATTTGCAGTCCGAGGGTCAGCATTTGGTGTGTTAGATGCGCTGATTAACTCATCATTATTGACGGAGAAGGGAGAATAGAACACGTCAGGTGTATCGTCGTTTTCAATGATCGCGGCCATGTTAGCATGTAGTTGTGGCAAGTTAGACGCTGATAGAGTTGAAACCGGCATTGTATCCAGGTCGCACAGTGATAACAGGGTAAGCACTTTTTCTTTTGGAGTTACCGCGGGTACCTCTCAGTTTTCACTGACTTCGCCTGCACAGTTGCTGGATGGAAGAGGAATACTGGGTGTGCAGGCTTGATTGATGATCAATTCTTCCTGTGTTTACAGGAGTGCAATTTTGCATGCGGTTCTGGGCAGCCGAACAGTCGTAAGAGTGCTGATTTTGTTGAGATGGATGGGGTGAATAAATGACAACATTTTCAGATTCACCACTCGTTCCGCCAGAGTAACTCAGCAATTGTTATGTGGACAATGATGATGACGGTAAGGGTAAGGGCCAACGTACACACTTGCTTACCTTTTCACACCAGCCCGAAGTAGCTTTCATAGCTGTCCACGGGTTCAGCATGCGTCCATGTTGAAGCGTTTTCCGTCGGGTTTGAGGTCCTTCAGCAGTTAAAGTCATTATGCCCAAATGCGCTATTGGAACAGCGAGAAGGCATACTGTGGCGGACTGGGGCAGACTGGGACTCTGTGCCTGGACTCCGCGCTGTGCTCCGTGCATAGGAGGGGTTTTTAAAGTCACAACTAGTGGAAATAGAAACAGGACACAGCGTTGTGCAGGTCCTCTCACCAAGAACAACAACTGGAGACTGGGCAGACTGGGACTCTGTGCCTGGACTCCGCGCTGTGCTCCGTGCATAGGAGGGGTTTTTAAAGTCACAACTAGTGGAAATAGAAACAGGACACAGCGTTGTGCAGCTCCTCTCACCAAGAACAACAACTGGAGACTGGGCAGACTGGGACTCTGTGCCTGGACTCCGCGCTGTGCTCCGTGCATAGGAGGGGTTTTTAAAGTCACAACTAGTGGAAATAGAAACAGGACACAGCGTTGTGCAGGTCCTCTCACCAAGAACAACAACTGGAGACTGGGCAGACTGGGACTCTGTGCCTGGACTCCGCGCTGTGCTCCGTGCATAGGAGGGGTTTTTAAAGTCACAACTAGTGGAAATAGAAACAGGACACAGCGTTGTGCAGCTCTTCTTGCCAAGAACAACAATTGGAGACTGGGGCAGACTGGGACTCTGTGCCTGGACTCCTATTGATTTGCTGCTGTGTCCTTTGCTGTCCACATAAGAGTGTTCTGGGCAAGACAATAACAAAGTATCAAAGAATCAGGGGTTCATTCAGAGTAGAGTCAAAGCAGGAAAATTAACAATATTTGGCAAATAACATCTCCCAATTCAGGGTTTCATCAAATTCCACCAGTAGAATTCCATGTGAATACCAGCAGAGGGATTTTAGCCAGACTTTCTACAGAACAACCATACATTGTTACCTCCACCTAGTAGGTGGTGGTAAAAAATCTAAATTTGCCACCAATTTATTTAAGCTTTTTGTTTCTGTACAGACGTTTCCCTTCAACAGGGTGAACACGGGCCATGTTAAGAGTGTGAAACAATGGGCACCTTACTCCTCCCTCTAACCACCTTACCCATGCAACATATTAAAGCATCAGAATTTACTGGCATACGTAATTATAGATAATCCATTTTCACCTTCAAATTGAAGGTGAAAGGTCTGGAAAAAACTTAAAAACACCTTTTTGTTACCACTGGCAGGGCTGGTATTACTGATCTTGAAATACTCCTGAAATACCAGCTTTGCCAATGATGAAGTCTGAATTTGGCAGATTATCTGAAATACCAACTGTGGAGGTGGTAACTTTCCCCAGCAATTTTTGTAAAAATATTCATCCAACTCTAAATGACCCCCTTTAGTTTGCAGTCTCCTAATAACGAATGCCTGAATGTTGCATCTTTCTCTGTGAGTTGTTCAACTGTGCCCAAAAGGTGAATACCAGAAACAATCCAACAGCTCTTTCCATAACCACCATATAGTAGCACCCATGGGTGCTATTCAGGGGGCTAGTAAACTCGTTTTGTAATGAACTCACCAGTAATCAAGACATGAACTGAAACACAGGGGAAGCATTCTTACAGAATGAATTCAAGGACAAACTGCAATTAGATATGGACTCTTACATCTAAAGCCCTAATTGTGAAAGGGCCGCAGTGTTGTCGGTCAGTAAGTCAGGGCTGCCACTGCTGTAAGGCAACAAGTGATTGTGCAATTATAGATACTTATAATTTATGAGGAGTATTACAGTTAAACAAAGGAAGGAACCTAGGCTTCCCCACCTGTTTCACACTGGCCGGTTATGGGTCCAACACACAATTAACAGATCTCAGTTAGTCTGCACATACGAAAACACCCAAACTGTATGCAGTACAATTACATTTATTGGTATATTATTTTAAAACACGTTGCATGACATAGGGCCTCATTACAACCCAGGTGGTAAGTTCCCTACTTTACCACCATGGTGTAAACTCTGTTTACACCATGGTGGATGGCGGATTTACCGCCCCATTCCAAGGTGAGTGGGGCGGTAAATCCCCATTCCCCATTTACCCTTCCCCATTCCCATTTTTGCCCCATAGGGCATAATGGGAGTGGGGAAGGCACTAATTACAGCACCGTAAATTACGGTGCCGTAATTAGCACCAAGGCCGGTTAGCGCCTTGCATTTTAACGCCTGCTAAAAGCAGGCGACAAAATGGTAATCAGGTGTTAAGGGTTAACGGCGCCGACGGCGCCATTAAACCCTTAACGCCTGGGTTGTAATGAGGCCCATAGCTATTAACAAAGCCCCTTTTGTTTGGTCAACCAAAATAATCGTGGATAGTTGCAGCATTTAAGGCATTATAAAAACAAAAACACATTGCTTCTTTACATTCACTGTTTTGTAGTGAGGGTTAGTACGAGGCAGTGACTGAGAATGTGGTCTAATTTGACTTCACATCTGTCTAGTCGACACATGAATGGTGTTTCTGGCACTCAATTGCTAGTGTTCTATCTGGTGCCGTCTTCAGGATAAATTCAGTGGACTTGAGCTGTCACTTGGTTGGGACATCTAAAATATAAACAGATAAAAATTGGAGATCAGGGATGCGTGTGTCTTTACAGGGACAAGAATCCTGTATTGGTGTGTTTGGACATTGTCCTACCTGAGCCGTAGCGGTTCTGTGTGACAGGTTAGCGTTGAAACTGGTTAAAGTTCATTGCTTCTAGCGCCGTCTGTGCGCTGGAATTGTTGAATCCTGTACATCTAGAATGTGATCGTCAGCTCGGTAGCTGGAACAAGGATAGAGAAATCAATATCTGATGAAGAAAGCGCCTAGAGGCTGTGATGGCGACTTACAGAAATCGGCATGTTAATGCTACCACTGATGTAGCATGCTTCTGCTTAGTGCCTACTTAGTGTATAAGCCTGGAAGCGAGTGGGTGGATACTCCACATTTCCTTGAGGATTACTGTGTGTTCACCGTGAGAGACCTCTATAAGCTTGGAAAGAGTGCTCCCTCTATCAGCGAATATGTATTAGTTCAATGCGGGCGGGGGGGGCGCTCTCCAGCGGCAATATGTCCTTACCGTCGCATATTGTAACTGCAGCTTGCTGTAGCATCGGCGGTGTCTGCAAGTTACGCACGCGTAGGGAATATTTCAGCTAGCGTTACTCGTTCGTTCGCGCCCAGATTGCGCGATTAAGTAGTGTCTTTACTCACTGTCCGAGGGGAATAGTGTCTTGGTCGCGGGCATGGCTGATGTCTATGAGCTCGGGGCCAATAACTGCTGCATGTAGTGGCATGGTGTGCCTTCCTTCATTTTTGAATGGGTGCTGTCTATGCGCTAATTATCGCATGAAATACGATGGCATCCCGGTACGTCATATTTCCACATCACCATATATTTGTTGTATTGTCGATTACAATTTACATATATGATCGTTGTATCATATTTATGGATGCATCATACAGAACCTCACACATGTATAAAACTGTCATACAATGACATCATTTATTGTATACAATTTTTCCAGTTTTTGACAAACGTAGAGTATTTTTTCTGAAATTTTTAGACAAAGGAGGTTCTATGAAGGTTTTTTGACAATTTCTGACAATCGTAATGTGTTTTACAAGAAGAGGTTCCACTCTATGGCAACATTTAACCCATTCTTCACCGTATCTAAACGATGTATGCATTTCTGCTCTACTTGCCTTAGTGCTAAATCTCTGTCACCTCCCCTTGCTTTTGCTTCAACTGTTTGGATCACACACCATCTCAGTTCTGTGTGTTTATGTTGTTTTTCAACAAAATGGGCCACCATTGGTTTGTCCTCTATTTTGTTTTTCAAACAGGACCTATGCTCACAGATCCTTTGTCGGATTTCACGCTCGCTTTTACCTATATGATATAGGTTGCACGGGCATCTGATTAGGTAGACACTCCATGTTGTGAGGCAGTTAGAGAAGGTCTTATATTTCCATATGGTACCATTGAGGGATATTTCTTTTTGGTCTTGAGTGAGGCGGCATACCGAGCATTTGCCACAGCGATAGTGTCCAACCACGGGGGTAAATGCCATAGGGTATTTTGGGCAGTGATTGTGGGTTTTTCTGTGGGGTACGTGTGTACCAGCCGATCTTTGATGTTTCTGTTTCTTTTGAAGGCAAACCGTGGCGTGGTTGGTTTGAAACTATCTGTCTGTAGCAAATGCCAGTTAGTGAGTACATGCCTTGGGCACATTGCTAGCTGGGCATCGGTTGAGGCCATGCCCAGTGGGTAGTGTACATAGAGTCACGATGCCAGGGGCAATTACTGCTGGAGGTCATCTAGAGTGACAGCTGAGCTTGCTGTCCCTGTGCTTGGGGCTTCTTCGGGGGCCCCTGTGTTTGGGGCTTCTGCGGGGGTCCCTGTGCTTGGGGCTTCTGCAGGGGTCCCCAGGCTTGGCGCTTCTGCGGGGGTCCCTGTGCTTGGGGCTTCTGCAGGGGTCCCCAGGCTTGGCGCTTCTGCGGGGGTCCCTGTGCTTGGGGCGTCTTCGCCAGGAGAAACAGGTAATTGAAATTGTAATGGGTTATTTATAACACGCCGAATACCCAGAGGTTTCTAAGCGCGGACCCCAGTCTGTCTCCACATCTTCTTGCTTCTGAGACGAGCGCGTTGCCCCTGAGCTATCCTCCCGAGTCGAGGAAGCGACTCCTAGGAAAGCGTTGCCAGCTTGGCTTCGGCGGCTCTGCAATTTGCCTACAGGGCTTGCAAGTTCATTAATTTACGAGGTGCGTGGGTGTAAAATCAGTTATTGCAAAACCGTACAATATTCTTTGGGCACAACTCCAATAAACGGGTCCATTTTCCCAACAGCCTGAGCACATATATACGTAATACAACTAAAACCTAATCCTAAAAACGCAGCGGTTTACTAAGCTAGAAAACCAGTTTGCAAAATTAGAAAAAAGAAAGCTGGGGACTAGGTACCCTCAGCAAATTTAAAAAGATGTTTGACTGCCGGTATTTACGGCACCGACACCCTGCCTTGCATTGCCTCGGGTTAAAGAAAAAACTGTCTGTGGCTGAAACGAACAATGACACTGATAGGCAATAGATTTGAATGTCAAGAGTTGTAAATAATAGGGGGTGGTCTATTTCTCTTGAATGACCCCCGATTCAGCGGCTCCCAGTTTCGGATTTCTGATCTGGTGTATATGCTATCAGGATGGACCTACAATTACCCACTGCCTCGCAGCAATTTGCGGCCATATTAACAAGTATCTAGCAAATCTCTCTTACCTGTTGAGAGGCTTAAACATAGACCCCACTCCGAACACAGGTCCAGTCCTAAAATGTCTTTCTCTTGGTTAATGAAATAGGTAAAACTATCTAAATTAAACATAGCTACTGCACATGTGCACACAGTTCGCTGAAGCAGTGCGTGCTCAATACCGAGGGGAAAGTGACAGTTGTCCCAGAATGAAAGTGTTTTCTTCATTCTAGTCGCAGATGGCTACATCTACCCTTGTTCTCTGGCAACCTTTGCCATGTAGCCATCGGTGGCCGATGACACCCCCGGCAGCCATTCACTCGTGCATCCTACCATTCACACTGAGAAAGTGTGAGACTCTGAAGACAGCTCTCATTCTGTGGATCAGCCTGGCCATCGAACTGGCCTGTCCTGTTAATGTGATTTATGGACTCGTACTGGACTGCACAATGGCTTGAAGAGGGCACTGCTGGCCCCGAGAGGTAATACATCTGCCGTTTTATTGTTTCCTTGTACTCCTCTATATAACACATGTTCTAGCAATGTTTAGTAAAGAAGAGCAACATGTTTAGGAGCCAGACAACACCAGGAAGTGATTTACATATGAACAATGTACTTGAAAAGGGTTGTGCACCCACTGCTGTTACATTCAAGTAAATGCCAGAACTAATAGTGACTGTAAAACGTCTAAACCTTGTGCTTTCAAAACATGACTTTGACAATTTGATCAGTTCCATTGAAATGAAATGTGGTGACAGCTGCCTAGGATCTATTCAGTGTCTCGTTCCATATCATTTTATTACGCAAAACTCTCACAATCACTGCAACACTACTATCCAGACTGGACCACTCCTACACCCTCTGTATAGGTGTTCCCAATGACCTTCTGCACAGCACCCAGACAGCACCACGCGCCCTATCAAGACTACTTCTAAGAAGGACAGAGAGGAAGACGTCACCCTAAGGACCCTGACCTTTGTACCCTGCCCTGGATTCCCCTTACAGGCAGGATTCAGTCTAAACACTGTTCATCCCCCCCAGATAGTCCTTGGCAGTGGGACAGGCGTAATCATGGAGGAATGCATGCTTTACATTCCAACAAATGCAAACAAAGGGGGGTCTGGGAATCTCTCTACCAGCACAAACACAGCCCAATGACCTGTTCTTGGGTGAATAACCCCTGGGAAAGACTCTACCAAGTCTTTAGCTCACTGTCCTTTTCACAGAGAAGAAATTTCCCCGCATATCAGCCTTTGTCCTGCCCAGGGGCAGTCCAGCGCCGAAAAGCTAGGCAATTCTCCTCTGAACAAGAGTACCATCAGTAACCCCATACACGTGTTTCAGCCTTGTTGGGCATCATCAGTGAGGTGAAACTGTTGCCTCTGCCTCACTGTTCCATAAAAGTTCCCCGAGATGATTTCATTCCATCGGCCAAAGAATAGTGCCCTTAGAGAAGCATAACATGCAGTAGTTAGAGGCAGAGGATGAATATGCCAGCCCAACCCTTTGTCTCCATGATGTGGTAAATGAGAGCAGACCCAACAGTTAGACCTGTTCAAAATGGCATGTGTTGCATTCATTATAAGCAGTAGTGTGTTATTGTGGTAACTTTGTCTGTGTCGAGAGTCTCTAGGAGATAGAGTGTGCAGATGCACAAAAGGCATATATACAGTGGGTACAATTTCAGTGGGCAAAAATGTTTTGAGCGGACGTATTTCTTCCATGTATAAAAATCCTAAAGCAATTACTATTGTGAAACCGGTTAACATAATTACAAGAAAACCATACTTTTTGAAAGACCATGTATTCGATCGTCCATTGTCTTTGCTGGCCACACAGTCACTTATTTGTTCTGTACGGGTAGAGGCGATAACAGGCATTGTTCCTTTGAAATGAAAATACCGTAGTCCGTTTTGCTGGTGATCTCCAGATCACATGTTTTCTTAGTCTTTTCCCTATCCCCAGCCAACAACTTTCCTTCCAGATGCAAAGATGGGGTGAAGGACAAACCCTGTGATTATTTTCCTTGTTGGCAGAGATGAATCATGCAGTAAGTCTAGCTTTATGGACGCAGATTGTACCTTGTGACTCCTGGTACAGTGTGATCTGTGAACGGTGCGTCAGTGCTTCCTGATGAAGTGATTAATTTGCAGCAGAAGCAGACAGAGATGCAAAATGATCTGCAGTAGAGTTTGGAGATAAAGCAGGTGTTTCCCCATGCTTCACAGACTCAGAGAGTGTCTCCGAAGCACTCACAGTACTGCTCAATGCTGACTGATCGTTGGGAGCAGAGCAAGTACGTTTCTCCATATCTTCTTTGTCGTGTGGCAAAGGGAAGGGTATCCTCTTGACATGCGACGCATGTATCCAGTGCTTCTTGCCCTACACCCAAATCGCTGCCTGTGTGGCCAGGAGGACCTGTTGGGGCCCTCTCCACCGCAGAATGCCTTAACAAGCACCCACTCCCCAGGTCGGAGGCTATAACCTGTCCCCTCGTATTTTGCTGGGAGGGCTTCTCGCACTGGTTGGTAAATCAAATACAGATTTTTAGTTAACCGATCACAATAATCGGAAAGAAGTACATGCTCAATGTTCCTCAGAGCCCTGGGTTTCGGGAGGTTCCAAATGTTAGCTGGCCTACCCATTACCACCTCATATGGGGAGAGCCCAGTCTTAGTCTGTGGGGTGGTGCACATTGACAGTAACACTATCGGTAAGGCGACCGGCCATTTCAAATTGGTGCCGGCACACGTTTTAGTGAGCTTGTTCTTTAAATTCTCATTGTGTCTCTCTACCAATCCAGCACTCTGAGCATGTCTAGCTGAATGGAACCATTTATCAATCTGTAATCCTGTACATATCTGCAGAATTACAGCAGCGATAAAATGTGGATCATTGTCCGACCAGATGACCCTTGGCAAACCAAACCTAGGAAAATATTCCTTACGCATGGTTTTCCCCAGAAAAGGCTTCAACCCATTTACTAAAGGTGCAAATAACAACCAAAACGAATTTGAAATTAGTACAAAGCTCCATTTCAATAAAGTCAAAGTGGATCACTTCAAAGGGGACAGAAGGTGGACCAAAACTACCCCCTGGTGTTGATGTGCCCTTCCCATATTGTGCTGTAGACAGATCATGCAACTCTGGACAAAACGCTCAGCTGTTTTTGGGATGTTATTGTTTACCCAGACATTTTCTTACATTATACTAATCTTCCTGGCACAGATGTGGGTGGGGCCATGAGCCATTGCGACCATCATAGTAATGTACGCATCTGGCAGAATCCATTTTCCCTCTAACTTATCCACCCAACACACATCATCATCCAACCTTGCCAAAGCCTTAGCCTATTGCTTAGTTTCCTCTGAAGTGGCATCGGCTTGGATATTCTTTACAGATTCAATACCTTCATCTATGGTACAGACATTTGTGGCTTCCCTTGTAGTGTACATATCTGAATAGAGATCAGTAGCAGTCTGTTTGGCTATCTGGTCAGCGAAAGCGTTCCCTTTTCCTACATCATTTATGATTTTCTGATGCGCTGCGCATTTCATGATCGCTAACTGAGTGGGAAGTGCAAGCGCTGAAAGTAACCGCACTATCAAGGAGCCATATTGAATCTTCATTCCATGTGAGGTCAAGAAACCTCATTCTGCCCAAAGTCTACAGAAGTTGTGAACTACCCCAAAAGCATACTGACTATCAGTATATATGTTTACTCTAAGCCCTTCGGAAAGTTTGCAAGCTCGAGTCAATGCAATAATCTCTGCGGCCTGCACAGAGTTATATGAAATTATTTTGGTTTCCACAATCGTGCTTGGTGTGGTGATGGCATAAGCAGCTGTGGATGTACCATCCTGTAGTTTGAAGCAGAAGCCATCGCAAAGCAGCTCCCCTTTTGGGTCGTTCAGAGGTGTATCTTTCAGATCAATCCTGCCTTTAGTTTCTTGCTCTGTGGTGTAAATGCAGTCATGTGGGAGATCTACATCATTTAGTCTGTTCCACATTACGGATAAAAGAAATCCCAGTCCTTCGATTAAAACTTTTTTCTCAGGAAAACTTTCTAGATTAGAGAGTGTAGCAAAAACATCAGATTGTTCATCTTTCTCCATGCATTGTCTAGCCCATGCAGTCAAATCACGATTTCTCTCTTTAGACACTGTGTTGCGAGTTACAATCTTAGATTCCACTCCCTTATCAACTACGAGTGGAACAGAATCACTCGGAAGAGGAAGAGTAGACAAATCTTGTACAACCGGTAACAAAGGTGCTATCACTGGTGCAGAAGACAGATCTACCAGACCCGTAACAGTAGGCGAAGGCGGAGGTGCAGGTGGAGGAGCATCGATAGGAGGAGGAACAACAACCGGAGGAAGAGGAACAATAGGAGGAACGATAGGAGGAGCAGGAATTACTACGGGAGGAGGAACAGCCGCAGGAAGAGGTAAAGCAGCAGGGATAGGTACATACGGAGGTGGCGCAGTGGCACCAGGCCTTCGTTCATTTAGAGGTTTCTCAATTAATTCATCAGACACATGAAAATCTTTAGATGGATATATTTCTGAATACCAAGTTGAAAAGCCCTATCCATATTTCTAACTGACTCTGACTGTTTACTTTGATCATACAATAACGCTTTCTCAGCGTTGGACATATGTCGGCGCGTATGTTACTCTCTACTTTTAAGTTGCTGCATAGTTTCCTTCTTCCAATTTTGTAATACATCAAATGCTGCAGGTCTATATTTTTTCTTTAAAAATATAGACTCTAAATATTTTATACAAGGAATCTCAAAGCTACCATTGGTTGTCCACTGAAGTTTCAGAAGCATGTCTAGTTTGTCTGTGCCAAATATCATTAAACACTATACTACCTATGCCGTGCTTACAGTACATAGTACACGCCGGCGACCCCTCCTGTGGTGCTAGACGGTGTTAGGGAGAATTCTCTGTTTAGGCTGAATTTCCTAACCTAGTGAGTCCCCCAGCAGCTTTGCTGGATTTCTGGAGATTGTTTTTTTCTCCTGCCAAGAGTGAGACTCTTTTCCTCCCACTCGTGGACATGATTTATGGTGTTCCTTTGAATGTTAATGTGTTTCATGGGCTATGGGGTCTTTTACTCCATAGGGTCTCATATGTTTTTTTATGTGTGTTACACAGCACCCTCCGTGCAGTAACACAGGGGTGTCATAATGACCCCCCACCATAGACTCCCAACCCTGGGACTGACTACTGTCTCCCAGGGCATGTAAAGTCACCATTGCCTTTACCAGTCCCAAATTACTAACAGAACCACTACAAACCATCATATTGTGGATGTACTGGTAGGGGCAATTCGATTGCCCCTGGGTCTGTTTTTCGAGGGGGCACTGTCCCGTCCCCTCTCGTTGAGTTTTGGCTGGTGGCAGTGGATACTACTTTTTATATTCAACCGCGAATATATCTCTATGGGATTTTCCCATTGTTCGAGGCTAATATTTTTTAACATAGCCTCTGACATACCGCCGGTTATTTATTTAATATTAATTCACCGGTTGGTATTTTCTGCCAGAACTCGGTTTTAAAATGGCATTTGTGTTCGCCTCTAACTCCAAACCAAAGGTCGAGCCCTTTGTTCCACTTTTTGGCGGGCTTCTCCACAGAAACCTCCAAAAGTGCTGCCACTCTGTCTGGGTACCACAGGGGCTGCGGGAGGGGCTTTAGGCACCCTGGACAGAGTTACCTTGGTAACTCAAGTCGGACTCTTGTGTGATTGGCCCAAGTGGTGAGCAGGCCGGCTCACCACTTATCAGGTTTGATTGATGGCTAGGCTGAGTGAATGGGGTGTGCTGCATAAAAGCAGGGCTTTTGGGACTGGAACTTCAGAAGTCGCCACAGGACCTGAAAATCCGACGAGGGAGAAGCTGAGCCGACCTGCCACGATGACACCACCGGTGGAGCCCTGCTGAACCGACTCACCACTTCCCAACAACAGAGGAGATCTCCCTGCTGGAGAGTCTTCTTCCCCTGACTGGTGGGCACAACCAGTTTACCTTCTTTTCTCGCATTCCAGGACTTCTTGTGGTCGAATTGCCCGTGCAAAGCACCCCGGCAACCGGGTAGCCACTTACCACTGGACCGCAAATAAAAGGACCACTCCTTTTAATTGAGAACTCCGCGGCTGGTTTCTTCCCTGGCAGTGCAACAGACTCCTGCTTTCCTCCCCGACGAGATCCTCTGTTCCCCCGGACGAAGCACTGACTTGCACCCGTTGCCAGGAACAACTGCCCCCGCTGCAGCGTTCTCACCGTTTTAAGGTACCGTGTCCGCCAGGCCTCCCTTTCTAAAGATTGCTACAAGGTAACAATAATCCCTTAACCTTCTGGACTGGCCTGGCCACCTTGACCATCTAACTGGTCCCTTTCTGTTGGTCCAAATCCTTCTGAACTATTGCAAGACTTTTGGACACTTTAAACTATGTGACATTGGACACATTTCGACCGGAGCCTCTTAAAGTGGGTCCGGCCTTGTTAACTTTGACTTTATGGTTTCGACCTGCCTTCTTCTCCTACTGTGTTCTTCTGAAAGTTTTGGGATCTGTTTCTATCTTTGCTCTGCCTTTCTCTCCCTTTTTAACCGATTGATTAGAGTGCCATCTTCGTTAAGCGCTCACCGCTGTCTGAAAATAAGTGTTGCTTTACTTAAGACTTGTCTAATAATCGTTGAAGGAAGTGTATGGGCCTCATTACACGGATGGCGGAGAACCATGGCGCTATTAGCGCCATGGTTCATGCCGGTAAAATACCGGCACCGCCTTGGCGGAAAGGGGAATTACCGCCCCATTCCAAGGTTGGCAGGGCGGTAATTTCCCCTTCCACCATTGCCCTTCCCCATTCCCATTTTTGCCCCATACGGCTCAATGGGAATGGGGAAGGCGCTAATTACGGTACCGCAAATTGCAGTACCGTAATTAGCTCCCTGGGTCCCTTTGCGAGTTGGTTTTTAATGCCTGCAAAAAGCAGGCGTTAAATCCCCCAACCCGCAAAGGGACCTCGTAGTAAGGCGGTAAGGATTTACCGATACCGGTATTTTACCGGTACCGGTAAATCCTTACCGCCATCCGTGTAATGAGGCCCTATATCTTTTAGTGACGGTGTTTTTAAACTGCTTGAGATTAGTGCCGGTGTGTTTAACTAGATGTGTTTCTTTTAAATAAATAATTTTATCTCTTTTACACCAAGCTCTGGTTAGTGTTTGCTTGTTCTACTGTGTTCTTTTGACCTATTGTGAATACTCTGTATGCTGCCTAACTCTTCTTGAGAGAAGTCTGACTGCTCAGCCACAGCTACCAGGTAAATCTGGGTGGTACAGACTGCTACCAATTGGGTTTACTGCCAACCACCTGTAGTCTTGAATCTTTTGCAGTGGTCCCAGAGGGAAATGCACAAGTTTCTGCCTAACAGACGGCCAAATGCCAAAGATTGTCTGTCTCTGCGGAATAATGCCCTGAAACAGGCAGACAATTTCCTAGGCATATCACATTCCTGGTGTTACCTGGTCAATAATTGTTCTCGCGAGAACAATACGCCAAAATCAAATTATCAGGATACTTAAGAATCGGGTCACGACTCACCTGACCAAAGAACTAAAGGAGGTCCGATCGGATTACAAAGGACAACAAAGGACCCTCGTGGTTGGTGATTTCGGCAAAACTGCCCGCCTCAATACATGGATCCTCATCAAGATGCCATCTCGGACTGCGGGCTCCCCGTCCAGGGATCGGGTGGTGCAGTACTGTTGAGGTATCGCGTCTCATCCAAGAAGGGGCCACCTTTCTCACCGACCGATCCCGGTCTGATAGCCGCGTCAACACTTCAATGAGATGGCATCAATCTTGAGGGTCCCTATTTGGGCATCATCTGTAAAAGCAAGGAAATACTGAGGCTGAGTACCACAAAAGGAAATACACCAAACACGGGCTATAAAGATAAACAGATCTTTAATACTGTGGAGTTACAAAGAAACACAGATCTGATACAGACAACTATCAGGCTCTCAACACTCGCAATGAGTACCAGCCCATCAGAGTGAGGAGGGAGAGTGCTGGACATCTAAACATTCGGGTTTTTATACATTTGCAACACTATTGTCCCGCCCCTCTACAGGTTAATAATCTGCAGTCTAGAGTTTGTGCTGAGTTCACATATAGCTCATACAATAATATGCACATGGATTACATAGGTTTGTACTTCCAACAAGTTACAGTGGCGAAGTGTATTTCTGGATTTAGCAGTGAGCCTTAGTACATATCCCTTCACAATGTAGCTCTGCCAGTGTCCACTTTCGACATTTACATAACATTGTCCTCGATGTATATTCGTGGGTGAGGCTTGTTAGTGCAGACAATCCTAGGACAACAAGTCATGCTCGATGCAAGGTCTTATTGCTTAGTCTAAACAGTCAGTCCTCGGAAGGTCTAACCATTAACAGAACTCATAGGTCAGGAAGGCTTGGTTGCAAGTTAGAAACACAGTCCACCATTTTAGAACCAAGAATAACATACAAACAGAAATGAAAATGGCGGGGATTCTAAAATGGCAGCAAATTTGATCTAAAATCTGAACTTTGCAACGTGGTTTTCTTCGCAGAGCGATTATGCTTAGGCCAATATAAATCGAAAGGAGGCACAATATGATTTCTCGTTTAATACAGGGTGACCCTTTCAGGTTCTGCTCTCCAGATGCAGTGAGACCCAATGCAGGGTCACTAGGACAGGGTGACCCTTTCAGGTCCTGCTCTCCAGATGCAGTAAGGCCCAATGCAGGGTCACTAGGACAGGGTGACCCTTTCAGGTTCAGCTCTCCAGATGCGGTGAGACCCAATGCAGGGTCACTAGGACAGGGTGACCCTTTCAGGTTCTGCTCTCCAGATGCAGTGAGGCCCAATGCAGGGTCACTAGGACAGGGTGACCCTTTCAGGTTCAGCTCTCCAGATGCGGTGAGACCCAATGCAGGGTCACTAGGACAGGGTGACCCTTTCAGGTTCTGCTCTCCAGATGCAGTGAGACCCAATGCAGGGTCACTAGGACAGGGTGACCCTTTCAGGTCCTGCTCTCCAGATGCAGTAAGGCCCAATGCAGGGTCACTAGGACAGGGTGACCCTTTCAGGTTCAGCTCTCCAGATGCGGTGAGACCCAATGCAGGGTCACTAGGACAGGGTGACCCTTTCAGGTTCAGCACTCCAGGTGCGGTGAGACCCAATGCAGGGTCACTAGGACAGAGTGATCCGTCCAGGTCCAGCTCTCCGGATGCGGTGAGACCCAATGCAGGGTCACTAGGACAGGGTGAGCCTTTCAGGTACTGCTCTCCGGATGCAGTGAGGCCCAATGCAGGGTCACTAGGACAGGGTGACCCTTTCAGGTCCTGCTCTCCGGATGCAGTGAGGCCCAATGCAGGGCCACTAGGACAGGGTGACCCTTTCAGGTTCTGCTCTCCAGATGCAATGAGACCCAATGCAGGGTCACTAGGACAGAGTGACCCTTTCAGGATCTGCTCCCCGATGCAGTGAGACCCAATGCAGGGTCACTAGGACAGGGTGACCCTTTCAGGTTCTGCTCTCCGAATGCAGTGAGACCCAATGCAGGGTCACTAGGACATGGTGACCCTTTTAGTTTCTGCTCTCCGGATGCAGTGAGGCCCAATGCAGGGTCACTAGGACAGAGTGACCTTTTCAGGTTCTGTTCTCAGGATGCAGTGAGACCCAATGCAGGGTCACTAGGACAGAGTGACCCTTTCAGGTTCAGCTCTCAGGATGCAGTGAGACCCAATGCAGGGTCACTAGGACAGAGTGACCCTTTCAGGTTCAGCTCTCAGGATGCAGTGAAACCCAATGCAGGGTCACTAGGACAGAGTGACCGTTTCAGGTTCAGCTCAGGATGCAGTGAGACCCAATGCAGGGTCACTAGGACAGAGTGACCCTTTCAGGTTCAGCTCTCCAGATGCAGTGAGACCCAATGCAGGGTTACTAGGAGGGCCACTAGGACAGGGTGACCCTTTCAGGTTCTGCTCTCCAGATGCAGTGAGACCCAATGCAGGGTCACTAGGACAGGGTGACCCTTTCAGGTTCTGCTCTCCAGGTGCTGTGAGACCCAATGCAGCGTCACTAGGACAGGGTGACCCTTTCAGGTTCTGCTCTCCTGATGCACTGAGACCCAATGCAGGGCCACTAGGACAGGGTGACCCTTTCAGGTCCTGCTCTCTAGATGCAGTGTGGCCCAATGCAGGGTCACTAGGACAGGGTGGCCCTTTCAGGTCCTGCTCTCTAGATGCAGTGAGGCCCAATGCAGGGTCACTAGGACAGGGTGACCCTTTCAGGTTCTGCTCTCCAGGTGCTGTGAGACCCAATGCAGCGTCACTAGGACAGGGTGACCCTTTCAGGTTCTGCTCTCCTGATGCACTGAGACCCAATGCAGTGCCACTAGGACAGGGTGACCCTTTCAGGTCCTGCTCTCTAGATGCAGTGTGGCCCAATGCAGGGTCACTAGGACAGGGTGACCCTTTCAGGTCCTGCTCTCTAGATGCAGTGAGGCCCAATGCAGGGTCACTAGGACAGGGTGAACCTTTCAGGTTCTGCTCTCCCAGCCTAGGTAAATGGGTGCAGTATTGCATTTACTGGTCCTCTGCCAGAGTCATCCCCAATGTGCCCTAGTAGTGCGTGGGGGGCAGGGCTTGCCTAAGCCTTAGACAATCCTTCACCTCAATGGCTTAGGGCTTCGGAAAAATCATAGACTCCCGAAAGAGGTCCAGAGCAATGTGTCCTTATCTACTGGATGATCCAGAAATGTGTCAAAGAATGGCACAGGGCCAATGGGGATTGGTGGAAAGCAAGCCTGCTTTAAGTCCAACTCCAATCCTTGAGACAAGTATCCCTTGCCTTCTGAGGTTATACCCAGAGTGTCTTGTTCAGCACGAAGAGATTGGGACAAGAAGGAATGAAATGCCCACAGAAGAAAAGATGGAAGAAACTTTCTCCCAACTGTCCTGTTATCTCTGGCTGCCCTAATCCCACCCACTTCTCAGCCTGCAACCTAAAAGGCTCCCGCTGTGCAACCCTCTAATGTGAGGCAGCCTTTTGTTAAGCACCTAGCTCTTTGATGCCAGGCTCTCGTTTGTCTCTGGTGAGGAGATCACAGGCTCAATAAGAGGGCATTACCTTGCTATCTCAGCACACAGAGTTAACGTTGGTATGCTATGAATTAGATGTGGCTTTAATCAATATGATTGGTTATTTATAACGCATTTAATACCCGGAGGTTTCTAAGTGCGGACCCAAGGATCGAACCTGTGTTGCTCCGTGTCGTCTTGCTTCCAAGGCCAGCGCATTGCCCCTGAGCTACCCTCCCAAGACGCGTGACGCTATGTGAATCTTCAGCCACCATAGCCCAACACAGGTGTGGCTTATGCTTAAAGATTGCACTGCCACCAGGATGAGGGTTCATCATAATTATGCAGTTTTGGAGCAGAGCTGCACATCCTAAATGTAGCCCAGCACTGCAGTAACATTTCATTCACAGACGCTGTCAGCCTGGGAACCTGTGACCTTTGGACCTGCCCTGTGCCAATGGAGAGAAGAAGCTGCAGATCGGGAGACTGATCCCCATGTGCCACTATGCTTTTGGCACGGAGCCAAATGAGAGGGTGGTCTGGTTATCAGACCACCGTTCTGAGACAGAAATACAGGCATCATTTTAATAATTAATACAAATCAGAAAAGCCAGGCCTTCCATGCCTTTGCCAGATATCAACGGATCCCAATCCCCATACAGTAATTGGGATTGTTCACAAGGCTTCAAGCCTGTCTTTAAAAAGGGTCTTGACATTTTGTCAACTTTTCATCAGTGCTCCTCAGCATTACAACAAGGCTCGGTAGCAGAGTTCAAAATCCGAAGCCACTCACAGTTCATGGGGGGGCTCTTCAGTTCTGTCATAGACGAGCGACTGTAACCTCGACCCGATGGTCGTTGGTGGATTGTCAGGCCATTGTCATTATCGCCCCCTGTCAAGGGCTCACTCTTGCTGGAGAGCTTTGTGATAGTCTTCTCCTGTACCCAACCTTAGGAGGCACCCCCTGGTTTCTGACACCCTACAGTTCCTCCAGGTCAGTGATTGGTGTCCTCAGACTACTGGGAATGTTTGTTTACTGTCTTTGGTGCATTCCCATTAGACAGGGCTGGACTGCCCCACCGGGACACCAGGACTTTCCCCGGTAGGTCTAGGGCAAAGGGCCTCGTTGGGTAGCGGTAGCAGAAGTATCACCCAGCCAGCATGGGTGGTTCGCATGAAATTGGCTGTCGCCTGCTGGCGCATGTGTTTTCTTCCTAGCCAGTTCCCACAGGGCTGATGACAGGGGACGGCCGGGCTTGCCTCGCGCCGGTGCATGAGGGTCCCCCAGACACATGCAAAGTGACCTCAGTGCACCGGCCTGCTGCTCTGCTGAGTGTTGCACCCTTGTGATGAGGACGAGCGACCTGCGAGCAGGGCAGCAGAGTAAAGTTTGGGTGCATGCAAAATCAATTGAATATATTGCTTGCGGGGTGCTGGCTGTGCAGGAGGAGCTCCGATCCCGTCGCGCACTGGCTGCAGTGGAGGAGTGGACATCCAGATAATGTTTGTTTGATGAGTGGGTGGTGTTGCGTGGTGTATACGCAGTTATCACGCATGCGCGAGCGGGATCGAGGCTCGCGCATGCGCAGTTGATAATAAAGACGGTCACCCGGCAGTTGGAGCCGGGGAACCGAGCAGTCCACATGCGTCCCATGCGGTTCCTTGTATGCGTGGGCGCAGCTGCGTATGAATGCCGGTGGGGGCCCTGGCATAGCCTGCACCACTTAACACTGGCGACGAGGATGACTCCAGAGCAGTACATCTCTGCACTGAAGGCGTCGGAGACGGAACATCTTGAGTGACATAAGTAATTTGTTGGTAGAGCATCATTATTTGAGTTTTTGGCATCCCAGTAATCACGCATTTCGGTATTTGAGTCCATTATATAGATCCATTGGCGTATCTGGGAGACATTTCACCTGGGATACATGTGTGACGTATCATTGGTATTAGGTTCAGACTTTAAAGCCCTTTTATGGGCCCATATTTTCTACTTATCTGTAAATACCACACCAGTTGGTGTTCTCACATGCTTCCTCACAGTGCATGCTTTATGGCTGGGCATTCTCACTTTGGGCTACTGGTTCTTCCCACATTTTGAACAGAATCACCTCTTAACGTACACACTCAACTGATATCTGCTGTTGTGCTTGGACCCAAGCCCGTTCTATGGCGCGTATTAGTCCAGTTGTTTACAATGACGTTATTATGTGTTTACCGCATGGTAACAAATCGCATGCTGTCATTAACAGGCCGATTCATGTAATTCCTTCCAAAAGTGTCGCACGCGGCTGGCGCACAGCGTGCCCGTGCGAATGTCTGCGCCAGCCGCGTGCGATAAAATCAATTTCCGCGCACAGCGTATTCATGGATTCCCACCTCCAAAAGCAGACGTGGCGCAGAGTGGCGCAGCGACCCTGCAGCAGCGCCAGTTACGCCCCCAAGAACGCCCTCGCGCAAGGAAAAGCCATGAAGATCGCAAAACCATCGCAAAGGGCTGCGCCAACCCTGTACCAGTGCGAGAAGTAACACACGCGGCCTGGCCTGGGGGAGCGTGTGCGTGTATTTCAGGGGTGCGCGAGAAGTTCCACACGCGATTGGCCTGGGCGCGTGTATTTCAGAGGTGCGCGGGTGGTTTCACACGCGATCGGCCCTGGGGGAGCATGTGCGTGTATTTCAGGGGTGCGCGAGAAGTTCCACACGCGATTGGCCTGTGTACACAATTCCATTGGACCAAAGGCCCTGACAGCGCAGGCGCCTCTGTGACGTGACACGCGCGGGCGTGTCCCTGTACCCACGTCCGAGTGTCAGCCTGCGTGATTGGAGGATAGTGCCTCAGTGCGTATACACGGAAGTGACGTCGAACGTGTGTTGCGGTTTAAAAGGTGCGTGTAGTACGTCATTTCCTTGTACGTGCTTCCCGTGGCGAGCGAGCGGGTGAAATCTGTACTTCTTGTCGGTTCACACGCGATTTACTTCACAGCGTTTCCAGTTCGTACTCCCTGTTACCTCTGTCAGTATTTTTCTGATTTTCTTTCCGACCGGCTTCCTCAAACAGCGTTGACTTCTCCTTTTGTCCTGTCTCCTCAGACAGTGTACAATTCTTCTTTTGGCGGGGGTGTTGCCAACGCGCACACGTGCGTATTTTTCACGCTCTTTTCCCAGGCAGACGGTGAGTCGCGCACGTATTTACCAACTGTGCTAGCCCCGTGTGTAGCGTACCCCTTCAGAGGTCATTGTAGGCGGCGTGTGACACGCATACGTTCATTTTTGTGTTCCTGGGTGCCACAGCGTAGTGCAGGTTCCTTTTCCCACGCACGTGGTCTACGAGGGGTCGCGTGCACGTCATTTTCTGTTTTAGGGGTGCCTGTGCGTTGCGTGACCCGTCATCTTTCCCCAGGGGTTACATACAGCCTTGCTAGAGCACTTGGGTACGAATTCCATCTAGTACCCTACCCCTTTGACCCCCAATTGCCCAGGACAATTGTCCACTGCAACTCCCATACGCACAACTCCATCAGTGCCATGGCTGGGAGGCGAGCAAGTGATAAGGTTGGCAAAGGTGGCCGAGCCTCAAGAGGTGGGCGTGGTGGGCGCGGAAGGGGACGTGGCCAGGATTTGCAGACTCCCCCAAGCCCCACACGTGTGGAGGACCGGTCAGGGACACACATCCCCCCCCATGGTTGAGGGAAACGTGGCTGACACCATCCCTGCTCAGCCCTTGTTGGACCGGCCCGTTGTGGCACCTGACCTAGCACAGGGTGACTCCCAGGCTGACTTCCAGGTCGCCAAGTCTAGGCCACGGGTGGCGGCGCAAGCCAGTGTCACCAGGCCACGTGGTACAGGGGCAGCCATGTCATCTGCTGCCCCAGTAGGCGGGGTGGGGAGGCTGCAGGGGCAGCTGCAGCTCCGTCCACCGCATCTCTGACTCCCCCAGCAAGGACAGTGTTGGTCCCGGTACATCAGACTGAGGTTCCCCCTGCCATCATCACACTTCAGCTAATGCCTGCAGAAAGTCATGTGGTCAGTGTGCCATCGCACACTACTACCACACAGTCCACCGGTGCTCCTGCCTCTAGTGTCCAGAGCGGCGTAGGGCACTCCGGATCCCCACCACCCACAAAAAGAAAGAGGAAGAGTGCTCGTCCAGTACAGGCTGATGACCCCGACACGGCATGGTCCGGCACACCAAGGAAGCCTAGCTTCAATGATGCCGAACTGGATGCACTTGTGCAGTATGTGTCCGAACATGACGCCGAAATGTTGGTCACTTCAGGGTGTAGGATTACACCTGCTCGACGTCAGGCACACTGGCAGTCCATCGCGGACAGCATAAGTGCCCTTGGGTTTATGAGGCGCACAGCTGTTGAGTGCTACAAGCGCTGGAACGACCTTAAGCGTAGGGCAAAGAAAAAGCTGGCCTCAAGTCATGCCGCAACTCTGGTGACTGGAGGTGGGTCTCCACAAGAGGACATAGAACTCACTCTACATGAGCATGTTGCTGGGACCTACGTCACAGAGGAGCAGATCCAAGGTGTGGGAGAACTGCCAGATTACGAGGCATTGTCCGGTGAGTGCACATGCATGTGTGTGTGATCCATGTGTATGTAGTTCGTGGGAGGGGATTCGGTTGAGTGCCAGGTCAGGGTGTGTGTGCCTGAGTGTTTTGTCCCACCCATGTGCTTAATCCAATGCATTCTGCGCCCCGGGATTTGGGTATTTCAGTCTCCCTTCTGGCCACAGTAGGCGTTTTGCACTACATTGCGCCAGTTGCCCTTGAAGTGGCATCTTGCTACCACATTGTTCCGTATTAAGCTGTGTTCATTCAGGCTGATTGCAGGAATTCACTTGGTTCTACTGCGCATCACTTTGCCCCATTGTCACATATATGTCATGCCTATGGTACATGCCATCTGTGTGATGGCATGTGTCATGTATGTGTATTGGACATGCCACTCACAGGCCAATGTGTGATGGCACTGCTAGCCAGCATGCAGCTGATGTGTTGCTCTCCCATCTTGGTGTCATCAGTGTCTGACATTTTCCTCCCATTCCAACTCATGGACAGTGCATGCATGGGAGGGTTATAGTCATGTGGGACATGTGTAAATCAAGTACTGGTACTGTAGCTTGTCTGGCCTAATAGCGTGCCATGGTGCTAATGCCTGTTTCCATTTCTTGGCCTTCTTGTTTTTGCAGAGGATGACGCACCTGATGCTGTTGAGGGAGAGGGGATGGTGCAGGCCCAGGAGGGATCTGAAGCACGACCAGGCACCAGTGGGGGACGTGGTTTGGTGGTGGGGGAGAACCCTCTCTTGCTGCAGGCCATACTGTCCCGGGGTGTCCCTGGCTGCACCTCCCCAGAACTCTTTTCAGGTGTTGATTCGGATGAGGCCTATGTGGATTCGCAGGTATGTGTTCATGGAAGGGATACTGTTCTGTCCGACCCACATGCACCAGGGGTAGAGCCCACTATGCGGATGTCAGTGTTGGTAGGTGCGCCTGTGGTGGTTACGGATGCAGGGCCACACTCCGCAACATCTGATCCTGTTCCTGGGCCAGCAGTTCAGAGGGGAAATGCAGTCCTGCAGCCTCAGGCAGTGCCGACACAGCAAGGCGCAGTTTGCCTTGCCCCAGACAGGTGTGGTGCCTGCCAACATGGTGGCCGTCCGCCACCAGGCAATACCGCATGGGAGCAATCCATTTACGGTATGGCCAACCAACAGGCAGCATCATCCGAAATGATTGCTCAGGCCATGGAGAGGGTGGCCACTTCCATTGTCCACCCAGAAAGGCAGATGGAGCTACTACAGCAGGCAACAGACTCCATTTGCCAATCAGTCAGGGAGGACATGTTGGTGTCCAACAGGGACAGACAGGCGGGACAGACAGGCGGCCCTGGACAATATGAGGGAATCAATTTCTATAGATGCCCAGGGACAGACGGAAGCCCTGAGGGGAGAGGTCCGGCACCTCAGGCAGACTCTTGTGGCCCTTGAGGCTTCCACTGTCACCAGGACGGAACAGCTGCTTGAGCGCGTCACCCGTACGCTCTCAGCAGAGATGCAGGCAACTCGGGCGGAGGTCCGGGCAACACGTCGGGTGTTGCATGGGGATCTCCGCACCATATCCCTCCAGAACGAGGCCTTCCAGGCCCGCATGCTTGCTGCCATGGAGGACCAAACTAGGGCATTGCGTAGGCTGCCTCCCATGGCACCACCAACTCCTGTGGCAGCAGCAGCAGAGGTTGAGGAGAGCGAATCCAGCAGTGAATCTCCCACTATTTAGTAGCCGTGCAGGCCATGACCCCATGGAGGTGTTTTTTTTTCGCAACATTCACGCAGGTGACTGTTGGTGGGCACCCTGTCCTCGGACCTCCTGGGTGGCCTCCCCCACCCCCCATGGCCCACACATGGCCATTTTTGATTTTTGAATTTTGATTTTTGATTATTTGTTGCAGTGTGTTGCCTTGTGTGGCTCCCGTGGGCATCCACTGTATTCCGGCTGGGCACATGCAGGCTTGTCCTGAGTTTGGGTTAGATGCTTGGGTCAGTGAGACACACACCCCTCCTGCTTCCCGTTTCCATGGGCTTGCAAAGGGTGTGCCCAAGTGACTGTGAATTACACAGTGACGTTGGACTCCCATGAGCTGTGTGGGCAGTCTGTAGTCAATACTGTGTATACATTCCTAGTGCATATTGTTGTTGTATTGTGCACTGCATGGTGTATTGATGTGTGCTTGTGCATCCATGTATCCCTCCTGATTTGCAGGTTCATTCCTCATGTCTTCACAAGGCCGTCCACTTTGGAGATGGGGCTCATGTTGTGAGCAGTGGACTTCCAGATGTGCGTGGCAACAACACTGTACAGTTGGAGGTGGTGGATGTGCTGGCATTCTCATGTTGTAAGACTACGTATCCTTTGCCTTAGTACTGTCATGTTTATGCTATGTCGATTGTATTGTGGTAAGTATTTGGTCATGTGTGTTGTTGTTTCTACATTCATGTGGGCATATTGTGTGTGGCCAGTTTCCATTAGGGACACTGTACTTTGATACACGTGTCATGTTTGG
Source organism: Ambystoma mexicanum (assembly GCF_040938575.1). Taxonomy (NCBI): domain Eukaryota; kingdom Metazoa; phylum Chordata; class Amphibia; order Caudata; family Ambystomatidae; genus Ambystoma; species Ambystoma mexicanum. Next base: position 1,160,926,719 of record NC_090941.1, on the reverse strand, counting down.
GGGATGACTTTGTATGCTCTCAGATGGCATGTCATGCCATGGTGTGTTGGGTGGCGGTGCTGGGGAGGGGTTGGGTGACAAGGCACTGTTGTCATGTTGTGTCTTGCAAGGGGGTAATGATTTCAGCAGCATAGAAGTGTGTCTTTTGTACACAGCATTGGTGCTGTTTGTGTAGTTTGGGAAGCACACAATGGAACACTTCCAGATGTACAATCTCAGGCTGGTATGGTTGTGACAGTTGACTGTCCATTGACACATCATAATTGTCAGTAACAATCATCATTGATTGTCAGCTGGTATGTTCCAGGGCTGTGTGCACTCCACAGGGGTGTGATTTTATGTGAAGTAATTAGCCAAGAGCTGCATACGGGCTGCCTCACCCCGTGCCCTTTCCCCTCCCATGCGCAGTGGGCATGTATGTGGTTGGGGATGTGGGGGCACCACCATGTCCACGGCCAGGCCCCGGCGTGTTGCAACGTTGTGCAGGACACATGCTGCCACTATGATCCTGCACACTACTGGGGGAGCGTATAACAGCTGCCCGCCAGAACGGTCAAGGGAGCGGAAGCGTGACTTGAGCACTCCGAATGTGCGCTCCACGATGCCCCGGGTTGCAATGTGGGCTGTGTTGTATCTTACCTGGGGTGGTGTGGTGGGGTTCCGAATTGGCGTCATCATGTGGGTGCTGAGAGGGTAGGCACTGTCCCCTGGGGAGGTGGTGATGGGTATCATCAGTGGGGTTGTGACATTACTCAGTATCTGACATGCATGCATGCGCAGTGGCATTTATACTCACCGAGCAGCCATGTATCGCCATGCCGCCCAGCTTCTATGTCCCGGTTTAGGGTAGACATTTTGTAGATGAAACTGTCGTGGGTGGAGCCTGGATAGTTGGCGTATACTGAGGTGATGATTCCCTTGGCATCACATACTACCTGGGCGTTGATGGAATGCCAGTGCTTGCGGTTTCTATAGATGTGCTCAGTTGCCCTGGGGGGAGAGCCACATGGGTGCAATCAATGGCACCTAGCACTTTGGGGAATTGTGCCACCCTGTAGAAGTCCTGGGCAACAGCCTGCCTTTCTGCAGGTGTTCTGGGCAGGTATATGTGCCTGCGGACTGATGGGCGTGCAGTGATGATGGCCAAGACCTGGTGTAGGCAGCGTGACTGCGTGGCCTGTGACACCCCCCCCACTATGGCACTTGTCCGCTGAAATGATCCAGTGGCCAGGAAGTGCAGTACATTGAGGACCTTCTCCAGGGGGCTGAGTGCTTGGGAGCACAGGGTGGTTGATGTGAGGTCATCCTCCCACTCACTGACCAGGTCGAGTATTATGTGAGGTGGAAACCTGTACCTCCCATACACATGGTCATCAGGCATCCCAAAAAGGCTGGTTCTGGGTGTAAAAATTCCGGCCCGGACTATCCTCCTCTTTCTCCTGCAGTATCCCACGGCCACTGCTGCTAGGAACGGTATGTTCATCCTGGCGTCTGAGCTTGTTTGTTGTTTGCGTGCACATTTATGCTGTGCGGGTGGACGTACGCCTACTTCCTGCTGGCGTACGTGTTTCCGGATTGGCCACGTTCGTTTCCATGAATACGTGTTGTAGGCGAGCGTGTAAAACTTCCCGCGCAGCCCTGGAATACCCGCACCCAGCCCAATCGCGTGTGGAACTTCTCACGCACCCCTGAAATACACGTATCCCGCTCCCACAGGCCCGATCGCGTGTGAAACCACCCGCGAGTCCCTGAAATACACGCGTCCAGGCCAATCGCGTGTGGATCTTCTCGCGCACCTCTGTAATACAGGCGCCCAGGCCAATCGCGTGTGGAACTTCTTGCGCACCCCTGAAATACACGCACACGCTCCCCCAGGCCGGATCGTGTGTGAAACCACCCGCGAGCCCCTGGAATACACGCGCCCAGGCCAATCGTGTGTGGTACTTCTCACGCACCCCTGAAATACACGTACCCCGCTCCCACAGGCCCGATCGCGTGTGAAACCACCCGCGAGCCCCTGAAATACACGCGCCCAGGCCAATCGCGTGTGGTACTTCTCACGCACCCCTGAAATACACGTACCCCGCTCCCACAGGCCCGATCGCGTGTGAAACCACCCGCGAGTCCCTGAAATACACGCGTCCAGGCCAATCGCGTGTGGAACTTCTCGCGCACCTCTGTAATACACGCGCCCAGGCCAATCGCGTGTGGAACTTCTCGCGCACCCCTGAAATACACGCACACGCTCCCACAGGCCCGATCGCGTGTGAAACCACCCGCGAGCCCCTGAAATACACGCGCCCAGGCCAATCGCGTGTGGAACTTCTCGCGCACCCCTGAAATACACGCACACGCTCCCCAGGCCCGATCGCGTGTGAAACCACCCGCGAGCCCCTGAAATAAACGCACCCAGGCCAATCGCGTGTGGTACTTCTCGCGCACCCCTGGAATACACGCACATGCTCCCCCAGGCCTGATCGCGTGTGTAAACACCCGCGAGCCCCTGATATACACGCGCCCAGGTCAATCGCGTGTGAGAAGCTTCTCGCGCACTCCTGAAATACACGCGCCCAGGCCAATCGCGTGTGGAACTTCACGCGCACCCCTGGAATACACGCACACGCTCCCCCAGGCCCGATCGCGTGTGGGCCTTCTCGCGCGGGTAGGACTTTGGCGCACATTTTTTTCCTGCGCAGGGACGCTACCGCCTGCTTTTGTGTGGCGGACATGTATGGGCCTGTCCGCGTCTTTGGCCGTGCGCTGTTTTTCCCTGTTCGGATCCATGAATACGTGTTGTAGGCGAGCGTGTGGGCGTTCTGCGCACTTGCCTCCTGTACTTCCCCCGTGACGCCCACATTTTCACGAGTTGTTTCCCATTCTGCGTGTGACGCCCCGTGTTACGCCTACTTTTGTTATGTGCGCCGCGCTATGTGCGACTTCACTGTGGCCTTATCGCACGGCGTTCGTTGACCTGTGCGCCAGCGTGCGCCAGCATGCGCCGCGCACTTTCTGAGCGCACATCCCACATTTTGCGCGTGCACGGACTTCCATGAATTGATGTGCGATGTTTTCTGTGTGATAATCGCACTTGCACTGCGATTTTCGCTGTTTCTCTGCGAATCGCACGTTTTAACACGCGTGCGCCGTTTTTTCGGTGCACGTTGATTCCATGAATCGGCCAGTTAATGTGTAGTTTAATTCATGATTGTTCAGTAACATGTCATCATTCACGAGATCAATTATTGCCAAGCTTGAGTTTTACGTTTACTTTTCAGTTGTGTTCTTAAGAACCTCAGTGGTACAAACACGCTCTTGTTCAGTCAAAATCTCACATTGAGCGGTATTTTATTGGTTAATGTGTGTTAAACTCTGCATTGTGGTTCACCGATGGGCACAAATATGTGTTTTTACGCAAACTAGATTTTTGGAGTAGGAATCAGAAATGGCTCTGTAGGTGATCAGGCTTGGCAAGCCTACTCTCCTCATTGACACTGCTTGGAAAAGCCTGCTCTCCCCTAGGTATGTAGCAAACGTTTAAACGGAAAGTGTTTTCTATGAAGTAATCACGTGTGAAATCCACACAATCTGCAATGTGCTTGTAAGCGCTGTCCACTAAACCACTGGTCCATTATCACAGACGGCTTTCACCAATTCAAAGCATTTCTCCTGATTCGGGGGGCATTAAGGAATGAGTGATGCCACTGAAAGCAGAGGCCCCTAGAGAGGCCAACCAGGCCCCTGGCTAGAAAACTATGACAGTGGATGGCTGAACATTTAAACTTAAGATAGTTAAACAAAATGTACATTCTCACTAACAACCACCTGAAGATTTACCGTCTTCTGCAAATGACCCCAATATACGTTCCTTCTGTCCAAACAATCCGGTTAGAAGGGGCCAGTGTGAACGTGCACTGCACACAAGCACTGCTCTTGTGCACACATTTACAACGCTTAGCAGCGACAGCTCACACTTCTCCTTTCCACATCACAAGATGACCTGGTATATTAGCCGTCACTGGAGGGGTTTCCCCTTCTATCTATGGCTTAGTCACTGATGAGGCTCAGGGCGCAAGAAACGCAAATCTAAAGGGCGAGTGACTCTGTGGCTGTGCGCTGTTCTGAAATGAGTTCAGACATTGGAACATCTTATGGTTTGCTGTCCAAAACGTCCCTCATACACAGAGACACATTCTTAAAAGTGTGTACGTAATTTCAATAATTGTGTGCCAAGCTTTTGGCTTTGGACTTTATCGGGAAGACGAATTTCCCACAGGCGGCACGCACGGAGACTGAGTCAACTACCCCAGACAATCCCACCAACACTTTCACCCGCCCCTTAGTTACCGCCAGGTACCACAGTGGTGTGGAATTGTCGAGATATTGGCAATCACCCCACTACCTGAGAGGTTGTCATTGGCAGGTGCACTGGCCACAGGAGTATGAAGGGACGATAAGGGGAGCTATGAGAGAGCATATTAGAGGCGGGGGCTAGAGGAGTAAGGAACCTGTATGCCAGTCACACCCAGATCAGGACAGAGCCGCATCAGGGGAGACCACGCAAGCCGAGCGCCTCAATTCAGGATAGAGACGCAAACTAACCAACCCCACTAACAATCTCCCTTTCTGCATACACCTCTCAAACTCCAAACCAAATACAACCAAAACCTACAGCACAACAAACCGCACAAACTTCACTACATCGCAACAACAAAACAAAAACACACATAGTCTTGCACAACAGTACACAACGACTACCGGCCGCAAACACCCCAGGCCCAGCCAACGGACCCACCGGGCTGAGGCCGCCAACAGCACATCACTGCTCTCTTGCACTTTTCTTGATTCCTCCCACTAACTCAACCTCCCCTCCGATTTCAGAACCGCCAGAGCGCCAAGGGACCACTCCGGTGGTGATAGTGCGCGGTACAAATGTCCTTTAACATTAACATTAGCTACGATTTGCTTTACTTTCAAATGTAACAGAGCATTCAGTGTCGATAAAAAATAAGGCACACACATACATTGAATGAGAACTATCTTGTTAGGCCAGTTCTGTCTTATATTTGCTCTTGGCCACTGGACCTAACAGTAGGGGCATCCCTCCAGTTAATCATCACCTGTCTTCATGCACAACTCAAAGGACACTTTGCAGAAGCCGTCTGCCAGGAGTAATGACACATCACCAGTAAGGCGGATGCCCATTTATGGACCTTGGCCATCTACCACTATCCACACAAAAATGCACCCCAGGAGGTGTCGCTAGAGTGACCGAGACCCAAGCCAAAACCTGAAATGGAGTCCACTCATGGATGTGCTTCAGCAGGCATGAATATTGACCAGAGCCACGTCCATTCTCTTGTTTACAATTCTGATGCTGTGTACATAGTGTAACAATATATCAGAGAGAGAGAGCACACATGATGAACTCTACTGATCAGTATTAACTCATAAGCATGAGTATCTGAAGAGTGAGGGGCAGAGCCAATAGATGACTTCCCTGATCAACACGTGACACTAGACAGTCATGTTCATATTAACAGAAGTCAATGAGTTAAGTGGAATCTTTTAAAAGGCAATCATTGGAGACATCAGTTAGAGGCCTAATTGTGTATGGGAGTGGGTGGTCGGTAGACACTCTTAGCTGGCAAGATAGCATGTCAGAGTGAGTCCAAACCGCCAGCTTTTCTAACGTCGTGTGGGTTCTTAAAGCGAGAATACATTGCACACAACCCCCCACCCCATTGGTCACAAGTGGATGGGCGTTTTCTCCGTCTGCTATCCGCAAAACGAGTGGTTTGAGTCTGTGCTCCTTGTTTGCAAGGAAATACCGTGTGTGTATGTGTGCCTGCTGCAGAAAAGTGATTAGCCCAGGGTAAATAAGAGTCTGTGGACCATGAGGCAGAACCCCACTATTAGGCAATCTTTCCTGGAGATGCCTTTCCACTTGCTTGCATCTCCCAGTAGCTGCCAAGTGGGAAAGTTACCTTCCTGAAATTCTCTCGCACTTCACATTGAGGCAAACCTACTCCCCGCTTCTTCCCCTCACTGAATTCTGTATTGATTAATTAATCTCCTCTATCTCCAGCGCCACCCCTCCCCCCAGTCTCCAACAACCTTCTCTATCCACAGAATAAGCTCCAGTGACTCCTGATAGCAGCGGAATGCTGCCACAAATAAACACAGGAGCCAGCGGGTGCAGTAAACACGTCTTCTTTATTCAAACACCTGCTGCTTCCCTTTCTGTCCCCTTTCATTGGAACGCCACTTCCCGTGTGACGTTCCGTCTCTCTGGGGCTGCCTTAAAGGGGCAGCCCGGGTCAACAACACCCCCGGACAAATGTCCCTACAACAACATTAACTTGACTGTTTACTAAACGATTAGCACTCCTCTACTAACCTCGGAGGCTTCTTGATTGTCCTTTGGGGCCATCCTCGTGACCCTTGGCTGTGGTCGCTGTCAACCTCTAGTGGAAGATGTGGCTGACGTAAAACTTGTGGTTCGAGGTGGACCCATTCCTCATCATGAATGTCAACATATTCCGGGTCCGGGTCGATGGGTGGTAGCATTTCCTGCGCTCCTCTCGTGACTCGCTTGAACAGTGAACTGTTCCGAGTCACTTCTGTTTCATCATTTGCTGCCGCTACCATTGTCCCTTTCACAGCGATGACTTGAAGCGGTTCTGGTGAAAATTGGGGGTCTGTCTTTTTGTGCACAGCTTGTTGCACCCATACTTCGTCCTCTATTTGGAAGTCTTTAGTTTGTACTCTCCTCCTTTTGTCAGTCTGTTCTCGTGCCTTCTCTTTCCTTTCTTCATCTCTTTGGATGACTTCCTGGTCTGGTTCCGGCCTTAATGCAGGGTTGTTGACGACTCTCGTTCTGACTCGATATTTCTTCATGAGCTCAGCTGGGGTTTTATTGGTTGCTTCGTGAGGTGTGTTTCGATAATCTCTCAACATTCTGCACAGGGCTTGATGCGGGTCAGTCCCTTCGAGATGTGCTCTTTGCATGGTCTTTTTGATGGATGCCATGAACCCGTCTGCCATGCCATTGGCCTGGGGTCACCTAGGGGTGACTTTTTGGTGTTGGAACCCCATGTGTTTTGCAAACACTCCAAATTCATGCCCACTGAAAGGCGGACCGTTGTCTGACTTTATCGTGTCTGGAATCCCCCATTCGCTGATGACCTCGTTGAGGGTGGCCACAACATGTGCAAACGCTGTGGACTTGACTCGTTTCACGATGGGGAACCTGGAGTGTTCATCAATGAGCAGTAGTAGGTAGTCACCTGATTCTAATGGTCCATAGAAATCTGTCGCAACTCGTTCCCACGGGCGATCTGGAATCGTGGTTATTCTGAGTGGCACTGGGGGTTCTGGTTTTGCGGTGCATTGACAGGCTGTGCAGTTCCGTACCCACCGGTCAACCATATCGTCCATGAACAGGAACCAAACATGGCACCGTAGCTGTCTTTTTGTATTTTCCGCGCCTCTGTGGCCTTCGTGAGCGGTTTTGATGACCTCTGCTCTTAGTGTGTTGGGAATGACTAGTTTGCACCCTTTGAGCAGAATGGAGTTGTCTTGAACTGCTAACTCGTGCACTTTGGCAAGCTTCTCGAGTTTGTCTCGACTTGCTCCTGGATGTCTTTGGACTGCCCTCCGAAAGTCTTTCAATTTATTGTTTCCTGTCGGACTGATGGCCACAGCCATTAATGGGTCTCCCACTGAGGCCGCAGCAACAGTTTCAATGGAGATGACTGGGGGTAAAGCATTGGCAGTGATGTAGCCGATGTGTTCCGAGTTCCTTGGCCTTGGAGCGGGGACACCGATGGGGTTGCATGATAGGTAGTCTGCTGGGTTGTTCTCGCCCCCCCCCAGTCTGTGGATGATTTCAAAGTTGTATTCTTGTAAGCAGATTCCCCACCGTTCAATTCTAGGGGGCATTTTGGTACGTGGGTTTCCAAAGAGGGATAAGAGGGCTTGATGATCGGTTATGAGGGTGAACTTTTTGCCAATGATGAAGTGATGAAAGTGTTCGCAGGCCCAGACGGACGCTAGGCTTTCTTTCTCTGCCTGAGAGTAAGTCGATTCCGGGGAAGCCAGGGCTCTACTGGCATATGCAACCACATGTATTGGATGCATGTCTAGGCCACTGGTTTGGGTGAGGATCACTCCCAGACCCACCACTGCATGAAAACGATAGTTTACAAATGTTCTGAGATTGGTACACCATGGCATAACCTCAACTTTACAACAGTTTACACAGCTATTGTAAATATTTTGCAAATCTAATGTCTACTTGGAGTTTACAAAACATTTGACTGCGTGTACACTTTGTTTGCAAACATTTTACAAAAATGTAAACTACGTGCAAAACGTAGTGTTTACAATTGTTTGCTTGTTTGTAAACCATACCTAACCTATGGTTTGAAAGTTTTACAAAATGTTTTGTAAACCTTTAAAAAAAGATTTACAACGGTTTCCAACGATGTTGCATACCTATTGTTTTAATGATTCACGAAAATGTGCAAACCTTTTGAACCATCATAATGGTTAGGTTTACAAAAAAGCAGACATTGTAAATGCAAGGTATTGCATGTAGTTTACATTTTTGTAAACCATTGGTAAACATTAAGTTTGTGAAATGATTAAAGGAGCTTTGTAAACAGGAATGATGATGAACCAAGCAATCCCATATGCTGGGGCTGTGTTGAGAGGATAGTATTTCAATGGTGATGCCTACTGCATGTGCGTAGGTGAGCGCCCACCCAACAAAGACTGTAAAATGTTAAACTGGGTAAAGGAAGAGACCTGAGGCAAATTCGCACATGAGGCAGTCAGGATAGGTAGTAACAGTGATTTATTGGCCAGTTAATGCTGGAGTAATCAACATATTGGGGTTGCCTCTATGGTCCACCTAGAGATGCATTCCTTCCATGAAAGGACTGGCAACCTCTGAATGCTGAAAGGCACATTGCAATCCACTTCTCACAGCCCCACACAGATTCTAATTGCCAAGGCTTTTCCAGCACCTACGTGCTGCCTTATACCAACACATGCAATACAAACAAGAGATTGCTCGTTATAGTGTACCTGCCAAGAGGAACGTTCCATCAATAATCAGTCATCCGAACTGACCATCCATGGGGCCTCATAACTTTGGCGATACGGTGTGAATGGTGCCGGTATGGCACTGGCACTATTCACACTGTACCACCAAAGTAAGAGTTTTACTCGCGGATGCCTGACAGCCCGCCAGGTCTGACCTGGCGGGCAGTGCCGCACCCATGAGCAAAACCTGCGGATGCACCGGCACCGTTATTAACGGTGCCGGTGCATCCATGCTCCCCATCTCCATTCTTCCCTATGCGGCAGAATGGGGTTGGGGAGTGCGGTAACACCGCCACCCGCGAATGGGCAATTACCGGCCCATTCAACTCGTAATGGGCTGGTAATTGCCCATTCGTGGGTGGCGGTGACGGATGCGAGGTTGACAGTAGCCCTGCCTGTAAAACAGGCATGGCTACCGCCAACAGCGGAATGAGGCCCATGGTCTTCTATCTAAGTCAGTAACCAGTCTTCTCAAGGAAGGACTGAGTCTCTCTGTGGACCATAGAGGCCACCCCAATTACCTTGCCAAAGACTCTTCCTTTGTTTGAAAAAACACATGTTGGCTGTTTTTTTTTAAAATGCTGCAGTTCATTCAAACATACAGGCTTCCCTAGCCCTTGTGCAGAACACAAATTGAATACTTTGATTACTCCAGCATTAATAGGCCAATAAATTAATGTTACTACCTATCAGGATTGCCACATGTGCAACGTTACATAAGGTCTTTTCCTTTACTGAGCTTTGCAAAAGGTTGCGAAGCTGAGCTTATTCAATGGTTTACAAATCTGACAACTATTTTATTGGAACACAATGTCCGTTTAAGGTTTTAACTGAAATCAACTGTCATAAAGTGACATCTTTCAAATGCTAACAATATCATGAAGTGTCTGGAGAAAAGACCTCTCGTCCGTGTACTTCGCAGTACTCATACGACTTTAAAAATGTAGAAAGAATTCTATTTATATTGAAAAAAAGGATTGAATAGAAAGGTTGTGTGTTTATGGGTTGCGACATTCTCAGGTGTTACCAGATGTGATGATTCATGGCATGTCGTCACTACTCCCTAGAGAGGAGCCCTTTTCTGTGAGGCTAAGGAGGTGAGCCTGCTATGCAGTCTTCCCCCCAGGGCTGGTGGTAATGAGACCTCACAGACAGAGACAAGGACTCCCAGTCCCCCTCTCTCAACCATATCCCCCTCACTGAAATCTTGATCTCTCCCTCTGATTCTGCAACACTGCTGCCCTCCACGACCCCCTCTATACCTTCTGCCACTCTCTTCACGGTAGGGTTGGTGCAGTGACTCTATTTTCATCTTCCAAATTCCCTATCTCTACTCCCCGCAATAACCTACCAATTTCCCTATTCGAATACACTACCTCTACTATCACTGCAACTTTTTTGACCACCTCCTCAAATTAATTGACTAACTCTCTCCCGATCACCATCTCATTGTCTTAGATAACTTTAACCTTTCCTCTCACTCCATAGTCACAACCTCTGACTTTACCTCCCTTTTCCATCATCACTCTTTCTCTTGCATCCACTCCCTGGCCACCCATGCAAACCGGGATTCCCTCAACCTTCTTCTCATCTATACTCTCAGCCACCAAAATATCGACTGCCCCCTCTCCGTCTGACCACTCAACAGTCTTTGCCTCCATCATGCACCCTCCTCCTCCTTCCTCCTGCCATTTTCTATGACTGTTACTAAGCGTGAGTTTCCCACCACTGTACTCCCCATCTACTCCTTTGACACACACCACTCGCTTTCCTCATTTGCCTGACTCACCTTCCCAACCCCTGATGAAGCCTTCTCCAATTTCAACACTGTTCTTCAGGCCCCCTCCCCTGTGCACCCATTTCCCTCTATCCACTTTCAGTCCTAAAACCTCCTCGCCACTACCATGGTTCACACCTCCCAGCAGCACCCTGGAAACAGCCATGCAAAAAACCTTTGCACCTGGCAAAAAACTATATCTGCCCCTGATATCCATATCTACCTCTCTGCTCTTTCAATCTACTCCGCAGCTCTTGATGCTGCCAGACATGAATTCTACTGCTCTTATTTCCTCTCAATCCTCTGAACCTAGACACCTCCAAAAATATCTAAACTCTATTCTCTCCCTCCCTAAATTCTCCTCCATTTCTTCCACTCTCTCTGCTAATTATCCCGCTGTCTACTTTGCCTCTAACGTATCTACCATTAGAGAGATCTTCAAGAAATGACCTATCCCCCTCCTTCCCACTACACTCCACCACACCTACCCTCCACTGTCACCACCATGCCCACCTTCAACCCCACTGACACTGAAGACATATATGCTGGAAAATACGGGTGCTAGGAGAGGCACCCCAAGAGAGCAAAGACTATGCAGATTATGTGGGAGATACATTGAGACGGCCAGACACCTTTTAACCCAATGTGAGGAATTAGGGGTTGCATACAAGCAAGCATATGAAAAATACAGCAATTCCAATACTGACTTGTCTTGCAGTGAGTTGTTTGCAGCCAAGTCATCAGTTTTAAGTAATGCAGCGTTCCATGTGTGAGAGATAATCATCAAAAGAATAGCCAAAATGGAGGACATTAATGGAAAGTGATTTCGAGTTTGTTTTACATGGTGAATGGTATATTTTTGTTTATTAATATTAATAGGATTGTAACAATTTTTATATGTTTTAAGATGAAAATGTGCAAAAGTGTATATTCTTATTTTTACAAGTTGTATTATGTGTGGCCAGTGTGAAAAAGATGCTAGTCATCTAAAATCGCACTATAAATGAATAAGACATATATGCCCTTCACCTTGCAGTGAACCCTTTTTGTGCCCTCGCTGAACCTTTCTCCCCTCAACTAGTGAAACGTATAACACCCACAGTTTTCCTGTACCTTACACCCCTTGATACATCCACTTTCCCTTCATCTTACAAATTGATCAATGTCATCCCATTTTAAAGAAACCCATCCTTGACCCTAACAATCCTGTCAATTTTCACCCTACTTACCTTTTTCCTCCATACTCCAAAATCCTGGAAACAATTTTATTTAACTGATTCTCCAAACATCTGTATACGCAAAGATTTTGGGACCCACTGCAATCTGGCTTCACTCTACTAAAACAACCCTTCTCAATTTAAACAACTTCATTTCCTCCTCTCGTCATGCCAGCCTGTCTTCTATCATCATCGTTTATTGACCTCTCTGTGGCCTTTGATACTGGCAACATGTTAAGAAAGGGAAAGGAGGATCTGTAGCCTGCGCCAGAGTGGTTTGAAGTTTAGGGAAATGGAGGCTCTGGCTGGGACTACATAACTCAGCCATCTGAGGGCTAAAGTCACGTGCTGCTCAACATTGATAAGCAGGTGGTGTGCTTCAGCTGGTGCTTGTGATTGCACCTGGAAGCACATGCATGCCAAGCTATCAGCCACCACGAGGATTTTGCAACCTTAGAACGCTGGGCTGGCGTTCTTCATCCAGACCACAGCAAAGGATTTAGGCCATGGCAGTGTGCATTCAGGCTGCCAGGCTGCCGTGGTGATTGTGCACTCTTGCTTGAATAAGCAGAAGACAACACTTCTTTAGTTCCTGGGACACAGCAGTGACTGTAGAGCGCAAAACTTGAGTTGGGTGATCAGCAGGAGGTGGTGGTGGTATGGCCTCCAGCTGCTCAACACCGGTTCATCCATGCCCCTGAACTCGCTCGTGGGTTGGAGGGCCTCAGCTAATGGGCATTTCACACACAGTGCACGTTATAATTTCTAAATGTAACAGGGGGCTTATGACCACTGTGTTCTGATTTCTATTGCAGCAAAGGCTTAATGTTTGAAATGTTAGTAACTGTAGATCATACGAGGAGTGTGGAAATTACTGTGCTAGGGTGGGAGCACATAGGATGTATTTGGCAACAGGGGGGATGAGGGGTGCAAGTGTTTGGGAAATGAGCAGGACATTGATGGAACAGCAGTGAAAAAAGGAAGTCATGTGTACTCTAGTTGGGAGGTCTATGTGAATTTGGCTCAAAGAAGAGCATTTTGTGGCTAGATGTCAGGAAGGTCTGTAATAATAAGTGAGGCAACAGGGCAAAAGTGTGAGACAGGTTTTAAATGTAATTGCATGTCTGTATTCTATGCATTTGGACTACTTTCCCCCTGTCTATCCATTTGCAGCTCCAAACCCTCTTTCTGGATACCCTAACTACCCCATACCTATACACAACATCTGCCTAACCCTCTTCCCCCGATTGATTTCCTGGGGGTGGCGTGTATATTCAAAGTAGGCGTCTCTTGCCAACCAAGGTGGGAGGGTTGTGCGCATGCAGATTCCATGGTTGGGTTGAGAATGCGGCTATACGCAGGTCCGACACAACCATTCTGACCACCTAGCCAAACCGTCTCTCCTTGGCATTAAAGATAAAGCCCTTGATTGGATATCCACCTTCCTTGCCCCTAGGCACTTCCAAATGCCCTGGAATAAACTTTCCTCCACAGCGACCCCTTTTACTATTGGAGTTCGCCAAGGGTCAGTCCTACATCAGTCCTAGGTCCTCTTCTCTTCACTCTATATACATCTGTTCTCTGTGCCCTCAGCTCCTCCTGCAGATTCAAATAACAGCTTTTTGCTGATGACACCCAGATATTCTTAGATTTTCTTTATCTATCTAACAAACTAAGAGACAGCATCTCTCACTGTCTCACTGCCATACAATATTGGATGGCATCTCACTCCCTCATGCTCAACTCCATGAAAACCAATGTTATCTCCTTAACTACCCAACACACAATCCCCCACTATCCCCTCTCTTATTTATCTCTCCTGACTACCATCTTTACTCTCCTTCTGCTCGCAACCTTGGTGTTGTGTTTGATCCACCTCACAACGTTTTGCTCTTTATCTTGAAATCTGCTACGGCTGCCAGACTAAACCTCCTAAATATCAACAAAATACACCATATTCGTCCTTTCAACACTGACAAACACATAATAACCACACTAGTCCTCTCTAAAAAACTGATTACTGTGCTAGTCTACACTATGGCCTTCCCAACTATGCTTTCTCACAACTGCACAACGTCCTAACCTTTGCTGTCCACACACTTTTCAACCTTCCTCGATTTACCTTCAATTCCTCGTCCCACCACCAAATTCATTGGTGAAATTTAAGAACTAAATACAAGCTTCTTCTCATCCTCCTCAAAATAATAAATGATCATGTCTCTCCTTACCTAACTGCCCCCCTCCCCACCTACTCTCCCCCACACACTTTAAGATCATCCTCAGCACACCTCCTGGCCGCCACTCCTTCCCTCCCCTGTGCTATTTTTCATTTCCAATCTCTATATATCTTGTCCCTCCCCTACTCACGAACAGACTTCCTCTGCTGCTCCACTCAATTCATTCTCTACCACTCTTTAAATCCAACCCTAAAGTCCTCCTACTGTCAGAAGAGGAATCACCTTTTCACCTATTCTGCCTCTCTCCTGACATATCTACGCAATGCCCACTGTACTTTCCTCTGTCGCCTAAACCTCATAACGTTGCACTTTGTCCACTCTCCTGTACCTGAATGTTATGTATTGTATGGGTACAGAAGAGGAATGGTATTGGCTATAGACTTTTATTCTTTCTAAAAATAAAGAGAAATCCGTATGTGTCCCTAACTTCCAAGAGGGGTTTCCCTACCTCAACTAAACACTAAGGATTGCGTCATAATGTGCATGAAATCCATTAGTAGCCTTCTCGGCTGGTCTTGGCCCCAGCACCCTGCCTGAGTCCTTTTCTGGGTTCCCTCCTCCCCGCCGGTTCCATGTGATGTTACCAATATGTATTTCAATGAATGAAATATTACAGGAAAAAAAATATCCATTTCTTTTTAAATTTGGCACCCCAACACCCCATTTCCCCATGCCTGTAACCCCACCCTAAACCACCCCTACAACTTTTAACCCTTTACCCCAACTCCTATAGATTTATTTTTCTGTATTTTTTCGTTAATATTTCATTCGTTATTTACATTTTGGTAACATCACTGGATACCTTCCCTGACCTCCCCCCAGGCCGCCCAACCCTCATTGTTTCCCCAGACTCCATTGAACCTTGTGTTAATTACTTGATACCAAGGAGGGGCCTGCTTCCCGCTTTCTATGCTAAGACTGTCCTCATGGTAAGGTGTGGAGCGCCTGCTCTTTGTGTCAGGATTCTTGATTTTAAATATGCCATTAGTAGCCTTCTAGGCTTGTCTTGGCCCCGGCTCCCTGCCTGAGCCCTTTTCCGGGTTCCCTCTTCCCCGCCCTACTCAAATCCTACCCCGATCCGTGATTGGTACAACCAGGCTCCATTTAAACGTGTGTTAATTACTGGATACCAAGGAGTGGCCCGCTTTCTATGCTGCACACATCCTCGTGGTAAGGGGTGGAACTTCTGCTCTGTGTGCCAGGATTCTTGATTTAAATAATCCCTTAGTAGCCTTCTTGGCTTTTCTTGGCCCTGGCTCTCTGAGCCCTTTTCTGGGCTCCTTCCTGCCCGCCCTCCTCCCAGACCGCCCTGATCCCTGATTGGTTTAGTTGCCCCTTAAGTCAAGACCCTAGGGTAGCATCTTGCCCATGCAGCCTCCCTACGGCCAAGGGCCCCGAGGCAAAGGGCAGCTCCCACTGTTGCAGTTCCACAGGGTGTTTGCCAGTGTTCGCCATGGGAGCATGCAGCACAGCTGTCAATCAGCAGCGACTGACAATGTAAGAAAGGTGCGGGCAGGGGGAACAGCCATTACTGCTCCCTGTTTAACTGTCCCTAGTGTCTTGTTACGTCTATTATCTACACTGCAGTCTACTGCACTTGGCAGTTATATGATATCCTTATCTGGCATCAGTGATTTGACTTAATTAGCCTGTATGTCTTTTCATCCCTTCTAGGAAAGTTGAAGATGTATGTTCTTGCATTTGCTGCTTTGTTTACAAGTTAGGCTTTTCCCCTCTTTTCTAGGACAGTTGAAGCTGTGTGCTCTTGCATTTGCTGCTGTTTTTATAACTAGGTTTTTCCCTCTTTTTTAGGAAAGTCAAATCTGTTTGTTCTTGCATTTGCTGCTGTGTGTAATAATTAGGTTTTACCCTCTATCCCTCTAGGTTCTTTCTGCTATATGTTGTAACCTAGGCCTTTTTTTCCCTCCTGGACACTTGACTCTAGATTGTGTCAGTGCTGGTTGTAGCTGGTGTCGTGCTCTGCAGTATCTCCCTCTCTCCCCCTTCCTTCTCTCTGCACTCTCCCTCAATGGTGCTCTCAATCTCCCCTATCTTTTCTAATTGCTTTTCTATCTTCTATCCTATCCCTCTGACGAGGTATGGAAGGAAAAGGCTCAAGAAGGATATCCAATTCTACAATCCAGGCCTGCCAATCACTGACACCTATGTCAATGCTTCTTCCATGCAGACTTTTACTGACATCCTCTTTGCCATCCCTTTGCCGGACCTTTGGATTCCCCTTATGGTCTCTGTGCTCCCCCCTTCTTCTTCCTCTCCCATTAATGGTGGCAACCATTGGGAGGAACTCTTGCCATACTTCCTGTCCTCTGGGGTCATCATTAATGTCTACCTATATGGCACTGTCATGGTCCTGCGCTCTCAGCCTACCCTCCTCTTTCCTGATAGGCGTCTTCCCTCTCTCATCAACTTCCTCCCCTCTCATGCCACTCCTCTTTCCGTCAACCCTTGGGCCCCTCTGCCACCTCTGTTGGCTGTACCACACTCCTCCAACCTTCCTCGGAAGACCTTCAAAAGTGGCAACATGCTCCAATTAGTTACCTGGAACTCTCGCTCTGCTGTAAAACACTCCTCCAACATCTGCCACCTCCTTGAAGGCCTCAACCTGGATATCCTCGCTCTCACCGAGACATGGTTCACTGCTAGCTCTGTCACTAGTTTTTACACTCTCCTCCATGTGGGGTGCAAGATTCTCTCTAAGCCCAGGCCTAACAAGCCCTGGGGGGGGGTGGGAGTTGCCCTGATCTTCGCTGAGTGGATCCCTGTGTCAAGGATGGCACTCCGTCAAGAGTGGCACAGTGCCCCCAAGTAGGGCTTGGGTGGCTTGGGTGGCTGTGTTGATGCAAGGTGACAGATAAGTACACACACAGCAGGAAACTCATCAAGAAAGAAAAGTAGGCAACTGTAGTTGTGAACAGAAAGGGGCAGGAAATACAAACAAACTGGATTCCCTCTTGGGGTGTATGCAGATATGGAAAAAGAGTGTTCCACTGACCTTTGGAAACTCCATCCTTCTGCACTGATTACTATTACAGAGGCCCACTCTGTCTGCTCATGGCTGGGAACAACAGCTGTGGGTGTCTGTTAAACAGAAAACGCGACAAGGGAAGGGGCAGAGGCTGCCTGCCGGAAACCAACAGTCAAGCTCTGTACAAAGGATCAACATAAGACACAAGAGAGACAAGAACAGAAATAACCAGGGACAAGGAAGTCTAAGAGAAATCTAGGAGAAGGGAATGAAGGAAGAAAAAGTACAATAGAAATGGGTAAACTAAAGCGGAGGACAGAGGAGTCAAGGAAGAGAAGAACAGGGATCAAGAGCCAGGGGTTGCAAACAAGGAAGAGAGCAAGGGAGCAGCAGCCAGGAAACTGCAGGGCTGCATACCAAATGGTACAAGGTACAGAAAAACTGTAGTGGATTGGAGAGGACTGTAGTAGGCTGCTAGGCAGAGAGTCAAGAGGAGCAGGACTGAGAGCTGTAGGAGGCGGCAGACAGAGAGCACAGAGGAGTAGGGCAGCAAGGAGTGAACCCAAAGGAACAGGGCGTAGAGGCAGAGAGACCCGAGGGTCAGGGCTGAAAGCAGACAAGAGTAGCAGGCTGCAAGGCAGGGAGCCCAGCGGAGCGGAGCAGCAAGGAGCAAGCTCAGATGAGCAGAACAGCGAGGCAGGGAGCCCGGAAGGCTATGGCTGTAGGCAGCGGAGTGTAACAGGTTGCAAGGCAGGAAGCCCAGAGGACCAGGGCTGTGAGGCAGGGAGCCCAAAAGGCTAGGGCTGTAGGCAGCAGGCTGTAGCAGGCTGCAAGGCAGGAAGCCCAGAGGAGCAGGGTTGTGAGGCAGGGAGCCCAAAAGGCTAGGGCTGTAGGCAGCAGGGTGTAGCAGGCTGCAAGGCAGGAAGCCCAGAGGAGCAGGGGTGTGAGGCAGGGAGCCCAAAAGGCTAGGGCTGTAGGCAACAGGGTGTAGCAGGCTGCAAGGCAGGAAGCCCAGCGGAGCAGGGCTGTGAGGCAGGGAGCCCAAAAGGCTAGGGCTGTAGGCAGCAGGGTGTAGCAGGCTGCAAGGCAGGAAGCCCAGAAAGAGCACTGGAACAAAAGCAGAAAAATGCAGCAGCAGGAACAGCATACAAATTCGAGACAAGAGACAAAAGGCAAAAAGGGGCTGGGAGGACTTTTGATGCAAGAGACTGAGCTCCTGCAGGCAGCTGCTTAAATACCGCCCTGCCCTGTACTGAGGCAGGATAATTGGCAGCACCTGGAGCAGCACACCTGAATACAATCTGCCTCCTCCCTCTCTGGTCCTGAGATGGTGGAAGCAGCACTGATCCCTAGGGCTTCTGGGGATTATGGTTCCAATGCTGACGAATGGGAATGGCCAGGAATTGATAGCTGTAGCAAGGTGCATTCTGGTACATGTAGTTAGTTGAGTTATATAAGAAGGCACCAAAGTCACGCAAATGGGAATTAAGTACCAAAGTGTGAATAGGGGTTGTTCCAAAAGTATTCTGAAGATAAATGAATAACAAATAGTCCATGATGGTTGCCAATGTGTGCGCCCATGGCACAGGCATGACACCCTGCTACTTTCATTCCCACACAGGCCTACTTCTCTTTCGAATGCCTTGTCTGCAGACTTGTCTCCTGTCCTCTCTCTGACTCTGGCCACCATCTACAGGCCCTCTGGCCAGGTCTCCCACTTCCTCTCTGAATGGGCTGACTTCACATCTTCTCTCCTTGCCTCCTCCCCCAAGCTTCTCCTCCTCAGAGACTTCAATATTCACCTCAACTCCCATGGTGCAGCCTCTGGATCTTCCGCAGCCTCTGTGACTCTCTTTTCATTTCAATTCTTCCCTCTGTGCCGACACATTCAGCCGGTCTCACTTTGGATGCTCTCAACTCTTCAAACATCCCCATCTACTGCCCTCTCAATACTCCTCTTTGCTGGTCTGATCATGCGCTCCTGTTTTCTTACGTGGACCTCCTGCGTTCCCCCTGCTAAGTACCCACCTGCACTGCCCGCCTCCTTCTTGATCTTTCGACCTATGAAGCGAATGTTAGTTGACACTTCTGCTGCCACCTTCACTCCCCCTACTACTCCTACCACTGACTCTCACTCTGACACAGCCCTTACTAACCTTCATCTCTCCATGTCCAACACTCAGGACATCCTTGCCGCTGTCATGAGGATCTGCATGAAACCTGCCTCCATGTGCACCTCCTGGTATGATTCTAACCTGGCCGCTCTGAAACGCAAGTGCAGAGCGGCTGAGTGGAAGTGGCAGGCTTCGAGCACATCTTCTGACAAACTGGCCTGCCGTCAGCTCCAAAGTCAATACAGACACTACATCTACTCGAAGGAGAGGGCCTATATCCAAGCCCGCAGTTCTGCGGCCACTAACAACACGGTTGAACTTTTCAAAATCTACATGGAACTCACCAAACCTACTGCCTTCCCTGACTCTCTGCACTTCTCTGGCCTCTACCTTCATTTCTAAAACTCAGGATAGTTTGTCCTCACACTCATCTACTCCTCACCCGCTCTCAGGCATCCCTATGCCTTCCTCTCCCCTACCCTATGTTTCTCCCATAACACCTGATGAGGGTTCTAAACTACTCTGTTCTAAGAAAGTCTCATCTAATCAAGTGCTCCCCTGCTCCTCCAGAACTATCAAGGACAACATTGTCTCCCTTGCTCCAGCATTAGCCAATTTCTACAATCACTCCTTTGCCGCTAGACCCTTCCCCCTCACTCCTCACACACTCCCTTGTGCAACCTCTTATCAAGATTGCACCCCACAATGTGGCCAGCAGGCGATCAGTGAGTTGCTTGTGGCGTCCAATCCCCTGAGCAGCCACTGTGACCCAGGAGATTGACAAAAGCAATCTGCCCCAGCTTCAATGTGTGTGAAAAAGCTGTGAAAGGATGGACGTTAGTTCTCCTTTCATGCGTGTTTTTACAGGCAAGCACACAATCAGGGCGATAAGCTGACAAAAACCACAACAAGAGACCTGACAAAATTATAAATTACTTTGGGAAAATAGAAGCCCAAAGTCGCTAATAGTATTGATATGATATGTTATCACATTCATAACGCTCCTATACACAAGTGTTTCAAGGCGCGACGAGGCAAGGGAGGGGAAAGAAAGGGAAGGCAAAGACAACAATCTTACTAACCCTAGTGACATTGAGATCGCGCAAGTGCAGGGGAGAGGAAAAGTGCCAGGGGAAGGGGAGGAAAGGCAAGTGCAGGACACATAATCAAAAACAAGTAATACAACCAGCAGGTGGCAGTGCAAGGGTTAAGCACAGACAACAAGTGCCTGATAAGTTCAGGTAAGGGACTGTAGGGTTGCAGATACAAACCCAAGTGCAAGGGTTTCCAGGAGGCAGTGCAGGTGTGCAACTGGGTGGGCAGGGACCTGGGCCCGAAGTTCAGAGGGTAGCCAGGTGACCAGTGCACTATCAGACAGGAGATCAGCAGGGAAGAGGAAGAGAGAAGGCAGAAGCACAGAGGAAAGTGTTGAGATGCTTCTGGAACCTGAGATGGTTTCGCTCAAGTTTCAGAGAGGCAGGGAGGCTGTTCCAGAGGGAGGCACGAGCAGAAAAGAGAGATCTGCCACCGCTCATTGCTATGAGAAGCACCTGGCCCTCAAGGATTTGGAGGTGGATGAGCGAAGAGCTCAAGTAGGAAGATATTTCTGAAGAGAGAGATGGAGGTATTGCGGTCCCAGGCCCCAGAAGGCCTTGGGACAATTCAAAGGGTCTTGAACTTGATCCTTGCAGCTACTGGGAGCCAATGAAGAGATTTCAGGGCTCGCGAGATACGATCCCTGGGCTTCAGGCCAAGGACAACTCTTGCAGTCCTGTTCTGGATGAATTGTAGAGGACAAAGAGTAGAGGCAGGCAGATTTACAAAGAGGCTGTTGCAGTAGTCAAGCCTAGAGAGAACCGGAGCTCTGGAGACAGAGAGCTTTGGGGGGAAGGAGTGGAATGGAAGAATACCTCTGAGGAGGTGCAGTTGGTAGTTTGACTTCTTAGGGATGTCAGAGATGTAAGGAGAGAAGGAGAGTGTGGAGTCGAAGATGACCCCGAGGCTCAACCTCACAGGTGGGAGCAGGAAGAGCACCAAGGGAGGCCGGCCAGAGAGTGGCAGGAAAAGAAGGTGCAAGTGTGCCGATGAGGATGAGAGGAGAGGATGTGGCAGAGGGGAGCATGAAAGCGAGCTGGGTGTCATCCGAATAGCACTGATAGTTGGAGCAGAGAGCAGCAATGCGGTGGACGAGAGGTGCCAGTTATTGGTTAAACAACCAGAGAGAAAGGTTAGACCCCTGGGCAACACCACAGGTAGAGAGAGAGATAGAGGAGAGGAAGGACCCAAGTTGGACTTGGGAGGGTAATGCTACCTAATGCAGAGTATAATAAACATTTAGGACAGATGGTAACAGGGCATTAATATCAAGTGTGGACACCACGAACCTGAACCCTACATTCTAGCTAAAAGGTTTTTTAAAAGGTTGTTCCTGGCTATGAAAAACAATGATGTTTAAAAAAGTTGGCAGTCAGCTAGTCTAGTGAAACTAGGCCATACATACTTCATTGTTGTTACCGAAAGAAAAGAAAAAAACCTCTACTGATACTCAATGATTAGCCAACGCTGCAATAACATTGTGCCAACTAAGCAAGCCAGGAAAATCAGAAGCGGCAGTCCATTTCCCAAAATATAGGACATATAAAGAAAAAGTGAACAATTTTTACAGAACATGGACGTGAATATGAAAGGGGCTTGTTTGTGCACTGGTAACTTCATCAATGCAATTTATAGCAAGCATCCGCTACTTAGGAAAAATGTCAATGGCCTGGTACCAGTGGTGTCACTGGGGGGTTTCGTGTCCCCCCCCCCTGAAATCCTGTACCCCCCTACCTAAGGCAAGCAGTGACCGTGTTCTCTGTTCGTGGTGTTATTTGTGACACTCACTAAGGCAAATGTGTGCAGATAACACAGCAAATACTCTCCTTTTGTCTCAAGCTAGCAGTGATCTTGGGATGCATTCTGGCATGGGTATGAACATGAGCACGAGCCACTTCTCAGGTGTTCCTGCACGGCTTCTGCACAGCAACCTCCATAGGGTGCAGAGCAGCTTGCAGCCCCTCCCATCAGAATGTAGTGCACAAAACTGCTAATGTTATGCCATTAGTCACTGAATGGTTTTGTGCCTGCATTCTGATGTGGAGAGGAGGTGCATTGGGGTGTGGGTAGTTGGTGTGCACAAAAGCCTCTCTGCAGGAGTGCTTGTGACGTCACACATTACCTTTAGTAGGCATCCCTCCCACTTTTGTCTTTGGCCCACCTACTGTTGTCTTTGGCCCCCTCTGTGCCCCGGCTAAATTTGATTCCTGGCGACGCCACTGCCTGGTATGAACAATCTCTTACATCAGATTAAGGCAGAAGTTCAACCAGCAGGCTATTTTCTTTGCCTTTGTTTCGGGATGTCTGCCGTTTGAAGGTAGCTACCACCACAACCCCATGTAAATAACTCCGTTTTGTGGGCATTACAATAAAATAAAAAAATAGACCGTGAATTAGTCACTGAACTGTGCAGGTTTGCCTTAAACAAAAGGGCCTTGACATATTAGGCTATATATGTAAGCTTCACATCTAGATGGAAGCGTGGCAAAGTGATTGTTCCTAACTAAAGGAGTTAACCCAACATGTTTGTGAACGAACGCTGTGAACTTCATGGATGACACCGGTTGTGCCTGCTATTTCTTTTTATATAACGGAACCACAGTGTTTTATTTTTATTACAACACACATGTAGCACCGATGGCAGCCACTGTAAATGAATTGAGAGCGTTTATTAAAAGGCACATAGCTCTCCTTTCTAGCAAAATCAGTTTCTCAGCGAATGTTTTGTTGTGAACAGGTTTTAAATATTACGAACTGCACTGTCCCGTAGATACCAATGCACAGTCATCCTGCAGCAGCAGGAGCAAAGACGGGGTAGTTCACAAAGCGAAGCGAGCCCCCAATGCATGCCTACAACTCCCGGGATGCCCGCCCCTCAGTCCCAGTTCCCAGCATACCTTGCGCTGAATTTCTTTCATTGGCGCCGAACTGAAACCTGGAACACAGGAGATTTTCTGGGGTAGTTGGGAAAGAAGGGGCAGTTGGGGAAAATAGTGACTGGGGAGAGTTTGGTGAGAAGTGGGTGGTGGAGAAGTTGGAGTTAAGGGTGGCAGTTGAGGGAGAAGAGGGGTGGGGCAGTTGGGCTGAGGAGGTAGGGTGCTGTTCGAGGAGAAAAGGGGTGGGGGCAGTTGCACGAAGAAAGGGATGTTGGAGAAGAGTGGTGGGGTAGTTGTGGGAGAGGTGTGGAACAGTTGCGGGGGAGAAGACTGCAGCAGTTGGGTAGAAGGGGGCAGTTGAGTAGAGGGTTTGGGGGTAAAGGACTTTTGAGGAGAAGTAGGTGGGTCAGTTGGGGGTACAAGAGGGTTGGGGACAGTTGGGAGGACATTGTGGGGATGGGGACAGTGGGGCTGGGGCAGTTTGGTGGACAGGGGGTGGGGGCAGTTGGGAGAAAGGGGGCAATGTGGGAGAAGGGGGTGGGGCAGTTGGGGAGAGAAGGGAGTGAAGCAGTTGCAGTAAAGAAATGAGAGGAGAGGCCGTTGATTCTGATTGTTTCCACTATAACATGATGGAGGACCTTCACAAACCTCATATATTCTTCACTGAATCCCATTCCTGACATTACCTCCCATAGGGACTGCCAGGAGATCGAGTGGAAGGCCTTCTCAGGGTCAACTGATGGGATAGCCATTGGGTACTCAATCAAACATGCCCCGTCTATTGCAACGTGTACCCAACACATTTTAATTCTAGTGGAGCGCCCTGGCATGAAACCGCATTGGTCTGCATGCACCAGTGCCAGCATCACCTGAGCAGATGATTTTCTAATGCTTACACAAGGATCTTTGCTTCAATGTCAATCAGTGATACCGGCCTGCAGCATTCATGTATGTGGGGTTAGGGGGGGGGGTTCATGCATTTCCATTCTTAATGGGAGACTACAACTCAGGATGACATTATTGCTCACAGACCAAACTAAAACCACTTAACTACCCACATCTCCCTCTTGGGTTACACCCAGACATCACCTGAGAAGTAGCACATGTATCACCCTCATCTCCACTTAAATGCCTCCTATACCAAAGCCCATCTGCAAGCAAAGCCTAACATGCAATTAGGCAGATAACATGCACATAGCACCTCATTGCAAGTTTGGTGGTATCTCAGTGTAAATCTGCTGAGATACCACCAAAGAGATTTACTATTACCGCCACTTGCTAGGGCTGAATTACCACCAAATTACAAGTGGCAGTATGGTGGCGTTGGTCCCCATTCATGGAGTCCATGGGACTACATGGGGATTTTGGCAGAATGGCAGTTTTCGCACAACTAAAGTGACGGCAGTAGCTCCAGCTTTTTGTTTTGTTTTCCTCCAGCTTACCTTCAAACCCATAGTTCGGCATTGCGGTAATGCGGCTCTAATCCTGTGGTAGCTTATTACAACTGTGTTACCACCATTTTTGGCCACACCGCCAAACATATAATGGGGCCTGTAGTCCTCAAACTCTTATCAGACAGAAATAAAACAACCCGCTCTTGTCAGATGTCTCATGATGTGGACACATGGATGACACAGAAGAGACTGAAATCTAACAAAATAGAAATCATGATTTGCTCCATGAGGTAAACGACCACTAATACAAATCCCTGGTTAAAGGAAATATGTGACTATGCACACATACCTATATTGGTCAAAAACTCTAGAATAGTGATTCATAATGGATTTTTAACATTAGAACCTCAACAACATGACCTAGACAAACACGGGTTGACAAATCAAACGTTTAGCTTTTGTGTAGACCTCAGATCTGTAGTTTCCAAGGACTAACATAATGGTACGGCATGGCCATAAGATGTCAACTGCTAGCATAGGGTGTTAGTACCTGGCAAGGTTATGTCTGTGCCTGACAAATGTCTATGCATGGGCCAAGACTATTTTTAACATGAATTCAGTGTAAGGAAGAAATGCAAGGTGTAGGGCAGAAGTAACCAAACAGGATCAGCCAGTAAGGCCTTTATGTTCTGGCAATACTGCACTCCTGACACTGCCTTGCCACTTCAGGAAACACTATGGAGGCTCTTTGCTCACAATTATGACCACCAAACTAGATCACTCTACTGAAAGACATTCTTAAACTTCAGGACAGCCTCGCTTTTCAGAAAACACTCAAGACCTGGCATTTTACCAGACCGTGAATCAACACAAACTTGATAAACGATCTATAGAACTGAACCACCTAAATATATGTTGAGAACGAAACAAGCAAGATTGCCAGGGATAGGCAGGGTGTAAGGAGTCTGCGGAGGGGTCATGTCTGTGCAAACTAGCTTTATTTCAATAGACTGTTCTCCAAACTTCTATCCCCTTTGCAGAGGGTTTGCAGGGGCATTCTATGTCACAAGGGCCCATCAACTAGCTTTTGGTGAGTGGTGTACAGAGGAGTCTGGCTTCTCGTTTGTGCTGTAAGGATTCAGAAATTAGATACCCCCTTGTGGGCAGAGGCACAGGCTGGTAGGCTTGCTGTTGTCTTCTCAAGCAAAGTGACAGGAGTTGCAGGAGTTGGGGAGCGTGGATGACACTTGAGGCTAGGTGCTGGTGACAATGTGTTTGGTGGGGAAGGAGAAATACATCTAGATATTGCAGT
Source organism: Ambystoma mexicanum (assembly GCF_040938575.1). Lineage (NCBI taxonomy): Eukaryota > Metazoa > Chordata > Amphibia > Caudata > Ambystomatidae > Ambystoma > Ambystoma mexicanum. The sequence goes on along the minus strand of NC_090941.1, from coordinate 1,160,900,603 downwards.
GAGTAGGCGGTGAGTGGTGGGGACAAGCAAGAGGCAAATATACTTGTCTTGAGGTAATTCCATGGTATGACCTTGGAGAGGGTCAGGAGAAGGTGCTGTCGGGGATGAGTGGTAGTAACCAAGGACTGGTGTAAGCCATTTAGTGGGAGATAGTGGAGTGTCATTGCTGCAGCTATCAAATGGTGGTCCTGGTGGTGTAATGTAATTGTGTGGATATGAACGTAGTGCGCACTGACTGGTGATGGAGTGTAACAAAGTGGCATGAGTCAGATGCCTGGATTTTCTTGAGTGGTAGAACTTGGGAAAATAGATGACAGAGGGACTCCAATGCCGGGGAAAAAGCATGGGTGTACAATGGAAGACTGAGAACAGAGCTTAGAAGGTAGAGGGAATGATGCAGTATAACGAAACCTATGGGGTGGGATGTCATAGCAACATATGCAAGTTCTATAGGATATTTTGGAAAGGTACAGGAGAAGTGGGGAAACTGCATGGTGGATAAGTGAGTAGCAAAATGGTAATTGCACAGCAGAGCCACGAAAGAATGAAACCGAATAGTGTCATTTTCTGCCTGCACAGTGTTGATTACCATATGTATGTCTGCTTTGCTATTGTCCCTGCTTGCGAGTGAGCCTCGATGTTTGGTGACATGGAGATGTTTGGATGTTTTGGAGATGTACTAATACAGTAACACCTCCTGCATCCTATTCGCTCCTCTTCAATAACTGTGGACACCAGCCTCTGTCATTTGCCATGATGAACGCCTATAGCCAAGCCAATACGGCAGGGACTTTGAGAATTGTTTGTCAGAGAGTGACCAAGAAAACTTGGGGAGTTGGTGCCTGAGCCTGGTGCGGCAGCGCAGGCGGAGTGCAGAGCGGCAGTGACCACTGGAGGAACAGGGGGAGGGAGCGGCTTGCCGCGAGAGCATAGGAGAGAGTGGACGCAGGGGCGGGCACAGCAGGGGCTTCCACGCACCTCACAATCAGTGTTCTCGGTTTGCCTATATGAGCGGATGAGTGCCCAGCCTCAGGGTAAGCACTAGCACTAGTATCAAATGAAGCTGCTTCCTGCATCCGGAGAGAGTGGCAAGTAGAAGTCTCCATGGAGCAGTCACACCCGCCATTTTAAATAGTGGCTGCATCACTGAAGCTTCAGCCTCCTTCATAACTGCCTGACTGAACAACGGTGTGGTGAGTGAGTGCAAAGCCAGGGAGCTCACAGCGGGTGTGCAGGGAGGAGAGGTGCATCAGAATGAGTAGCCACTGACTTGTATAGCAGTCTGGAACTTGAGCAAGAAGTGGGAGATCAGAGCCGAAAGGGGGATGGCCATGGGGAGTGCATAGTGCACAGTGCAGCATCCAATACATACAGTGTTCAGGGGAATCTGAGACCGATGACCCCTGGCCTCCCAGCCAGCTACAAACCAAGACAGTGGGACACTGGGGGTGGTGGATGTTGTGGAGGAAACGGGCTCCATGGATAAGTACCCTTACCCTTAACATCTGAGTAAGGTACTTTGGAGCAAATTGAGCATCCGAACAAGAGGCACAAGTACCTGAGTAGGAATCGCCCAATTTTCTGGCTGTTGTGCTGTTTTTTGAAGTGTTCCGACAACAGAGATAGTTGTTATGTTGTCATTTTTCCAGCAATGAGGCCATCCGTCTGAACAGGAGTCCCTTACCTGAAGAAGCATCAGCAGGCAACTGAGTAGGTCAATACTGAGGCCTAATGTCAGGGCCTTTGTAAAACTTGCTGGAAACGGATCAGACCCTAGCGACACATAGCAAACAAATACAAGTACTTGTCTATGTACCTGATGTAATTTTTCAAGGAATGCGCCTAGATGCCCCAGGGCCAGGCGCCCAATACAAATAAAATAACTACAAATACAAATACATTGATGCTTTGCCCCCATCTGCTACATGAGCAGCATGACAACCCTTCTGCCTTTTGACTCTTACACCACACATCCCCCTTCCATCTGGTGATGCTGCAGATCACTCCACCCTCGTGTTTGTGCCTTGAGGTCCCTCTTCTCTGGCCTGGACTTTCCTCTCGTGCACCTGAATTGTCTGTGCCTGTGTTGCTGCGAGGCCGCCTGGCGAGTTCATTGTTCATTGTGCATTGTGCAGATTCTCTGCATCAACCACGCTTCCATCTCTGCCCTCTCCCTCCGTGGCGCTACTCCATCACCTATCCTACTCTTTTCCAAAGCTTGGAAGGAAAAAGTTCAAGAAAGATCTCCTGGCCTCCAATACAGGCCTGCCCATCGCTGACGCCTACGTCAGTGCTTCTTCCAGGCAGTCAATGACCTCCTCTTTGTCACTCCATCTACAGACCTTTTGGACTCTTTACCCATTAATGGTGGACCCAGATGGGAAATGCTCTTGGCACACTTCCTATCCTCTAGGTGCATCATTAATGTCTACCAAAATGGCAATGTCATGGCCCAGGGCTCTCATACCATTCTCCTGCTTCTTGATAGGTGTCTACCATCTCTCATCAACTCCTTTGTCCTGCCACTCCTTCTGCCACCCCACCCCCACCCTGACACCTTTGCCACCACCGACTGGTTTACCACATCCCTTCACCCCTCCTCAGAAGACCTTCAAAGTTGGCAACCAGCTTCACTTAGCTACCCTCAACTCTCGCTCCGCTGTTGAACATTCCTCTGATATCTGTCACCTCCTTGAAGACTTTGACATTGATGTCCTCACTCTCACTGAGACATGGTTCACTGCCAGCTCTGTCACTGCTTTTGACACACTCCTCCCAGAGGGCTCCAAGATCCACTCTAAGCCCAGCCTAACTGGGCTGAATTGGAGTAGCTCTGATCTTCCCTGAATAAGTCCCTGCTACTATCATACCCACTCAGTTATATTCTTCCTTCGAATGACTCCTCTGCAGGCTTGGTGTCTCTTCTGTCCTCTCCCTGACTCTCCCCACCATCTACAGGACCCCTGGTCCAGTCTCCCACTTCCTTTCAAAGTGGTCTGACCTCACCTCTTCTCTCCTGGCCTCTACCTTCTCATAGACTTCAATATTCACCTTCACTCTCCTGATTCGGCCACTGGACTCTTCCGCAGCCTCTTTGACTCTTTCCCTCACCATTTGTCATGATGCCTACCCCCAGAGCACCAGGCCAGGCCCAGCACCCCCGGAAGCAGGCATCATGCCCTCGGGTAAAAGCCCAGCGGCCCCTTATAGGGGCTCTTTGGACTCAGTCCTGGCGCCTTTGGCGCCAGGCTCATGTTGGACATCAGTCCTGGCGCCATAGGCGCCAGGCTCATAAAGGGAGGTGTTTTGTGCACTTACCTGATGCAGACCATGCTGCACCCTTCAGGCCTCCCTGGGACCTGAAAGGGACTATTTTTTCATAGGGACTATTTTTTCACTCGGGCGTGGCCAGGGAAGGATACATACCTAGTTGGGGAAGGATACATACCTGGGACTTCTTTGAAGGCTATTTAAGCCACGCCCAGACAGCAGCTCATGCTTCGCGTTGTTCTGCTTCCTGCAGCTTAACGCTCACCGTGTCTGCTCCTGCTCCTGGACTCCAGCCACGCCCGCCTCGAACCTGGAAGACCTGCAAGGAAGGAAGAGAAGAGAAAGGTGAAAACCAAGGACTATTTCAAACTTCTTACCTGCATCCGGAATCTTCTCGCCAGCATCCCTGAAGAAAGACTTCCATTTAAAAGCATTGCGTTGCTCGCTGCAGCGCCACGCTTCACTCACCTGTCCTCGAGACATCTCCCGGCTCCATCGCGGCTGTCAGCATCAGACGCCACATCTCTGCACCTAGGGGAGAGAGGAAGAAACAAAAGGTGAGCAGAAGGAAAGCCTGATTAACAGCCATAATACTTACCGGCTTTTCTTCCACATTTCGGGTCGGCGCCGCCCCGTTGGCAGGTACCGTACTTCAGCCCCTATGGGGAAAGGACAAGAGACATTTCTGGGGAATGATAAGGACATTTAGAGGGATCGCCCTCATCACTACTCACCTCGGCAGTTTAACGCCTCGACGCATCGCCTTCATTCTGCACCTGAAATAAAGGACAGATCACAGGTTAGAAAGACAACATAAAGGGGGCCTCACTTGAACTTTGAACTTTCATACTAACGGCGCATCGTTCAGGAAAGTCAAGTGGATTTTGCCAGCGCCATTCTGAAAGCCAGTGAAGTAACTGGACGAACACGCGCCCCTGCACCAGAAGCAGGATGGAGAGTTCATCCTTCCAAACCATAAGGTGAGCTTCAACCGGGGTTTGGAGGAAGTTAGAGAGGAACGAAGGGGGAAGGGGGAAGGGGGGAGCTAGCACACTATTCTGCAGACTGTTAATCCCCTTTCTCATCTGCAGAAGGATATTCCTACGGGCCAGGCAAGCACGATTTGGAGGTCCTGTCCAATCGGTGTTCCGGGTCCTGCGCATCACGCTAGAAGAGGCCACAGCAATCCAGACTAGACCAGCGCCCCCGTGGGAACCAGGTGAGCATTACACCATTCTACTCTCCAGTCTGACCCACTCAGCCAGACACACCTTGGATGAAGGATGAGGATCCGCACCTGGTATGATTTTGACTTAGCCTCTCTGAAACGCAAGTGCTGAGTTGCTGGATTCAAGCACAGCCACTGACAGAATGGCCTATCGCCTGCTCCAAAGGCAATACAGGCTCTATCCATTCAAAGGAGAGGGTCCATATCCAAGCCTGCATCTCTGGGGCCACCAACAACATGGCTGAACTGTTCAAAATCTGCAAGGAACTTGCCAATCCTACTGCATTCTCCACTTCTTCTCTACCATCCTAGGCCCTCTGCACTGCACAGCCCTCCCACTTCACAACCAGAACTCAGGATATCCTGTGCTCACTCTCCTCCCCTCACTTTTCGTTCACCCGCCCTCAGGCCTCACTTGGCCCACCTTTCCTCTTCCCTCCTACTCGCCCATAGCACCAGATGAGGTCTCTAAGCAAGTCCTCTCCATAAAAATCTCTTCCAAACAGGTGCTCCCCTGCTCCTCAAACTATCAAGGACAACATTGCCTCCCTTGCTTCAGCCTTGGCTGATTTGTGCAGTCACTCCTTTGCCACTAGCTCCTTTCTACTACCCCTCAAGCACTCACTTGTGGACCCTCTCCTTAAAGAGCCCTCAGCTGACCCTTGCTGCCCTGCTAATTACTGCCTTATCTCCATTACCCCTCTTCCTGGGCAAACTCTTGGAGAAGTTGGTCATCTCCCAACTGATCCAGGACACTGAATTTGCTGGTTGTCTCCACGGCCACTAGACTTCAGAGCAACCAGAGGCACAGAAACTGCTCTCTTGAAGACCTATGAAGACTTGCTGTCAAATTTCGATTCCAGCTTTTCCTCCGTCCACATCCTTCTTGATCCTTCCTCTGCCTTTGACAAGGCCAATCATGCCACCATTATAAATAGACTTCCTATCCAACTGAATGTGCCAGGTTCTACTTGGCCCTTTCCTTTCCTCCATCACACTCTCCACAAGTGGTGGCCCTTAGGGCTCTATCCTCTCACCGTGGCTCTTCAACATCTACTTTGCTCCCCTGGACAACCTGATCTCCACCTTCTCTCCTCACTTTCAGTGTTATGCGGACGACACACAGTTCACCATCAAGCTTCCCTCCACTTCCTCCTTTTCTTCCTCTCTCATTCCTGACTGTGATTGCTATTCAGGTATGGTGCACTGCTAACAATCTCTGTCTTAATGGCAGAACGACTGAGATCCTTCTCATTGGGACCCCTGCTCTCTCCTTCTCCCCTACTCTATGGCCACCCTCCGTGAGTCCCCTGCCCTCACCCTCTTGTGAGGCTAAAAACCTTGGCGTCCTCTTCGACTCCTCTCTCTTCACATAGTGGACTTGCCAAGAAGGCCCACTTTGAGCTGCACCTCCTCAGAGGCATTCTCCCTTTCCTCACCTGTTCCCAGAAATTCAATGTCTCCAGAGCTCTGGTCCTATGTAAACTAGACTACTGCAACAGCCTCTTCCTCAATCTACCTTTATCCTACCTTAGCACCTTAAGCTAATCCAGAATAGGACTGTGAGACTTATCCTTGGCTTCAAGCCCATGGAACACATCTTGCCAGTCCTAAAATCTCTCCACTGGCTCTTCGTGGCAGCCAGGATCAAGTTCAAGACCCTCTGAATCATTCACAAGGCTTTCTGGGGCATAGGACCGCTCTACATCCAAATCTCCTATATAACTCCCTGCTAGAGCCCTTCAGTTTTCTAGCTCCAATTCTCTGCAGATCAGATGCTTTTCTAAGGAGAGAGCGGGGGGTAGATCTCCCTCTTCGGCAGGAACCTCCCTGTGCAATGTCCTCCCTGCCCCCTCTCAGGCTTGAGCCGAATCTCCTTAAGTTCCAGAAGATTCTTAAGAAACTCCTTTTCTCTTCTTCCTTTCCTCTCCCCCTCTGCCTCATAGACTGGCTGCCTGGTCCCTTCTGAGTCCTACAGGGTACCAGGCCCTCCTCGCCCAGTCTTTCCCAGCACTCCGGTCTCCCTATCTTGGATACGTCTTCCGGGCCCCCTTCCCCTCACTAGCCTGATGGGGTGTGCACCCCTACCAAGCTTGGTCACCCGCGTCCTCGCACTTAGCATGTGGTCCTCACTCTCTGCATCCCCTGGCACTTGCCCACCTGGCCTCCCCTTGACACTTGCCTAGCCCAATGGGCCCTCCTATTCCCCTCCTCCCCCATTCTTGTATGCTGCCACGCTACCCCATACTTCCCTCCCACACTAGAATGTTCCCTTCCCCCCTACCTGTGCTCCTCCCCACTGCACTCCTTGTTACTGCACTTGCACGATCCGAATGACACAAGGCCTAGTAGGACCATTGTTGTTTGGTTCCCTGTCTCCCCCACACACTTGTTTTGTCTGGTACCACTTTGAAACTCCATTTGATGTATAGGCGCTATAAAAAATGAGCAATTAATAAATAAAATATGTATTTTGCATTGTGCAAAGCTTTGCGCCATATGAAAAATGTTGGCACCATGTGCAAGACTAACCATTTCGTTCTCTTTTGTCATCCTCAAATGGAATGGAGCAAGTTAAATTGCTGGGAGCTATTTATCTCATGCTTGTAGATTCAAAGAGCCAAGGTAGCTTGACAACGAGCAATACCAGGAGCTGCAGTTGACTCCCTAGTCGAACCGGTGCCATTCAAATATACCCATGTGAAAATAACCCGTTTCTGGAGTGTGTATAAAGGAGCATCATGACACGTATACGACACGTATACGACACGTATACGACATTTAATAGTAAAATGCAGTATATTAATAATAAAAGCTAGTGTATCGCTTAAAATAAACTTTCCACAAAACAATCGCACCACAACATCAAACACAGTTCCATTCACATTACAATGAGGCATATATAATGGACAATAGTTTGGATCTCAAATGAAAGTGAAATTTGTGGTATGCCATGTACTAGCTTCTAGTTCTCCAGATATGTTTCCTGTGTACTAGGGGATGCCAGATACCGTGCAGCTGCTCCTAGGTGCTCCTACCCATCAAATATTTATTTTGATTAGTAGGAACATGTCCCCACTTACAATCTCAAAACCTCATTTCTGGTAATAACAGGTAGAAGATAGTCCGATGACTTGAGTTACAAGTCAGATTGCATTTAACCCAGTCTGTGTTCCAAGAGTGACTTCTATGCCATTCAAGCTTACCAGTAAGAGAGCTAGACAACTGCTAGTGTAAGGATGGGTACTTGGAAATAGGTGAAATATAGCAGCACGCCAGGTTTTTCTCTCTGCGTTTAGTGATGATTTCGGTTTCTGGGAAGTTGATTGGCTCAGAGGGAACAGCAGCACCACGTTGGTGATGGAATTTAATGTTAACCAGGATTGGTAATAAATCCTCTTCATTTTGGGATGGGTGTTGGATTTTGGGTGAGTTTATTGGTAGTTGATTAAAAGCACAATATACACATCTTTCACTGACAAATGTTTAACATCTTGAAATGAAGGGGCTAAGGGGAATTTGTTTGAAGGGTTAGACGTTTTTAGACTTCACATGCATGCAAAGCAGTAATAAATGGCTATTGTAATGCAAGACTGGTCAAAGTCTGACAATGGCTCTCATTACGACCCCGGCGATAAACCATGGCGCTATTAGCACCATGGTCTATGCCGGAGTCCGCCATGGTGAAATCGGGAATTACCACCCCATTCCAAGGTTGGCAGGGCGGTAATTCCCCATTTCCCATTGGCCCTTCCCCATTCCCATTTTTGCCCCATTGGGCTCAATGGGAATGGGGAAGGCGTAATTACGGTACGGCAAATTGCGGTACCGTAATGTCCCTTTGCGGGTCCCTACATTAACAGCTGGTACAGACCAGCCGTTAAGGTCGGGACCCGCAAAGGGACCTCTTAATTAGGCATTGAGGGTTTAACAGCGCCAACACCGTTTACGGCGCCGTTAACCCCTTAACGCCTGGGTCGTAATGAGGCCCAATGCATTGGAATTTTGGCTTAGCGATGTAATCTGAACCTCTGTCCCAAACTGAACATTTTTAGGCCAGCACTTTGTGCCCTCCTTGTGCCATTCTCTTTCACCTCCAGCTTGGGATTTTCTGTCCTCCATCCACTTTTGGATCCCAAGTAAATATCTGTCTCTAGGCAGTCTGACACTATTCTAATGGTCCTCTTCTTCCTTTCTTTGAATCAGAGGCACTGTGGAGGCGCTCGCTTCAAGCGGTCGGCCACTCATTGCTAATGGTCAGCCTACTTTCTTACAATCTGCCATGGAGGAGGCGCTCGCTATAAGTGGTCTGCCACTCGGTGCTAATGGTTGCCTTTCTTTCTCTCTGCCTTCTCTTTCTCCCCTTTTCTATTTCTCCCCTTTTCTCTTTCTCCCTTCTTTTTCATTATAAGCAGTAATTCACAATTAGCTAATGGTCCTCGTTTTAATTTTTTAGAATTTGAGTTATGCATGCGTATGTGGTCATTCACACCATACTAATTCCATGCCCACATTCACAAGGGGGATACAGGACTTCACAAAGTGGCTAAGGGAACCATAGTTTCATGATGAGGGCACAGAGAAGTAAGACCTTCACAATGGGGAGTCCAAACTTTACAAAGTGGGTGTGGGAAACACATTGTTGTGGACACCTGGTTCTTAAGGAGTAAGTGACATGCCTCAATAAACTGACACTTGGCAAAACTCTGATGTTGGCCAAATCACAATTTGTAATGTCTTTTATGCCACACATGATGTTGCTTTCCAACAGGAACATATCTTCCGAAAAACTATCGAATACTCTCTACACTTTAAGACTCAAGATGGAATGTTTAGCTGTTTTTGCTTTGTAAGTGGTTAATATTACTATTTTATGTACTCTGTCAAGTAATCAGTGGCTGATGTAGAAGCTAATATGATGATGTTTTTGCTGCAGCAGGGAATTGGCAGAGCAGGTTTGTCGAACTGCCATAGGTTTGTTTCTATATTTCCTATGACCGCATTCAACATGCCCCAATACCTGTAAGGCTTCATTTGTACAACTACTTGACCACAGTCACACACATTGGCCCTCATTACGACCCTGGCGGAAATCGTGGCGCAATATGCACCATGGAGCACGGCGGAAAGCTGCCAATACCGCCATGGGGGTTGGCGGATTTACCCCATTTTACCCTTCCCCATTCCCATTTTTGCCCCATAGGGTATAATGGGAGTGGGGAAGGCGTTAATTACGCCACCGTAAAATACGGTGGCGTAATTAACAACAAGGTCCCGTAGCGCCATGGATTTCTCCGCCCTGAAAAACCAGGCGGATAACGGCTCCATGGCGCTACTGGAACTCGTAGTAGGGCGGAAGGGTCCGCCGCGAATACCGCTGGCGTAAACCCACTCCGCCAGGGTCGTAATGAGGCCCATTGTAATTGTCATTATCCTGTTTGAGCGCATGTGCCTTCTAAGTTGCTTGTGTTTTAGTCACATTTCCCTACTCCAAAGGATGTGAAATCATATTGGATACTGTCTGGGATTTGAATTGTGATTTTGATGAAGACTCTTAGAGGTGAGAACTGGTGCTCTGCATCAAAGTAGGGTTTAGGTGCACACCAGTACTTTAGCAGGCTAGGAGAAGCATATGCTGGACTTGTCTAAATGTAGGACCTTGTTTTTCAAAATACTTTTGTTGTGGGTTTCCAATATAGCATGCATTTGCTTCACCTACAGTTCTCTTCTATGTGCTGTATGACCTCATCTGGCTTCATCAGTGTTTCTTTTGTTATTGCATTTGCCAGTGGCCACTATATGCCTAATGGTCAGCAGTTTATTTAACCTTTAAACCCACTAACCTATTGGTTCACATGGCTGAAAACATGTAGCTGTTGCTTGCATTCATTTGCCCTGTGAAAGTTATTTTTGGTACTCTGGCACACTGAGGACATTTATGACATTTGAGCGACCGGCGAATTTAGATTAAAAAAAAGAAGTGAAGAGCCAGAACTGGAGGATTAACCAACAATTCATAAGACATGTAGGTGTGGTGTAGCAAGAGTCTAGTGTCATTGAGAAAATTGGTTGATACAATTGTAGGGGTTGAAATGAGGATTTCTTGACAAAGAGCAAAATTCAGCTTCTGAGTATCGGGCATCACCATTTAGGCAGGAGTTACAACGGGGGAACCAGGCACTAGTGCATAGAGCACAGCAAATGTAACCTTTGCGTAAGACACACACTCTTATATATTATCCAATATGCTTAAGTGTGTCCATGATTCTCTTTTATACACACAACTAAACCTACCCAATTAATATTACATAACCATGTTTGTATAGCACCACTTACCTGGGGTGTCAGAAGTAGCTCCTGGTAGCTCTTGGTTTTGTGGTAACATGCTCTCCTTGGCTATAACCAGGAGATAAATAGCTCCTAGCTCCTGGCAATGTCAAACCCTACTATTGTTTTGCATGTTTTGTATGGATCATCATCTTATGTGATATCTGCAGTGTAATGTTGGCATGCAACTAACACGGTTGAGATGATTTAAATATTTATATAACCTTTTTTTAAGTATGATGCACGATCAAGCTATTTTCTTCAAATCATAATGTACCTTTTCAAAGTCTCTGCAGATAGGTGAGAACAGCTGCAGGAGATTCCAGGTCTGTATTTATGAAGTTTAATGAGTAAACTCCTAAAACACAACCTTTAAAACGTTGGGCCTCATTATGAGTTCGCCGGTCCGGTAACAACGGTGCCAGTAAGCTACGGGTACCGTTGTTACCAAACCGGCAAACTACGAGTTGTGCTGGCGGGTGCCTTTCTGGCCACCAGGTCTGACCTGGCGGGCAGACCGGCACCACGAGCTCAACTCGACAGATGCACCGGTACCATTCATCAATGGTGCCGGTACATCCGGCCTCCCCATTCCCATTGAGCCCTATGGGGCTCAAATGGGAATGGTGAGTAATGAATTCAGGCACCTGGCAATGGGGAAATACAGGGTCCGCCAGGGTTGTAATGGCCCTGTATTTACCCATTGCAGGCACCGGAAAAATGTGCAAGTTTGGTGGCAGCGTGCCGGTTTTACCGGCAAGGCTACCGCCAAACTTGTAATGAGGCCCATTGTGTTTTAAGGGGTATACAACATTACTATTAAAGTAAAAGTGCACTCAAAAGACTGAACTGAACACTATTTGCAAAGGTTTGCAAACCTTGTCAATTCTGTAAACCAAATGTTTACTAATTACGATTTTGACGTGTACAATAGGTTTACAAATAATAGTAAATGCTGTAAACCAAAGGTTTACTAATATTGACAAATTTGAGGTGTACACTAGGTTTACAAAAATGTTTTCTTTGTAAGTGAAACGTTCATTTTGCATGAAACATTACATGTACATTAGGTTTACAAAGTATTCATTATTTGTAAACCATGGCAAATTTACAGGGTAATTCATAGAATTTCGCAGAAAAGTGTCGCAAGCGGCTGGCGCAGAGTGTCCGCGTGCGATTGTCTGCGCCAGGCACGTGCGCTAAAACCGATTTCCGCGCACAGCGTATTCATGGATTTTAGGCTCCCAAACCAGCCGTGGCGCAGAGAATCGCAGCGACCCTGCAGCAGCGCCAGTAACGCCCCCAAGAACGCCCTCGCGCAAGGAAAAGCCATAAAAATCGCTAAATCATCGCAAAGGGCTGCGCTAACCCTGGACCAGTCCACCGGGCTGGCAAACAGCAAACGCCAAGCGGGGAACGTGTATTTCAGGGGTGCGCGGGAAGTTCCACACGCGATTGGCCCCGTGCAAGCAGGGTACGTGTATTTCAGGGGTGCGTGGGAAGTTCCACACGCGATTGGCCCCGTGCAAGCAGGGTACGTGTATTTCAGGGTTGCGCGGGAAGTTCCACACGCGATTACATCAGGGTATGTGTATTTCAGGGGTGCGCGGGAAGTTCCACACGCGATTTCATCAGGGTACGTGTATTTCAGGGGTGCGCGGGAAGTGCCACACGCGATTGGCCCAGTGCGAGCAGGGTACGTGTATTTCAGGGGTGCGCGGGTAGTTCCACAGGCAATTGGCCCAGTGCGAGCAGGGTACGTGTATTTCAGGGGTGCACGGGAAGTTCCACACGCGATTTCAGCAGGGTATGTGTATTACAGGGGTTCTGGGGAGTACTACACGTGAATTGGCCGTGTGGGTCCTCCCAGGTGTACGCTCCACAACCTCCACGGCCCCTGCAGGCAGCCCACACCACGGGGGACTACCCTGCACCCCTGCTCATGTCCCGCAGGCAGCCCATCCACCATGGGCATGCCCCCCAGCCAACCCACATGTCACCTTGCACTACTGATCAACAATGCATGTCTCCCACCACCCCCACCCCCCAGCCACCGGGGGCATCCTCCACCAGGCCCCCACTCATGTCTCCCACCACCCCCACCCCCCAGCCACCAGGAGCAGCCTCCACCAGGCCCCCACCCATGTCTCCCACCCCCCACCCCCCAGCAGTGCAGGGGCACCCTCCACCAGGCCACCACCCATGTCTCCCACCACCCACACCCCCCAGCCACCAGGGGCACCCTCCACCAGGCCCCCACTCATGTCTCCCACCACCCCCACCCCCCAGCCACCAGGGGCAGCCTCCACCAGGCCCCCACCCATGTCTCCCACCACCCCCACCCCCCAGCAGTGCAGGGGCACCCTCCACCAGGCCCCCACTCATGTCTCCCACCACCCCCACCCCCCAGCCACCAGGGGCACCCTCCACCAGGCCCCCACTCATGTCTCCCACCACCCGCACCCCCCAGCCACCAGGGGCACCCTCCACCAGGCCCCCACTCATGTCTCCCACCACCCCCACCCCCCAGCAGTGCAGGGACACCCTCCACCAGGCCCCCACTCATGTCTCCCACCACCCCCCCCAGCAGTGCAGGGGCACCCACCACCAGGCCCCCACCCATGTCTCCCACCACCCCCACCCCCCAGCCACCAGGGGCAGCCTCCACCAGGCCCCCACTCATGTCTCCCACCACCCCCACCCCCCAGCAGTGCAGGGGCACCCTCCACCAGGCCCCCACTCATGTCTCCCACCACCCCCACCCCCCAGCAGTGCAGGGGCACCCACCACCAGGCCCCCACCCATGTCTCCCACCACCCCCACCCCCCAGCCACCAGGGGCAGCCTCCACCAGGCCCCCACCCATGTCTCCCACCCCCTCCACCCCCCAGCAGTGCAGGGGCACCCTCCACCAGGCCACCACCCATGTCTCCCACCACCCACACCCCCCAGCCACCAGGGGCACCCTCCACCAGGCCCCCACTCATGTCTCCCACCACCCCCAACCCCCAGCCACCAGGGGCAGCCTCCACCAGGCCCCCATCCATGTCTCCCACCACCCCCCAGCAGTGCAGGGGCACCCTCCACCAGGCCCCCACTCATGTCTCCCACCACCCCCACCCCCCAGCCACCAGGGGCAGCCTCCACCAGGCCCCCACCCATGTCTCCCACCACCCCCACCCCCCAGCAGTGCAGGGGCACCCTCCACCAGGCCCCCACTCATGTCTCCCACCACCCCCACCCCCCAGCCACCAGGGGCAGCCTCCACCAGGCCACCACTCATGTCTCCCACCACCCCACCCCCCAGCCACCAGGGGCACCCTCCACCAGGCCCCCACTCATGTCTCCCACCGCCCCCACCCCCCAGCCACCAGGGGCACCCTCCACCAGGCCCCCACCCATGTCTCCCACCACCCCCACCCCCCAGCAGTGCAGGGGCACCCTCCACCAGGCCCCCACTCATGACTCCCACCACCCCCACCCCCCAGCAGTGCAGGGGCACCCTCCACCAGGCCCCCACTCATGTCTCCCACCACCCCCACCCCCCAGCAGTGCAGGGGCACCCACCACCAGGCCCCCACCCATGTCTCCCACCACCCCCACCCCCAGCAGTGCAGGGGCACCCTCCACCAGGCCCCCACTCATGACTCCCACCACCCCCACCCCCCAGCCACCATGGGCATGCCCCCCAGCCAACCCACATGTCACCTTGCACTACTGATCACCAATGCATGTCTCCCACCACCCCCACCCCCCAGCCTCCAGGGGCACCCTCCACCAGGCCCCCACTCATGTCTCCCACCACCCCCACCCCCCAGCCACCAGGGGCAGCCTCCACCAGGCCACCACTCATGTCTCCCACCACCCCCACCCCCCAGCCACCAGGGGCAGCCTCCACCAGGCCCCCACTCATGTCTCCCACCACCCCCACCCCCCAGCCACCAGGGGCAGCCTCCACCAGGCCCCCACTCATGTCTCCCACCACCCCCACCCCCAGCCACCAGGGGCAGCCTCCACCAGGCCACCACTCATGTCTCCCACCACCCCCACCCCCCAGCCACCAGGGGCAGCCTCCACCAGGCCCCCACTCATGTCTCCCACCACCCCCACCCCCCAGCCACCAGGGGCGGCCTCCACCAGGCCCCCACCCATGTCTCCCACCTCCCCCACCCCCCAGCAGTGCAGGGGCACCCTCCACAAGGCCCCCACTCATGTCTCCCACCACCCCCACCCCCCAGCCACCAGGGGCACCCTCCACCAGGCCCCCACTCATGACTCCCACCACCCCCACCCCCCAGCAGTGCAGGGGCACCCTCCACCAGGCCCCCACTCATGTCTCCCACCACCCCCACCCCCCAGCAGTGCAGGGGCACCCACCACCAGGCCCCCACCCATGTCTCCCACCACCCCACCCCCCAGCAGTGCAGGGGCACCCTCAACCAGGCCCCCACTCATGACTCCCACCACCCCCACCCCCCAGCAGTGTAGGGGCACCCTCCACCAGGCCCCCACTCATGTCTCCCACCACCCCCACCCCCCAGCAGTGCAGGGGCACCCACCACCAGGCCCCCACCCATGTCTCCCACCACCCCCACCCCCCAGCAGTGCAGGGACACCCTCCACCAGGCCCCCACTCATGACTCCCACCACCCCCACCCCCCAGCAGTGCAGGGCCACCCTCCACCAGGTTCCCACTCATGTCTCCCACCACCCCCACCCCCCAGCAGTGCAGGGTCACCCACCACCAGGCCCCCACCCATGTCTCCCACCACCCCCACCCCCCAGCAGTGCAGGGGCACCCTCCACCAGGCCCCCACTCATGACTCCCACCACCCCCACCCACCAGCCACCATGGGCAGCCTCCACCAGGTCCTCACAATCCCCAATCATGTGCGTCATGGTCAGCCTCCACAGCCAAAAAGCCCTACCAAGTAACCCATTCACCCACATGGAAAAGGAAATTACATGTTACACCCCCAATGTTCATAAAGCTAATGAACCCATGTCCGTCACACACAATGGTTGCAATTGAATGTGAAAACACCCAACATGACATGCATGAAAGCAATGAGATGATACCACACAGTGAAGTATGAAAACAAAATTGTATTAAAAATAAAAAGAATGCAAATGAAATGAAACAAACTACAATGGGAATGAAAAAAAGAGAAGCTGCATGTCCGTGTAAAAAAATAAAAACACCAAATCCTAATCCAAAAAAATGTAGTCCAAAGTCAAATGAAAAATAAAATAAATCCAATGAAGAACTATGTACAAAACATCCAAGGGTCCATGAGCCCAACTGAACAAAGGAAACCTACAAAAAACCCTAACTAAAATGCAACTATATACAAAAAGTGGAGCAGTGTCCGTCGACTCCAAATCATAAGTACAACGAAAGGAAACCTAAAACTAAAGAACTATATACAAAGGTGGCGGGCAAGTCCAGCGGCTCACTCCGTGGTGTTCCGGGCCAAGGCGTCATCGAACTCCTATTCGATGTCCCGGAGGCGGTCCTGTTCCATGTCCCCGAGGGTCCGCAGGGTCGACGCCGTGTCCTCCTCCAACCCCCTGCGGATTGCCTCGAGGCACTCGGCCCGCCTCAGGGCCCTCCGCATGGAGTTCTCCGCCCTGACCATTGTGAGCCGCGCCTCTTCCGCCCGCCGCCGCTCCGCACCTATCTGCTGGCCAAACCACTGCCACACAGAAGACACACCCCGTCCTGGGTCAACCTGCCCTCTGGCCGATGCCTGCCCCTCCGATGTTGAAGGCCCCGAGCCTTCATCGCTCCCACCACGTTGCTGCTGCTGCTGTGCCTCTGCCTGTGCACTGCCTCCTGCTGCCTGCACATCCTCCGCCGGCTGGGGTGCAGTTGTTGATGTGGCCACCCCTGCTCGACGTCCGACTCCCGACTGTGGCAGGGATGCCTCCTCCACCAGCCTGGCCGCACCGTCAGAGGCAGCTCCACAGGGCACCCAGGTGACTGATGGGTGGGAAGATGGCACAGAGGACGACTGGCGCATAGGGGGTCCAGTTGAGGAGGGGGTCGGAGCAAGCCCCATCAGACGGAGGAATCCGGCCTGGGTGACCTGTCCCAGCAGGCTGACGTGGTCAACGAGCCATTCGAGATGACGTGCAGTCTCTCCATGAAAAGACTGCAGGTCACCTCGCATGGCCCGTTGACGCAACGCCACACCAGCCAGGACAGGCTCAACCACGTCCACAGGCAGAGGAAGGCCAGTTGACGTCAGCTCATCCCCTGCCTGAAAATGGGTCTGGACGTAGGCATCCCTGCTGGTGCAAGATGATGCAGAGACAGGATTGGGGACAGGATTGCACACAGGCACCTCCGCTGCCGCCTGTGCTGCCTCCTGTCCCTGGTCCTGCACTGCACCACTAGCACCAGTTGGATCCCCACCTCCAGACCCCGTCTCTGGTGCTTGCACGGCCTCCTCCTCCACCTAACCCCCCACCAACCTGGATGACTCCGTGCCATCTTCCCCTGTTGGGCCCTGTGGGGTCCCAGCTGCCCCTTCTGCTGCCGAGGAGTCCAACTCCAACCTCCGCCTCTTGGACCTCCCCCCGGCAGCTGCGGCCTGGGACGCGGCACCGGACTCCTCACTCCCCGACGAGATGACAACACGGGAGGGGAGCCGGGCCTTGCGTCTCCGGCTGGCGGTGGGATCCCCGCCGCTGTGCTCCACAGCACCTTCTCCGCCCTCTTCATCAGTTGACGCTGCAGACAGGGAGAAACGAAACGCAGGCATCAGGGCACCGTACAATGGACACATACACACATGACAGTTGCACATGAGTGGCATTGGCAAACCTCAGACATGTCATCACAATCCCCAACACACATGTCATTACAACTCGCACACATGAGCCATACCACAGCCATATCGCAACTGCCACCACCATCCCTACACATACAACTGCATGAGCAGCCAAAGGTGAGCCACACATCACATGCAACACAGGAAGTGCACCACACATGTACACACACCACCACACTTGCATGCATGTGTACACCTCTGCCAAGTGTCGCACTGTTCAGACTGGCATCCATGTCACATCTGCCAATCAGGCTTCCACATACCGCTGTCACATGCATCCATGTTGCATCACTGTTGCACCCTTGTCAAATACACACACATGCACATGTACACAGTGCACATACATGCAGCCGAAAACAACATACATGCGTGACATCACGGACATGTCTACTTACATACACATTCATCCAAACATGTGTGCACACACAACTGCATTTGCCATGCAAGCCTACACACACAAGCACCATCCATGTCTCACACATTACAGCCCTCGCATGTGTCAGCCCCACGGCCCTGTACACCCCCACCCATACACGACCCCAAACAAACAGATGTGCAACCTGCACACTACAGAATAATCACCACACGCACTGCTCACAATCAGGATGCATGTACACTCACCGCTCGACTCCAGACGGGTCTGCTTCTCTAGGACCTGGACGTGGAGCGCTGGGGATATGCGTTCCAGGACCCTCATCTGTTCTTCCGACAAGTGGCCCCGGCGCCCCTTGGCATCCGCTGCCTTCAAGAGGCGCCGGGCCTTGTTCAGGGTCCTGGACCTGAAGTCCTCCCAGTGCTTCCTGACATGTTGTAAGTCCCGGAATGCCACCCCCTCCGCGTTGATGGCAGTCACGATGTCAGTCCAGATCCGAGTCCGTCCTTCCTTGTCGGCGCGGGAACTTCCAAAGAGGGCATCATACTGCCCCAGGACTTGCTCCACCAGGACACCAACTTCGGTGGCACTGAAGCTGGTGCCCCTCTGCCTCTCAGGCCGGGGGTTGTCAGTGGTCACAGATGGTGTTTGCCCCGACATGACAACCCCAGAGGCAGGAGTGGGTGGGCAACTGGGTCCTGGGGCTGGGCTGTGGAGCGATGGAATCCCAGTTGGGAGTCTTCAGTTCCAGCAGGGGTGGTCACAGCAACAGCACCCCTGGCTGATGTGCAGGCAGCAAATGGCAGTGCACGTGGGCAGCAGGCAGTCAGGCAGCAGCAGATGGCAGGTGGGAGCGTGCTCGGGGCTCTGGGGGGCAGTAGTTCGGCCTTCTGGGCAGGAGCATGGTCTTCCGTGTGCATACGCGTGGCCAGCTTGATACGGAGTGATTTGGCACGTGAAAATCCTGCACGTCAGCGTGAAAATCGAGGAAAGGCCCTTAGCGCGTAAGCGCGTCAGCACGCATACGCGATTCTATTGCACCAAAGGCAATCAGTGCGTAAACGCGTCGCCAGCGTATGCGCATCTATGAAGTCACGTGTACGTTGAATTGGGCACACGTTTGAAAATGTTGCGTGTGAAAAAAATGAAAGACACGTCCGAGTGTAATTGGTGGGAATGGGCCTAGCGCGTACACGCGGCAGTGACAAAGCGTGTAATTGGTGGAAATGGCCCTACACGCAGAAGTGACAAAGCGTGTAATTGGTGGAAATGGCCCTACACGCAGAAGTGACAAAGCGTGTAATTGGTGGAAATGGCCCTAGCGCGTACACGCCGCGTAAGTGACGCTGGACGTGTGGGCCTGTATAAAAGGTACATGTAGAACACCATTTCCTTGTACGTGCTTTTCGTGGAGAGCGAGTGGGTGAATTCTGTACTTCTTGTCGTTTCACACGCGATTTACTTCACGGCGTTTCAAGTTCGTATTCCCTGTTACCTCTGACAGCTTTTTCTCTTTTTTCTCTTTTACTGGTTTACCTGGGCCTGTTCCCTCAAACAGTGTTCCCTTCTACTGTTGTCCTGTCTCCTCAGACAGCGTACAAATCTTCTTTTGGCGGGGGTGTTGCCAACCGAACGCACTCCTTTTTCACGCTCTTTTACCTGGCAGACGGTGAGTCACGCACGTATCTAACATCTGTGCTTGCCCCGTGTGTAGCCTACCCCTTCAGAGGTCATTCTAGGCTGAGTGTGACATGCATACGTTCATTCTTGTGTTACTGGGTGCCACAGCGTAGTGCAGGTTTTTCTTTCTGCACACGTGGTCTAGGAGGGGTTGCGTGCACGTCATCTCCCTTTTTTGGGGCTCCTGTGCGTAGCGTGAACCGTCATCTTTCCCCAGGGGTTACATTCAGCCTTGCTAGAGCACTAGGGTACAATTACCATCTGGTACCCAACCCCTTTGACCCCCAATTGCCCAGGACAATAGTTTACAG
This sequence comes from Ambystoma mexicanum, assembly GCF_040938575.1. Lineage (NCBI taxonomy): Eukaryota > Metazoa > Chordata > Amphibia > Caudata > Ambystomatidae > Ambystoma > Ambystoma mexicanum. Next base: position 1,160,880,579 of record NC_090941.1, on the reverse strand, counting down.
CCACTCCCATACGCACATTAACATCAGTGCCATGGCTGGGAGGCGAGGATTCCGTAAGGGTGGCAAAGGTGGAAGAGCCACAAGTGGTGGCCGTGGTGGAGCCGGTAGGGGACGTGGTCGTTACTTGCAGGGTGAGCCTGTCCCCCCATGTGTGCAGGACCAGTCAAGGGCACCCATAATCCCCCCAACCCCCTCCCGTTGAGGCTGATGTGGCTGACGGCATCCATGCTCAGCCCTTTGTTGGACCAGCCCATTGTGGCACCAGACCTGGCTGACTCCATGGCTGACTTCCAGGTCAGCAGGCCTATGACAAGTGCGCTGGTGCACGTTGATGTCATCATGCCACGTGCATCTGGGGCAGCAAGGTCATCTGCTGCCCCAAGTAGGCAGGGCGGAGAGGCTGCAGGGGCAGCTGCGGCTCCATCCACCCCAGCTCTCACACACCCAGCCAGGACAGTGTCGGTCCTAGTCCATGCTGCTGACATTCCCCCTGACACCATCACACTTGAGCCAATGCCTGCACCAACTCCCATGCTGAGTGTGCAATCCCACACTCCTGATACAGAGTCCACCAGGGCTCCTGCCCCTAGTGTCCAGAGCGGCATAGGACACTCAGGATCACCACCACCTTCCAAGCGGAAGAGGAAGAGTGCTCGTCCGGCACAGGCTGATGCCCCAGACACGGCTACACAGTCCGGCCCGTCCAGGAAGCCCAGCTTCACGGATGACGAACTGAATGCACTTGTCGAGTATGTGTCCGCACATGATAACGAGATGGTCATTGTTGCAGGATCCAAGACCACACCTGCACAACGCCAGGCACACTGGCAGACCGTTGCGGACATCGTAAGTGCCCTTGGAATCGTGAGGCGCACAGCCAATGATTGCTATAAGCGCTGGAATGACCTAAAGCGCAGGGCAAAGAGTAAGCTGGCCTCAAGTCATGCCGCAACTCTAGTGACTGGAGGTGGGTCTCCAGTAGAAGACATGGAACTCACTCCACATGAGTCAGTCGCTGGGACCTACGTCACGGAGGAACAGATCCAAGGCGTGGGAGATCTGCCTGATTACGAGGCATTGTCCGGTGAGTGCACATGCATGTGTGTGTCATCCATGTGCATGGTGTGTGTGTGTGAGGGCTTCTGTTTGTGTGCCAGGTGAGGGTGTGTGCGCCTGAGTCGTATGGGTCAGCCATGTGCTTCATGCAATACGTCCTGCGCAGCTGCATTAGGCCATAGCAGTATCCCTTCTGCCAACAGTAGACATCTAGCCCAACTGCACGCCAGTTTCCCTTGAAGTGTCACCTTGCCACAACATTGTTGCTTATTTTTCACTGTTCATACAGGCAGATTTTTTGCATTCCACCACTTTTACTAGGCATTTCACAGTCCTCTAGTCACATGTCTGACATGGCTATGGTAAAGTGGAGTGACTTTGTTACCTGGATATCATTTGTTCACACATGTCCCTGTGCAATTGGACCATTTTGGACTGGGAGCTCCAGGTGAAAAATCTGACCTGTTTGAATTAGAAAAGCTATTACATGCGGGAACTGGACTGAATGAATAGGTGCTGCCCTCCTCTCCATCTTCACTCAATAGCAATGGTACATGCCATCTGTGTGATGGCATGTGTGTTTCACCTGGCAATCACAGGCCAATGTGTGATGCCACTGCCAGGCAGCATGCAGAAAATGTGTTCATCTTCCATCTTGGTGTCATCAGTGTGTGCCATTTGCCTGCCCTTCATATGCAGTGAGGGTGCATGCATGGGAGGGTTTTAGTCATGTGGGACATGTGTCAATCAAGTACTGGTTCTCTTGCTTCTCAGCCCTCATTGTGTGCCATGGTGCTAATGCCTGTTTCCATTTCTTTGTTTTTATGTCTTTGCAGGGGAAGACGCACCTGATACTGCTGGGGTTGTGGAGATGGTGCAGACCCAGGAGGGGTCCGAGGGCCGACCAACCACCAGTGAGGGACGTGGTGTGGTGGTGGGTGAGAACCCACAAGTGCTGCAGGTCGTGCTCTCAAGGGGTGTCTCTGGCTGCACCTCCCCCGAGCTGTACTCAGGTGTTGATTCGGATGATGAGACCTACGTGCCGTCGCAGGTGAGTGTTCCAGGGAGGGATTCTGTTCTGTCCCACCCACCTGCACCAGGGTCAGAACCCTCAATGGGGATGTCAGTGTTGGCAGCTACGCCTTTGGTGGTTACGGATGCAGGGTCACACTCCGCGACATCTGATCCTGTTCCTGGGCCAGCAGATCAGAGGGGGAATGCAGTCCTGCAGCCTCAGGCAGTGCCGGCACAGCAAGGCGCAGTTCGCCTTGCCCCAGACAGGTGTGGTGCCCGCCGACGTGGTGGCCGTACGCCACCTGGCAATACCGCATGGGAGCAATCCATTTACGGTATGGCAACCCAACAGGCAGCATCATCTGAGATGATGGCTCAGGCCATAGATAGGGTGGCCACTTCCATTGTCCCCCCTGAAAGGCTGATGGAGCGACTACAGCAGGCAACCGACTCCATCTGCCAGTCACACAGGTAGGACATGTTGGCGTCCAACAGGGACAGGCGGGCGGCACTGGCGACTCTGCAGGAGGCCATCTCCATAGAGTCCCAGGGCCACAGGGAAGCCCTGAGGCAGGAGCTCCTTCACCTCAGGAAGACTCTTGTTGAGCTTGAGGCTTCAACACACCAAAGGACAGAACAGCAGCTGGAGCGTCTCACCCGTACGCTCTCAGCTGAGATGCAGGCAACGAGGGCGGAGGTCCGGGCATCCCGTGAGTTGTTGCATGGGGACCTCCGCACACTCATCCTCCAGAACCAGACCTACCACACCCGCATGCTTGCAGCCATGGAGGAGCAGACTAGGGCCTGGCGTGGGCTGCCTCCCATAGTGCAACCACCTCCGGATGCAGCTGCACAGGGTGATAATAGCACAGCAGTGATACTCCCACAATAGGGTAGCCGTGTGGGCCATGAGCCCATGGAGGAGTTTTTTTTTCCCAGGATCCACACAGGTGGGTTTTGGTGTGCACCCTGTCCTCGGACCTCCTGGGTGGCCTCCCAAACCCCCCCCGGGCCCATCAATGGCCATTTTTGATTTTTATTTTTATTGATTTTTATTTTTATTTTTGATTTTTATTTTTATTTTTATTTTTATTTTTATTTTTAATTTCTAATTTATTTTTCCCAATTTTTTTGGGACAATTTGTTGCCTTCCGTGGTTCCTGTGGGCATACGCTGCATTGTGGCTGGGCACATGCAGGCTTGTCATGTATTTGGTTCAGATGCTTGGGTTTGAGTCACACACACCCCTCCTGCTTCCCGTTTCCATGGGCTTGCAAAGGGTGTGCCCAAGTGACATTGACGTACATGGTGACATTGGACTCCCACTACATGTGTGGGTAGTCTAGTCAATACTGTGTATACATTCCTAGTGCATATTGCTGTTGTGTTGTACACTGCATGTTGCATTGATGTGTAACTCATCATCTGTGTCTACCTCCCAATTTGCAGGTCCCTTCCTCATGTCTACACAAGGCCCTCTAGTTTGGAGATGGGGTCCATGTTGGCAGCAGTGCACCTACTACTCTACATGGCGCCAACACTGCACAGTTGGTAGTGGTGGGAGTGCAGGCATTTCCAGGTGGTGAGACTACTAATTCATTACATTTGTGATGTCATGTTAATGGTAGTACCTGCTCAAGTTTGTTGTTGGTCCTGCATTACTGTGAGCATTTCAGGTGTTGCAAGTTTCAATTAGGGACACTGTACATTGTGACACTAGTGTCATGTTGTGGGGATTACTTTGTTTACCTGCAAATGGCATGACATGGCACGGTGTGTCGTGTGGCGGTGCTGGGGATGGGTTGGCTGACATGGCACTGTCCTCTTGTTGCATTTTGCAAGTGGGTATTCATTTTAGCTGCTTGGATGTGTTTCTTCACAAAACTGCATTGGTGGTGTCTGTGTGGGTAGGGATGCACACATTGTAACACTTCCAGGTGAACAATCTCAGGCTGATATGGTTTTCACGGTTGATTCTCCAGACATTCAGGATCAGTGTCAGGTTGAGTCATCATTGATTGTCAGATGGAATGTGCCAGGGCAGTGTGCACTCCACAGGGGTGTGATTACTATGTGAAGTAATTAGCCACTAGCTGTGTACGGGCTGCCTCCCCCCGTGCCCTTTCCCCTCCCATGCGCAGCGGCTGTGCATGTGGTTGGGGATGTGGGGCCACCACCATGTCCACGGCCAGGCCCCGGCGTGTTGCAACGTTGTGCAGGACACATGCTGCCACTATGATCCTGCACACTACTGGGGGAGCGTACAACAGCTGCCCGCCAGAACGGTCAAGGGAGCGAAAGCGTGACTTTAGCACTCCGAATGTGCGCTCCACTATGCCCCGGGTTGTAATGTGGGCTGTGTTATATCTTACCTGGGGTGGCGTGGTGGGGTTCCGAATTGGCGTCATCATGTGGGGGCTGAGAGGGTAGGCACTGTCCCCTGTGGAGGTGGTGATTGGTATCATTGGTGGGGTTGTGACCTTGCTCAGTATCTGACATGCATGCATGTGCAGTGGCATTCATACTCACCAAGCAGCCATGTATCGCCATGCCGCCCAGCTTCTAGGTCCCGGCTTAGGGTGGACATTCGGTAAATGAAGCTGTCGTGGGTGGACCCGGGATAGTTGGCATATACTGAGGTGATGATTCCGTTGGCATTACATACTACCTGCACGTTGATGGAATGCCAGTGCTTGCGGTTCCTATAGATGTGCTCTGATGCCCTGGGGGGACGTAGAGCCACATGGGTGCAGTCGATGGCACCTAGCACTTAGGGGAATCGTGCCACACCGTAAAAATCCTGGGCGGCAGCATGCCTTTCTGCAGGTGTTCTGGGGAGGTATATGTGCCTGCGGACTGATGGGCGTGCAGTGATGATGTTCAAGACCTGGTGTAGGCAGCGTGACTGGGTGGCCTGTGATACCCCACCCACTATGGCACTTGTCCGCTGAAATGATCCAGTTGCTAAGAAGTGCAGTACATTGAGGACCTTCTCCAGGGGGCTGAGTGCTTGGGAGCACAGGGTGGGAGATGTGAGGTCATCCTCCCACTCACTCACCAGGTCCAGTATTAAGTGTGGTGGAAACCTGTACCTCCCATACACCTGGTCATCAGGCATCCCGAAAAGGCTGGTTCTGGGTGTGAATATTCTGGCCCTGACTATCCTCCTCCTCCTCCTTTGGTAGCCCACGCCCACTGCTGCTAAGAACGGTATGTTCCTCCTGGGTCTGAGCTTGTTATTTTGTTAGCGCGCAAATTTATGCGTTGCGCGTGTTGTAGGCGAGCGTGTGACCCGCGCACCCCTGAAATCCAGTACCCAGTCCAATAGCATGTGGAAATTCCCACGCACCCCGGGATACAGGTGTGCTGACGTACTTGCGTGTGTAAGTGCCCGCGCACCCCTGATATACACGTACATAGGCCAATCGCGTGTACACGCATTTTTGTCCAATTACACGCGATGACACTCTGAAGTGCTGTCCAATTACATGCGATGACACTCTGACGTGCTGTCCAATTACACGCGATGACACTCTGACGTGCAGTCTTTCCACGTGTGCTCTGTCATCACGTGCTGTGTGGGAAACACCCGTGCGGGTCACGTCACAGACGCGCTTACGCGCTGAGGGCCTTTGGTCCAATAGAATCGCGTATGCGTGCTGACGCGCTTACGCGCTAAGGGCCTTTGGTCCAATAGAATCGTGTATGCCGTGCTGACGCGCTTACGCGCTAAGGGCCTTTCCTCGATTTTCACGCTGACGTGCAGGATTTTCACGTGCCAAATCACTCCGTATCAAGCTGGCCACGCGTAAGCACACGGAAGACCACGCTCCTGCCCAGAAGGCCGAACTACTGCCCCCCAAAGCCCCGAGCACGCTCCCACCTGCCATCTGCTGCTGCCTGACTGCCTGCTACCCACGTGCACTGCCATTTGCTGCCTGCACATCAGCCAGGGGTGCTGTTGCTGTGACCACCCCTGCTGGAACTGAAGACTCCCGACTGGGATTCCATCGCTCCACAGCCCAGCCCCAGGACCCAGTTGCCCACCCACTCCTGCCTCTGGGGTTGTCATGTCGGGGCAAACACCATCTGTGACCACTGACAACCCCCGGCCAGAGAGGCAGAGGGGCACCAGCTTCAGTGCCACCGAAGTTGGTGTCCTGGTGGAGCAAGTCCTGGGGCAGTATGATGCCCTCTTTGGAAGTTCCCACGCCGACAAGGAAGGACAGACTCGGATCTGGACTGACATCGTGACTGCCATCAACACGGAGGGGGTGGCATTCCGGGACTTACAACATGTCAGGAAGCGCTGGGAGGACTTCAGGTCCAGGACCCTGAACAAGGCCCGGCGCCTCTTGAAGGCAGCGGATGCCAAGGGGCGCCGGGGCCACTTGTCGGAAGAACAGATGAGGGTCCTGGAACGCATATCCCCAGCGCTCCACGTCCAGGTCCTAGAGAAGCAGACCCGTCTGGAGTCGAGCGGTGAGTGTACATGCATCCTGATTGTGAGCAGTGCGTGTGGTGATTATTCTGTAGTGTGCAGGTTGCACATCTGTTTGTATGGGGTCGAGTATGGGTGGGGGTGTACAGGGCCGTGGGGCTGACACATGCGAGGGCTGTAATGTGTGAGACATGGATGGTGCTTGTGTGTGTAGGCTTGCATGGCAAATGCAGTTGTGTGTGCACACATGTTTGGATGAATGTGTATGTAAGTAGACATGTCCGTGATGTCACGCATGTATGTTGTTTTCGGCTGCATGTATGTGCACTGTGTACATGTGCATGTGTGTGTATTTGACAAGGGTGCAACAGTGAAGCAACATGGATGCATGTGACAGCGGTATGTGGAAGCCTGATTGGCAGATGTGACATGGATGCCCGTCTGAACAGTGCGACACTTGGCAGAGGTGTACACATGCATGCAAGTGTGGTGGTGTGTGTACATGTGTGGTGCACTTCCTGTGTTGCATGTGATGTGTGGCTCACCTTTGGCTGCTCATGCAGTTGTATGTGTAGGGATGGTGGTGGCAGTTGCGATATGGCTGTGGTATGGCTCATGTGTGCGAGTTGTAATGACATGTGTGTTGGGGATTGTGATGACATGTCTGAGGTTTGCCAATGCCACTCATGTGCAACTGTCATGTGTGTATGTGTCCATTGTACGGTGCCCTGATGCCTGTGTTTTGTTTCTCCCTGTCTGCAGCGTCAACTGATGAAGAGGGCGGAGAAGGTGCTGTGGAGCACAGCGGCGGGGATCCCACCGCCAGCCGGAGACGCAAGGCCCGGCTCCCCTCCCGTATTGTCATCTCGTCGGGGAGTGAGGAGTCCGGTGCCGCGTCCCAGGCCGCAGCTGCCGGGGGGAGGTCCAAGAGGCGGAGGTTAGAGTTGGACTCCTCGGCAGCAGAAGGGGCAGCTGGGACCCCACAGGGCCCAACAGGGGAAGATGGCACGGAGTCATCCAGGTTGGTGGGGGGTTTGGTGGAGGAGGAGGCCGTGCAAGCACCAGAGACGGGGTCTGGAGGTGGGGATCCCACTGGTGCTAGTGGTGCAGTGCAGGACCAGGGACAGGAGGCAGCACAGGCGGCCGCGGAGGTGCCTGTGTGCAATCCTGTCCCCGATCCTGTCTCTGCATCATCTTGCACCAGCAGGGATGCCTACGTCCAGACCCGTTTTCAGGCAGGGGATGAGCTGACGTCAACTGCCTGCGGACGTGGCTATCCAGGTCCGGGTTGAGCCTGTCCTGGCTGGTGTGGCGTTGCGTCAACGGGCCATGCGAGGTGACCTGCAGTCTTTTCATGGAGAGACTGCACGTCATCTCGAATGGCTCGTTGACCACGTCAGCCTGCTGGGACAGGTCACCCAGGCCGGATTCCTCCGTCTGATGGGACTTGCTGCGACCCCCTCCTCAACTGGACCCCCTACGCGCCAGTCGTCCTCTGTGCCATCTTCCCACCCATCAGTCACCTGGGTGCCCTGTGGAGCTGCCTCTGACGGTGCGGCCAGGTTGGTGGAGGAGGCATCCCTGCCACAGTCGGGAGTCGGACGTCCAGCAGGGGTGGCCACATCAACAACTGCACCCCAGCCGGCGGAGGATGTGCAGGCAGCAGGAGGCAGTGCACGGGCAGAGGCACAGCAGCAGCAGCAACGTGGTGGGAGCCATGAAGGCTCGGGGCCTTCAACATCGGAGGGGCAGGCATCGGCCGGAGGGCAGGTTGACCCAGGACGGGGTGTGTCTTCTGTGTGGCAGCGGTTGGGCCAGCAGATAGGTGCGGAGCGGCGGCGGGCGGAAGAGGCGCAGCTCACAATGGTCAGGGCGGAGAACTCCATGCGGAGGGCCCTGAGGCGGGCCGAGTGCCTCGAGGCAATCCGCAGTGGGTTGGAGGAGGACACAGCGTCGACCCTGCGGACCCTCGGGGACATGGAACAGGACCGCCTCCGGGACATCGAACAGGAGATCGATGATGCCCTGGCCCGGAACACCACGGAGTGAGCCGCTGGACTTGCCCGCCGCCTTTGTATATAGTTCTTTAGTTTTAGGTTTTCTTTCTTTGTACTTATGATTTGGAGTCGATGGACACTGCTCCACTTTTTGTATATAGTTGCATTTTAGTTAGGGTTTTTTGTAGGTTTCCTTTGTTCAGTTGGGCTCATGGACCCTTGGATGTTTTGTACATAGTTCTTCATTGGATTTATTTTATTTTTCATTTGACTTTGGACTACATTTTTTTGGATTAGGATTTGGTGTTTTTATTTTTTTACACGGACATGCAGCTTCTCTTTTTTTCATTCCCATTGTAGTTTGTTTCATTTCATTTGCATTCTTTTTATTTTTAATACAATTTTGTTTTCATACTTCACTGTGTGGTTATCATCTCATTGCTTTCATGCATGTCATGTTGGGTGTTTTCACATTCAATTGCAACCATTGTGTGTGACGGACATGGGTTCATTAGCTTTATGAACATTGGGGGTGTAACATGTAATTTCCTTTTCCATGTGGGTGAATGGGTTACTTGGTAGGGCTTTTTGGCTGTGGAGGCTGACCATGACGCAAATGATTGGGGATTGTGAGGACCTGGTGGAGGCTGCCCATGGTGGCTGGGGGGTGGGGGTGCAGGGGGACATGAGTGGGGGCCTGGTGGAGGTTGAGCCTGCACTGCTGGGGGGTGGGGGTGGTGGGAGACATGGGTGGGGGCCTGGTGGTGGGTGCCCCTGCACTGCTGGGGGCTGGGGGTGGTGGGAGACATGAGTGGGGGCCTGGTGGAGGGTGGCCCTGCACTGCTGGGGGGTGCGGGTGGTGGGAGTCATGAGTGGGGGCCTGGTGGAGGGTGCCCCTTCACTGCTGGGGGGTGGGGGTGGTGGGAGACATGGGTGGGGGCCTGGTGGTGGGTGCCCCTGCACTGCTGGGGGGTGGGGGTGGTGGGAGACATGAGTGGGGGCCTGGTGGAGGGTGCCCCTGCACTGCTGGGGGGTGGGGGTGGTGGGAGTCATGAGTGGGGGCCTGGTGGAGGGTGCCCCTGCACTGCTGGGAGGTGGGGGTGGTGGGAGACATGGGTGGGGGCCTGGTGGTGGGTGCCCCTGCACTGCTGGGGGGTGGGGTGGTGGGAGACATGAGTGGGGGCCTGGTGGAGAGTGCCCCTGCACTGCTGGGGGGTGGGGGAGGTGGGAGTCATGAGTGGGGGCCTGGTGGAGGGTGCCCCTGGTGGCTGGGCGGTGGGGGTGGTGGGAGACATGAGTGGGGGCCTGGTGGAGGGTGCCCCTGCACTGCTGGGGGGTGGGGTGGTGGGAGACATGGGTGGGGGCCTGGTGGAGGCTGCCCCTGGTGGCTGGGGGGTGGGGGTGGTGGGAGACATGAGTGGGGGCCTGGTGGAGGGTGCCCCTGCACTGCTGGGGGGTGGGGGTGGTGGGAGTCATGAGTGGGGGCCTGGTGGAGGGTGCCCCTGCACTGCTGGGGGGTGGGGGTGGTGGGAGACATGGGTGGGGACCTGGTGGTGGGTGCCCCAGCACTGATGGGGGGTGGGGTGGTGGGAGACATGAGTGGGGGCCTGGTGGAGGGTGCCCCTGCACTGCTGGGGGGTGGGGGTGGTGGGAGTCATGAGTGGGGGCCTGGTGGAGGGTGCCCCTGGTGGCTGGGCGGTGGGGGTGCTGGGAGACATGAGTGGGGGCCTGGTGGAGGGTGCCCCTGCACTGCTGGGGGGTGGGGGTGGTGGGAGACATGGGTGGGGGCCTGGTGGAGGCTGCCCCTGGTGGCTGGGGGGTGGGGGTGGTGGGAGACATGAGTGGGGGCCTGGTCGAGGCTGCCCCTGGGGGGTGGGGGTGGTGGGAGACATGAGTGGTGGCCTGGTGGAGGCTGCCCCTGGTGGCTGGGGGGTGGGGGTGGTGGGAGACATGAGTGGGGGCCTGGTGGAGGCTGCCCCTGGTGGCTGGGGGGTGGGGGTGGTGGGAGACATGAGTGGGGGCCTGGTGGAGGCTGCCCCTGGTGGCTGGGGGGTGGGGGTGGTGGGAGACATGAGTGGTGGCCTGGTGGAGGCTGCCCCTGGTGGCTGGGGGGTGGGGGTGGTGGGAGACATGAGTGGGGGCCTGGTGGAGGCTGCCCCTGGTGGCTGGGGGGTGGGGGTGGTGGGAGACACGAGTGGGGGCCTGGTGGAGGGTGCCCCTGCACTGCTGGGGGGTGGGGGTGGTGGGAGACACGGGTGGGGGCCTGGTGGTGGGTGCCCCTGCACTGCTGGGGGGTGGGGGTGGTGGGAGACATGAGTGGGGGCCTGGTGGAGGGTGCCCCTGCACTGCTGGGGGGTGGGGGTGGTGGGAGACATGGGTGGGGGCCTGGTGGAGGCTGCCCCTGGTGGCTGGGGGGTGGGGGTGGTGGGAGACATGAGTGGGGGCCTGGTCGAGGCTGCCCCTGGGGGGTGGGGGTGGTGGGAGACATGAGTGGTGGCCTGGTGGAGGCTGCCCCTGGTGGCTGGGGGGTGGGGGTGGTGGGAGACATGAGTGGGGGCCTGGTGGAGGCTGCCCCTGGTGGCTGGGGGGTGGGGGTGGTGGGAGACATGAGTGGGGGCCTGGTGGAGGCTGCCCCTGGTGGCTGGGGGGTGGGGGTGGTGGGAGACATGAGTGGTGGCCTGGTGGAGGCTGCCCCTGGTGGCTGGGGGGTGGGGGTGGTGGGAGACATGAGTGGGGGCCTGGTGGAGGCTGCCCCTGGTGGCTGGGGGGTGGGGGTGGTGGGAGACACGAGTGGGGGCCTGGTGGAGGGTGCCCCTGCACTGCTGGGGGGTGGGGGTGGTGGGAGACACGGGTGGGGGCCTGGTGGTGGGTGCCCCTGCACTGCTGGGGGGTGGGGGTGGTGGGAGACATGAGTGGGGGCCTGGTGGAGGGTGCCCCTGGTGGCTGGGGGGTGGGGGTGGTGGGATACATGAGTGGGGGCCTGGTGGAGGGTGCCCCTGGTGGCTGGGGGGTGGGGTGGGTGGGAGACATGGGTGGGGGCCTGGTGGAGGCTGCCCCTGGTGGGTGGGGGTGGTGGGAGATATGAGTGGGGGCCTGGTGGAGGGTGCCCCTGCACTGCTGGGGGGTGGGGGTGGTGGGAGACATGAGTGGGGGCCTGGTGGAGGGTGCCCCTGCACTGCTGGGGGGTGGGGGTGGTGGGAGACATGGGTGGGGGCCTGGTGGAGGCTGCCCCTGCACTGCTGGGGGGTGGGGGTGGTGGGAGACATGAGTGGGGGCCTGGTGGAGGGTGCCCCTGCACTGCTGGGGGGTGGGGGTGGTGGGAGACATGGGTGGGGGCCTGGTGGTGGGTGCCCCTGCACTGCTGGGGGGTGGGGGTGGTGGGAGACATGAGTGGGGGCCTGGTGGAGGGTGCCCCTGGTGGCTGGGGGGTGGGGGTGGTGGGAGACATGAGTGGTGGCCTGGTGGAGGCTGTCCCTGGTGGCTGGGGAGTGGGGGTGGTGGGAGACATGGGTGGGGGCCTGGTGGTGGGTGCCCCTGCACTGCTGGGGGGTGGGGGTGGTGGGAGACATGAGTGGGGGCCTGGTGGAGGGTGCCCCTGGTGGCTGGGGAGTGGGGATGGTGGGAGACATGAGTGGTGGCCTGGTGGAGGCTGCCCCTGGTGGCTGGGGGGTGGGGGTGGTGGGAGACATGGGTGGGGGCCTGGTGGTGGGTGCCCCTGCACTGCTGGGGGGGTGGGGTGGTGGGAGTCATGAGTGGGGGCCTGGTGGAGGGTGCCCCTGCACTGCTGGGGGGTGGGGGTGGTGGGAGACATGGGTGGGGGCCTCGTGGTGGGTGCCCCTGCACTGCTGGGGGGTGGGGGTGGTGGGAGACATGAGTGGGGGCCTGGTGGAGGGTGCCCCTGAACTGCTGGGGGGTGGGGGTGGTGGGAGTCATGAGTGGGGGCCTGGTGGAGGGTGCCCCTGCACTGCTGGGGGGTGGGGGTGGTGGGAGACATGGGTGGGGGCCTGGTGGTGGATGCCCCTGCACTGCTGGGGGGTGGGGGTGGTGGGAGACATGAGTGGGGGCCTGGTGGAGGGTGCCCCTGGTGGCTGGGGGGAGTGGGTGGTGGGAGACATGGGTGGTGGCCTGGTGGAGGGTGCCCCTGCACTGCTGGGGGGTGGGGGGGTGGGAGACATGGGTGGGGGCCTGGTGGAGGCTGCCCCTGGTGGCTGGAGGGTGGGGGTGTTGGGAGTCATGAGTCGGGGCCTGGTGGTGGGTGCCCCTGCACTGCTGGGGGGTGGGGGTGGTGGGAGACATGGGTGGGGGCCTGGTGGTGGGTGCCCCTGCACTGCTGGGGGGTGGGGGTGGTGGGAGACATGGGTGGGGGCCTGGTGGAGGCTGCCCCTGGTGGCTGGGGGGTGGGGGTGGTGGGAGACATGAGTGGGGGCCTGGTGGAGGGTGCCCCTGCACTGCTGGGGGGTGGGGGTGGTGGGAGACATGGGTGGGGGCCTGGTGGAGGCTGCCCCTGGTGGCTGGGGGTGGGGGTGGTGGGAGACATGAGTTGGGGCCTGGTGGAGGCTGCCCCTGGTGGCTGGGGGGTGAGGGTGGTGGGAGACATGAGTGGGGGCCTGGTGGAGGGTGCCCCTGGTGGCTGGGGGGTGGGGGTGGTGGGAGACATGAGTGGGGGCCTGGTGGAGGGTGCCCCTGCACTGCTGGGGGGTGGGGGTGGTGGGAGACATGGGTGGGGGCCTGGTGGTGGGTGCCCATGCACTGCTGGGGGGTGGGGGTGGTGGGAGACATGAGTGGGGGCCTGGTGGAGGGTGCCCCTGGTGGCTGGGGGGTGGGGGTGGTGGGAGACATGGGTGGGGGCCTGGTGGAGGCTGCCCCTGCACTACTGGGGGGTGGGGGTGGTGGGAGACATGAGTGGGGGCCTGGTGGAGGGTGCCCCTGCACTGCTGGGGGGTGGGGGTGGTGGGAGACATGGGTGGGGGCCTGGTGGTGGGTGCCCCTGCACTGCTGGGGGGTGGGGGTGGTGGGAGACATGAGTGGGGGCCTGGTGGAGGGTGCCCCTGGTGGCTGGGGGGTGGGGGTGGTGGGAGACATGAGTGGTGGCCTGGTGGAGGCTGCCCCTGGTGGCTGGGGGGTGGGGTGTTGGGAGACATGAGTGGGGGCCTGGTGGAGGGTGCCCCTGGTGGCTGGGGGGTGGGGGTGGTGGGAGACATGAGTGGTGGCCTGGTGGAGGCTGCCCCTGCACTGCTGGGGGTGGGGGTGGTGGGAGACATGGGTGGTGGCCTGGTGGAGTCTGCCTCTGGTGGCTGGGGGGTGGGGGTGGCGGGAGACATGGGTGGGGGCCTGGTGGAGGGTGCCCCTGCACTGCTGGGGGGTGGGGGTGGTGGGAGACATGGGTGGGGGCCTGGTGGTGGGTGCCCATGCACTGCTGGGGGGTGGGGGTGGTGGGAGACATGAGTGGGGGCCTGGTGGAGGGTGCCCCTGGTGGCTGGGGGGTGGGGGTGGTGGGAGACATGAGTGGTGGTCTGGTGGAGGCTGCCCCTGGTGGCTGGGGGGTGGGGGTGGTGGGAGACATGAGTGTGGGCCTGGTGGAGGCTGCCCCTGGTGGCTGGGTGGTGGGGGTGGTGGGAGACATGAGTGAGGGCCTGGTGGAGGGTGCCCCTGCACTGCTGGGGGGTGGGGGTGGTGGGAGACATGAGTGGGGGCCTGGTGGAGGCTGCCCCTGGTGGCTGGGGGGTGTGGGTGGTGGGAGACATGGGTGGGGGCCTGGTGGAGGCTGCCTCTGGTGGCTGGGGGCTGGGAGTGGTGGGAGACATGAGTGGGGGCCTGGTGGAGGGTGCCCCTGCACTGCTGGGGGGGTGGGGGTGGTGGGAGACATGGGTGGGGGCCTGGTGGAGGCTGCCCCTGGTGGCTGGGGGGTGGGGGTGGTGGGAGACATGAGTGGGGGCCTGGTGGAGGCTGCCCCTGGTGGCTGGGGGGTGGGGGTGGTGGGAGACATGAGTGGGGGCCTGGTGGAGTGTGCCCCTGGTGGCTGGGGGGTAGGGGTGGTGGGAGACATGCATTGTTGATCAGTAGTGCAAGGTGACATGTGGGTTGGCTGGAGGGCATGCCCATGGTGGATGGGCTGCCTGCGGGACATGAGCAGGGGTGCAGGGTAGTCCCCCGTGGTGTGGGCTGCCTGCAGGGGCCGTGGAGGTTGTGGAGCGTACACCTGGGAGGACCCACACGGCCAATTCACGTGTAGTACTCCCCAGAACCCCAGAAATACACATACCCTGCTGAAATCGCATTTGGAACTTCCCGCGCACCCCTGAAATACAGGTACCCTGCTCGCACTGGGCCAATCGCATGTGGAACTTCCCGCGCACCCATGAAATACACGTACCCTGCTCGCACTGGGCCAATCGCGTGTGGAACTTCCCGCGCACCCCTGAAATACACGTACCCTGATGAAATCGCGTGTGGAACTTCCCGCGCACCCCTGAAATACACATACCCTACTGAAATCACGTGTGGAACTTCCCGCGCACCCCTGAAATACACGTACCCTGCTCGCACTGGGCCAATCGCGTGTGGAACTTCCCGCGCACCCCTGAAATACACGTACCCTGCTCGCACTGGGCCAATCGCGTGTGGAACTTCCCGCGCACCCCTGAAATACACGTACCCTGATGAAATCGCATGTGGAACTTCCCGCGCACCCCTGAAATACACGTACCCTGCTTGCACGGGGCCAATCGCGTGTGGAACTTCCCGCGCACCCCTGAAATCCACGTACCCGGGCAAATCGCGTGTGGAACTTCCCGCGCACCCCTGAAATCCACGTACCCTGACAAATCGCGTGTGGAACTTCCCGCGCACCCCTGTAATCCACGTACATGGCCAAATCGCGTGTGGAACTTCCCACGCACCCCTGTAATCCACATACACGGCCAAATCGCGTGTGGAACTTCCCGCGCACCCCTGAAATCCACGTACCCGGCCAAATCACGTGTGGAACTTCCCGCGCACCCCTGTAATCCACGTACACGGCCAAATCGCGTGTGGAACTTCCCGCGCACCCCTGTAATCCACGTACACGGCCAAATCGCGTGTGGAACTTCCCGCGCACCCCTGAAATCCACGTACCCAGCCAAATCGCGTGTGGAACTTCCCGCGCACCCCTGAAATCCACGTACACGGCCAAATCGCATGTGGAACTTCCCGCGCACCCCTGAAATCCACGTACCCTGACAAATCGCGTGTGGAACTTACCATGCACCCCTGTAATCCACGTACACGGCCAAATCGCGTGTGGAACTTCCCGTGCACCCCTGTAATCCACGTACACGGCCAAATCGCGTGTGGAACTTCCCGCGCACCCCTGAAATCCACGTACCCGGCAAAATCGCGTGTGGAACTTCCCGCGCACCCCTGTAATCCACGTACACGGCCAAATCGCGTGTGGAACTTCCAGCGCTCCCCTGTAATCCACGTACACGGCCAAATCGTGTGTGGAACTTCCCGCGCACCCCTGAAATCCACGTACCCGGCCAAATCGCGTGTGGAACTTCCCGCGCACCCCTGAAATCCACGTACACGGCCAAATCGCGTGTGAGACTTCCCGCGCACCCCGGTATACACGCACACGTATTTTTTGTCAGCGGGTGTCCGTGTTTGTGGGTACCCCTTTGCACGTCATTTGTCCTGGAGGGCCACAGTATAGGACATTCATCATGGCAGTATATAGGTGCTATTTGTTGGCGCACCTTTTGGCGCACATTTCTTACAGGCGCAGAGACGCTACCGCCTGCTTTCTTGTGGCGGTCGTGTTTGTGCCTGTGCGCTGGTTTGAGCGTGCGCTTTTTTGCCCTATTCTATTCCATGAATACGTGTTGTAGGCGAGCGTGTGGGCGTTCCGCGCACTTGTGCCCTGTACTTCCCCCGTGACGCCCACATTTTGGCAAGTTGTTCCCCATTCCGAGTGTTACGCCCCGTGTTCCGCCTACTTTTGTTGCGTGCGCCGCGCTATGTGCGATTTTCGCTGTGGCATGTGCGATTTTCGCTGTGACCTGGCGCACGCAGTTAGATGGCCTGTGCGCCAACGTGCGCCGCGCACTTTTTTATCGCACATCCGATGGTTTTCTCGCGCACGACCTTCCATGAATCGATGTGCGCTGCTTTTCGTGCGATTTTCGCATTTGCACTGCGATTTTCCCTATTCCACTGCGATTCGCACGTTTTTGGCCACTTGCGCCGCGCTAATTATTTCATGAATCAGCCTGTTAGGGTTTACAAATCTCTGGAACATTAAGTCCAAATGGACTTGCATAACTACAGGGTTTGCTTATGTGTAAACGCAATGTAAACCAAAGGTTTACAAAAAAGGTTTCAAACACTCGTAAACCTTTGTGAACTTATATTTTGCATAGGTTTGCATGCAGTTTACCAAATTTGTAAACCATGATTTTCATGCAGTGCACTAGGCTGGCATCGACGATGATTTTGGTGTGTCATGCCGGGTCAAAATATGCAAGTTTCCTGGCTTCCACGAGGGAGTGTTTGATGTTGTCAAAAGCAGCTTGGCACTCATCAGTCCACTGGAATGGGACTTCTTTTTGTAGTAGTCGTCTCAGGGGTTTGATAATGGTCGCAAATTGCGGTATGTAACGGGCACAGCATCCTGCCATGCCCAGGAAGGACCTGATATCTGCTGCTTGGCTGGGTTTCTCCAGATGGAGGATGGTGGAGACTATGTCGGGGTCAGGTGTCATCCCTTCGGCCAAAATAATGTGTCCAAAGAACTTGAGCTTGGCTCTGCTGAACCGACATTTGTCTATGTTGAGAGTTAGCCCGGCCTCTCGTATCGCGGTGCAGGTAGCTCTAAGGGCATCATCATGTTTGCGATGAGTCTTCCCGAACACAAGAATGTCATCACTGTAATTTAGCATTCCTTTTATGGGCCGTATAATTTGTCGTATTGTTTCATGGAATATTTTGGCAGCTGAGGGTATCCCAAAGTGTAGTCTTTTGTAGCGGAATAGCCCTTCATGGGAGGCAGACGTGGTGATTGGCCAGGAATCCGGGAAAAGCATGAGCTGATGGTAGCCTTGATTGAGGTCCAGCTTTGAGAACAGTACTGCCTTGTTTAGTTGGACAATCATATCTTAGATTTCTGGGCCCGGGTGCCGTTCTCATTGTATGGCGGCGTTGGCTACTCTCATGTCTACGCACACTCTGAGACACCCACCTTCCTTTGGGACAATCACGAGAGGCGATACACATGGTGTTGGCCTGGTGGCCAGTTCAATAATGTCGTCCCACAGTTCCTTTGAGACCGCTTCTTGTAAATGAAAACCGACTCTGCGTGGGTGTTGTGGGACTGGGTGGATTTCTGGGTCTACATGTAGCTTGACTGGTGGGCCTTTCAATCTGCCTAGGCAGTGACAAATGTTTGGCAATTCTTTGAGTACTTTGTCTTTTGTGACGATGGCGGTGTTGGAGGAATTGTGGTCCATGTTGTATATTTGAGCATGCTTCACGTTTAGGTTGCCATCTCGCACAAGTATGTTGACTAGGCCTAGGTGGGACGCAGTTCTGTAGCTCAGTAGAAAGCGCCCTTTCGTGGGTATTCTTATGACATGAATGACGGTGGTGGTGGAAGCAGAATAGTTGGTTGCAGATATCTACTTGTATTCTGGGTGCTTCACGTGCCACTTCTTCGTCCATGATGAGATTGACAAACTCGTCTTGGTTGTGTGGATCATATTGATCTTATTCATAGTCTGGGTAGCCTTGCAACACTGCATATGGGACCTGTCTTGACGGCGGTGGACCGTCATACTCATCTCGCAGTTGTGTGTTGGGCTCCGGACTCTCATACTGTGGGTAGTCATCTTCCGGATATACCTCTTCCACCACTCTCACGTATCTCTGCGGTCCTTGTTGGTAAGGGCGAGTTTGGTATGGCTGATTGGGTGCAGGCCGACGGAACGATCTGTAGGATGCAGCACTGGTCATGAGAAGGTCTCCCTTCTCTACATACAATTTGGAAGTGCCCTTCCCTGCCGCAGTTGCCGCACTTTTGGGTGAGGGCGGGACAGGAGCCCGCGTTGGGGAACGTCATCCCGCACCTGTAGCATTGTTTCTGCATTCGTGGGGTGGTTATGCCGCTCAACCCACTGGTTCTTTCACTGCTCCTGGCGGTGCTTGCCTGGACTGCTACTATGATGTCGCTTTTATCTTGTTTGGTGGCTGCAGTGTTGGACATGTGTGTGGCTTGCTTGTCCACTCTCTCAAGTATTCGGGCCATCTCACTCACTTCCTCAATGGTGATAGGTTTCTTGAGTAGCTGTTTTTTCAATTCAGGTGAGACACATCCCTCAATTACTCTCAAATGGATGGCTTCAACCAGTGAAAACCCGTCGAATTGACAGTGTGCGCCCTTAATCCTGAGTCTTGTGATGAACTCATCAACTGTTTCTTCAATGTGTTGCATGCTCTGATTAAATATGTACCTTTCGTAATCCCTGTTGGGGACGATGACAAGTCGTTTGTTTAAGGCAGTTATTAAGCTTGCAAAGTCAGTGAGTCTGATGGGGGAATGGTTTTGATTAGCGTTTTTATTTCTGTGCCCGCCGTGTTAATGAACATGCTGTGCAGGCGTGTGGACGTTTCTTCGCCTGCTGCCTCTATGAAATTATTGAAATTCCACCATTCTTGCCCCTTTGTCGGCCTGGGGTGTCATGGAGAAAGGGGGAGGCATGTGCCATGCTGTCACAGTCGATCTTGTGGCTTGAGCAACTGGTGGCGCGCTTTGGCCTGTTTGGTCGGCTGTAGTGCTCATGGTGGACTTGGGTGTGACCCTGTCGTACTGTGATGAGTATGCAGCTTGGGTTCCCTGTTTTGGTGGGTGCTGCGAAGTTCCAAGTCTCTGTAGTTACTGGTGGTTGGCTGTGCAGCCTAAGAAACGTTTGCCACCGTGCTGCAATGGGTGTTGCCCCAGTTGTCCAGTGGGCTGCTCGGCTTTCTAAAGTGGTGTTTTTTTTTTGGGGGGGGCCTGGTTCGTTTCTTGTCGGGCATGCGCACTCTACGTGTGCACTTTTTTTTTTTGACTGTTTATGGGCGGTCGTGGGTGTGAACACGAGCGGTTGTTGAATATTGGAATGCGGAGGCCATGTAGGGGGGCCTCCGGGCAGCGGGATCGCTGCGTGCTGGACGCAACGCAAGGAGGACCGCTGACTTGGAAGGTCCTCGTTGCCAGATGATAGCAGCGGCATGCTGCCACAAATAAACACAGGAGCCAGCGGGTGCAGTAAACACGTCTTCTTTATTCAAACACCTATGGAATACTGATGCTTCCCTTTCATCGGAACGTCACTTCCCGTGTGATGTTCCGTCTCTCTGTGGCTGCCTTAAAGGGGCAGCCCGCAGCAACAACTCCCTGCTGGGGTCATACTTTGCAACCGCTTGGACAAGGTCTGGCGCCGTACGATCGCTGTGGTAGTGGTAGGCACAGTACACATATTGCACACCATGACCAATGACACCCCAAGTGAAACATCTTTGCAATAATATGCATTGCAGAGGTGTCTGTAGCCAGTGGGCGGCTTCTTGAAAGTGCCTGGAGATGAATTAGATAGCTGTGCGGCACTACATAAAACTCCTCAGTACATGGACAGCGTTCATTTAGCAACACCTAATGGGTCACCAGGAGCTGTGCTGATATCCGGGCAGTCAACTACAGCCACTAAGAACCACGGTCCCTGACGCTTTTTTTGTGTGCAAACCCCAAGCACGTTGTACTCTACAAGCAGAGGCTGCCATTTTGGCGATATATTTGGCCATCAGTGTTACCACCTCCTCAGTAAGGAACGTAGCTATTGGTTGTCCTAAAAGTCACCAGAAGTAGCTAAATGACATCATCGCCTAATATGCATAATTGCCTGGGCATGTTGTGTAATGGACGTTGTAGGAGAGGGGACTAATGACATGGGAGAAAGAAAAAGTGAATAAAAAACACTGGCTATGTTTAGAAGGCAAACATGACCCAAAATACACACTTGTGGAGTTGCTTTTTGTTTTTTTATTTTTTATTTTAGTTTTCTTATGTTTGGTTTTTAATTGTATGGCCCAGTTAGGAGCCCTGAACGAGTTACAGTAAAACATGAGCATAAGATTTTGTTTGTATACAATTTGCATTAAGCTATCTAAATGGAAGAAAAATATGATTGATAAAACTGTCAATGGCATTGTGGGAAAATAGATGGTCACTTTAACTAGTCTGGACCTAATTCAAGTTCATTGTTTTGTTTTCCAGAAACTCCTCCACACACACACAAGCTGTGCTGGTCACTAAGGTTCGCTACAGACCAGAGGGAACATCAAGAAACCACAGAACCGGATAGGAGCTACATGAAAAAGGAGCGCAAAAGGTTATGTTACAGCTCGGCTGCAACATCACACAAGGGCCAGGGAGGGGGTGGAGGTTGGAGGAGGCAGAGCAGGCAATGGCAGTTGGACTCCGCTCCAAGGAAATGTTGTGCCCATGTAGTGAAAATCAAAAGTTGGCACCCATGAACCCACAGTTTAATTTCCTAATAACTGCTGTCAGCAGAAAAGCAGCATTGGGGATTAACCAGTTTGACAAGCATTATATAAACATCTCCACAAAATCTTACAACCCACAAGCATCTAAAGCACCTACCAAACATCTCTCGCTAGAACGTCTTCACTCCCTTCCCATCATCCTTCTACCTACAATACATTATTATTTGTGAGGGATCTCAGCACAGCAGCCCCCTCCCCCTTATGCGGCTGTGGGCCATTGAAATAAGACATGCATTTGATCTATACATGTATGTGACGTTCATAATCTTTTTCTGAAAGGTCATTTAGAGGTTCAGGTGTAGCTCCTTTCCAGTCTACTTTTTAACAGCCCCTCCAATGGTCTATTCCGACACCAGATACCAGGACGTTGGTTCCGCAAAGAACCTGACCTGCACTTTCTCCATCCAATTCCCCAATAGCCTCTCATTCAATTGTTCAGCTACTTGTGCATTTCGCCACAACCCTAAGAAATGGCTTCAGTTCATAGCACGCAGTACTCTTTATGCATTGGCTCATAGTCCAGGCAATACTGAGACGTGCAGGTGAGTGTGGTAGAGGGCCTTGTCGTAAGATGGCCTGCTGACCAGGGTCATTTTACCCAGAGGGCGTTGGGAGACTGAACTTGCCAAGAGGGGTCTGGTTGTGAAAGACATTTGTCTGCAAAAGGACATCTTGCTTTTTCTATTAAAGGTATTGTGTAACGTGTGGCATGGTCTGATGACCTACAGATGGCAGTGCATAACATAATGCATAAGTACAACATGCGTGCGTATACAATTCATGATCCACGTTTAAAATAACAGAAAAGCACATTACTTTGTGCCACTACCATCTAAAGTGTGTCCTGCTTTCCCCAAACATGCTTTACCCCCTTAAACACAACATACACACATGATTATTCACAGGCATACAGTAAAAGCGAAGTCCCTTAAACACAACGTGTGCACATGATCATTCATAGGCAACCAGTCATCATTCACAGGCATTCAGTAAAAGCAAAGCCCCTTAAACCGAACGTACGGCATACACCACTTACTGTAACGTGGTCGAGAGACTTGTAGCTGTGCAGCAATGGCAACCGAACGAAGGATTCCAGGCAGGCCAGGCACCAATGTTGGGCAGAATCCCATGTAGTTCCCTCAAGAAGCACTACCCAGGATTAGGACTACAGGTGAGAGCAATAAAAATCCCTTTGGTATCAGTCTGTACCACAAATATTTAGTTGGTAGCTGTGGCTAAGCAGTCAGACTTATCTCAAGATGGAGAGGAGCAGTATTCAGGGTTTACACAATAGGTATCACAGCACTATGGAACATGGAAACAGTGAGAAAAACTTTGTATCAAAAAGAGAATATATATTTATTTTATATACATCTAGTTCAACACATGAATCACAGTTGATAAAGCAAGTTAAGTTCAGTCAAGGAAAAGTATATACATCTCCCTATTCAATTGTAGACAAGTTTGCGGTAGAGTGAAAACTGAGCAAAATCTAGCAATTTAACGAAAGGGAGGGAAAGCACAAGTTAATCCGAAATATCTTCAGACACCCCATATTAACCCTTCCCTGAAGTTTTGTGAACAAGTAATGCACAGTAACACTTTAGCAGAAAGATAAGTAAATGAAAACTGAGCAAAATGGCACTCCACAAGTTAAAACAGTTGGAAGGAAGAGGGGTTTAGAAGATTTAGGTGCATCAACACATTTCTCATTGAAAACCAATCTAGTGAGAGCAGATCTAACAAATCAGCCAGAGTCAATAGGCCTGAGCCAGAGTCAGTGGTACAGGACCAAGAGCTTAGGAGCAAAAATGTTCTTGTAGCTGCAGTCAAGTCTTTGGTTAACGAATATTGAAAAGGTAGATGCAAGGCGAAAGACAATGTTAAGAGAGAGGTCGGCCAACCCAACAAGTAGATAAAGGATTTAAAACACCTTTAGGGCTACCACGGAGAAAGGGAGGCCTGGCGGAACAAAGTACCTTCGAATGAAGAAGTGGCTCCTGAGGTGGCGGTTATTCCTGGTAGTTCTTGCAGTTCGGGGGATCCAGCAGAGGACGAGAGGCTCTCGTCGTGGAGGAAGGTTCGAGTTACTGCACTACCAGGGATGAAACCAGCCGCGGTGCTGCCCAACGAGAAAAGGTACACTCCTTTAAATCACGGTCCGGGTGGATGGCTGCCTGGCTATCCGGCCTCCAAGTGCTGGGCACTGGCGATTCGACCAAGGCAGGTCCGAGGAAGCGATTGGTGAACTGGTTGGTCTCACCAGCTCAAGGGAAGAAGGCTCTTGAGAAGAAGATCTCCTCTCGTGGTGTGGAAGAAAAGTGGTGAGACGCTGCAGCAAGGCTTCACCGGTGGTGCAGGTGCTGAAGATGTCCGTGGCTTCTCTCTCCTTCGGTTCCGTAGTTCCAGTGGCAACGTCTTGCTCTTCCAGTCCTCAGGACCCTGCTTTTATGCAGAAAGACCCCCATTCATACAGCCTAGCCGTCACTCACACAGTGAAGTGGTCACTTTGGCGGGAGACCCTCCAGCCTATCAGGTTAGAGTGCGACCTGAGTTGCTGCGGCAACTCTGTCCAGGGGTTCTACTCCCCCTCCCAAACAACAGACCCACCCCAGACTCAGAGGCGCCGAAAGGAGGGCTTCTTGGCAGAAGCCCACCAAAAGAGCGAACAAAGGATCCCCGACCTGGGTTAGGAGTTTAGAGTAAGACACGAGAAAGAATTTATACTAAAGTTCTGGCAAATAAAAACTACCGGAGTAAAATTAATAATAAAATAACCCGGCGGTATGTTAGAGGCTGTCAGTAAAAGTGGTTGCCTCGAACAATGGGAAAATCCCATAGGAAAATATTTGTGGTTGAATATTTATGGTAGTAACCACTGCCAACAGCCAGAAACGTTTGAGAGAGTTACTGTAGGGTACACTCTCGAAAATGAACATAGGGGAAAAACTATGAACCCCTTCCAGTACCTCCATATTAAGATGGTTTGTATTGGTTTAGTTCATAAGATTTGACTAGTAAAGTCAATGGGGACTTTACATGCCCTGGGAGACAGTCGTCAGTCCCAGGGTATGGAGTCTATGTTTGGGGGTCGCTACAACACCCCTGTTTCACTGCACTGAGGGTGCTGTGTAACACATGTGAATAAAGATGGTTCCTAGGGGTGAGATAAAATCCCATAGGCATTAAACACAAAAATAGCCTAGAACACACATAGTAAACATTCCTAAGAGTGGGAAAAAGAGTCTCACTCTTAGCAGGTAAAAAGAAACAAACCCTTCAAATCCAGCAAAGCTGTTGGGGACTCTATTGGTAAGGGAAATTAGCCAAAAATGAGAATTCTCCCTAACAACCAACAAGACTCACTTCAGTCGACCGGAGGAGGGAGTAACTGTGGCAGTCGAGGGACATTTACGCTCATGGGCCAACAATGACAATGAAAGGATTCAAAATGGAATGGAAAGAAGTTTAGTTTCGTTTTGTACAGCAAGAAAATCTTGCGGGCTGGGTCTCAGAAAGGCTCTCCTTGTCAGTGATGCCACGTCACCTGTGTGTGAGCCTGCAAGATCAGGTGTATTAGTTGGTCCGCTGACTTCGCTCTAGTGCTTGGTTGCACCGCACGGCACCTCAGGCCAACGTAATGTTACTTCTATTGTTTTGGAGACTTACACTTTTTTTTATTGGTTTGGATATATGCGTAAATGAGGCATGTCTCCAAACCAATAGAAAAACATAGCTAGATTGTTGAGGTTTTCAATCAGGCTATACACCCTGGTCTCAGCCTCGTATGCAGTGCGCAAATGAACTACTTATTTCATTGTGTCTATAGGTTCAATATTCTGAGTAATATACCACTCATATCACACCCCTTCTCAAAATACCCAAGGTCACAATGGACCAGGAATCAGGCTGGTTGGTAAAGGTAATATTTATTTATTTAAAATTCAATCAAACATATTTTTTAATATATGGGGCAGCAATCACCAATGTGGTGACAATACAGTTTTATTCACTTTTAGCAACACAAAGTATAAAACACTGAGAAAAGAACAGTTTTTCTTGTTTGAAAGATAGCGCTTAAGTTAAGATTTCCCTCTCACAAATAAGCAATTCTACACAGGTGTAAGGGAGCAGCAGGTATTCAGGAATAAAGAACAGTCATACAGAATTTAAAAATAATCTTCCCTCCCCAAACAAGAGTGAAAAACGGTTTGGAAATCTTACACTTTTAAAATGATATTTGAAAATGGCTGAGCAAAACAATGAAAAGTGTGCAAATGTCCTTAAATCAATATGAATCTCTATGGGAGCAACATGGGAAGGATGCTAACAACCATAAGCCATAGGATGAGCAACAGTGCACACTTTGAATCTTAATGGAAGTTTGGAAATAATTGAAATTGAAAATCACACATGTAAACTTTGCAGAATTGTGAATTCCCGCCTAAAATTCACTTCATCGTTTTGAAAAAAAATGGGTGATTTTGGATGCAGTTATTGTGTTGGGATGTAGCTACAAGTCTTATATTTAAGTCAGATTTGAAATTAAGTCTCTAGCTAATAATTTGAGGGAGTTATGCAAGGTTGAATGAGAGGTGTTTTTACAAAAATAGAGCAGCGAGAAACACAAAATCGGTTTTAAAATGACAGGTTAATTTTCCTTAAATTATATTTAATGGCTAATAAAACGTGAATGCCATCCGTGAGTCTCCACAGTTATATGGCAGCTTGTAACCCTTCACATGGCGGATATCCCAATTTCTTTATGGGAATTACCTGATTTAATCAAAATCACTAATGGCTTATGGTCTAATAAAACAAAAATTAAGATAAAATCGGTATTAACACTAGGTATTACAGACAGGGTTGCAAGAATGGTTCTGACAATATTATAGCTTCTTAAGGTAAAGACAGGATGGATTATAGATTGGGATAGGACAGGGCAAGATATGCTATGGTTTACTATGATTCCTATTCATACTTACAGTCCACTTTAATTTAAGATATTGGACTGTCAAGGGTTCTGGTCATCGCACGGGTCAGGTCTATTCAATGGACAGCAAGGCACATCTGGCGGTATAGGTCAGCTGGGCAGTTCTGGTCAGCTGGACTGGCACCTCGTGTTACTGCACTGGACTGAGCTGGTTACTGGAGACCAGAGATCAGTGGGATGGAAAGTTTGGAGCAGGCAAGCATTTGCGGTAGCAAGCCAGACTGGGGCAAAATGCTTCCCTTAAGTTTTGGGATTTGTTTCAGAATTTGGGCCTAGCTGGAAAGGATTTCAGCAATGCAGAGGCCTTGGCTTTGTAAAGAAATCTGGAATCAGGAGGAAAGATGGAGAATTCAAGAACAGGGCGCAACTCAGAAAATCAAGATAGAGTCAGGAATCAGTTGTGTGCTGTGAGGTTCCCTTATTTATAATGCCAAATGACATCACTAAGGTTTATGGTAGAGTCAGATTTACAACCCACTCCCACAATGCTGTGATTGCTCAAAGTCATAATCTCTGCCTTGATTTTCACTGATTGGATGATGGATATCATGTTGTATGTCCTTACTGTTACAATGTCTAGGAACCTCCCCCACCTCCTAGAACCAAAATCAAATTTTCCCACAAATACATATTTCTGTAGTTATGCCCTCTAAGAAAATCAGATACATAAATTACATATTTTGTGGTTCACATTCCAATCCAACTCCCAAGTTGGTGGGACCTGGTTCAGTCTTTCTGTTGAAGTTTGGCAATTTTAACTATGAAAGGTTTACCCTAACATTTCCCAACGTTAGGTTTGAAAAATGAATAGTTGCAATTGGTGATTATTTTTAACTTCTGTTCCTTATGCAAGTTTTCAAATGACTAGCATAAATACAGATTTATATGTATGCACTTTTCATATCGTTTCTCATTCTTGCTGCCAAGTTAAATGTCTTGAAGTTCAGTGGCAAAATAAGCATTTTAAACCCAAAAGTCACATGTCAGTTTTTCTTTTCTTCCCAAGTGTAAGTAAATGTGAAATACTTTGAAGTTAAATGAGGGGCCTCTCCCTGGAGAGTGGAGCTTCCTGATACCCCCCACCCCCCTGCAAGGGTGAGTGTCCAAGCCTGCTACTGTCTTCTCCTAGGGCAAAGACAAATGTCTAATGAAGTCCCTTTGTCATGAGTATGTGAGGCCTCCCAGCAGCAATTAGCCCGTCCTGTGCCAGCAGTGGAGGTGTCAACCTTTCTCAGGCTAAGGGCTGTCAGAGCAGGTTTTTTTATATATATAGTTGATTAACTCAGATTGGGTTTAGTTTTTAATTTTCACATTTTTAAATCTTTACTTACTTAACCCTGTGGAATTAAACAGTGTATGTTTACCAGTAGCAAATCCTTGTACATTCTTAAATAATCAAACCTTTACACAATAATATACTTTCATAACAGGCGATTTTACTCTCCCTTCATGAAAAGGGTGCCCTGGGGGGAACGCGAAGCGTTTCCCCCCGGGGAAGTTTTTGGCGCTGCACACGGCCAGCGAGTGGCCGTGGGGGACGGAGCGCCTCTTTAGGGTATTTAAGGGCAGGGAAGGTTCGGGAGGCAGGCGACGGTTGGACTTGATGATTGTCAGTCCTGTCGCCTGCTCCCGAGCCTTCCCTGAGTAGCTGGGCCTTCGGTGCGGCAGGTTAGCGTAGGTGAGTGGGGACAGGGTTTTAGAAGTTGGGGGAGGTTAGTCATAGTTAGTTATAGATATTAAAAAAATAATAATAATAATTCTTTTAATTTACGAGTTGTAATAGCCGGGGGTACCGTAGATAAGGTACCCCCACTTACTTTTCAGGCTCTGGACCCTGTGGTCCGTGTGCGAGCGCAGGGGTTTTTTCTTCGAGTCACGGCATCATGACGCGGCTTTCGCGGATGGTGCTGCAGGGAGTGGGTGGGTTTAGGTAGGGTGCAGGGGAACGCGGGCCGGGGGGAGTGAGGGCGGGTTCAGTGAGCACTTGTTTTCTGGGCCATCCCGCACTCGAGTTTGTGTTGGAGGGGAGCTCCCGGGCCCGTGTGGTTTCGCCTGTGTGGGAGGAAGGCTGCGCGCAGTGTCCGTCACGCGTCGGAGGGGCCAGTGTGCTCCCTTTAAAGGGGCTGCATCCCTTTTTTTGTTTTTAGGGGCGGTTGGGCTTACACACCGCCAGGGGGCAGTGTGACAAGGGCACATCTCGTCCCCTCTTAGTTGGGCCTCTGGTTTTGGGGGGGGCTTTCTGTGGCTGGTGGCACATTATTGCCAGGCAAGAGGTTTGGGGGTTGCAGGGGCGCGGCCTGTAATTTTGGGGGTTAATTATAGGGAAATTAAATTAAAAAAAAAAAAAACAAACAAACAAATAAAATAAAAAAATAAGAGAAATTGTCCATGAATTAATAATACTTTGGAGCAGTTATTGGGGAAGTGATATTAGCGTTTTGGTGTGGGGGGAGTGCTGATTTACTAGGTTCCAGGTTAGCTGTTTATTTGGGGTATAGGTCCACGGGTAGTTTTGGCTCGGGGGCTTAGGTTTGGCTAGGAACAGAAGAGTGCAGGTGGGAAAAGGGGGGTGAGGTCCCCATCAATTGAGGAGGTTAGAGTGGAGCGCGGAACGGCCCCCCCGGGTAGGAGGAGTGAGGGCGGAGGGCGCGGCGCAGCCCCCGCTGGTCAGATGGAGGTAGAGGGTTTTAGAACGGCCCCTCCTCAGTCACCGGAAGGAGAGCCTAGAGGGTGCAGCATGCCCCCTAGTGATGAGGATTCCTGGGTGGAGGACGGAACGCCTCGCCCGAGAGAAGAGGACCAGGCAGGGGTTTCCGAGGCCCCGCCGAGAAGACGTCAAAGGAGTGGCGGGGCGGACGCCCCGGGTTCGCAAGATTAACAGCAATGGAACTCGGGCATGAGCTCGCAGCCGCAATGGTATTTAAGTGGCGATGAAGTGGGGTTGGAGGATTATGTGGGGCAATGGGAGGTAGAAGGTTATAGGGCGGTAAGGGAAAGGGGGGAGGAGAGAAGAAGTTTGAGGTGGGATCTGGGAAAGCAGGTGCAGGGTGGTCGGGGGCAAGAGGTCAGGGAAACTATTGGCTGGGTGAGTCTGCTGACATGTTTTGTCCCCGCAGCAGGAGCCCTCTAAGAGAGATGAGGAGCATCGGGGTGGACGCCAGACCGCGGACGGCCGGCGTGGAAAGAGGTGAGCGGGAAAGAGAATGGTCATCTGCATGGCAGAGAGGGGTTGAAAGGGGGGTGACGGGAAAAGAAGGGGCTGGTTTGCAAGGGGTAGGGAAAGAAGTTGGTGTGCAGGCCATTGGAGCCGTGGGTGTTGAGAAGAGCACTTGCTCAGTGGAGGTCCAAACGGACAAGATGGTGGAGCCATTGCTGCTCGAGGTGCAAGCTGAAAAAGGAAAGGAGGTTGAAGTGAAAGGCAAGGGAAAAAAATTGCCATACATGGGGTTAACAAAACCGTTGGGGGCGCACTTGATGGCAGCGACCAGGGAGAAGATTCAGGCGGGGGAATTTGTAGATGTTTTTAAATTGCTCCATAGGGAAGTGCGAGCGAAGGAGGGGTCTAAGGAGGAAGAGATGGACCTGGCTTCGCGCCCAAGGGTCCCGGTGACTATTGAGAATTGGACGTCGGCATTTATCATTTATGCCAGTGTTTATTGTGAAAAATTCCTGGAGCGCTGCGTGGCCCTGCTTAAGTACATGGACGTCATTAGGAAGGCTTTCACGAGCTTTGGGGGTTTTGCCTGGGTAAGGTATGATGAGGAATTCAGAGCGAGAATGGCGGAGGACAGTCAGGCGGTATGGGGCGAGATAGACATGGATCTTTGGCTGCAATAGATGGCTCCAACGAGGCCTGCTCCGACATTGCACACAGCAAGTGGGCTGCCTGTGCCTTTCCGGCCCTTTCTTGGTCGCCCCGCCCATGAGGGGGCGGGGAGAGGAGGCAGAGGACAGCCCTCGACAGCATGTTGGTCGTTCAATAAAGGAGGATGCACGAGGTGGATGTGCAAATGTAAACACGAATGCAGCAGGTGTGCGGGTCGCAATCCGGTTACGGATTGTTTTCAGGTAGGGGACAGTGGGTCAGGGTGAGGAGCGGGGCAAGGAGGTGGGGGGGAAGGACCGCATGCCAGGTGAATTGGGGTATGTCTGGTAGGTCGGGCTCAGTTTATCGGATTAGGAGGGGGGCACAAGGTTTGATGAAGGTTTTGGGGGTGGTTTAAAGGGGGTAGGAGTGGGGTGAGGAGGAAGAATAGAAGGTAGGGGAGGGCCGCAGGGGGGTGTAATTGTGGAAATGGTTAAGGGGGGGTGGCCGTCGTTTGGAGGGCATGGTTGACGGCGGCGAAGCCCTCACGCTTGCCGCACGACAAGGTGAGTAAGCTTCGGGCTGCATGGACGGAGGTGCGGGAGCGCCTCTGGTGCAGCAGGGGGAAGTGATGAGATGGGGCTGCATGGACGGGGGTGCACTAGGGCCCCTGGTGCAGCTGGGGGGAAAAAGTGAAGGAATGAAGCAAGGTGCTGGAAGAGGAATTTATGTGGAATGGTCTGCATGGACGGGGGCGCGGGTTTGGCCCCTGTTGCAGCGGTGGAGAGGAGTAAGGAAGAAAAGGGGCCTGCATGGACGGGGGTGCACTAGGGCCCCTGGTGCAGGTGGGAAATCAGGGGTAATGGTCGCAAGGAGCTTGAAGATTAGTTATATGGAAGGGACTGCAGGGACGGGGGTGCAGGTTGGCCCCGGGTGCAGTGGCGAGGGGAGTAAGAAAGTAGAGGGCCTTCATGGACGGGGGTGCACGTGGGCCCCCAGTGCAGGGGGGGGCAACGCAGGGACAAATGAAGAAGGTGATGGAAGGTGGGGGGGCAAGTGTGAGCAAGAGGGTAATAGTTCAGGGGAAAAAGGGGGGCAAAGGGGGTTCAGGTGTATTGTGGAAAGGGTAGGTGAGAGGGGGCGAAATATAGGGGGACAGGTAGGAGAGGACCTTGGGAGTTTCCGGAGAGGGTTAAGGAGATGGCCAGAAAGGATAGGGTACTGAGGAAGGTGTTACTAGTGGTGCGGGAAAGGTCAGGAGGTTGGTAACTCATTCTTTTAGGAGGGGTGCAGCAGCTGAAGGTAGCAGGCTGGGCTATTGAGAGGATTAGGTGAATGGGTTGGGACGCTGGGAGTAAGGGAGATACAAAGGGTATGCCAGGGACCGGGTCAGACAGAATGTCGTTATAACAATTTTCCAGTAGGTAGCAGGAGTGTTGCATTCATTAGGATGTTGTTGATTTGTAAGTGATTTTGTAATTTCTTTTTTCAGATGCGGCCAGGAGGTACGGTCAGATGTCACAAATCTGGTTTTGGGACATTCTAGGGTTAAGTGGCGGGGTAAGAAGCTGAGAAAAGGGTTGTTGTCAGGAAGCTGGGGTGCAACTATAGGATGTTGTGGTAAGATGGTCCGGGTTTGGGGGGCTGGGCTGGGATCAGTCACTTCCTATGTTGGCGGGGTTGGGGGAAAACTATAGGCCTCCAGTTGGGGGGATTAGTCTTGGTGGGGACAATGATCTGGTAAGGGATACGGGTGTGGCCCTTCTTAGGAAAATAAAAAGGGTTTTTTGTTAGAGGTCTGACAAGTGTGGCCTCAAGCAACTGTAGGGGGGGGCTAAGTGTTTGCCACAGAGAGTTGGGAGGGGAGCGAAAAATGAGGGTCCGGCAGTGAGGGCAAGGGAGGGGTTAAACCGAGAGATGGTAGAATGTGGTACATCGGTGTCAGTACAGGTTTTGGACTGTAAGGAGATGGTTTAGAAAAGATTGATGAGATTTAGAGAGGATGAGGAAACTTTCCGGTTTGGGGAACAATCATTATCTGGCGGACTGGAGCTCTTGGTTGGGAGATTGGTTGAGGAAGGCAGAGCCGGTGACTGCAGGCCCCCAGACAAAGGTATTTGAGCCCTCCGTGGGCCGGGTGTTGTTTTTCTGCCCATCCTTGGGCTGCTGCCATTATTTTTCCCCTCGTGTGTTCTCCCCAGCCCCCTACTCTCCCCTTCCGTGTTTCTCCTTGGTCCCCTCCCTCCCTCCCGCCTCCAATCCTCCCAGCTCCCCCCTGATTGGCTGCCGGCCCGTGTGTTCTCGAGGCTAGGCTGCCTGCAGTCCACCGCGCTCGCCACTTCCATCAGGCAGAGCCGGTGACTGCAGGCCCCCAGACAAAGGTATTTGAGCCCTCCGTGGGCCAGGTGTTGTTTTTTTGCCCATCCTTGGGCTGCTGCCATTGTTTTTTCCCCTCGTGTGTTCTCCCCAGCCCCCCTCTATCCCCTTCCGTGTTTCTCCTTGGTCCCCTCCCTCCCTCCCGCCTCCAATCCTCCCAGCTCCCCCCTGATTGGCTGCCGGCCCGTGTGTTCTCGAGGCTAGGCTGCCTGCAGTCCACCGCACTCGCCACTTCCATCAGGCAGAGCCGGTGACTGCAGGCCACCAGACAAAGGTATTTGAGCCCTCCGTGGGTCGTGTGTTGTTTTTCTGCCCATTCTTGGGCTGCTGCCATTGTTTTTCCCCTCGTGTGTTCTCCCCAGCCCCCCTCTCTCCCCTTCCGTGTTTCTCCTTGGTCCCCTCCCTCCCTCCCGCCTCCAATCCTCCCAGCTCCCCCCTGATTGGCTGCCGGCCCGGGTGTTCTCGAGGCTAGGCTGCCTGCAGTCCACCGCGCTCGCCACTTCCATCAGGCAGAGCCGGTGACTGCAGGCCCCCAGACAAAGGTATTTGAGCCCTCCGTGGGCCGTGTGTTGTTTTTTCTGCCCATTCTTGGGCTGCTGCCATTGTTTTTCCCCTCGTGTGTTCTCCCCAGCCCCCCTCTCTCCCCTTCCGTGTTTCTCCTTGGTCCCCTCCCTCCCTCCCGCCTCCAATCCTCCCAGCTCCCTCCTGATTGGCTGCTGGCCCGTGTCTCCTCCTCCTCTTATTGGTGCTACCAGGGCAGCCCCTGCCCGGCAGCCCCAGCGGCTAAGGGCCCCCTTAGGCAAAGGGCGGCTCCCTCCTTTGCGGCTCCCGGTGTGTCTGCAGGTGTCCGCAGGGGACGCCAGGGCCATTCCACCGCCTCATCTTGTGAGCTCCATCTGCTCCCTCGGCCCACCCCACCCCTACCTGTTCACTTCTTCACAGTGCGGCTACACTTCTTTGTGTTCTGAATTTGTGGTAAGCTAGGGTTTTTCTCCCTCTGCAGGATTTTCAAATTAGGTGGCCTCTCCACTGTGTACCTGATATGCTTACTATGTTCTGAATTTGTCGTAAACTAACGCCTGCCGCTCTCTTCCTGTCCGCTTGCGCTTGTCCTGTCTTCCCCCACCCACTCCCTCCTATTCTATGGTGCTCTCTATCTCACCAATCTTTTCTAACTGCTTCTCCATTGACTATCCTGCTCTCCTCACTAAATCTGGTAGGAAAAAGTTTAAAAAGGACATCCTGGTCTCCAACCCAGGCCTCCCTATCGCTGACACCTACACTAGTGCCTCCTCCAAGGAAACTCTCACTGACATCCTCTTTTTCGTGCCTTCTCCTGACCTATGGACCCTTCATATGGTCTCTGTGCTCTCTCCTTTCTCCTCTTCTCCCATTAATGGTGGCACCCGTTGGGATGTCCTCTTGGCTTCCTTCCACTCCTCTAAGGCCATCATTAATGTCTATGCTAATGGGACCGTCTTGGTCCAAGGCCCTCAGGCCAACCTTCACCTCTTCGATAGACGCTTCCCACGCCTCATCAACTTCCTTTCCTCTCCTGCTGTGCCCCGTCCTCTGTCCTCGACTAACTTGCCTCTTCCCTCCCTCCCCACCCCCTCTCATGCTCCTTCTTCACCTCCGCAGGGCGTACCTCTGATCTGTACCCCTCCCCGGAAATCCTTCAAAGATGGCAAACTTCTCCACATTGCCACTCTTAACTCTCGCTCTGCCGTCAAACATTCCTCTGATATCTGCCGCCTTCTTGAGGAACTTGACCTTGACGTACTCGGTCTCACTGAGACATGGTTCACGGCCAGCTCTATCACCAGCTTTGACACACTCCTACCCGACGGTTACAAGATCCTCTCTGCGCCCAGGCCCAACCGTGCGGGGGGAGGTGTGGCCCTTATCTTCCCTGAGTGGATTCCTGCCACTGTTACTCCCATGCAGACCTACTCCTCTTTTGAATGTCTTGTCTGCCGACTCTCTCTCTCTCCTAGCCATTCCCTTACCGTGGCTTCTATCTATCGGCCACCTGGTCAAATTTCCTCCTTCCTCTCCGAGTGGGCAGACCTCTCCTCCTCACTCCTGTCCTCAACCACTCAACTCCTCTTTCTTGGAGACTTCAACATCCACCTGGATGCCTGCTGTCCCCCCTCTGGACTCTTTCGCAACCTCTGCGACTCTCTCTCACTCTCTATTCTCCCGTCTGGGCCGACTCATTCTGCAGGGCACACTCTTGATGCCCTGATCTCCTCTGACATTCCCCTCTCTGTCCCTCTCTCCACTCCTCTCTCCTGGAGTGATCACTTTCTCCTCTCCTCCCACCTCACCCTCCCTACCCCACAGGCAAAGCCACCTCCATCACTGCCACCTTCCTTCTCGGTCATCCGACCCATGAAGCGCGTGTCAGTTGAGGCTTTCGCTGCCACCTTCTTGCCCCCTCCTCCCCCTTCGGCTGACTCCCACCCTGACACAGCCCTCTCCATGCTCCACTCTGCTATATCTGATACTCTTGATATCCATGCCCCTGTCATGAGAATCCGCCTGAAGCCCAAAGCCAAATGTAACTCCTGGTATGACTCGGATCTCGTCACCCTTAAACGCAAGTGCAGGGTGGCAGAGAGGAAATGGCGTGCTTCATGTTCATCCTCTGACAAACTGGCCTGTCGCCTGCTCCAAAGGCAATACCGGCTCTCCGTTCTCACCAAGAAGAGAGCCCTTATCCAAGCCCGCATCTCTGTGGCATCTAACAATTCGGCCGAACTCTTTAAAATCTGCAAGGAGCTGGCCAACCCTGCTGCAGTCTCTACCTCTCCTGTCCCCTCCCAGGCCCTCTGCACGGCACTGGCCTCTCACTTCATTTCAAAAACTCAGGACATCCTGTCCTCACTCTCCTCCTATAACCTCCCCCCGTCTATTCCCTGCCCTTCCTCTGGCTCTTCTGCAGCCACCCCTCCTCTCTCCTTCTCTTCCTTTCTCCTTTTTTCTGCTGACGAGGTTTCAAGACAAGTCCGATCTATGAAAGTCTCGTCAAAACAGGTCCACCCCTGTTCCTCCAAAACTATCAAGGACCACATTGACTCCTTGGCTCCTGCCCTTGCTGACTTCTGCAATCACTCCTTCGCCTCTGGAGTCTTCCCATCCCCTCTCAAGCACTCCCTTGTGCACCCCCTTCTTAAGAAACCCTCCTCCGACCCCTCCTGCCCGGCTAACTATCGCCAAATCTCTATCACTCCCTTCCTGGGCAAGCTCCTGGAGAAACTGGCCATCTCCCAACTTAATCTCCATGCTGAATGTGTTGGTTGTCTTCATGACCATCAGTCTGGCTTCAGAGCTGCCAGAAGCACGGAAACTGCTCTCCTGAACATCCGTGAGGACCTGCTCTCGAACCTTGACTCTAACATTCCATGTGTTCTCATTTTGCTTGATCTCTCTTCTGCCTTTGATAC
Organism: Ambystoma mexicanum; assembly: GCF_040938575.1. Taxonomy (NCBI): domain Eukaryota; kingdom Metazoa; phylum Chordata; class Amphibia; order Caudata; family Ambystomatidae; genus Ambystoma; species Ambystoma mexicanum. The sequence continues at coordinate 1,160,844,872 of NC_090941.1, read as the reverse complement.
TGTCAACCATACCATCCTGCTCAACCGTCTCTGTGATAACCTCGGTATCACTGGTCAGGCTCTGACGTGGCTGACCTCTTTCCTCTCAAATCGACCCTCCCAGGTCCAACTGGGGTCTTTCCTCTCTGACATCTTCTTCTCTACCTGTGGTGTCCCCCAGGGATGTAACCTCTCTCCCTGGCTGTTCAACCAGTATCTGGCACCTCTCGCCCACCACATCGCCGCTCTCTGCCCCTACTTTCAGTGCTATGCGGATGATACCCAACTCATTTTCAGGCTACCCTCGGCCTCCTATTCTCCTTCCCTCATCTCTGACTGTCTTTCTGCTATCCAGGAATGGTGTGCCGCCAACGACCTCTGCCTTAATGCCAGTAAGACTGAGATACTACTCATCGGCACTCCCACTCCCTGCTTCCCTGCTGCTCTCTGGCCGGCCTCTCTGGGCCCTCTTCCTGCTCCTACATGCAAGGCAAAAAACCTTGGGGTCATCTTCGACTCCACACTCTCCTTCTCTCCTCACATATCCGACGTATCTAAGAAGTCACACTACCAGCTACACCTCCTCAGAGGTATCCTTCCTTTCCTCTCCTTCCCCCAGAAGCTCACTGTCTCTAGAGCCCTGGTTCTCTCTAAGCTGGACTACTGTAACAGCCTCTATCTTAATCTGCCCGCCTCTACTCTCCGCCCTTTGCAACTCATCCAGAACAGGACTGCAAGACTTGTCCTTGGCCTCCAGCCCAGGGACCGTATCTCTCCAGGACTGAAATCACTACACTGGCTCCCAGTGACTGCGAGGATCAAGTTCAAAATCCTCTGTATTGTCCACAAGGCCGTCTGGGGCCTTGGGCCAAAATACCTTCAACTCTCTCTTCCTAAATATCTTCCTTCTCGAGCTCTTCGCTCATCCGCCTCCAACTCCCTCAGGGTCAGCCGCTTCTCCAAACAACGAGTTGGGGGCAGATCTCTTTCCACTGCAGGGGCCTCCCTCTGAAACAGCCTTCCTACCTCCCTGAAACTTGAGGAGAACCACCTCCTTTTCCGGAAGCACCTCAAAACCTTCCTCTTTGCCTCTGCTTTCTCTCCCCCTCTCCCCTGCTGATATTACTGAAACTGCACTGAATCTGCAAATGGGCCATTCACCGTTCTCGGCCCAGCCACGATCTCCTGCACTGCCTCCACGGCAACCCCTGCACTACGGGACTGTGTCTGTATCCATACAGCCCCCCTTCCCAGCACTTGTTTGCACTTACCTCGCACTTGCCACCAGCTGGCCTTTGTTATTTATCCTGTATGCTGTATGCTAATAACCCTGTACTGCACTTTCCCCTCTCCCTTTCCCCCATGCACTTTTCCCTTCCCTCTACCCTTGCACTTGCGTGATCTGAATGACACCTGGCCTAGTAAGATAGTTGTCTGTCTCCCCTTGTTCCCCCCCTGCCTCGTCGCGCCTTGAAACACTTGTGTATAGGCGCGTTACAAATGCCTTATCATATCATATCATATCATATCAGGAGTTGGAGGTAGGAAAATTGGTGGGGGAGGTGGGGCAGAAATAACACCTCGGGGGAGGGTTTTTCTGGTGCCGGGGGCATGGCCCCTTTTGATGTGGGGGGAGGGAAGCACAATGGGGGAATGACACGGGAAAGGATGTTGTGGTGGCGCTGTTTGCACAAGTGGGCCACCACGGGGGAACAGGTATTGAGCCTGGAGGGGCATGGCCCCGGGGAGAAAGCGGGACGCCTGGAAAAGGGGTAAGGAGACGGTAGGGTCCAAGGGATAGTTAGGGAGGAAATGGCTTTATTTAATTATTTAATTGGTGGGGAAAAATGGAAAATGTTTAATTATTTAATTGGTTGTTTAAAACATTTCTTTAGTTTGTAAGGCCATGGAGCCAGGTAAGCGTTTAATTGTAAGCTTTGGCCTGTCACATTAAAGTGACCTTTTCCACTTTTAAATGAGTCTGGGTTTTTGTGCAGTTAGCCAAAAGGGGGGCGGGGGGAACGTGAAGCGTTTCCCCCCGGGGAAGTTTTTGGCACTGCACACGGCCAGCGAGTGGCCGTGGGGGACAGAGCGCCTCTTTATGGTATTTAAGGGCAGGGAAGGTTCGGGAGGCAGGCGACGGTTGGACTTGATGATTGTCCCGCCCTCCCACCCCTTCTTTTTGGTTAAGGCGGGGGTCTGGTTTATAATAGGGGCGGGGGACCAGGGTACTTGGGGTTTCTGCGGGGGTTTTTTTACGGGCCAGGTCAAGTTTTTATGGGGTTTTTTGGTCTGTTAAGGAGTCTTGGTTTGGTAGTTTCGTGTGACAGGTCGGGGCATTAGTGAAGTTGTGATGTAAATTTCTGTTGCTGATGTGGCAGGTCAGTCTGGCTGCAGATCAGAGGAAGGGGGAGATTGATGTAGAGGGGAGTGTGAGGGGTATTGAAGTGGTTCTGGCTTCCGGGGGCATGACCCCTTTTGATGTGGGGGGAGAGAAGCACAATGGGGGAATGACACGGGAAAGGATGGGGTGGCGCTGTTTGCACAAGCGGGCCACCACGGGGGAACAGGTATTGAGCCTGGAGAGGCATGGCCCCGGGGAGAAAGCGGGACGCCTGGAAAAGGGGTAAGGACACGGTAGGGTCCAAGGGATAGTTAGGGAGGAATGGCTTTATTTAATTATTTAATTGGTGGGGAAAAATGGAAAATGTTTAATTATTTAATTGGTTGTTTAAAATATTTCTTTAGTTTGTAAGGCCATGGAGTCAGGTAAGCGTTTAATTGTAAGCTTTGGCCTGTCACATTGAAGCGACCTTTTCCACTTTTAAATGAGTCTGGGTTTTTGTGCAGTAAGCCAAAAAGCACATTAAACTTATGTCTTGAAATCCGGTTTACATCTGCATCAAAAACACATTTTAGTCAACATTAGTTCTTCCATTGAGTGCTGGGATTGTCTGCAGCATGACTAAATGTATCCAGTATTTGTTTATAGTTTTTCTCTGGACAGCTGTTTCCTGATACTTGTTGCAAAGAAAGTAGTCGCATTTGCCATGACAAATTAAAACACAGTCCCTGGTTGATTTCTTAAGGATACATTTGTCAGTAGCTGTCATTCCTATGAGGCCCGGTTCCACTGAGCCACACTGGATGATCCTGGGCATTGCAAGGCCCTTTAATCTCAATGATTTAGTAGAAATGAATGGATCTGGTGCCAAAACAGCACTTTTTAAGGTTGAAAAGCTCACATTTTAAAAGGCATTTTCGGTTTACAGCAAAGTACGGCTGCTTCTTTCCATTGCTCCATGTTGAATGTTTCAGAGCACACTGGCACATTCCTGCAGTAATTACTCTTGTTTTACCCCACCTGAAATGGGGTTGGCAGGGCGGTGCAGCCTTTTTCTGGTTATTAGAAATGCATTTTTGAGGATTATAGGGGACACAGGAGTTAACGCGGTCATTCTGGGCTGTTTCCTTCACCATTGTAGTAAAGTGATGAAGTCAGGCACATTGGAATGGGTCAAAATATCCCACAAGATTTCTCGCTAGCCATTGTTTCAGCACAAAGTCCCTAGAGGGCCCTGATTTCTCGCTAGATATATCCCAACACTGTTGGCAACGGCCTTCCACAGTAAAGTAATTAACATGCAGAGGGGACAGCAGAGCATGTAAGCAGTCATGCTGGGAGGGTGGCGAGGGGTGGAGTGGATGCCCCTCTTTGATAGGAAGACAGCACAGTGAGATGGGAAACGTGCCAGGGGACTGAAAGAGAATGATGGAGAGGAGACCAAACTGCTAGGTCACATCCCTACTGCACGAGACCACAAGCATCCCCAGACATGTTTCAGCCTTGTTGGGTGTCATCAGTGAGGAGTAGCTTGGGTCTCTAGGCCCGGCAGACTCGGGAACCACGTCTAAGCATACCCGTCCCACTCGGGGTGACTTTAGCAAAACGAAAATGTGATGGCTGGAAGATTTTGAATGAATCATAATCACAGGCACAGCTCTGGGCAACCCTCCAGACCATCATTTTTCAGCCTACCAAGCCACTACAGAAGGGGAAAAACCATATGCAAATCATGCTTGGTCCTTGACCAAAAGGGGCAGGCCAGCCCAAACTGCTAGGTCATATCCCTTCTGCACGAGACCACAAGCATCTCCAGACATGTTCCACACTTCACCAGAAATTGTGCAAAACATTCCCCTTGTAAAGGAAGACCATTGTCCAAACATATCTCTCGGGGGAACCCATGTGTTGCGTAAACCTTCTCCAGGGCCGGCAGTACATGGTCAAAAGCGGTTGACTCTACAAACTCCACTTCAGGGTAACTAGACCATTGTTCAATACATATTTGGAAATGGGTGCCTCGCCCTGTGGACCCAAAATCAACATAAACTATGTCCCACAGACTGGTACTCTTGGGCATGGATTCTATCCATGGTTCCTGTTACGTTGGCACTTCTGCCTGGCACCACACACAGCCTCACACTTACTCCTCGATGTTGATCTCAAGGTTCGGGAACCGCACTTTGGAGCCAAGGCAGACATTTGTCTATGCTTTTCCCTGGTGACCATGTTGTGTGAATTCCACAATTAGTGGGATCAATGCCAACGGAACTACCACCCTTTTTCCCCTCAGCTGGAGTTCTTCAGTTGTGTCTGGGAGCTGCATTCTGATCATCAACAGCTGCTCCAAATCCTCCCGGGCCTCTTGAATCCGCCTGTGCAACCCCATCAAAACATCTCTCCATTCCCCATTTTGCAAAAGACAGAAGCATTCGTACCTGCGCGACGCCTCCTCCATATCATACATTGACAGGGACACCAGTGTGGCTGCATCCACCACTACTTCACTCTCCTCCTAGCCAGGTCCTGTTCCACTCCATGTCCGATGTCTTGATATGTAGTAGGCAGCGTTATGCGTTCCAGGGCAGTATACCAGGTGCTCTCCGTATTCTAGCAGAGCTAACATCCACTGCTCATTTCGGGGTGGTGGCTTTGATGATGACTCTGCCATGATTGAGAACAGTGGCATGTGGTCTGTGATCACTACCACTGGTCATCTCAGGATGTACAGACAGAAGTGCTGGTACCCCTACAGCACCACCAGCGCTTCCCGCTCAATTTGGGAGTACCTCTTCTCTGTCTCTAAAAGGTCTCTGCTTGCAAATGCCATAGGCTTAACATTACAGCTGGGGTCACACTGGGTCAATACTGCTCCAATAAGCACCAAAAGGGCTTGCATCCGGTGGTGGACTGGCCTACAGGGAACTCTGGAGATTTCCCAGTAGGCATCTGCCCCAAGGTCCCCTTTTGTGAGGGGATGCTGCTTTTCTGCTCTTCCTACCATCAGTCCCATCCACACTGGCCCCTTCCTTCAATCGCTCCTGCACTCCCACATTCATTTAGAGGAGTTGGTCTTTCTCACATAGTGTAGTAGAGGTACAGTTTAACAAACATTTCCAGGGCCACTTTTTAGTTCCCAGTCCACCCCTCCTCGCATCCACCACAATTTCAGTTGTGAGTGCTCTCTTTATGTCCTGTTGCTCCAGTTGACTCCAACCCCATGCTGTCTACTTCTTAGTTAAGTTCTTCAGCGGCTCTGACAGAGTTGCCAGGTTCTGAATAAACTGTCCAAAGTATTTTGTATTTTTAATTAATTTTTTAGTACCAAAATTGGCAGGAAGGAGGGTGCAGTCAAGCATAAACACGCAGATATAGGATCACAAGGATCAGACAGGACAAAAGTGTAAGACAGGCTATGGAATAGTCATTATTCAAACAACCAGCTCTTCAGTAGCATCCTAAACGCCAAGTGGCATTTCTCTGGGCGCAGCTTCAGAGGTAGTGTATTCCGTGCTTGAGGCATAAGGACATCGAAAGAGTGCCCACATCCTTTGGCCTTTTTAGCACGTGGTACTACCAGTTGTCCTTGGGTACCTGATCGTAGGTGCCTGGAAGGTATGTATGGGGATATGCATGTCTTAAGATAGCTGGGATCTTTCTCATGCAAGCATTGATGTACCACAGAAAGGGCCCTGAAACTTGCTCTGGCTGACACTGATAGCCAGTGTAATATCCTTCTGGCTCTGGATATGTGTTCCCTCTTAGGAATATCAAAAATGATCTGCACTGCTTCATTTTTAATCATCTAGAGCTTGGTGTTACACCGTTTATTGGACTCCTAAAACAAGCAAGGAAGAGTAGTCCAGCTGGGGCATAATGATGGCTCGGACCAAGACTTGACGATTCTTTTGTGATATAAAAGGTTTGGAGAATCTCAGTACTTTAAGGTGATAGTGTGAGTTACTGACAACTCCATCAACATGCCCCTTAGAACCGAGGGAGGCTTCAGTATAAACGCCCACTGTTTTAACTTTCTCGAGGATGTCTATAGAGTTTCCATCCAGAGTCATGGATTTGTATTTAGGACTTAGTTTTGCTTTCGCCTGCACAGATCCAAAGATCATGTGCTCTGTCTTTGAGGGATTGAGGCACATCCAGTTCCTGCACATCCACTCTTTTATTGAGTCATAGATGGATTTGAGCCCATCTGAGTCGCTTTTGTGATCACCACATAGCTCAATCTCCAGCTGCTTGTCATGAGCATAATTGGTGAAATACACACTTGTGCTGTGTAATAAGTCACAGAACGGTTTCATATCGAGGTTGAAAAGAGGAGGTGATAAACATGTGGGACACCATGTAGTATTTTCTCAGAATTGGAGAAAGCCCTGCCCCAGCCTATTTGTGATTCCCTGCTGCTCAAAAAGGAATGAATCCAGTCTCTGGCCTTTTTAGCGAATTTCCCAGTCATGATCAGAGCGTCCAGCAGGCGACCATGATCAAGCAGATTGAAGGCAGCTGACAAGTCTAAAAGTACTAGAAGACCACCTTTGCCGTTTTCCAAATAGTCGAGCATATGTGACTGTAGGTCTAATAGGGCACTTTCCGTGCCATGATGAGGACAAAAACCCGATTGCATAGGGTGTTGGGTGGCCAACTCTTCCAAGTATTGTTGGAATTGGACAGATGCAGCTTTGTCCAATACCTTCAGGAGATAAAGTAAAATTGTAATAGGACGTACATTGTTTGGGTTCTTTGGGTTGAGTTTTTTTTTTTTTAACAGAGGTGTGATTGCTACCTGTTTGATTGAGTCTGGGACAAAACTGTAGAAAAAGGAGTTCACAAAGCGAACCAAAAAAGGTGCCAAAATGTTAGGGTTTCTTAAAATGAGATTAGTGTGAGCTTAGAGCCCTTTGGGTAACACACATGCAGTGGATGGGATACAGAATAACTCTGACACCAAATAAACGAACCAACTCAGGAGGATGGCAAAGTTTTAATGTTTTAATATCCATTGTCTAAACAGGGAGTTACAACAGACATCAACAAACCTTTGCTCAGTTCTCTTGTCGAATCTCATAAAAAACACATTTATATACTAAATATTCATCATAAGTGACATCATACTATGTGGCAAATGAGAAAAACCTACAAGGGGTTGTGATATGATCAAGGGGAAAATCTATGTATACTTCCTATAAGGGGTGAGGTTGTGATTGGATATCTACTGTTAGGTGGATAACGTATGCCTAACTCTAAAATGTGTCATCTTCAATACTATTAAGCACAAGGTATATCATTGGATCTCAAACTATAATGCCCTTCATTATGTAGCCCTCTACAATTGGTTGGCACGCCTGTGCCATGATTGGAACATTCGGTTCAATTAGCAGCACGTGAGCTCAAACCCAGGTGCCAGGAGATGGACTTGACTTTACCTCCCCACCCAATTAGCCCAACATCTCTCATCACCCATGCCTTCTGCCATGAAGATTGTCTTTGAACTTGACCTTGCAGAGTATCCTTCTCTCTGGGAATTTAAGGGAGTGCAGGCATGCACTGTCATAGTTCTGGAACTCAATGCTCAACTCTCTTTTCATCCTAGGCTCATGTGACAGGAGACCGCAGCTTTGACCATTTTTCAGCATTTAAATGTCTTAATTGAATAAAACTTGCCATTGTGTTCTTTATTTGCACCTTAACAAGGGATGATTCAGCTTCTCACGCTTACTGCCTTCAAGAATAGATAACTGCCCTTGGCTGCATTCAGATTTGGTTCCAGGCCAGACAGCCTCGCCACTCATGTCCATCATCCCAGCTAATTCTTGCTGCAACACAGTTCTCGGCCTATCCTCTCTGTGGGTCTGGGCTTACTAAATTGGTGACACCAATGTCCAGCTTATATAAAATGGCAGCTGCTCCTGAAGTCTATTCACTACGTATAGACAGCTTCTAAGATCACTTAATCTATTTGCGTTACTGCATCTGTACAGTTATTGAACGGCTTCTATTTTCAGCAGTGCGTCACACACATGCAATCTTCTTTTCGCATATGAAAGTTTACTCAATTCTTTACTTCGTCACCAGTTCTCTAAGGTCCATACATTCTCTTTAGTCAGTCTTCGTAGTGCATCATGCTTGTCTCTTTTGACCTCACCAGCCCCTCTTTCGCTCAGGGAGTTCCTCCCTCAGATAGTCGTCTCTTCGGGAATACATCTGGTAGAGTGCTCTCAGTGGGTATATTCTTTCGAATATTCTCTGTGGTATGGTCACAACTGCTGGTGCCAAGCATGGCAACATTTCAGGCTTCCAACATACAGGAGGTAAGGTGGCAGGACTTCCTGCAGAGGTATTCAGCTGCTCCTTTACACTCCCCCCTCTGGTAAATTCATCGACCACCTCTTCAACAATGGCCTCCATATCTTGATATTTTCTCTTGAAAAAGTGCTTCTTTGGAGTCCAGATCTTCATCACCCCCCACAGGGTGCCGGCTGATGTAACATGTTCATCCACACTCCATGTCATGTAGCTGCACTGTCCATTCGGATTACAATAGACCCATCATCCCACGTACTTCTTAGGATTCTTTGGATACAGAAACTTTGTATCTTCAGTTGCTACGATACTGGCCTCTGTGTAATTTTTTTTTTTAAGATGTGTTTTTTTTTTAACATCTTTAACCACAAGACATTTTCAATACTTGTTACAGTCACAGTATTCTTTTGTAATGTTTTCATAAAACAATTATATAGAAAATATAAAGAGGAAAGAAGTGCAGAGCAATGTTAAACTCAAGTCTTGTGCTTTTGATTTCCCTCCCTCCCCAACCTCCCCCGACCCCCCTTTTCACTCTTCACATACCTTTGGGACAAGACCCAGGATCAAAGTGCAAATCGACAATTGGCATTACCGTATTGCTTTTGCTCTACAAGTTACCACACACAGAAGACAATACAGAGCTTGGGGTAAACAATTGACTGGTGGCGTGGGGCACTGCCCCTAGCTCCACTAGTTGGCTAGAATGGTAAATAAGTCTAATTAGTCTGTGGACTCCCAATACGCAGTGTAATATTCTAGGAAGGGCAACCATATTATTCCAATATTTCTGCTCGATTCGTTTATAGCTGCCGTAAGGCTTTCCATCTCGTATATAGTGTGAGCTTTTATTAACCATTCCCTCTTCAAGGGTAGTGCTATTGATTTCCATTTAATGGTCAGGCACACTCTAGCTGCTAGCAAGAGATTGCGTGGCAGATACATTAGTGATTCATATGTTTCATCTTCTTCTGATTCCACTACGAACAAAACTAGTATGGGCGTTGGGTCCCTGTGGACCCCATCTATTCCTCGGATCCAACACAGCACTTCCCGCCAATATACCTGAACCTTGTCACATCCCCACCATTGGTGCCAGTAATCGCATCGTTCTCCGCACCCCCTCCAGCAGTAGGGAGATGTCCCGGGGGACATTTTGGATAACCTAAGGGGTGTGTAATGCCATCTCATCAGTATTCGAACATTGTGCATCTTGTATTGCATGGAAACCGGTGACGACCATACCGCTCTATATATACCCTTCCATAACTCCGTTTGGGCTTCTACGGCTAAGTCAGCTTCCCATTTCACCTCTGACGGTGGCCGATGACAATGACCCCTTGTAATTAGTGATTTGTACATCTTCGATATGATGCCTCTAGACATCTGGGGAGAACTCAAGATTTGCTCAAACGGTGTCAAGGAGCGATTTAGGGAGCTGCCCCACCTAGCATTGTGCAGGGCGCTTCTGAACTGGAGAAAGGACAAAGGGGAGGCATCCACGCCCTGCAGGTCAGCCTGCAATTCCTCTCTGGTAGTAAACACTTCATTCTTCCACAACTGTCCCACCCGGTATAGCACTCAATGAGTTTTGAATGGGTGGAGACCAAATGCAACTCAGGGGGGAGGGCCAAGTTTTGTTACACTGCATGACCCGGGATGGGTGCCAGAGAGACCACAACACCTTAAGAATGGGGTGTTTTTTAATCCTCTTTGTCATAGCTGACAATGGGAGCCACAACCACTCTCCTAGGGTGACTGGAACGAAAATATTGTTTTCTATTGCCACCCACTGTTTTTCGGGGTTTTCCCACAGGTGATCTGGAAGTACTCGAAGCTGTGTTGCTCTATAATATTCCCCTGGGTCTGGGAAACTCATACCTCCCTCTTCCTTGGGTTGGATCAGTGTGGAGTATGGGATCCTCTCTCTTTTATCGGCCCATAGAAATCTCAGTAGTATGCGCTTCACCTCTGCTAGGAAGGACTCCGGGATCAGAACAGGGAGAGATTGGATTAAAAATAAGAATCGTAGGAGAACATTCATTTTAATGGCATTGAAGCACGCCGCCCATGACATGGGAAGTTTGCGCCATCTAGAGATGTCGTTTTGGTTAGCTACCCACAGTGGAGTGTAGTTGGCTTCAAAAAGGTCAGGCAGGGAGGCTGTTATATTAACCCCTAAGTAACGGACTGAGTCAGTTTGCACCTTGAAGTTCCAGTTTGACTTTAAGCGCAGTGCCAGATCGGTGTTGTCTTTTAAGGGGACAGTTATGGTTTTCTGTAGGTTAACCCGGAAGCCCAAAAGGGCCCCGTATCGTGACAGCTCCTGAAAAAAGCAGGGATGGAATTAGAAGGCTCTTTCAGGTATAAGAGAATATCGTCGGTGAACATTGCCATCTTATATTCCTTGCCTCCCCCCGTGGGATCCCTCTAATCCTTGGGTTGGACCGAATGGCCTGGGTGAAGGGTTCAACAACCAGTGCAAAAATAAGAGGGGAGAGTGGGCAGCCTTGACTCGTACCTCGAGTAAGGTTGAAGGAACGCGATGAGACACCATTAATTGAAACCTTAGCTTGGGCAGACCGGTATAATGCTTCTGCCCCCTGTATCCGCACAGATCCCAACCCCACCCACTTCAGGACAGCCCTCAAGAAAGGCCACTCTACCCGATCAAAAGCCTTCTCGGTGTCTACTGACAATAAGAGGGGGTCTTCCCCCGCTTCTCGGAGTGTTGCCATTATGTCTAGGGTTTTTCTAACGTTGTCTGCCCCTTGCCGGCCTCTTACATACCCTACTTGGTCAGTGTGGACATGTTGCGGGAGAACCTGAGCGAGGCGGGTAGCTAATATGCTGGAGTAGATTTTAGCATCCACGTTTATTAGGGAGATTGGCTGGTATGATGCACATTCTGTGGAGTCTTTACCTTCTTTGGGGATTACAATAATGATGGATTCGGTGAAGGAGTCGGGAGCTTGGCCAGATTCTAAGATAGAAGTGAATAATTTGGCGAGGAATGGGGTGAGTGTGTTAGAATTTCTTTTGTAAAAAGCTGGCGTAAATCCATCCTACCTCGGAGCTGAGCCTGCCTTGAGAGCTAGATTGCTTCCTGCACCTCTATTGCAGTGATCGGGGCATTGAGCATATCTAGGTGTTCTGCAGCGATAGGTGGACGTGGCAGGCCGGCTAGGTATTCCTCAGCATTAAGGTGGGTACCACTGATCTCGGCTGTGTATAGTTCCGAGTAGTAGTCGGAGAAGCGATTTACTATGTCTTGGGGATTTGTGAGTGGGACGCCTAGTTCGTCTTTAACTTTGTAGACTGCTCTATCTGCCCTCTGTTTACGGAGTCTATTTGCTAGCATGGTGTGTGCTTTGTCTCCTTTTTCAAAGGACTTCTGTTTGAGGTATTTAAGTTGAGTGAGGGCCTTGCCATTCCATATGTCTTTTAGTTCTTCTCTCATCTTCCTAATTTTCATTATGGTGTCGTTGTCGCTTACAGGGTGCTCCCTAAGGGTGCGTTCCAGGCGAGTAATGTCACCTTTCAGTTCCCTCTCTTTGAGCAGCCAGAGCGTTTTCTTGGCTGCTCCTTCTGATATTAGGATGCCCCTTATAGTAGCCTTCCCTGTTTCCCAGACTGTGTTCAGCGGCATACCATCTGTGTCATTAATTTCAAAATATTCTGTGATGGCCTCGGAAAGGGTCACCTTAAAAATTGGGTCCCTGCATAGCAGGTCATTACACCGCCACTGGCGGTTCGGGGTAGGGAGTGGGCCCAGGTCTAATTCTAAGGTGCATAGGTCGTGGTCTGACCAAGCCACTATTTGGATGGTTGTTCCCAGGCTATCGCTCTCATTTTCAGCTCCTAGCAGCAGGTAGTCAATTCTGGAGAAAGAGTGATGTGGTGGTGAAAAAAAGGTAAAAGATTTTTCTCCCGGGTGAGTTACGCGTCAGGTGTCTCGAGAATCTGTCGCCTTGGAGTGTGCTTGGGGGTAAGGAGTTTTGTCGTGCAGAGTGCCAATCGCATTCACGGTCTATGACCACATTAAAATCTCCCCCGCAAATCAGTGTGCCCTCCCTCCATTTTTCAATGAAATCAAACAGGGCTTTGATGAAGCTCGACTGCCCTTGGTTGCGGGCATAGGCGGCACACAATGTGATGGGACGCGTTCTTAGTATACCTTTGAGTGCAACATATCTCCCGTGCATGTCCCTATGTATATGGTTTACCTGCATTCCCAAGGACTTACGTAATAGAATACACACACCACCCTTCTTCTGCGGGCCGGAGGCCCAGATTGCATCCCCTATGTCTTTCCCGAAGATCCTTCTCTCTTCGCCATTAATATATTTTGATTCCTGTATGAAGAGGACATCTAGTTTGGATTGTACAAACTGTCTCGCTAACATTGACCTCTTTTGCACAGAGTTCAAGCCCTTGACGTTGAGGGAGCCAAAGTCTATGCCTTCAGAGCTAGCCATATTCTGAAGTGAAGGTAGCGTTCTCTGTCCCATCGCTTGCCTGACCCCTTTGTCCTGTGATAAGGTTAAAAAACAATTGCCATGTTTCATTGTGTCTATGTATAGAATCTTTATATGCCGAGAACTTGGTGCCCTGAATGGATAAGTGGACCCCCCCGCCCCTCCCCTTGCGTGAAATGCTGCTAAGTGCATTTTCACTGGGAAAAGGAGAAAAGAAAAAGAAAAAAAGATACGCCCTCGTTCAAAAAGGGCCACTCTAAGAGGACCCCTCTTCAAGCCCTAATTATAACCTTAACCATCGTGCAAGGAAGAGGCAATACGTCCACAAGTCTGGACTAGGGTATAGTGAGCCCTAAGAACTTAACCCAACCCGTGGGTCACAACCCGCACAAACAACTATCAAAAACATCAGCGGGGCATTGCGATAGCCATTTCAGCAGGAGTTGGAGCACAATAACATAGCGCGCTTAGGAGGTACAATGTAGGCAGTTCAAGGAGTATTCAATTGTTTATATTTCCATTTTTGTTGTGCACGGTCTCTTCTCGGGGGCTTATCGGCTAGTTATCGGCGCGGGCCCTTTGGCTTCCTTCGGCCTTCCACTTCTGAGTCCTTGGCTGGGCCCTGTAGATGGCGGCGAGCTTGCTCTGCTTCTTCTACTGAGGTGAGCCTGTATTCCTCGCTGTTGTACTCAAATGTGAGAGAGAATGGATGGCCCCATTGGTACCTCACGCCCTTTTCTTGGAGCCAAATCGTGAGGGGACGGCACCCTCTTCTTTTTGCCAGGGTCATCGCAGAGAGATCCTGGTATAGCTTCACTGTCGAGCCACGGAATTCAATTGTGTCTTTTATTCTTGCTTTTTGCAGGATGTCCTACCTTTGCGTGTAGTAATGACATTTAACCAGGACCGAGTGAGGGCCTTTTGTTGAGCCACCGGCCCTGTGCCCTCTGTCGAACTCGAGCTTCGGGGAGTTTGTTTCATCATAGAGAGACATAATTAGGGATGTTACTATGCTCTCCAGGCTTGACGGGGTTTCACCTCGCTCCTCCTCCAGTCCGATTATGCGGATGTTGGAGCGTCGCTCCCGATTTTCGAGGTTGTCGACCTTTGATTCCATGTCTCGTTCCTTCTGTTCGAGATCCAAGAGCCTGGCTTCAAATTGCATAGTCACGATATCTACTGATTGTTGGTTGTTCTCAACCGCTTCCAAGCAGTCTTCCACTTTGGCCACTTTCGTTTGTAGGTCAGATACTGTTGCAGTGAGGCTGTTTTTCATTGATCTAATTTCTCTGAGCAGCAGGCAGATGTCAGACTTAGTCGCACTGTCGCAGTCGTTGCCAGGGATATCCGAAGTGCTTTGGGCTTCTTCTGCTTCCATGATTGTGTCAGTGCGTCTAAACCTCCTCAGGGTCGCTAGGGTTTGTGGATCCAGCCTTATCACCAGCGGAGCCCTGGGCGTCTGTAGCTGTAGGAGGGACGGCTGGGCCAAGGGGGACTCTCTCCCTTGTTCATATTGCTGTGCTCAATTCTTCGGTTAGTGCCTTCCGCAGCTCAGTGGTTAACTACACCGAACTTCGTAGCCTCCTATGGGTGTGTCCACCTTGGTACTCTCCTACTCCCCTCGCCTCCCCCCCATGCACCTCTCAGGTGTGTCTAGTTCACTGCTGCACAGTTTTCTTGGCGTTGTGTGGGGCGCTTAGTTTATGGAGGACCGTTGATGGTTCTAGGGTCAGCCACAAGGCTCTGTTGGAGGTAGTGGGCCTCCGCAATGCTACTCGCTCAAAGGGTCCCGTGGTGTGGGGGCTGCACCTTGCTACCAGTCCAGAAACCAGCCCGTTGGACTGTTCCCAGTGTTTACTGCAAGTCCTGGTGGTATGTTGTGCCCCTGTTGCTTGAAAAAATGTTTGCCCCTCCCGGCAGCGGTGAGGAGCTGATGCTGCTGGAGCGAGATGCCTGGAATGGGGAGAAGTGTGTGAGGTGCCGCTTGGATGGCTGTGGGTCTCTTGTCCCCGTGTGTGGCAGGGCCAGAATTTTCGTGAGAAGGGCTGGGGAGAGAGAGTTTCAGGCCAGGCTTGTCTGCGGCGCAAGTCTTGCTGGGGTGGAGGGGGGGCAGCAGCACCTCCCCCGTTGTCGGATGGCCTTGTCTTGATGCCCGCGAGAGCTTGCCTGCCGCGAGGACAGTAGCTGTGGAGCAGGAGAGCTCCCGCCTGTGCTGAGGCGAGGGGGGAGGAGGGGTCTCCGCTCGTGGCTCGCTCCTGGGTGGGAGCACAGTGCTGTTTCGGCAACAAGGGGGCTGAAGGACGAGCTCTGGTGGAGGGGGGGTGGGCCGGAAGCAGATCACCCGCAAGGGGCTGCTGCTCACCCCCGCCGGGCCGCCCGCACCGGCTACTGCCTGCCTGGTCGCCTTATGTCTGCCGGCGAACTGGCTGGCAGATGCACCCTGCCAACGGTGTCCACAACGCTGTAGCACTTCGCCGGAGGCCAGGGATGCCTTCTATATGCCGGGCGCAGGTCGCTGCTGTTCGGTCAATTCTTCCGGCGCAAGCTCTCCTCTAACATGCACGGGGCGTAGATCAGATGGCGGCCACCATTTTCCTTCCTCGAGTGCGGGCCCTCTCTCACGCTTGGGGGCTCCCAGTAAATGGCTAATATCTGTCTTTCCCCACAATCTTTTCCGCTGGATTTCGCTTGTGCTGGTGCCAAATCGCTTTATCTCACTTTCCTTCTAATTTTCCTGCTTTCAGCTCTCCTTGCACTGCCCAAGAAAATGGCATTTTGAGGGCTTGAAGAGGGAGAGGGTGGCATAGGCGACCATCACGTCTGCGCCCCCTGGTGGCCCACCTCTGTGTAATTTTTAACATCTTCAACAGTCAATTCCTTGGGTCTAAACTCTGATTCGACATTGATCATGATCTTCATTCCTCCCACTTTCTTTACTGTCTTCTTGCATCGGGCAATTATTATACACAAAACCAAACATCATCATGAGCAATAGTGCGCCAAGAAACTTGAAGATGTTTGCCATCCACTGCGGAAGCCATGAGAATATGGACAAAAACCAACTGCCATATATAATTTCCACAGACTCGTCTTGTGTCTGATTATGCAGGTTTGTCAACAATGTTATGGCCTCTGTCAAGGTCCCATTCTCGCCATCATGAGAAGGTGTGAACGTGCAACATGATGGCCCGATTTTGGCGCAAACTTCTACTTCCATCCCTGTGATCATACCAAGGAATCGCTGTTCTGGAGGGTCATTAGCCATATGGCCATCAGCTCATACTTGATGGCATTGAACCCCTTTATGGTGGTGTTGATTGTCTGCAGAAGCTCCCATCTGGTAATTTGCAACCATTCAGCATTAGCTATCATCTGGATCCCAGGCATGAAGATAGTCGTGAAGGTTGAAGCAGTCTTGCTGACAACCTGTGCTCATAAGGAACGGACTCACATGCTTCTATTGACTTGAGTGAAAATTAATTATCTCTTCTGGTTCGATTGAGAAATTCAAGCATTCTTCTCTTTCTTAAATGAGCATCTACCTTTGGAAGTTCTCCAATGTTCAGGTCACTCCGAGGAACCACTAATGCTGGAACATGGATAAGCACCAAGGAATACGTTCCTTCCCAATCCTTGGGCAGCTTCATGTAGGCCCTAGGCCCAATATCGATCCATCAGAGCAGCTGTCCCTGCTCCCATTCTGAGAACGTCAACTGTAGTTTTGCAGCCTATGTTATCTCCCACAAGCTTTTTCCTAGATGAGCTGCACAGGACATCAGTTCTCCTTCCCATCCCTTTTTGGACTTCACTTGTCCATAGACTAAGATTTGAGTTTGTTCCCAACATCCAGGCAACTCAGCTATCTCTGTTATATCAGTGCATTCCATTCTCTTCATGTCTTTTATAACTACGTCTTCCTGTCCATCTGCAGGATACACAGGCATCTTGCTCTTCCATCAAGGTTGCCTTTCCATCTGTAAAGTCTTGATATAATCATCCTGGTGAAACGGAAACAACCATTTCGATCTCCATTGTAAGGTGGCACAACTTCCTTGGAATTGTCCTCTGCTCGTGCATGCTGCAAGATAAACGAGACTCCTGGCATTGGGCTCTGAAGTTTCTCTAGTAATGAAAGTTTGCACTCTCTTCATGGCATAGGGTATGAGAGCGCAGATGTAGCAACTTTCCTTAGATGTTCTCTCTCCCATCTTTCTCATGCGATTATACCACATGTTGTTACCCAAGTGTGCTGCATTGTCTAGATAGGTGTGTATCCCCTCATTATCCTCCTCTGCATTTCTCTTATGTCTCCCAAATGTACATTTTGTGTAATACCCATGAAGCAAATTAAAAGCAGTTCTCCTAGTGGGGGGAACCATAGGCGGTGCAATCTCAGTGGAAACACTAATATGATAGAGACGGTGAAAAGTGAGGAACAGAAAGACAATGGGCCTCATTACGACCCTGGCGGAGAGGGTTTTACGCCAGCGTAGTGCATGGCGTACCTCTCCGCCATACTACGAGATTCCGTAGCGCCATGGCGATTTTTACGCCTGGTTTTTCCGGGCGGAAAAATCCATGGCGCTACGGGACCTGTAGTTAATTACGCCACCGTAATTTACGGTGGCGTAATTAACGCCTTCCCCACTCCCATTATACCCTATGGGGCAAAAATGGGAATGGGGAAGGGTAAATGGGGATTGGGGACTTACCGCCCCGCCAAGGTCGGAATGGGGCGGTAAGTCCGCCAACCCCCATGGCGGAGTTGGCAGCTCTGCGCCATGGACCATGGTGCAAATTGCACCATGGTCCTCCGCCAGGGTCGTAATGAGGCCCAAAGAGTGGAATCGTGCAAGCATACAATAAACACCAAAACTCTGGCATCCACTTTAAACGACATTCTGCTACTCGTAGCACTTGTCTATTCTCAAGGACTTCACCAATTTCTGCATTTCTCATTTTGAATACAATCAAATGTCTTTATACTTGTAATTGTAAAATCTGTTCGATTATGGCAATTAGTAGCCTTCTAATCACAGCCATTCTTAGGATCCTGTAAAAAAGTGTGAATATCAACGTCTCTTCTGACAAGAGCAGGATAAGCTTGAAGTATAAATATAAAAACAGAAAGCACAAGCCGATGCACATCACTGTCTGTAAGTACCATAGGGTTAACTTCTTAGAACAGGTCTGTACTGTGACTTCAGTTGTGAAACTACTATCGCAACGATCAAACCCCAACCATGGACGGATCATTCCTTAATTTCCTTAACTATTTGCACTAATAGACCAGCTAACAAACCTAAAATAATGGCCCCACCTAACCTCACTGACAAATTACTGCCTCACTTGCTCCCAACCCTAAACCTATCCAACTCGCAAGACCCACACAAACTTGGAAACCTCTATAACAACACCATGACTCAAGCTTTAGACACCATTGCGCCCATCAAACTGAGAAACAGTAAACCTAAAGCACACCTCAACACCTGGTTTTCCCCCCAGCTAAAAGACCTTAGGCTCGAAAAAAGGAAATTGGAGCTATTAGAAAAACCTACCTTCAAAAGAAAACAAAGATAAGGTGACCAAAATAACCACTTACTACAAAGCAGAGATTTTCCGCACCAAACAAGAAACCTACAATAAAAGAATCCAATCAGCCAGTTCCAGTACAAAGGAACTATTTGCAATCCTCCGGGAACTAGAATCTCCCATTGCCCATGATGACTTGTGCCCAAAAAACCAAGAATGGTGTACTGACTTTTGCCACCTTGCAAAACAAAATTGCTTCCAAAAGGCTCAACCCCTCTAACATAGAGGCATCCCAGAGACTGCAAAAAAAACCCAGTCCTTAATAATCTTCAAGAATTCAGTTTTGCTCAAATCTCCACAGCCGAAGTTGAAAAATTAATTGCTTCTCTCAAACCATCGAGATGCCAAGACAACCTCTGCCCGGCACAAACAGTCAACGAAGCAGCCAGAGACCTTGGCCCGTTTATTACGAAATCAATAAACGCCTCCTTCAGAACATGCCAAGTACAAACTAACCTCATGAATGCCTCAGTTTTGCCTTTACTCAAGAAAGCCTCCCTTGCCCCATCAATCCCAACCAACTATTGGCAATCACTACTGTCCCTTTTTTACTTATAATACCTGACAAAGCGGCATACCTTCAAATCCAGCAATTTTTAGAGTCAAATAACCTTCTAGGGCTTAGACAATAAGGCTTTAGGACTCTCCACAGAACATAAACTGCCTTGATCGATTTAAAAATGCAAATAGATCTACTGAAAGACAACAGACAATTTGCCCTACTCCTCCTACTCGCCTTTCAGCCGCTTCTGATTTGGTAGACCATAACATACTAAGTAAACACCTTTCCTCAAGGGCAAACTTCTCACAAGAAGCTGCTGACTGGATCAAATCCTTTCTAAGTGACAGATCAGTGAGAGTTTTCTCCCAATCGGATGCTGTGGACCCAATCCCTATCAGATGCGGAGTACCACAAGGTTTGTGCGTCCCTCAGACCATGTACAACATATTTACCAAGCCACTATTTGACAAACTAGACCACCTGGATGTCATCTACACAAACTATGCGGATGACACCTGGATACTCATACCTCTATCAGGGAATTATGACACAGACCTTGCCTTACTCAACTAAATGCATCTCATCATCATAGCCTTTGCCTGAATGATGAGAAGACAGAAATCCTGATCTTAGGCACCCCTACAAACCTTAAGAAATTGGACGCCCAATACTCTTCAATCTTGACGGCATCATCATTAAAACAGCGAAGGATACAAAAACTCTTGGCTTTTACCTTGACTCGACTCTGAATCTTTGTAAACAGGTTAATGCAACAGCATCTGCCACCTCCTACACTTGCAAGCTTATACATGCATGCAAACCTTACCTCTCAACAAACTGTTGCATAATTCTAGAGAGAGCGTTAATCTTGTCCAAACTAGATTATTGCAATGCACTCTATGCAGGAGCAAGCAAACTTATCTTAAACAAATTACAAACATTACAAAATAATGTGCTTAGAGCTGCATTATATATCCCTAGGAGAGACAATGGGCCTCATTACGAGTCCAGCGGTAACTGCGGTGGTAAAACCACCTGGTTACCGCCGGACTCGTATTACCATTCCGCCTCCGTGATTCCCGGAATTACCGGGGCATTACAACCCCGGTTTTCCGGGAATCACGGAGGCGGAATGGTGTTAATCCCCATTCCCATTGAGTCCTATGGGACTCAATGGGAATGGGGTTCATGGAAACACCGGCAGCATCGCGTAATGCTGCCGGTGTTTCCTTGTCCGCGGAACATCACCTCCCGCCTGCAGGAGTCGGGATCAGGCGGTCCGGAATCAACGGTAGCGGCAGGTTTACCGCCACCGTTATTTCCGGACAGCCTGAGTTGTAATGAGGCCCAATTTCTCCGAATTCAGAAGGAACTACAAATGGCTCGCCATTAAAGATAGGATTAATTTCAAACTGGTCACTATTACGCACACATGCCTCAACTTAGCTGCACCACAATACTAAGCGAGAAAATCTTAAGAAAAACTTCATCCCGACCAACAAGATCCATCAACACCTTCTGTGTTACTGTTCCACGCTTTAACCTAAAAAGAGCTGGAGTCAACAGTTTCCTTGTTCAAGCTGCTCTAGCCTGGAACGCTCTCCATTTATATTTACGTACGGATCATCCTTTCCAAAGCTTTAGATCTAACACAAAAAAATGGCTGTTTGCGAATGACACTCTTTCCCAGAATATCTAGATATTCAGAGTAGCGGAATCTGCCCTCGCATCCTGTCTGAATATGCACTTGCCTGTTGACCTTTTCTTAATATGTTATACCGCCTTTCCATGCGATCTGTCCTGTTTATAGCCATTATGCATTCCTCTGTCAAACTATTGATACTCACCCCATTGTGTATTTCCCCTTTTACATCCCCCTTCTGTACTTACTAACAGTGATTCTAAGATGTCTTGTAATGCTCCCAGACACCTCAGGGTGTGGTGTGCTTTATAAATAAAACAAACAAACAAACAAACAAACAAACAAATGAATCTGGATAATAAGCATGTTTCCAATTTCTGATCAAGAACTGATGTTTATGCATAACTTTGATACGTCAACGAGTTTCTAGAGTTCATTTCTTGGCCTACTAAAACTTGCTGCCAGTCTTTGTACTCCTGCTAAACTATATATAATGAGTATCACCTGAGTTTTAGTCCAAACTTAATCTGCATCATCCACTGGTCATTGCTTTATCATCCTTCTTCTTCATCGATCGAGTCTGCACACACTAAAATTCTTCTTCTTGTCTTGTTATGTTATGTTATGTTATGTAAACTTGGTAAAGCACACGTACACCCAAAGGCATCTTGGCACTAGTTACTGAGGAGAATACAAATCTTGAAAGGCCATCAGTATCATAAAAAGAGGGGGTGGCCTAAAACAGAGTGGTTTTCAGCAACCGACGGAAGGTAAGGTGGTCTTCAGTTGCCCGGAGAGCAATAGGCAACTTGTTTGAGGCTTTAGCAGCAGTCACCGAGAAGGCACGGCCTCCCATACGTGAAAGACGATAGCGGGGGATAGTGAGAAGACACGCAGACTAAGAGCGCAGTAAGCGGGACGGAGTGTAGTGAATAAACTTAGATTGAAGATACTCAGCACCCACGCCATAAAAGGCACAATGCACCAGACATGGGGCCTCATTACACGGTAGGCAGTAAGGGTTTACCGGTACCGGTAAGGGCACCGGTACCGGTAAACCCTTACCGCCTTACTACGAGTTCCCTTTGCGGGACCCGACCTTAATGGCTGGTTTTAACAGCATTTAAAGTAGGGTGCCGCAAAGGGACCTCGGTGCTAATTACGGTACCGTAATTAGCGCCTTCCCCATTCCCATTATGCCCTATGGGGACAAAAATGGGAATGGGGAAGGGCCTTGGTGAATGGGGAATTACCACCCCCGCTCACCTTGGAGTAGGGCGGTAATTCCGCCATCCACCAAGGCGGACACGGTAAAATACCGGCGGCAACCATGGCGCTAATAGCGCCATGGTTACCGCCTACCGTGTAATGAGGCCCATGGAGATTTAAACAAGATCCGGCAGGCCACAGGAAGCCAGTGTAGTTTCATAAGCAAAGGAGAAATGTGGGATCCAAAGGGAGGACGAAGTATAGAGCGAACGGCAGCATTTTGCAGCAGTTGAAGCCTTTGGATCAGAAAGCAAGGCTGGGCTAAATAAAGGGAGTTGCAGTAATCAAGAGTGCTGAGGACCAAGGCTGCAACTACCGGTGCCTGGCATTCAGCAGGAATAAAAGGCAGTACTTTGCACAAAATGCGGAGTTTAAAATGCCTGGCACTACAGACACTAGCCATCTGATTATCAAGAGACAGAGAGGCAGAGATTTTGACACCGAGGTTGCGGACCGATTTAACTGGAAGGGGGAGAGGACCAAGGCTCGATGGCCAGAATTGCGAGGTCCAATACAGAAGGGGAGAAGAAGTACCCACAACCAGGACCTCGGTCTTACTGCCATTCAGTTTTAGACAATTAGTCATCATCCAGTGCCCCAGATCCTCCAAACAGTTCCTGAGACGTGCAGCAGTCTCAGCTTGAGTAAGATCCAGGCGGACGAAAATCTGTGTGTCGTCCGCATAAGAATAGTAGCGTAAACCATGTTAGTGAATAAGAAACAGAAGGGATCTAATATAAATGTTAAAGAGAATAGGAGAGAGTGCAGAACTCTGAGAGACACCACAAAGAAGTGAATCCAACTTAGAGCAGAAAGGAGGAAGAGAAACAGACTGAGAGCGATCAGACAGAAACGATGTGAACCAATCAAGGACCTGGCCAGAAAGAGCAGCGTTGGAAAGGCGAGAGAGCAAGATGGAATGATCGACGGTGTCGAAAGCAGCCGACAGATCCAAGAGTAGGACTGTTCCGACACCACCCTTATCCACCAAGCATAACAGGTCATCAAGTACCGAGTTCAACACAGATTCAGTACCCCTCCCGGGGCGGAAACCAGACTGAAAAGGATCGAAGAAATGGGAAGACTCAAGAAAGTTAGAGAGAAGAGGGGACACCAAAGCCTCCATCAACTTCATAAGAAAAGGAAGAAGTGAGATAGGGCGATAATTAGACAGAACGTCTGGATCAAGAGACGGCTTCTTAAGAAGGGGGACCACCAGGGCGTGCTTAAGAGAGGGAGGAATAAGCCCAGTGGAGAAGGAAGTATTCACAGCAGTAGTAATATGCTCAATGAGGTCAGAAGAAACCTCCTTTAGAAGAATAAGAGGTATAGCATCATTAGGAGAGGCAGACTTTAGTTTAGAAATAGCTGCCAGTACGTCAGAGTTAGAGAACTGCAGAAATGAAGACCAAGAAGCAGTTGGAGAAGGGGAGGAAGTGACAATTTTAGGGGCTGCGAGTGACGACAAGCCAGCCTTTATGTGGTCGCAAATAATTGTCCGATTTGGCCGATTCCGCTAACTCCCGTTCCTCCCCACTCTCCTCACCTGATTCAAAGTCCTCCGGTTACAGTTGCCTGTGAGAGAGATAGTCCTTCTCCTTTTTGTGTTGAAAGTATCTGTCTCGAGAGGAAGCCACAGTGAGTGCTAAAGTATAGCAAACCTGGGGCCCCCTTCCCGAGACCAGACAGTACGAAGGGAAAAAGCCTGTTCAGGCAGAAAAAACCCTCCGAGGAGTGCAGCGGTTTGAGAGGATCTGGAGCAAGCAGTTGTAGTGGAGTTCTTGAGGCAAGTAGCTGATGGGAGCAGGCGAAGCCGGACATCCAAAGCAAAGAAGGCTCCGGAGAGAAAGAGAGCCACCGGAAAGGGTACCGGCAGAGAAACAGGAACCAGGGCGGCTGAATGACAGCGCAGCCGACAGGTAAGGCAGAGAAGGCGGGCGTGGAGAACAGCGCCCCGTAGAGCTGAGGGAAGGAAGAGATAGAGAGATAGTCCGGGGAAGGCGGACCGTAAGTACAGATAGTGACCAAGGAGGTCAAGGCCGGAAAACTAGCGTGTAAACCCAAAAGCAGCGAGCTAGCGCAGTGAAGGGGGTTGCAACGCCGCGATCGCTGGGAGAGGAGGAAAGAAATACTACCAGCGACGCCATGTTGGAAAACCACTAGACCGTAGGGTGAGTAACGGAGAAATCACGTAGCGGAACTTCCGCACGCCCTTCCAGCGCATAACCACCAACGCGGATACAAACGCCAAACAGGACGGCGAATGACAGTATGCCCCCTCCTAGAGCGTAGGACCCCCGGCTTAAAGGGGAAGCGGGCATGATACTGAGCCAACAACCGAGGGGCATGAATGTTGGAAACCGGTTCCCACGAGTCCTCCGACCTAGGGTAACCCTTCCAGGACACCAAATACTCCAGCCTACCACTGTAGTGGCGGGAGTCACGTAAAGTAGAGACCTCATATTCCCTAGAGGAATCCACCTGAGGAAAAGGCTGGTCGGGAACAGCTCTCTGGTGGACGTCCGGGATGAAAGGTTTGAGAAGAGAGGCATGGAAGACAGGATGAATGCGGCGGAGGTAAGGAGGTAGTTTCAGACGAAAGGTAACAGGATTTATTTTGGAAAGAATGGGAAAAGGACCCAAAAAGCGAGGAGAGAGTTTAGAAGGGTGAACCCATCGCGGCAAGAATCTGGTGGACAACCAGACCTTGTCCCCTTCCTTCCATTCAGGGCAAGGCCTACGATGTTTGTCCGCTTGGGTTTTGTTGTATTGACGACTCTTCTCCAAACACCTTCTGGCAGTGACTTGTGCATCAGAAATAGACTGCAGTACTTCTTCAGCCGTCGGGGAATTGGTGGGTGACGGAATGTAGGGAAGAAGAGATCTGGGGTGTACCCCATAGGTGCAAAAGAAAGGAGAGAGTCCAATGGCTGTATGAAATGAGTTATTATAAGTAAACTCTGCCGTAGGAAGCAAAGAAACCCAATTGTCCTGAAGACGATTGCTGTAGCATCTAAGGTACTGTTCCAATGTGGCGTTAAGGCGCTCAGTTTGACCGTTGGTCTGAGGGTGGAAGCCAGACGACAGAGCACGTTCCATACCAAGGCGAGAACAAAGAGCCTTCCAAAACTTCGAAACGAATTGGCTGCCACGATCCGAGATGATCTTGTCAGGGAGACCATGAAGAAGGAAGATATCCTGGGCGAAAACCTCAGCCATCTCGGTAGCAGTAGGAAGACCAGGCAATGGGGAAAAATGAGCCAGTTTGGTCAAGGTGTCAACGGTAACCATAATACAGGAGCAGGAGTTGGAAACAGGAAGTTCTACAATGAAATCCGTAGAAAGCAAACCCCAAGGGCGAGAGGGTACCTCAGGTTGGGTGAGAAGACCCAAGGGCTTGCCGGTAACAGACTTAGTCATGGCACAAACCGGGCAACTGAGTATGTATTCCTCCACATCCTTTTTGAGATCCGGCCAAAAAAAAGAACAAGTGATAGTTTCTGTGGTACTTAGCTTCCCACGATGACCTGCAGTGAGTGAATCATGACACCAATTTATGATCTTCAGACGTAGTGGACCGGAAGGTATGTATAAACGATGGTTGAGGAATAGCAAACCCTCCTTGTTGGTGTAGGAAGTCTCTCCTCTGAGTAGCGGAACAGTACCTTCCGAAGCAACACCGGCTCGAACCTCTTCCAAAAAGGTATTAGCAACTGTTAAGATACTATTCCTGTGGAACATCGGCTCTGGGGTATGTCTTTTCTCCTCACAATTGGGACCCTTCCGAGAGAGAGCATCGGCAAGGGTATTGTTGGTACCAGGCAAGTAGGTAATTCGCAGATCATATTGGGCAAAGAAATATGCCCAGCGAGCCTGCCTGGAGTTGACACACTCCATATTCTGTAGGACCTTGAGATTCTTATGGTCCGTTCTGATGATAACGGTCTGCCTTGCTCCCATCAATAGATGTCGCCAGGTCTCACATGCGTGTTTTATAGCCAGCAATTCCTTTTCCAATACGGAGTAGTTGAGTTGGCTGGGAGACAATGTCTTGGAAAGGTAACAAATAGGGTGTTCTCGTTCCTCGAACACTTGTAGCAGAACAGCTCCAATGGCCAAGGCTGAGGCGTCGGTTTCGACGATGAACTGTCTATTCTGGTCAGGATGGCGCAAAATGGGAGCAGTACAAAAAAGATTCTTGAGATTGTGAAAACTCTGTTCTGCTTCGGAAGTCCAGCTAAAGGGATTGTTGGCCTTCTTGAGTAAAGAAGTAATAGGGAGAACTGCCTTAGAGAAGTTTGGGATGAATGAGCAATAGAAATTAGAGAGCCCAAGAAACCTTTGGACCTCTTTGATCGAAGCCAGAGAAGGCCAGTCCAGAATAGCAGAAACTTTGCTGGGATCCATGGCGATGCCTCTTTCAGAAAGAGGATACCCTAGATAGGGCACTGAAGTAGCAGCAAAAACACACTTCTCTGGTTTGACAAGAAGTTAGTTGTTTTTAAGTCTTTCCAGAACTTTTTGGACATGGGTTTTGTGATCCTCTAGGGTGCTGGAATATATAAGGATGTCGTCCAGGTATATGATCATGGAGACAGACAATAAGTCTGAAAACATCCGGTCCATAAACCGTTAAAATACAGCAGGAGCATTCACCAAACCAAAGGGCATTACGCGGTACTCAAATAGACCGAAAGGAGTGCGAAAAGCGGTCTTCCATTCATCTCCTTTGGCGATGCGTAACAAATGGTAGGCATTTCTGAGGTCTAATTTGGTGAACCAACGTGCACCTTGTACAGCTTCAATGATCTCATGTATTAATGGCATAGGATACCGATCCCGGATAGTAACCTTGTTGAGGCCTCGGTAATCGATACATGGGCGCAATTCAGTAGAGTCCCTCTTCTTGATAAAGAACAAAGAAGCTCCGGCAGGAGACTTGGAAGGTTGAATGAGCCCATTCTGAACATTGGCATCAAGATAATATTTAAGAACCTTTCTTTCCGCTTGAGTTAAAGAGAACATCCTACAGAATGGAACCAAAGCATTGGGTTCTAAGTCAATGTTACAATCTTCTGGCCTATGGAGAGGGAAGGTCGCTGGCTTTCTTTCGACGAACACCTCCGAGTAAGGGGAACAGTACAGAGGTAGAGCATGAACCCCAGCCAGTTGTGTGGTAGACCCTGTAACAATCTGAGGAATACTGTCGTCAGAAAAACAGTTGAGCTTGCAGTAGGAGGAACTAAATTGTCGTTGATTGTCCGCCCAATTGACATGAGGGTTATGTTTTCTGAGCCATGTGATGCCAAGAATAACCGGAAAATGGGCAGCTCGGATAATGTCGAACCGGATTGTCTCAGAATGTTGAAATATGGTAACCGATAGATCCTCGGTGGTGTGAGTAATAGGTCCTGAAGAGAGAGGAGAACGGTCGACCCCTTCTACCTTTTGATCTTCTTTGCGAGGCAAGGTACGGAGACCCATCCTTTTGGTCCAGATGACGTCGACAAAGTTTCCGGCGGCTCCGCAGTCCAGGAGTGTGAGACACTCAACTGTTCTGCCGTTGACCTTTATAATAACAGGTAGAACCATAAGCCTGGAATCCTCAGGAATGTATGGAGCCAAAATAGAGAGAGAGACATAGGGACTGGTGGATGAATCAGAAGCCCCTCGGAACCAGGTCCCTACTGGCGCCAAGGGAAACCGTTTCCCTGACGTTTCTGAGGAAGTTCAGTACATTCCTTGAGGAGATGTTGATCCGATCCACAATAGGCACATAGACCTTTCTCTTTCCTTCTTCTTCTTTCAGCCGCGGTAAGAGGTCCTCTAATAGCTCCAATCTGCATGGGTTCTTCTGTAGTATGGGAAGGAGAGGAGAAGACGGCGGAATAGGAAAAATGAACGGTTGTTCGTTGTTTTCGGCGTTCTGACCTTCGTTCCTGCAGTCTGTATTCAATTTGTAAGGCTGCGGAAAGCAGATCCGGAAAAGATGGTGGCCTGGATGCCCTGGCGAGTTCGTCCTTGATTTCCTCCTTAAGGCCTCGCCGAAATATGGCAAATTGTGCCTGTTCAGACCACCCAGCACCCAAAGCCAATCTCTTGAATTCTGATATGTACGATAGAACATCCGATGACCCTTGTCGGATATCCAACAGGTCCTCACAGGTGGTGAAAGTCAGTTCGGGTCTCTCAAAGGTTTGCTTCAACAGGGTCTGAAAACCAGCAAAATCGTGTAAGATGGGATTAGCCCCGGTAACCAGCGGAGTGACCCATGCCAGGGCATTGCCGGTCATGTTCGAAACCATGAACCCGATCTTTGTCTGGTCGGTGGCAAACAGCCGGGGCCTGAAAGTAAAATATACTAAGCAGGCCTCCAAAAACTCTTTGACCTTTTTAGGAGTTCCATCGAACCTCCCCGCCGAAAGAGTCATGACAGGAAGTTCTGGGGATTGTGGTTCGCGGGCAGTAATCATCTGTTTCAAGACTACATTCTCTGCCTTAACAGTTTGTAACTCTTGGGAGAGTCCCTGAATGGCCTTCCATAATTCTTGTATCTGCTCTTCTGCCGACATCTCTTGGCGTTGCAATCTGTCCGATTTGGCCGATTCCGCTAAATCCCGTTCCTCCCCACTCTCCTCACCTGATTCAAAGTTCTCTGGTTGCAGTTGCCTGTGAGAGAGATAGTCCTTCTCCTTTTTGTGTTGAAAGTATCTGTCTCGAGAGGAAGCCACAGTGAGTGCTAAAGTATAGCAAACCTGGGGCCCCCTTCCCGAGGCGAGACAGTACGAAGGGAAAAAGCCTGTTCAGGCAGAAAAAACCCTCCGAGGAGTGCAGCGGTTTGAGTGGATCTGGAGCTAGTAGTTGTAGTGGAGTTCTTGAGGCAGTTAGCTGATGGGAGCAGGCGAAGCCGGACATCCAAAGCAAAGAAGGTTCCAGAGAGAAAGAGAGCCACCGGAAAGGGTACCGGCACAGAAACAGGAACCAGGGCGGCTGAATGACAGCGCAGCCGACAGGTAAGGCAGAGAAGGCGGGCGTGGAGAACAGCGCCCCGTAGAGCTGAGGGAAGGAAGAGAGAGAGAGATAGTCCGGGGAAGGCGGACCGTAAGTACAGATAGTGACCAAGGAGGTCAAGGCCGGAAAACTAGCGTGTAAACCCAAAAGCAGCAAGCTAGCGCAGTGAAGGGGGTTGCAACGCCGCGATCGCTGGGAGAGGAGGAAAGAAATACTACCAGCGACGCCATGTTGGAAAACCACTAGACCGTAGGGTGAGTAACGGAGAAATCACGTAGCGGAACTTCCGCACGCCCTTCCAGCGCATAACCGCCAACGCGGATACAAACGCCAAACAGGACGGCGAATGACAATAATAGAGATCTTTTCAAGAAAGAAGTCAGAAAGAGAATCACACAGGCCTTGCGAAGAAGTGACAGAGGCCTTACCAGTCTCAGGGGAAGAGAGAGACTGGACAAGATCAAAGAGGGCTTTAGGTTTATTAAGCGCTGATTGAACTTTCTGGCTATAGCAAAGCTTTTTAGCAGTGATCGGAGCCTTATGAATTGTTTTGCTTATCTATCTTGCTTATGAATTGGTAACAGTGGGAGGATGGGCCTCACCTTTATAGACTTTCACATCACCCAAGTGAAGCCAAGCTCATCTCCCTTGGACCTTCACAGCGGAAGGGATTATATTTTCAATGCAAAAGGGGCCATGAAAATGTGGCTCATGCCACTTACGGGTGAAGTTCCTTATCAAGATAAATCACCAACATGTAACTTGGGTGCCGATAGACGTTCTGGTGTCCCGGTTGTCGAATTGTCTTCATCTGTGTTCTGAGACCGACCCCCTCTGAGGCTTGAGTTGATCTGAAATGAGAGAGATTCTAGAGGTCATACATGTCAAATAATCATGCATTTCATCACCTAAAGTCTTAGCTACACTCTGGGTATCACTTCCACTCCTAGACAGGGGTGTAAGAGGCGTTCTCATTTGCCGTCCTGTCACCAGTTCGTGAGGGGTGAGGTGATGGTCTGACAGCACTAATGAGCTGTTTATACTGTTTCTCTAGGTTTGGGTACGAAAAATTGAGATTTTGACCTCCGAACATTAGATATTGAATATTCCATATTGAACTAAGGAGCATTGAGAACTGATTTTTAACATGATCTCTCCTGAAGACGTTCTGTGAATTGTATTAATAATACAAAGAACGAAACATGTTGTGCTAATATCACTGTGAGATCTGACAGTGAAGAACATTAATGTATTAAGTTAGCATACAACTAATGTACAGGGTTTGCGTATTGGTGAATGCAGGTTGCTAGTTGAGTAACTTTATAAAGAAAAGGGTATTTCTAGCATGATTCATGTGATTATGTGGGTACAATAGTACCTACTCTGGTTCTCTTGTGGGAATTTTTTTATAAAATATAGTGAATTTACTGTTGCACAGCACATGTCACTTTTTGACCTGTTGATTTTTAGGTGTTATTCGTTATATATGTATTTTTAACCAGTGTATTTAATAAAGTATTTTAAAATTTGGTTGTGTGAACATCATGGAATGGCACTTGGTGGTAGTAGGTCATCTAGCTATATGTACAGAATGTTGATGACTGAGTGATGGTGTAACCATTGATCTAAAGAACCAGTATAGCGACATTAGGATCTTTTTGTTTGCGGTAATATTTGGACTGTTCCAGGGTATGATCCCAGTGTCCGTAAGCACCTTGAGTCTCTCTTAAGTGGTTGTGATGGTCTGAACCAAGGTGATTCCGAAGGGCATATAGCGCTAGGGGTAGGCAAAATAGCCATCCCTTCTATAAAGTCAATTTAATCTTAGCAATCCTTTCTTTAAGGAGGTCATCGAGTCTCTCACATATCCTGTTTGCTTGCAGGTGATAAGCAGAAGAAAACATATGTTTTATATTCAAGAGAAGCACTATTTGTTAAAAAAACTCATCAACAAAATGTGGCCCATTGTCGGATCTCGGCACTTCACACACACACCCCATCTTGGGAAAACATTGCGCATTAAAATCTTTGCTGCGCAAGTGGCATCAGGGTGTGTACACAGACCTGCCTCGATCCACCTGGAAAAGGGGCACACCTTTCGGTCGACGTATTACCCCTCTAATTGTTCTCAGTGTATGCCCAGCAATAAACCTTTCACACACAATACAGTTAACCATAAAGGGGGCAACATGCTCCAATAGATTCAGAATAAAGCAGGCTTTTGCAATTGTTGCAGCAGGAATCTCCCTAGTTACATCTTTAATAATGCTACTGGCATCACCGGCTTTCCAGTGCTGTCTTGTAACCATAATGCTTCAGTGGAGGATAAAGAACACCCCCTCGTTTCCATAATTCCTGCTCATCCTGCAGTGCCCTCCCTTGAATTTCCATTAATTGGGTTATCAGCAATTTATTAAACCCTTTTTTCACTAGCAAGGCTATATCTACCTTCTCTTTAATATTCTCAGTATCAAAACCTGAAATATTAGAGGAATATGCAACCATTTTGGCTTCTATGTCTGCGGCTTCATTCCCACAAGGGATATGGGCCTCATTACGAGTTTGGAGGCAGCCATGCCCTTATTAAGGGCATGGCTGCCTCCAAACCTGGGTCTGTGGTCCCTGAATGGGGAAATACTGGGCCATTCCGACTTTGGATGGCCTGGTATGTCCCCATTCTGGGAACCTGGACCATCCCCATTCCCATTTGAGCCCCCATAGGTGTAGGCCCACTCCCCGACTTAGACACCCAAAGTATTAAGACATATGACAAACCCCAGCGGGGAATGAGACCAAGAGGACAGGCTGCAAGAGTTTATCTCTTTATATAAGAATTGGCATCCAGAGAACTCTGCTGCCCGAGAGCGCTCTGGCAAACATTACAAAGATGGCAGCTTATAACACGAAAAAACGTAATACATGAAGTTGTTACATAGGGGACCTTATTGGCAACGGATTGGGTCTAGTACTCAGACATGTATAAATTGTATAAGGTTGCTTCTGCTGGATTGGTTGTTCTGCTGGCGGGAGGATGTGTCCCATGAGGTCCAGTTGCCTGTTGTCCAGGAGGGGTGAGGGTCAGGTCACGGCGAAGCAGGGGAGGTCCCGGCTAATCTAACATAACACATTGTTTTATGCATGCACTAAATTCTAGGGTTACACTAACATTGTTATTTATTAGGGTCTCATGAGGCTTATCACAACTCACGGGGCTTGGATGAGGTGGGATCATTGATCATGGGGTAGGTCTGGTCACATCGAAGAAGCTTGTGGGCACTCTGACGTTTGTTAGTTTTAAGGGGCAATATATTGTGACAGAGGTGGGCTGTTGTTAGTACGGGCACACTGGGGTGGGCATCACAGAGAGGTTACATATCTGGTACATCAAGAGAATACCTTTCAGGGACCATGAGGTTATATTGGCAGTAATTTCCCAACCTTGGGGGGGTGAGGTGGCACGGCAGGTTTGTGGAGATGGATGAGTTTGCCAGGCATGGCCCGAGCCGGTTCACACACAGGACAGTGATCTCAGAGGAAGGGTGAGGCGTTACAGTTGTTTTTATTGCAATTATCTCTGGCTCAGGTGTCAGAATGAAGCTGCGTGGCTTTCAGACATGGGAGAAAAGGTGGGGGCCGTTGGGAGCGCCGAGCGCGGCGCTGCAAAGGGGAGAGAAACCTTCTCGTAGTATCGCAGCGAGGCCTAATCCAAAGATGGAGTCGGGGTGTCAAAGATGGATGCTGAGTGTCTCTAAACAGCCCCTCCTGCGTCATCATCAGCACGTGGGCTGGTTATGTACACAGGGGCAAAAGGATGCTTCACCCACTGTTGGTCAAGCAAGTGGCATGTACCTTAAACAAAATGAGTGAGGGGGGGCCAGATTGGCCCGGCCACTTCCACACATTCCCCCCTTTCATTACATCTAAAGTAAAAAATTACTTTTTGTTTTTACCCTCATTGCGATAGTACTCCTCCTCTGCCAGTGCTTCATGCCATGCCGGGGTACCCTTTATGGGCATCCATGCCCTGCATACACTGCCCAAACCGATGCCCATTTCTGGCATAAACATGAGGTGTACAGGTCATATAAATTCCTCCATCCCCATCCAGGGCCACCCACACTTCCTTGTACCATTGCAGCTCTGTTGGTTATTTGATTGTTGTATGGTATAAATTATCCACCCTATCTCCATTTTAACGATATACTGCAGTCATGCGATAAGTGGGGGGATTGGGCTCTCCAGTTTGGATTTGTGCATCTATTGTGGTTGTTACTGTTGCTTGTCTGCCCATTGTTACCATCATCATTGCTGAGCTAGGCATGGATTTTGCACAACATCGGATCCCTAGTTGGCACACGATAACTGGAACAAAAATGTTCATCACAACGCTGAACCATGATGGTATCCACTTGAACATGTTGTCGAACCAAGTTGTCGGTTCCACTCCTCCCTCCTTCCTCATGCATTCCCCCAGGCTCTGTACTGCAGAGATGACGTGGGTGAGGGTCCCATTCTCTGCGTCCTCAGAAGGTACGAATGTACAGTATGCGCTCCCAATTTTATGGCAAACACCACTGTCCATTGCTGTGAGTAGATCTAGGGCATACCGTTTTTGCATTGTCATTAGCCTCAGAGCGTGCAATTCCACTTTAATGACATTGAACCCCTCTTCAGTGTCGTTGGCCAGTTGGATCAGATCCCATCGTACGATCTGCAACCATTTGGCGTTCGTGCGCGCTTGGAGTCCTGGTGTTAGAAGGGATGCAAAAAATGTCTCTGCCACATTGAAGAGCTTATATTTTGATGGAATTTCAGCCAGGAGGTTGGACGACTCTGTGGAAATGTAGTTTGACTTTTTTCTGCGGGACAGCCTTTCTTTCAGGTCATTCTCCGATACAATATCATACGTGTACGATTTTGTGGGTATTGGTTGGGGCGCTGCCGGTGTGATAGCCGATTACCCTGCTGCCGATATGCCAGCTGATTCCCCTTTTCTTTGGATGTGGCTTTCTGGGATCACCATTAGTGCCGAGTGCAATATGGCCAGGGCGCAAGTACCTCTCCATGATGCCGGTAGGTGTAGGTAAGCTTGTTTGCCACACACCCAATACATGTCCATGAGTGCGGCTGTACCTTTTTTATGTCAGGGATGATGATAGTTTTGTTGCACCATCTGGTGGTGCCCATTTGCACTTTCCCCTCTCCATGGAAGCATAGTTCATGTGATATTTCCTTTTGAGTCTTGATGGGTTTTTCGAGAGCAGGAACCCATGTCAGTTTCCCATTGCGCTGGGACCAAATGGGGGCACACGTTCCCTTGACCCACTGGAAATTTTCCTCAGTTAGTCCTCTTAGTGCCTCAGCCTTGCACTCTATTTTATCATCGTGCCACTTATTGTCTGTGAATCTGGTCCCTTTTATGACAAAGAATGGTTCCTTGATGCAAATTACTCCCTGGCGTTTGCTTGCGCACGTTCTCTCATTCTCCAGAATTTCTATTGTAACTGTGTGTGCCTGGATGGTGCTCCAAATTCTACATAGTGCTAGATGAATCAAACATTGGGCCTCTTGCAAGGGTACTTCATGTGGCACTAGTATTTTGGGAGTTCCTGATGCGTGCGGGATAAGGGAACAAACGTAGCAACTTTCATTAGTGGCCTGTTTTGCAGTTGCGCTCATGTCTGAATACCATTTGTTGTACTGATCTGGGTGGCAGGGGTCTTCTATCTCATCTAATCCCAACCCATGGTAGATGTCAAATCTCTTCCCTCCCACTCCCCTTTCTCGTCTCCTCCTCCCCACTTTGTTACTTTGGGTCATTTTCACTTTGCAGTAATGTATGGGGAACAGCCCTGCCCATGCCGTGTTAGTATTTCTTTTAGCAGCTTCCCAGGCCTGTGGGTCTGGCGTGTCTGGTTTATTAGTAGCAGCAATATTAAAGTGCACTGCAGTGCTCTGTGAGGCAGGTTCTATGCTTGTCTGTGCATTAGTACACATTGAATCATATTCTTGTTGCCACAGGTAATCCCCATCATATAGGTTGGATTCATTCACAGTACTGGAAAGTGGAAAGAGGGGCATCGGTTCTGTTCGATTCTTATACAACGTGGTGAGATTAGCATTAGAAGAAGGACTGTGTTTCCACATAGTTTTGACCCCGGCCCATATAAGTGCTGATCCTTCTCGTATTAGCTCTGCCCCACCCCCCCCTTTTTTTAAAATCATTTACAAAAAAAGAAATAGTATAGTACCAGGCCATCATGAACAGCAATATAGAAAAGAGTATAGCGCTGTATTTAACACCCCATTCATATGAATACCATTTATTATTTCTATGTACTACCCTATCGCTATCTAATGCTGTATTCTCATCAGCGAGTGCAGTCCTTTCTGCCATCGTTTCACCTGAAGGGGTGATATGCATTGGTTAAGTAACATGTATATAACATCATCATTCGTTTTTGCATACATTATTCATTTCCCATAATACTTTACTATCATACTGTTTCTCTACGCTATTGATGTGCACATCTTATACTATTTCTCATGTATTCTTTTATTATCGTCATTGTCTGCTTACGTTATTTTTAAATTTTACTTCTGAACCTTGGTACCATCAATCATTTATTTCATTGTATGCATTATAACCTTTTGTTAATAACCTTAGAAACAATTTATAGGCCGATTCATGGAATAATTAGCGCGGCGCAAGTGGGCAAAAACGTGCGAATCGCAGTGGAATAGCGAAAATCGCAGTGCAAGTGCGAAAATCGCACGAAAAGCAGCGCACATCGATTCATGGAAGGCCGTGCGCGAGAAAACCATTGGATGTACGATAAAAAAGTGCGCGGCGCACGTTGGCGCACAGGCCATCTAACTGCGTGCGCCAGGTCACAGCGAAAATCGCACAGGCCACAGCGAAAATCGCACATAGCGCGGCGCACGCAACAAAAGTAGGCGGAACACGGGGCGTAACACTCGGAATGGGGAACAACTTGCCAAAACGTGGGCGTCACGGGGGAAGTACAGGGTACAAGTGCGCGGAATGCCCACACGCTCGCCTACAACACGTATTCATGGAATAGAATAGGGCAAAAAAGCGCACGCTCAAACCAGTGCACAGGCACAAACACGACCGCCACAAGAAAGCAGGCGGTAGCGTCTCTGCGCCTGGAAGAAATGTGCGCCAAAAGGTGCGCCAACAAATAGCACCTATATACAGCCATGATGAATGTCCTATACTGTGGACCTCCAGGACAAATGACGTGCAAAGGGGTACCCACAAACACGGACACCCGCTGACAAAAAATACTTGTGCGTGTATACCGGGGTGCGCGGGAAGTCTCACAATCGATTTCGGCAGGGTACGTGTATTTCAGGGGTGCGCAGGAAGTTCCACACGCGATTGGCCCAGTGCGAGCAGGGTACGTGTATTCCATGGGTGCGCGGGAATTTCCACACGCGATTTCGGCAGGGTACGTGTATTTCAGGGGTGCACGGGAAGTTCCACACGCGATTGGCCCAGTGCGAGCAGGGTACGTCTATTCCATGGGTGCGCGGGAAGTTCCACACGCGATTTCAGCAGGGTACGTGTATTTCAGGGGTGCGCGGGAAGTTCCACACACGATTTCAGCAGGGTATGTGTATTCCAGGGGTGCGCGGGAATTTCCACACGCGATTGGCCCAGTGCGAGCAGGGTACGTGTATTTCAGGGGTGCGCGGGAAGTTCCACACACGATTTCAGCAGGGTATGTGTATTCCAGGGGTGCGCGGGAAGTTCCACACGCGATTTCAGCAGGGTACGTGTATTTCAGGGGTGCGCGGGAAGTTCCACACGCGATTGGCCAAGTGCGAGCAGGGTACGTGTATTTCAGGGGTGCGCGGGAAGTTCCACACGCGATTTCAGCAGGGTACGTGTATTTCAGGGGTGCGCGGGAAGTTCCACACGCGATTTCAGCAGGGTATGTGTATTTCAGGGGTTCTGGGGAGTACTACACGTGAATTGGCCGTGTGGGTCCTCCCAGGTGTACGCTCCACAACCTCCACGGCCCCTGCAGGCAGCCCACACCACGGGGGACTACCCTGCACCCCTGCTCATGTCCCGCAGGCAGCCCATCCACCATGGGCATGCCCCCCAGCCAACCCACATGTCACCTTGCACTACTGATCAACAATGCATGTCTCCCACCACCCCCACCCCCCAGGCACCATGGCCAGCCCCCACCAGGCCCCCACTCATGTCCCCTATCACCCCCACCCCCCAGCAGTGCAGGGGCAGCCTCCACCAGGCCCCCACTCATGTCTCCCACCACCCCCACCCTCCAGCAGTGCAGGGGCACCCTCCACCAGGCCCCCACTCATGTCTACCACCACCCCCACCCCCCAGCCACCAGGGGCACCCTCCACCAGGCCCCCACTCATGTCTCCCACCACCCCCACCCCCCAGCCACCAGGGGCACCCTCCACCAGGCCCCCACTCATGTCTCCCACCACCCCCACCCCCCAGCAGTGCAGGGGCACCCTCCACCAGGCCCCCACTCATGTCTCCCACCACCTCCACCCCCCAGCCACCAGGGGCACCCTCCACCAGGCCCCCACTCATGTCTCCCACCACCCCCACCCCCAGCAGTGCAGGGGCAGCCTCCACCAGGCCCCCACCCATGTCTCCCACCACCCCCACCCCCCAGCCACCATGGCCAGCCCCCACCAGGCCCCCACTCATGTCTCCCACCACCCCCACCCCCCAGCAGTGCAGGGGCACCCTCCACCAGGCCCCCACTCATGTCTCCCACCACCCCCACCCCCCAGCAGTGCAGGGGCACCCTCCACCAGGCCCCCATCCATGTCTCCCACCACCCCCACCTCCCAGCATCCAGGGGCACCCTCCACAAGGCCCCCACTCATGTCCCCCTGCACCCCCAACCCCCAGCATCCAGGGGCACCCTCCACCAGGCCCCCACTCATGTCTACCACCACCCCCACCCCCCAGCAGTGCAGGGGCAGCCTCCACCAGGCCCCCACTCATGTCTCCCACCACCCCACCCCCCAGCAGTGCAGGGGCTCCCTCCACCAGGCCCCCACTCATGTCTCCCACCACCTCCACCCCCCAGCCACCAGGGGCACCCTCCACCAGGCCCCCACTCATGTCTCCCACCACCCCACCCCCCAGCAGTGCAGGGGCTCCCTCCACCAGGCCCCCACTCATGTCTCCCACCACCCCCCACCCCCCAGCCACCAGGGGCACCCTCCACCAGGCCCCCACTCATGTCTCCCACCACCCCCACCCCCCAGCAGTGCAGGGGCAGACTCCACCAGGCCCCCACTCATGTCTACCACCACCCCACCCCCAGCCACCATGGCCAGCCCCCACCAGGCCCCCACTCATGTCTCCCACCACCCCCACCCCCCAGCAGTGCAGGGGAACCCTCCACCAGGCCCCCACTCATGTCTCCCACCACCCCCACCCCCCAGCAGTGCAGGGGCACCCTCCACCAGGCCCCCACTCATGTCTCCCACCACCCCCACCCCCCAGCCACCAGGGGCACCCTCCACCAGGCCCACACTCATGTCTCCCACCACCCCCACCCCCCAGCAGTGCAGGGGCAGCCTCCACCAGGCCCCCACCCATGTCTCCCACCACCCCCACCCCCCAGCCACCATGGCCAGCCCCCACCAGGCCCCAACTCATGTCTCCCACCACCCCCACCCCCCTGCAGTGCAGGGGCACCCTCCACCAGGCCCCCACTCATGTCTCCCACCACCCCCACCCCCCAGCAGTGCAGGGGCACCCTCCACCAGGCCCCCACCCATGTCTCCCACCACCCCCACCCCCCAGCCACCAGGGGCACCCTCCACCAGGCCCCCACTCATGTCCCCCTGCACCCCCACCCCCCAGCATCCAGGGGCACCCTCCACCAGGCCCCCACTCATGTCCCCCTGCACCCCCACCCGCCAGCATCCAGGGGCACCCTCCACCAGGCCCCCACACATGTCCCCCTGCACCCCCTCCCCCCAGCATCCAGGGGCACCCTCCACCAGGCCCCCACTCATGTCTACCACCACCCCCACCCCCCAGCAGTGCAGGGGCAGCCTCCACCAGGCCCCCACTCATGTCTCCCACCACCCCCACTCCCCAGCAGTGCAGGGGCACCCTCCACCAGGCCCCCACTCATGTCTCCCACCCCCACCCCCCAGCCACCAGGGGCACCCTCCACCAGGCCCCCACTCATGTCTCCCACCACCCCCACCCCCAGCAGTGCAGGGGCACCCTCCGCCAGGCCCCCACTCATGTCTCCCACCACCCCCACCCCCAGCAGTGCAGGGGCACCCTCCACCAGGCCCCCACCCATGTCTTCCACCACCCCCACCCCCCAGCCACCAGGGGTACCCTCCACCAGGCCCCCACTCATGTCTCCCACCACCCCACCCCCCAGCAGTGCAGGGGCACCCTCCACCAGGCCCCCACCCATGTCTCCCACCACCCCCACCCCCCAGCCACCAGGGGCACCCTCCACCAGGCCCCGACTCATGTCCCCCTGCACCCCCACCCCCCAGCATCCAGGGGCACCCTCCACCAGGCCCCCACCCATGTCTCCCACCACCCCCACCCCCCAGCAGTGCAGGGGCACCCTCCACCAGGCCCCCACTCATGTCCCCCTGCACCCCCACCCCCCAGCATCCAGGGGCACCCTCCACCAGGCCCCCACTCATGTCTACCACCACCCCACCCCCCAGCAGTGCAGGGGCACCCTCCACCAGGCCCCCACTCATGTCTCCCACCACCCCCACCCCCCAGCCACCATGGGCAGCCCCCACCAGGCCCCCACTCATGTCTCCCACCACCCCCACCCCCCAGCCACCAGGGGCACCCTCCAACAGGCCCACACTCATGTCTCCCACCACCCCCACCCCCCAGCAGTGCAGGGGCAGCCTCCACCAGGCCCCCACCCATGTCTCCCACCACCTCCACCCCCCAGCCACCATGGCCAGCCCCCACCAGGCCCCCACTCATGTCTCCCACCACCCCCTCCCCCCAGCAGTGCAGGGGCACCCTCCACCAGGCCCCCACTCATGTCTCCCACCACCCCCACCCCCCAGCAGTGCAGGGGCACCCTCCACCAGGCCCCCACCCATGTCTCCCACCACCCCCACCGCCCAGCCACCAGGGGCACCCTCCACCAGGCCCCCACTATTGTCCCCCTGCACCCCCACCCCCCAGCATCCAGGGGCACCCTCCACCAGGCCCCCACTCATGTCCCCCTGCACCCCCACCCCCCAGCATCCAGGGGCACCCTCCACCAGGCCCCCACACATGTCCCCCTGCACCCCCACCCCCCAGCATCCAGGGGCACCCTCCACCAGGCCCCCACTCATGTCTACCACCACCCCCGCCCCCCAGCAGTGCAGGGGCAGCCTCCACCAGGCCCCCACTCATGTCTCCCACCACCCCCCACTCCCCAGCAGTGCAGGGGCACCCTCCACCAGGCCCCCATTCATGTCTCCCACCACCCCCACCCCCAGCCACCAGGGGCACCCTCCACCAGGCCCCCACTCATGTCTCCCACCACCCCCACCCCCAGCAGTGCAGGGGCACCCTGCACCAGGCCCCCACTCATGTCTCCCACCACCCCCACCCCCCAGCCACCATGGGCAGCCCCCACCAGGCCCCCACTCATGTCTCCCACCACCCCCACCCCCCAGCAGTGCAGGGGCACCCTCCACCAGGCCCCCACCCATGTCTCCCACCACCCCCACCCCCCAGCCACCAGGGGCACCCTCCACCAGGCCCCCACTCATGTCTCCCACCACCCCACCCCCCAGCAGTGCAGGGGCACCTTCCACCAGGCCCCCACCCATGTCTCCCACCACCCCCACCCCCCAGCCACCAGGGGCACCCTCCACCAGGCCCCCACTCATGTCCCCCTGCACCCCCACCCCCCAGCATCCAGGGGCACCCTCCACCAGGCCCCCACCCATGTCTCCCACCACCCCCACCCCCCAGCAGTGCAGGGGCACCCTCCACCAGGCCCCCACTCATGTCCCCCTGCACCCCCACCCCCCAGCATCCAGGGGCACCCTCCACCAGGCCCCCACTCATGTCTACCACCACCCCACCCCCCAGCAGTGCAGGGGCACCCTCCACCAGGCCCCCACTCATGTCTCCCACCACCCCCAGCCACCATGGGCAGCCCCCACCAGGCCCCCACTCATGTCTCCCACCACCCCCACCCCCCAGCCACCAGGGGCACCCTCCACCAGGCCCCCACTCATGTCTCCCACCACCCCCACCCCCCAGCATCCAGGGGCACCCTCCACCAGGCCCCCACTCATGTCTACCACCACCCCCACCCCCCAGCAGTGCAGGGGCACCCTCCACCAGGCCCCCACCCATGTCTCCCACCACCCCCACCCCCCAGCCACCAGGGGCACCCTCCACCAGGCCCCCACTCATGTCTCCCACCACCCCACCCCCCAGCAGTGCAGGGGCACCCTCCACCAGGCCCCCACCCATGTCTCCCACCACCCCCACCCCCCAGCCACCAGGTGCACCCTCCACCAGGCCCCCACTCATGTCCCCCTGCACCCCCACCCCCCAGCATCCAGGGGCACCCTCCACCAGGCCCCCACCCATGTCTCCCACCACCCCCACCCCCCAGCAGTGCAGGGGCACCCTCCACCAGGCCCCCACTCATGTCCCCCTGCACCCCCACCCCCCAGCATCCAGGGGCACCCTCCACCAGGCCCCCACTCATGTCTACCACCACCCCACCCCCCAGCAGTGCAGGGGCACCCTCCACCAGGCCCCCACTCATGTCTCCCACCACCCCCAGCCACCATGGGCAGCCCCCACCAGGCCCCCACTCATGTCTCCCACCACCCCCACCCCCCAGTAGTGCAGGGGCACCCTCCATCAGGCCCCACCCATGTCTCCCACCACCCCCACCCCCCAGCCACTAGGGGCACCCTCCACCAGGCCCCCACTCATGTCCCCCTGCACCCCCACCCCCCAGCATCCAGGGGCACCCTCCACCAGGCCCCCACTCATGTCTACCACCACCCCCACTCCCCAGCAGTGCAGGGGCAGCCTCCACCAGGCCCCCACTCATGCCTCCCACCACCCCCACCCCCCAGCAGTGCAGGGGCACCCTCCACCAGGCCCCCACTCATGTCTCCCACCACCCCCACCCCCAGCCACCAGGGGCACCCTCCACCAGGCCCCCACTCATGTCTCCCACCACCCCCCAGCAGTGCAGGGGCACCCTCCACCAGGCCCCCACTCATGTCTCCCACCACCCCCACCCCCCAGCCACCAGGGGCACCCTCCACCAGGCCCCCACTCATGTCTCCCACCACCCCCACCCCCCAGCCACCAGGGGCCCCCTCCACCAGGACCCCACTCATGTCTCCCACCATCCCCACCCCCCAGCAGTGCAGGGGCACCCTCCACCAGGCCCCCACTCATGTCTCCCACCACCCCCACTCCCCAGCCACCAGGGGCACCCTCCACCAGGCCCCCACTCATGTCTCCCACCACCCCTACCCCCCAGCAGTGCAGGGGCATCCTCCACCAGGCCCCCACTCATGTCTACCACCACCCCCACCCCCCAGCCACCATGGCCAGCCCCCACCAGGCCCCCACTCATGTCTCCCACCACCCCCACCCCCCAGCAGTGCAGGGGCACCCTCCACCAGGCCCCCACTCATGTCTCCCACCGCCCCCACCCCCCAGCAGTGCAGGGGCACCCTCCACCAGGCCCCCACTCATGTCTCCCACCACCCCCACCCCCCAGCCACCAGGGGCACCCTCCACCAGGCCCCCACTCATGTCTCCCACCACCCCCATCCCCCAGCAGTGCAGGGGCAGCCTCCACAAGGGCCCCACCCA
This sequence comes from Ambystoma mexicanum, assembly GCF_040938575.1. Lineage (NCBI taxonomy): Eukaryota > Metazoa > Chordata > Amphibia > Caudata > Ambystomatidae > Ambystoma > Ambystoma mexicanum. The sequence goes on along the minus strand of NC_090941.1, from coordinate 1,160,801,855 downwards.
TGTCTCCCACCACCCCCACCCCCAGCCACCATGGCCAGCCCCCACCAGGCCCCCACTCATGTCTCCCACCACCCCCACCCCCCAGCAGTGCAGGGGCACCCTCCACCAGGCCCCCACTCATGTCTCCCACCACCCCCACCCACCAGCAGTGCAGGGGCACCCTCCACCAGGCCCCCACCCATGTCTCCCACCACCCCCAACCCCCAGCCACCAGGGGCACCCTCCACCAGGCGCCCACTCATGTCCCTCTGCACCCCCACCCCCCAGCATCCAGGGGCACCGCCCACCAGGCCCCCACTCATGTCCCCCTGCACCCCACCCCCCAGCATCCAGGGGCACCCTCCACCAGGCCCCCACTCATGTCCCCCTGCACCCCCACCCCCCAGCATCCAGGGGCACCCTCCACCAGGCCCCCACTCATGTCTACCACAACCCCCACCCCCCAGCAGTGCAGGGGCAGCCTCCTCCAGGCCCCCACTCATGTCTCCCACCACCCCCACCCCCCAGCAGTGCAGGGGCACCCTCCACCAGGCCCCCACTCATGTCTCCCACCACCCCCACCCCCCAGCCACCAGGGGCACCCTCCACCAGGCCCCCACTCATGTCTCCCACCACCCCCACCCCCCAGCAGTGCAGGGGCACCCTCCACCAGACCAGACTCATGTCTCCCACCACCCCCACCCCCCAGCAGTGCAGGGGCACCCTCCACCAGGCCCCCACCCATGTCTGCCACCACCCCCACCCCCAGCCACCAGGGGCACCCTCCACCAGGCCCCCACCCATGTCTCCCACCGCCCCCACCCCCCAGCAGTGCAGGGGCACCCTCCACCAGGCCCCCACTCATGTCCCCCTGCACCCCCACCCCCCAGCATCCAGGGGCACCCTCCACCAGGCCCCCACCCATGTCTCCCACCACCCCCACCCCCAGCAGTGCAGGGGCACCCTCCACAAGGCCCCCACTCATGTCCCCCTGCACCCCCACCCCCCAGCATCCAGGGGCACCCTCCACCAGGCCCCCACTCATGTCTACCACCACCCCCACCCCCCAGCAGTGCAGGGGCACCCTCCACCAGGCCCCCACTCATGTCTCCCACCACCCCCACCCCCCAGCCACCAGGGGCACCCTCCACCAGGCCCCCACTCATGTCTCCCACCACCCCCACGCCCCAGCAGTGCAGGGGCACCCTCCACCAGGCCCCCACCCATGTCTCCCACCACCCCCACCCCCCAGCCACCAGGGGCACCCTCCACCAGGCCCCCACTCATGTCCCCCTGCACTCCCACCCCCCAGCATCCAGGGGCACCCTCCACCAGGCCCCCACCCATGTCTCCAACCACCCCCAGCCCCCAGCAGTGCAGGGGCACCCTCCACCAGGCCCCCATTCATGTCCCCCTGCACCCCCACCCCCCAGCATCCAGGGGCACCCTCCACCAGGCCCCCACCCATGTCTCCCACCACCGCCACCCCCCAGCAGTGCAGGGGCACCCTCCACCAGGCCCCCACTCATGTCTCCCACCACCCCCACCCCCCAGCCACCATGGGCAGCCCCCACCAGGCCCCCACTCATGTCTCCCACCACCCCCACCCCCCAGCAGTGCAGGGGCACCCTCCACCAGGCCCCCACCCATGTCTCCCACCACCCCCACCCCCCAGCCACCAGGGGCACCCTCCACCAGGCCCCCACTCATGTCTCCCACCACCCCCACCCCCCAGCAGTGCAGGGGCACCCTCCACCAGGTCCTCACAATCCCCAATCATGTGCGTTATGGTCAGCCTCCACAGCCAAAAAGCCCTACCAAGTAACCCATTCACCCACATGGAAATGGAAATTACATGTTACACCCCCAATGTTCATGAAGCTAATGAACCCATGTCCGTCACACACAATGGTTGCAATTGAATGGGAAAACACCCAACATGACATGCATGAAACCAATGAGATGATACCTCACAGTGAAGTATGAAAACAAAATTGTATTGAAAAAAAGAAAGAATGCTAAAGAAATGAAACAAACTACAATGGGAATGAGAAAAAATAAGCTGCATGTCCGTATAAAAAAAAAAACAGCAAATCCAAATCCAAAAAAATGTCGTCCAAAGTCAAATGTAAAAAAATATCTATCCAATTAAGACCTATGTAAAAAACTTCCAAGGGTCCATGAGCCCAACTGAACAAAGGAAACCTACAAAAAAACCTAACTAAAATGCAACTATATACAAAAAGTGGAGCAGTGTCCGTCGACTCCAAATCATAAGAACAAACAAAGGAAACCTAAAACTAAAGAACTATATACAAAGGCGGTGGGCAAGTCCAGCAGCTCACTCCGTGGTGTTCCGGGCCAGGGCATCATCGAACTCCTGTTCGATGTCCCGGAGGCGGTCCAGTTCCATGGCCTGAGGGTCCGCAGGGACGACGCCGTGTCCTCCTCCAACCCCCTGCGGATTGCCTCGAGGCACTGGGCCCGCCTCAGGGCCCTCCGCATGGAGTTCTCCTCCCTGACCATTGTGAGCCGCGCCTCTTCCGCCCGCCACCGCTCCGCACCTATGGCGTGGCCCAACCGCTGCCACACGGAAGACACTCTCTGTCCTGGGTCCTCCTGCCCTCCGGCCCATGCCTGCCCCTCCGATGTCGAAGGCCCTGAGCCTTCATGGCTCCCACCATGTTGCTGCTGCTGCTGTGCCTCTGCCCGTGCACTGCCTCCTGCTGCCTGCACATCCTCCGCCGGCTGGGGTGCAGTTGTTGATGTGGCCACCCCTGCTGGACGTCCGACTCCCGACTGTGGCAGGGATGCCTCCTCCACCAGCCTGGCCGCACCGTCAGAGGCAGCTCCACAGGGCACCCAGGTGACTGATGGGTGGGAAGATGGCACAGAGGACGACTGGCGCGTAGGGGGTCCAGTTGAGGAGGGGGTCGGAGCAAGCCCCATCAGACGGAGGAATCCGGTCTGGGTGACCTGTCCCAGCAGGCTGACGTGGTCAACGAGCCATTCGAGATGACGTGCAGTCTCTCCATGAAAAGACTGCAGGTCACCTCGCATGGCCCGTTGACGCAACGCCACACCAGCCAGGACAGGCTCAACCCGGACCTGGATGGCCACGTCCGCAGGCAGAGGAAGGCCAGTTGACGTCAGCTCATCCCCTGCCTGAAAACGGGTCTGGACGTAGGCATCCCTGCTGGTGCAAGATGATGCAGGGACAGGATCTGGGACAGGATTGCACACAGGCACCTCCGCGGCGGCCTGTGCTACCTCCTGTCCCTTGTCCTGTACTGCACCACTAGCACCAGTGGGATCCCCACCTCCAGACCCCGTCTCTGGTGCTTGCACGGCCTCCTCCTCCACCAAACCCCCCACCAACCTGGATGACTCCGTGCCATCTTCCCCTGTTGGGCCCTGTGGGGTCCCAGCTGCCCCTTCTGCTGCCGAGGAGTCCAACTCCAACCTCCGCCTCTTGGACCTCCAACCGGCAGCTGCGGCCTGGGACGCGGCACCGGACTCCTCACTCCCCGACGAGATGACAACACGGGAGGGGAGCCGGGCCTTGCGTCTCCGGCTGGCGGTCGGATCCCCGCCGCTGTGCTCCACAGCACCTTCTCCGCCCTCTTCATCAGTTGACGCTGCAGACAGGGAGAAACAAAACACAGGCATCAGGGCACTGTACAATGGACACATACACACATGACAGTTCCACATGAGTGGCATTGGCAAACCTCAGACATGTCATCACAATCCCCAACACACATGTCATTGCAACTCGCACACATGAGCCATACCACAGCCATATCGCAACTGCCACCACCATCCATACACATACAACAGCATGAGCAGCCAAAGGTGAGCCAGACATCACATGCAACACAGGAAGTGCACCACACATGTACACACACCACCACACTTGCAAGCATGTGTACACCTCTGCCAAGTGTTGCACTGTTCAGACGGGCATCCATGTCACATCTGCCAATCAGGCTTCCACATACCGCTGTCACATGCATCCATGTTGCATCACTGTTGCACCCTTGTCAAATACACACACATGCACATGTACACAGTGCTCATACATGCAGCCGAAAACAACATACATGCGTGACATCACGGACATGTCTACTTACATACACATTCATCCAAACATGTGTGCACGCACAACTGCATTTGGCATGCAAGCCTACACACACAAGCACCATCCATGTCTCACACATTACAGCCCTCGCATGTGTCAGCCCCACGGCCCTGTACACCCCCACCCATACTCGACCCCATACAAACAGATGTGCAACCTGCACACTACCGAATAATCACCACACGCACTGCTCACAATCAGGATGCATGTACACTCACCGCTCGACTCCAGACGGGTCTGCTTCTCCAGGACCTGGACGTGGGGCGCTGGGGATATGCGTTCCAGGACCCTCATCTTTTCTCTCGACAAGTGGCCCCGGCGCCCCTTGTCATCCGCTGCCTTCAAGAGGCGCCGGGCCTTGTTCAGGGTCCTGGACCTGAAGTCCTCCCAGCGCTTCCTGACATGTTGTAAGTCGCAGACTGCCACCCCCTCCCCGTTGATGGCAGTCACGATGTCAGTCCAGATCCGAGTCCGTCCTTCCTTGTCGGCGCGGGAACTTCCGAAGAGGGCATCATACTGCCCCCGGACTTGCTCCACCAGGACACCAACTTCGGTGGCACTGAAGCTGGTGCCCCTCTGCCTCTCTGGCCGGGGGTTGTCAGTGGTCACAGATGGTGTTTGCCCCGACATGACAACCCCAGAGGCAGGAGTGGGTGGGCAACTGGGTCCTGGGGCTGGGCTGTGGAGCGATGGAATCCCAGTCGGGAGTCTTCGGTTCCAGCAGGGGTGGTCACAGCAACAGCACCCCTGGCTGCTGTGCAGGCAGCAAATGGCAGTGCACGTGGGCAGCAGGCAGTCAGGCAGCAGCAGATGGCAGGTGGGAGCGTGCTCGGGGCTCTGGGGGGCAGTAGTTCGGCCTTCTGGGCAGGAGCGTGGTCTTCCGTGTGCATACGCGTGGCCAGCTTGATATGGAGTGATTTGGCACGTGAAAAGTCTGCACGTCAGCGTGAAATTCGAGGAAAGGCCCTTAGCGCGTAAGCGCGTCAGCACACATACGCAATTCTATTGGACCAAAGGCCCTCAGCGCGCACGGGTGTTTCCCACACAGCACGTGATGACAGAGCACACGTGGAAAGACTGCACGTCAGAGTGTCATCGCGTGTAATTGGACAGCACGTCAGAGTGTCATCGCGTGTAATTGGTGGGAATGGGCCTAGCGCGTACACGCGGCAGTGACAAAGCGTGTAATTGGTGGAAATGGCCCTACACGCAGAAGTGACAAAGCGTGTAATTGGTGGAAATGGCCCTACACGCAGAAGTGACAAAGCATGTAATTGGTGAAAATGGCCCTAGCGCATACACGCCGCGTAAGTGACGCTGGACGTGTGGGCCTGTATAAAAGGTACGTGTAGAACACCATTTCCTTGTACGTGCTTTTCGTGGAGAGCGAGTGGGTGAATTCTGTACTTCTTGTCGTTTCACACGCGATTTACTTCACGGCGTTTCAAGTTCGTATTCCCTGTTACCTCTGACAGCTTTTTCTCTTTTTTCTCTTTTACTGGTTTACCTGGGCCTGTTCCCTCAAACAGTGTTCCCTTCTACTGTTGTCCTGTCTCCTCAGACAGCGTACAAATCTTCTTTTGGCGGGGGTGTTGCCAACCAAACGCGCTCCTTTTTCACGCTCTTTTACCTGGCAGACGGTGAGTCACGCACGTATCTAACATCTGTGCTTGCCCCGTGTGTAGCCTACCCCTTCAGAGGTCATTCTAGGCTGCGTGTGACACGCATACGTTCATTCTTGTGTTACTGGGTGCCACAGTGTAGTGCAGTTTTTCTTTCTGCACACGTGGTCTAGGAGGGGTTGCGTGCACGTCATCTCCCTTTTTTGGGGCTCCTGTGCGTAGTGTGACCCGTCATCTTTCCCCAGGGGTTACATTCAGCCTTGCAAGAGCACTAGGGTACAATTACCATCTGGTACCCAACCCCTTTGACCCCCAATTGCCCAGGACAATAGTTTACAGCCACTCCCATATGCACATTTACATCAGTGCCATGGCTGGGAGGCGAGGATTCCGTAAGGGTGGCAAAGGTGGAAGAGCCACAAGTAGTGGCCGTGGTGGATCCGGTAGGGGACGTGGTCGTTACTTGCAGGGTGAGCCTGTCCCCCCATGTGTGGAGGACCAGTCAAGGGCACCCATAATCCCCTCCCCTCCCTCTCCCGTTGAGGCTGATGTGGCTGACACCATCCATGCTCAGCCCTTGTTGGACCAGCCCATTGTGGCACCAGACCTGGCTGACTCCATGGCTGACTTCCAGGTCAGCAGGCCTATGACACGTGCGCTGGTGCACGTTGATGTCACCATGCCACGTGCATCTGGGGCAGCAAGGTCATCTGCTGCCCCAAGTAGGCAGGGCGGAGAGGCTGCAGGGGCAGCTGCGGCTCCATCCACCCCAGCCCTCACACACCCAGCCAGGACAGTGTCGGTCCTAGTCCATGCTGCTGATATTCCCCCTGACACCATCACACTTGAGCCAATGCCTGCACCAACTCCCATGCTGAGTGTGCAATCCCACACTCCTGATACAGAGTCCACCAGGGCTCCTGCCCCTAGTGTCCAGAGCGGCGCAGGACACTCAGGATCACCACCACCTTCCAAGCGGAAGAGGAAGAGTGCTCGTCCGGCACAGGCTGATGCCCCAGACACGGCTACACAGTCCGGCCCGTCCAGGAAGCCCAGCTTCACGGATGACGAACTGAATGCACTTGTCGAGTATGTGTCCGGACATGACAACGAGATGGTCATTGTTGCAGGATCCAAGACCACACCTGCACAACGCCAGGCACACTGGCAGACCGTTGCGGACATCGTAATTGCCCTTGGAATCGTGAGGCGCACAGCCAATGATTGCTATAAGCGCTGGAATGACCTAAAGCGCAGGGCAAAGAGTAAGCTGGCCTCAAGTCATGCCGCAACTCTAGTGACTGGAGGTGGGTCTCCAGTAGTAGACATGGAACTCACTCCACATGAGTCAGTCGCTGGGACCTACGTCACGGAGGAACAGATCCAAGGCGTGGGAGATCTGCCTGATTACGAGGCATTGTCCGGTGAGTGCACATGCATGTGTGTATCATCCATGTGCATGGTGTGTGTGAGGGCTTCTGTTTGTGTGCCAGGTGAGAGTGTGTGCACCTGAGCCGTATGGGTCAGCCATGTGCTTCATGCAATACATCCTGCGCAGCTGCATTTGGCCATAGCAGTATCCCTTCTGCCAACAGTAGACATCTAGCCCAACTGCACGCCATTTGCCCTTGAAGTGTCACCTTGCCACAACATTGTTGCTTATTTTTCACTGTTCATTCAGTCAGATTGTTTGCATTCCACCACTTTTACTAGGCATGTCGCAGTCCTCTAGTCACATGTCTGACATGGCTATGGTAAAGTGGAGTAACTTTGTTACCTGGATATCATTTGTTCACACATGTCCCTGTGCAATTGGACCATTTCGGACTGGCAGCTCCAGGTGAAAAATCTGACCTGTTTGAATTAGAAAAGCTATTACATGCGGGAACTGGACTGAATGAATAGGTGCTGCCCTCCTCTCCATCTTCACTCAATAGCAATGGTACATGCCATCTGTGTGATGGCATGTGTGTTTCACCTGGCAATCACAGGCCAATGTGTGATGCCACTGCCAGGCAGCATGCAGAAAATGTGTTCATCTTCCATCTTGGTGTCATCAGTGTGTGCCATTTGCCTGCCCTTCATATGCAGTGAGGGTGCATGCATGGGAGGGTTTTAGTCATGTGGGACATGTGTCAATCAAGTACTGGTTCTCTTGCTTCTCAGCCCTCATTGTGTGCCATGGTGCTAATGCCTGTTTCCATTTCTTTGTTTTTATGTCTTTGCAGGGGAAGACGCACCTGATACTGCTGGGGTTGTGGAGATGGTGCAGACCCAAGAGGGGTCCAAGGGCCGACCAACCACCAGTGAGGGACGTGGTGTGGTGGTGGGTGAGAACCCACAACTGCTGCAGGTCGTGCTCTCAAGGGGTGTCTCTGGCTGCACCTCCCCCGAGCTGTACTCAGGTGTTGATTCGGATGATGAGACCTACGTGCCGTCGCAGGTGAGTGTTCCAGGGAGGGATTCTGTTCTGTCCCACCCACCTGCACCAGGGTCAGAACCCTCAATGGGGATGTCAGTGTTGGCAGCTACGCCTTTGGTGGTTACGGATGCAGGGTCACGTCAGTGTTGGCAGCTACGCCTTTGGTGGTTACGGATGCAGGGTCACACTCCGCGACATCTGATCCTGTTCCTGGGCCAGCAGATCAGAGGGGGAATGCAGTCCTGCAGCCTCAGGCAGTGCCAGCACAGCAAGGCGCAGTTCGCCTTGCCCCAGACAGGTGTGGTGCCCGCCGACGTGGTGGCCGTACGCCACCTGGCAATACCGCATGGGAGCAATCCATTTACGGTATGGCAACCCAACAGGCAGCATCATCCGAGATGATGGCTCAGGCCATGGATAGGGTGGCCACTTCCATTGTCCCCCCTGAAAGGCTGATGGAGCCACTACAGCAGGCAACCGACTCCATCTGCCAGTCACACAGGGAGGACATGTTGGGGTCCAACAGGGACAGGCGGGCGGCACTGGCGACTCTGCAGGAGGCCATCTCCATTGAGTCCCAGGGCCACAGGGAAGCCCTGAGGCAGGAGGTCCTTCACCTCAGGACGACTCTTGTTGAGCTTGAGGCTTCAACACACCAAAGGACAGAACAGCAGCTGGAGCGTCTCACCCGTATGCTCTCAGCTGAGATGCAGGCAACGAGGGCGGAGGTCCGGGCATCCCGTGAGTTGTTGCATGGGGACCTCCGCACACTCATCCTCCAGAACCAGACCTACCACACCCGCATGCTTGCAGCCATGGAGGAGCAGACTAGGGCCTTGCGTGGGCTGCCTCCCATAGTGCAACCACCTCCGATGCAGCTGCACAGGGTGATAATAGCGACAGCAGTGATACTCCCACAATAGGGTAGCCGTGTGGGCCATGAGCCCATGGAGGTGTTTTTTTTTTCCCAGAATCCACACAGGTGGGTCCTGGTGTGCACCCTGTCCTCGGACCTCCTGGGTGGCCTCCCCAACCCCCCCGGGCCCATCAATGGTCATTTTTTATTTTTTTTTATTTTTATTTTTATTTTTAATTATTTTTTTCCCAATTTTTTTGGGACAATTTGTTGGCTTCCGTGGTTCCTGTGGGCATACGCTGCATTGTGGCTGGGCACATGCAGGCTTTTCATGTATTTGGTTCAGATGCATGGGTTTGAGTCACACACACCCCTCCTGCTTCCCGTTTCCATGGGCTTGCAAAGGGTGTGCCCAATTGACATTGATGTACATGGTGACATTGGACTCCCACTACATGTGTGGGTAGTCTAGTCAATACTGTGTATACATTCCTAGTGCATATTGCTGTTGTGTTGTACACTGCATGTTGCATTGATGTGTAACTCATCATCTGTGTCTACCTCCCAATTTGCAGGTCCCTTCCTCATGTCTACACAAGGCCCTCTAGTCTGGAGATGGGGTCCATGTTGGCAGCAGTGCACCTACAACTCTACATGGCGCTAACACTGCACAGTTGGTAGTGGTGGGAGTGCAGGCATTTCCAGGTGGTGAGACTACTAATATATAACATTTGTGATGTCATGTTAATGGTAGTACCTGCTCAAGTTTGTTGTTGGTCCTGCATTACTGTGAGCATTTCAGGTGTTGCTAGTTTCAATTAGGGACACTCTACATTGTGACACTAGTGTCATGTTGTGGGGATTACTTTGTTTACCTGCAAATAGCATGACATGGCACGGTGTGTCGTGTGGCGGTGCTGGGGATGGGTTGGCTGACATGGCACTGTCCTCTTGTTGCATTTTGCAAGTGGGTATTCATTTTAGCTGCTTGAATGTGTTACTTCACAAAACTGCATTGGCGGTGTCTGTGTGGGTAGGGATGCACACATTGTGACACTTTCAGGTGAACGATCTCAGGCTGATATGGTTTTCACGGTTCATTCTCCAGACATTCAGGATCAGTGTCAGGTTGAGTCATCATTGATTGTCAGATGGAATGTGCCAGGGCAGTGTGCACTCCACAGGGGTGTGATTTCTATGTGAAGTAATTAGCCACTAGCTCTGTACAGGCTGCCTCCCCCGTGCCCTTTACCCTCCCATGCGCAGCCGCTGTGCATGTGGTTGGGGATGTGGGGCCACCACCATGTCCACGGCCAGGCCCCGGCGTGTTGCAACGTTGTGCAGGACACATGCTGCCACTATGATCCTGCACACTACTGGGGGAGCGTACAACAGCTGCCCGCCAGAACGGTCAAGGGAGCGAAAGCGTGACTTTAGCACTCCGAATGTGCGCTCCACTATGCCCAGGGTTGTAATGTGGGCTGTGTTATATCTTACCTCGGGTGGCGTGGTGGGGTTCCGAATTGGCGTCATCATGTGGGGGCTGAGAGGGTAGGCACTGTCCCCTGTGGAGGTGGTGATTGGTATCATTGGTGGGGTTGTGACCTTGCTCAGTATCTGACATGCATGCATGTGCAGTGGCATTCATACTCACCAAGCAGCCATTTATCGCCATGCCGCCCAGCTTCTAGGTCCCGGCTTAGGGTGGACATTCGGTAAATGAAGCTGTCGTGGGTTGACCCGGGATAGTTGGTATATACTGAGGTGATGATTCCCTTGGCATTACATACTACCTGCACGTTGATGGAATGCCAGTGCTTGCGGTTCCTATAGATGTGCTCTGATGCCCTGGGGGGACGTAGAGCCACATGGGTGCAGTCGATGGCACCTAGCACTTTGGGGAATCGTGCCACACCGTAAAAATCCAGGGCGGCAGCATGCCTTTCTGCAGGTGTTCTGGTCAGGTATATGTGCCTGCGGACTGATGGGCGTGCAGTGATGATGTTCAAGACCTGGTGTAGGCAGCGTGACTGGGTGGCCTGTGATACACCACCCACAATGGCACTTGTCCGCTGAAATGATCCAGTGGCTAAGAAGTGCAGTACATTGAGGACCTTCTCCAGAGGGCTGAGTGCTTGGGAGCACAGGGTGGGTGATGTGAGGTCATCCTCCCACTCACTCACCAGGTCCAGTATAATGTGTGGTGGAAACCTGTACCTCCCATGCACCTGGTCATCAGGCATCCCAAAAAGGCTGGTTCTGGGTGTGAATATTCTGGCCCTGACTATCCTCCTCCTCCTCCTTTGGTAGCCCACGCCCACTGCTGCTAGGAACGGTATGTTCATCCTGGGTCTGAGCTTGTTATTTTGTTAGCGCGCAAATTTATGCGTTGGGCGTGTTGTAGGCGAGCGTGTGACCCGCGCACCCCTGAAATCCAGTACCCAGTCCAATAGCGTGTGGAAATTCCCGCGCACCCCGGGATACAGGTGCGCTGACATACTTGCGTGTGTAAGTGCCCGCGCACCCCTGATATACACGTACATAGGCCAATCGCGTGTATGCGCACTTTTGTCCAATTACACGCGATGACACTCTGACGTGCTGTCCAATTACACGCGATGACACTCTGACGTGCAGTCTTTCCACGTGTGCTCTGTCATCACGTGCTGTGTGGGAAACACCCGTGCGGGTCACGTCACAGACGCGCTTACACGCTGAGGGCCTTTGGTCCAATAGAATCGCGTATGCGTGCTGACGCGTTTACGTGCTGAGGGCCTTTGGTCCAATAGAATCGCGTATGCGTGCTGACGCGCTTACACGCTAAGGGCCTTTCCTCGATTTTCACGCTGACGTGCAGGATTTTCATGTGCCAAATCACTCCGTACCAAGCTGGCCACGCGTAAGCACACGGAAGACCACGCTCCTGCCCAGAAGGCCGAACTACTGCCCCCCAGAGCCCAGAGCACGCTCCCACCTGCCATCTGCTGCTGCCTGACTGCCTGCTGCCCACGTGCACTGCCATTTGCTGCCTGCACATCAGCCAGGGGTGCTGTTGCTGTGACCACCCCTGCTGGAACTGAAGACTCCCGACTGGGATTCCATCGCTCCACAGCCCAGCCCCAGGACCCAGTTGCCCACCCAATCCTGCCTCTGGGGTTGTCATGTCGGGGCAAACACCATCTGTGACCACTGACAACCCCCGGCCAGAGAGGCAGAGGGGCACCAGCTTCAGTGCCACCGAAGTTGGTGTCCTGGTGGAGCAAGTCCTGGGGCAGTATGATGCCCTCTTTGGAAGTTCCCGCGCCGACAAGGAAGGACGGACTCGGATCTGGACTGACATCGTGACTGCCATCAACGCGGAGGGGGTGGCAGTCCGGGACTTACAACATGTCAGGAAGCGCTGGGAGGACTTCAGGTCCAGGACCCTGAACAAGGCCCGGCGCCTCTTGAAGGCAGCGGATGCCAAGGGGCGCCGGGGCCACTTGTCGGAAGAACAGATGAGGGTCCTGGAACGCATATCCCCAGCGCTCCACGTCCAGGTCCTAGAGAAGCAGACCCGTCTGGAGTCGAGCGGTGAGTGTACATGCATCCTGATTGTGAGCAGTGCGTGTGGTGATTATTCGGTATTGTGCAGGTTGCACATCTGTTTGTATGGGGTCGAGTATGGGTGGGGGTGTACAGGGCCGTGGGGCTGACACATGCGAGGGCTGTAATGTGTGAGACATGGATGGTGCTTGTGTGTGTAGGCTTGCATGCCAAATGCAGTTGTGCGTGCACACATGTTTGGATGAATGTGTATGTAAGTAGACATGTCCGTGATGTCACGCATGTATGTTGTTTTCGGCTGCATGTATGAGCACTGTGTACATGTGCATGTGTGTGTATTTGACAAGGGTGCAACAGTGATGCAACATGGATGCATGTGACAGCGGTATGTGGAAGCCTGATTGGCAGATGTGACATGGATGCCTGTCTGAACACTGCGACACATGGCAGGGGTGTACACATGCATGCAAGTGTGGTGGTGTGTGTACATGTGTGGTGCACTCCCTGTGTTGCATGTGATGTCTGGCTCACCTTTGCCTGCTCATGCTGTTGTATGTGTATGGATGGTGCTGGCAGTTGCGATATGGCTGTGGTATGGCTCATGTGTGCGAGTTGAAATGACATGTGTGTTGGGGATTCTGATGACATGTCTGAGGTTTGCCAATGCCACTCATGTACAACTGTCATGTGTGTATGTGTCCATTGTACAGTGCCCTGATGCCTGTGTTTTATTTCTCCCTGTCTGCAGCGTCAACTGATGAAGAGGGCGGAGAAGGTGCTGTGGAGCACAGCGGCGGGGATCCGACCGCCAGCCGGAGACGCAAGGCCCGGCTCCCCTCCCGTGTTGTCATCTCGTCGGGTAGTGAGGAGTCCGGTGCCGCGTCCCAGGCTGCAGCTGCCGGGGGGAGGTCCAAGAGGCAGAGGTTGGAGTTGGACTCCTCGGCAGCAGAAGGGGCAGCTGGGACCCCACAGGGCCCAACAGGGGAAGATGGCACAGAGTCATCCAGGTTGGTGGGGGGTTTGGTGGAGGAGGAGGCCGTGCAAGCACCAGAGACGGGGTCTGGAGGTGGGGATCCCACTGGTGCTAGTGGTGCAGTGCAGGACCAGGGACAGGAGGCAGCACAGGCCGCCGCGGAGGTGCCTGTGTGCAATCCTGTCCCCGATCCTGTCCCTGCATCATCTTGCACCAGCAGGGATGCCTACGTCCAGACCCGTTTTCAGGCAGGGGATGAGCTGACGTCAACTGGCCTTCCTCTGCCTGCGGACGTGGCCATCCAGGTCCGGGTTGAGCCTGTCCTGGCTGGTGTGGCGTTGCGTCAACGGGCCATGCGAGGTGACCTGCAGTCTTTTCATGGAGAGACTGCACGTCATCTCGAATGGCTCGTTGACCACGTCAGCCTGCTGGGACAGGTCACTCAGGCCGGATTCCTCCGTCTGATGGGGCTTGCTCCGACCCCCTCCTCAACTGGACCCCCTACGCGCCAGTCGTCCTCTGTGCCATCTTCCCACCCATCAGTCACCTGGGTGCCCTGTGGAGCTGCCTCTGACGGTGCGGCCAGGCTATTGGAGGAGGCATCCCTGCCACAGTCGGGAGTTGGAGGTCCAGCAGGGGTGGCCACATCAACAACTGCACCCCAGCCGGCGGAGGATGTGCAGGCAGCAGGAGGCAGTGCACGGGCAGAGGCAGAGCAGCAGCAGCAACATGGTGGGAGCCATGAAGGCTCGGGGCCTTCGACATCGGAGGGGCAGGAGGACCCAGGACAGAGAGTGTCTTCTGTGTGGCAGCGGTTGGGCCACGCCATAGGTGCGGAGCGGCGGCGGGCGGAAGAGGCGCGGCTCACAATGGTCAGGGCGGAGAACTCCATGCGGAGGGTCCTGAGGCGGGCCGAGTGCCTCGAGGCAATCCGCAAGGGGTTGGAGGAGGACACGGCGACGTCCCTGCGGACCCTCGGGGTCATGGAACAGGACCGCCTCCGGGACATCGAACAGGAGTTCGATGATGCCCTGGCCCGGAACACCACGGAGTGAGCCGCTGGACTTGCCCGCCGCCTTTGTATATAGTTCTTTAGTTTTAGGTTTCCTTTGTTTCTTATTATGATTTGGAGTCGACGGACACTGCTCCACTTTTTGTATATAGTTGCATTTTAGTTAGGGTTTTTTGTAGGTTTCCTTTGTTCAGTTGGGCTCATGGACCCTTGGATGTTTTGTACATAGTTCTCCATTGGATTGATTTCATTTTTGATGTGACTTTGGACAACATTTTTTTGGATTTGGATTTGTAGTTTTTATTTTTTTAGACGGACATGCAGCTTCTCTTTTTTTCTTTGCCATTGTAGTTTGTTTCATTTCATTTCCATTCTTTTTTTTTAATACAATTTTGTTTTAATACTTCACTGTGTGGTATCATCTCATTGGTTTCATGCATTTCATGTTGGGTGTTTTCCCATTCAATTGCAACCATTGTGTGTGACGGACATGGGTTCATTTGCTTTATGAACATTGGGGGTGTAACATGCAATTTCTATTTCCATGTGGGTGAATGGGTTACTTGGTAGGGCTTTTTGGCTGTGGAGGCTGACCATAACGCACATGATTGGGGATTGTGAGGACCTGGTGGAGGCTGGCCATGGTGGCTGGGGTGTGGGGGTGGTGGGAGACATGAGTGGGGGCCTGGTGGGGGCTGCCCCTGCACTGCTGGGGGTGGGGGTGATAGGGGACATGAGCGGGGGCCTGGTGGAGGATGTCCCACAATGCTGGGGGGTGGGGGTGCAGGGGTACATGAGTTGGACATGGGTGGGGGCCTGCTGGCAGGTGCCCCACAGTGCTGGGGGGTGGGGGTGCAGGGGTACATGAGTTGGACATGGGTGGGGGCCTGCTGGCAGGTGCCCCCACAGTGCTGGGGGGTGGGGGTGGTGGGGAACATCAGTTGGACATGGGTGGGTGCCTGCTGGCAGGTGCCCCACAGTGCTGGGGGGTGGTGGTGATAGGGGACATGAGTGGGGGCCAGGTGGAGGGTGCCCATGTTGGCTGGGGGGTGGGGGTGGGTGGGAGACATGAGTGGGGGCTTGGTGGAGGGTGCCCCTGCACTGCTGGGGGATGGGGGTGGTGGGAGACATGAGTGGGGGCCTGGTGGAGGGTGCCCCTGCACTGCTGGGGGGTGGGGGTGGTGGGAGACATGAGTGGGGGCCTGGTGGAGGGTGCCCATGGTGGCTGGGCGGTGGGGGTGGGTGGGAGACATGAGTGGGGGCCTGGTGGAGGCTGCCCCTGGGTGCTGGGGGGTGGGGGTGGTGGGAGACATGAGTGGGGGCCTGGTGGAGGCTGCCCCTGGTGGCTGGGGGGTGGTGGTGATAGAGGACATGAGTGGGGGCCTGGTGGAGGGTGCCCCTGCACTGCTGGGGGGTGGGGGTTGTGGGAGACATGAGTGGGGGCCTGGTGGAGGGTGCCCCTGCACTGCTGGAGGGTGGGGGTGGTGGGAGACATGAGTGGGGGCCTGGTGGAGGGTGCCCCTGCACTGCGGGGGGGTGGTGGGAGACATGAGTGGGGGCCTGGTGGAGGGTGCCCATGGTGGCTGGGGGGTGGGGGTGGGTGGGGGACATGAGTGGGGGCCTGGTGGAGGCTGCCCCTGGTGGCTGGGGGGTGGGGGTGGTGGGAGACATGAGTGGGGGCCTGGTGGAGGCTGCCCCTGGTGGCTGGGGGGTGGTGGTGATAGGGGACATGAGTGGGGGCCTGGTGGAGGGTGCCCCTGCACTGCTGGGGGTTGGGGGTGGTGGGAGACATGAGTGGGGGCCTGGTGGAGGGTGCCCCTGCACTGCTGGGGGGTGGGGGTGGTGGGAGACATTAGTGGGGGCCTGGTGGAGGGTGCCCCACAATGCTGGGGGGTGGGGGTGCAGGGGTACATGAGTTGGACATGGGTGGGGGCCTGCGGGCAGGTGCCCCACAGTGCTGGGGGGTGGGGGTGCAGGGGTACATGAGTTGGACATGGGTGGGGGCCTGCTGGCAGGTGCCCCACAGTGCTGAGGGGTGGGGGTGCAGGGGTACATGAGTTGGACATGGGTGGGGGCCTGCTGGCAGGTGCCCCACAGTGCAGGGGGTGGGGGTGGTGGGAAACATGAGTTGGACATGGGTGGGTGCCTGCTGGCAGGTGCCCCACAGTGCTGGGGGGTGGGGGTGCAGGGGTACATGAGTTTGACATGAGTGGGGGCCTGCTGGCAGGTGCCCCACAGTGCTGGGGTGTGGGGGTGGTGGGGAACATGAGTTGGACATGGGTGGGTGCCTGCTGGCAGGTGCCCCACAGTGCTGGGGGGTGGGGGTGCAGGGGTACATGAGTTGGACATGAGTGGGGGCCTGCTGGCAGGTGCCCCACAGTGCTGGGGGGTGGGGGTGGTGGGGAACATGAGTTGGACATGGGTGGGGGCCTGCTGGCAGGTGCCCCACAGTGCTGGGGGGTGGGGGTGGTGGGAGACATGAGTGGGGGCCTGGTGGAGGGTGCCCATGGTGGCTGGGGGGTGGGGGTGGGTGGGAGACATGAGTGGGGGCCTGGTGGAGGGTGCCCCTGCACTGCTGGGGGGTGGGGGTGGTGGGAGACATGAGTGGGGGCCTGGTGGAGGGTGCCCCTGCACTGCTGGGGGGTGGGGGTGGTGGGAGACATGAGTGGGGGCCTGGTGGAGTGTGCCCATGGTGGCTGGGGGGTGGGGGTGGGTGGGAGACATGAGTGGGGGCCTGGTGGAGGCTGCCCCTGGTGGCTTGGGGGTGGGGGTGGTGGGAGACATGAGTGGGGGCCTGGTGGAGGCTGCCCCTGGTGGCTGGGGGGTGGTGGTGATATGGGACATGAGTGGGGGCCTGGTGGAGGGTGCCCCTGCACTGCTGGGGGGTGGGGGTGGTGGGAGACATGAGTGGGGGCCTGGTGAAGGGTGCCCCTGCACTGCTGGGGGGTGGGGGTGGTGGGAGACATGAGTGGGGGCCTGGTGGAGGGTGCCCCTGCACTGCTGGTGGGTGGGGGTGGTGGGAGACATGAGTGGGGGCCTGGTGGAGGGTGCCCCTACACTGCTGGGGGGTGGGGGTGGTGGGAGACATGAGTGGGGGCCTGGTGGAGGGTGCCCATGGTGGCTGGGGGGTGGGGGTGGGTGGGAGACATGAGTGGGGGCCTGGTGGAGGCTGCCCCTGGTGGCTGGGGGGTGGGGGTGGTGGGAGACATGAGTGGGGGCCTGGTGGAGGCTGCCCCTGGTGGCTGGGGGGTGGGGGGTGGGAGACATGAGTGGGGGCCTGGTGGAGGCTGCCCCTGGTGGCTTGGGGGTGGGGGTGGTGGGAGACATGAGTGGGGGCCTGGTGGAGGCTGCCCCTGGTGGCTGGGGGGTGGTGGTGATATGGGACATGAGTGGGGGCCTGGTGGAGGGTGCCGCTGCACTGCTGGGGGGTGGGGGTGGTGGGAGACATGAGTGGGGGCCTGGTGGAGGGTGCCCCTGCAGTGCTGGGGGGTGGGGGTGGTGGGAGACATGAGTGGGGGCCTGGTGGAGGGTTCCCCTGCACTGCTGGGGGGTGGGGGTGGTGGGAGACATGAGTGGGGGCCTGGTGGAGGGTGCCCCTGCACTGCTGGGGGGTGGGGGTGGTGGGAGACATGAGTGGGGGCCTGGTGGAGGGTGCCCCTGCACTGCTGGGGGGTGGGGGTGGTGGGAGACATGAGTGGGGGCCTGGTGGAGGGTGCCCCACAATGCTGAGGGGTGGGGGTGCAGGGGTACATGAGTTGGACATGGGTGGGGGCCTGCTGGCAGGTGCCCCACAGTGCTGGGGGGTGGGGGTGCAGGGGTACATGAGTTGGACATGGGTGGGGGCCTGCTGGCAGGTGCCCCACAGTGCTGGGGGGTGGGGGTGGTGGGGAACATGAGTTGGACATGGGTGGGGGCCTGCTGGCAGGTGCCCCACAGTGCTGGGGGGTGGGGGTGGTGGGGAACATGTGTTGGACATGGGTGGGTGCCTGCTGGCAGGTGCCCCACAGTGCTGGGGGGTGGGGGTGCAGGGGTACATGAGTTGGACATGAGTGGGGGTCTGCTGGCAGGTGCCCCACAGTGCTGGGGGGTGGGGGTGGTGGGGAACATGAGTTGGACATGGGTGGGGGCCTGCTGGCAGGTGCCCCACAGTGCTGGGGGTGGGGGTGGTGGGAGACATGAGTGGGGGCCTGGTGGAGGGTGCCCATGGTGGCTGGGGGGTGGGTGGGAGACATGAGTGGGGGCCTGGTGGAGGGTGCCCCTGCACTGCTGGGGGGTGGGGGTGGTGGGAGACATGAGTGGGGGCCTGGTGGCGGCTGCCCCTGCACTCCTGGGGAGTGGGGGTGGTGGGAGACATGAGTGGGGGCCTGGTGGAGGGTGCCCATGCACTGCTGGGGGGTGGGGGTGGTGGGAGACATGAGTGGGGGCCTGGTGGAGGGTGCCCCTGCACTGCTGGGGGGTGGGGGTGGTGGGAGACATGAGTGGGGGCCTGGTGGAGGGTGCCCATGGTGGCTGGGGGGTGGGGGTGGGTGGGAGACATGAGTGGGGGCCTGGTGGACGCTGCCCCTGGTGGCTGGGGGGTGGGGGTGGTGGGAGACATGAGTGGGGGCCTGGTGGAGGGTGCCCCTGCACCGCTGGGGGGTGGTGGTGATAGGGGACATGAGTGGGGGCCTGGTGGAGGGTGCCCCTGGTGGCTGGGGGGTGGGGGTGGTGGGAGACATGAGTGGGGGCCTGGTGGAGGCTGCCCCTGCACTGCTGGGGGGTGGGGGTGGTGGGAGACATGAGTGGGGACCTGGTGGAGGCTCCCCATGGTGGCTGGGGGGTGGGGGTGGTGGGAGACATGCATAGTTGATCAGTAGTGCAAGGTGACATGTGGGTTGGCTGGGGGGCATGCCCATGGTGGATGGGCTGCCTGCGGGACATGAGCAGGGGTGCAGGGTAGTCCCCCGTGGTGTGGGCTGCCTGCAGGGGCCGTGGAGGTTGTGGAGCGTACACCTGGGAGGATCCACACGGCCAATTCACGTGTAGTACTCCCCAGAACCCCTGAAATACACATACCCTGCTGAAATCGCGTGTGCAACTTCCCGCGCACCCCTGAAATACACGTACCCTGCTGAATTTGCGTGTGGAACTTCCCGCGCACCCCTGGAATACACGTACCCTGCTGAATTCGCGTGTGGAACTTCCCGCGCACCCCTGAAATACACGTACCCTGCTTGCACGGGGCCAATCGCGTGTGGAACTTCCCGCGCACCCCTGAAATACACGTACCCTGCTTGCACGGGGCCAATTGCGTGTGGAACTTCCCGTGCACCCCTGAAATACACGTATCCTGCTCGCACTGGCCCATTCGCGTGTGGAACTTCCCGCGCACCCCTGAAATACACGTACCCTGATGAAATCGCGTGTGGAACTTCTCGCGCACCCATGGAATACACGTACCCTGCTCGCACTGGCCCATTCGCGTGTGGAACTTCCCGCGCACCCCTGAAATACACGTTCCCCGCTTGGTGTTTGCTGTTTGCCAGCCTGGTGAACTGGTCCAGGGTTAGCGCAGCCCTTTGCGATGATTTAGCGATTTTGATGGCTTTTCCTTGCGCAAGGGCGTTCTTGGGGGCGTTACTGGCGCTGCTGCAGGGTCGCTGCGATTCTCTGCGCCACGGCTGGTTTGGGAGCCTAAAATCCATGAATATGCTGTGCGCGGAAATCGGTTTAAGCGCACGTGCCTGGCGCAGTCAATCGCACGCGGATACTCTGCGCCAGCCGCTTGCAACACTTTTCTGCGAAATTCTATGAATTACCCTCATAAAGTTTTACCGTGTTAAGAAGTCAAATAAAGTGAGCGACAGATGTAGAGGTGAAGATGAGGGAGAGTGAGAGAGAGAGAGAGAGAGAGAGAGAGAGAGAGAGAGAGAGAGAGAGAGAGAGAGAGAGAGAGAGAGAGAGAGAGCACACACTTTATCATATTAGTAGTAAGATATCGCCATATTTTATACCATATATACAATTTTTCATTTTCTTTGGTGTTCTTTAGCTCATTATTGTTCTTGTTTTCTTTGTATTTTATTTGCATCTCTTTCCTTTAACTGCATGCAACCTCATTGTTGCCCTCATGCTCATTATCAGGGATTGTACTATCGCGGGCCTTTCTCACATCTGATAAGTGCACGCAATATTTCAATCCCTTCACTTTCACGGGCGTGGGAGTGCAATAGACTTCTTCATATGGCCCAGGAAGCCTTGATGAATTCCACCTACGCACAAAACTTGGTACATATACATGTTCCCCAGGCATAAGCTGGCCCTGTGGGCTGTCATTCTCTGGCATGGCAGTGTCTGTTGTTGCATTTCCTGTAAAATGTTGCACTATTTGTCTCGATACTCTGCATACTGCACGGTTAGTAAGATATTCCTTGAACTCGTCCCCGATCACTGTAGCACCACTGTGTGCATCCGAAGCTCCTCTTACTGGGGAAACGGGCAAATTAATGCGTCTGCCCGTCACTATTTTGTGCGGGCTCAGGTGGTGGACCTTGCTTGGTTGCGTCCCAATTCTTTTTCAATGTGTTACACAGTTTTGATAAGCTACTTTTCAATAGGCTGTTTATTTTTTCCACTACTCCATTGGCCATCAGATGATAAATCGAACACAGTTTGTGCATGACCCCCAGCAGTGTAGTTACTTCCTTGAAGAGGTCATTCACAAAGTGTGTGCCATTTTCTGACCTTATCATATCACAGATTCCCCACCTTGAAAAGACCTCACGCACTAGGAACTTAGCAACACACTTGACGTCAGGGTGAGCACACGGTCCCGCTTCGACCCACCTTGAGAATGGGCACACTATCTCAATTAAGTATCTTGCTCCATTGCATCTTTCACCCATATCTGCATAATCTATATGCAGCTCTCTGAATGGACCTATTGGTCGTGGCAGGGTACCTCTCAATGTTCTCAGTGTCATCCCTGAACTGTATGTTTGACATGTTGTGCATTCTATGGTAAATTTAGACAATTGTTCCTGTAGGTTGGGGATAAACCAATGCTCCTGTATATCTGCCGCAATATGTTGTTTTGTCACATGGGTAGGGAAGTGTAGCTGTTGGAATGCAACCTCTAGTAGTTCTAATGGCATCACCACTTTACCTGTTAATTCCTGTCTCCACATTAGATCAGTTCCAGATTGCTTACACCCTCTTTTTGTCCATAGCTCTTTTTCTTCTTCAGGTGCTCATCTCTGAACTTGTATTATTTGAGAGGTTGGTGTATTGTTGTACCCTTCCTCTAGCGCGTCTGGTGTTGGTGTTTTAATGATGCATTCCATTGCGTGTGGCATGTCAACGTAGGCGGCATCTTTCGCTGCTGCGTCTGCTGCCACGTTCCCCAATGAGACAAAATCAGTGTTCGCTGTATGTGCCTGGCATTTAACCAATGCTATTACTGATGATTCTGCTAGTGCATCTATCAACTAATTCATTAGCTATATCTAACTCTGGATCGGTACCAACCCCTTCACTAGGTAGTCACTATAGCTCCTTGACCTTTTTTCCGTTATGTCACAATTTATGTCCCCCTTCGATAATTTTACTTAATAAAAAAACAGACAGACTAGTCGACTTCACACATTAATAAACACTGTGATCACACTTTTTTCTCCCTTGCCTTTTCTTAATACCCTGTACATGGTTTTGACACTACACCTTACACAAACCTGTTTGTGCGTTATATTTTTCTGCTCTACCCCGTTGGGATTAGAGACGTCTCCTTCTGAAACTCTCTTGAGTTTAGGACTCTAGGCGCTATCTCTTCTTTTCACATAATATTTCCTGTTACTCAAAAATTATCACAATCCCATCCCCTTAATTTGCCATTCCCCTTACTCTACTCACCATTCATTCGCTAATCAACTCAAGTACTTCAGTATTGACTCCTCTCTCCAATCCGACCATTTTGACTTCTGTACGCAGAGCGCCCGGGCAGGGATTTTGTCAAAGGGGGACCTACCCACCATATTGGTTCTTCTTGCAAGATTATTTCTATTCAGCCACTTTCCACAGGAAACCCAGCAATCTTCTGGCTAATGGTGGAGGATACTCGATCGTCTGAAAGTCTGGGGACAAACTAGTTTGTATCTTTGAACCATCCGCATGCTACCACGTGAGCTTAGAGCCCCTTGGGTAACACGCATACAGTGGATGGGATGCAGAATAATTCTGACACAAAATAATCAAACCAACTCAGGAAGATGGCAAAGTTTTACTGTTTTAATATCAATTGTCTAAAACAGGGAGTTAAAACGGACATCAACGGATGTCCCCTCAGTTCTCTTGTCAAATCTCATAAAAACACATTTATATACTAATAATTTGTTATAAGTGATGTCATAATATGTGGCAAATGAGAAAAACATACCAGGGGTTGTGATATGATCAAGGGGAATGTCTAAGTATACTTCCGATAGGGGGTGAGGTTGTGATTGGATATCTACTGTCAGGTGGACAACTTATGGCTACCTCTAAAATGTGTCATCTTCCATGCAATTAAGTACACAGTATGTCATTGGCTCTCCAACTATAATGCCCTTCATTACATGGGGCAACACAGAACTGTTTGTAGTTTTTCAGGGGCAGTGAGGCAATCCCTTCAGCTCAGGAAACATGAGCATACACAGTGACCTGGGAGATACTGGGTCGATGAGAAGGACAAAAGGATAGGTGTAAAAAAAAGACTTGCTGCCCCTACCTAGTCCCTAAAGCGAAAAAAATGTTGCTTAGGAAACCCTGATGTAACGCCTACAAAAAAGGGGACAGTAAAAGATGGCAAAGAGAAGTCATTTTTGAAAAAGCATAACAATTGAGAAATTGTTAGACTCCTGTATGTCCCAGGTCACTGAAGTCCTCAAAGAGGAGTCTAGGTTAGAAGGTGTTTAAAAAAGAATACACACCTCTGGGTTAGAGAAAAAGGGGGGTAGATCTGTCTACAATGGGTCCAAAATATTTTAATATTCCGTAGCCAGGTCAAACCATCCCAAGGTAGCTCTGGTTAAGAACTAGAAAACAACAAAGCTCAAGACAATGCTTCAGATTATAACTATTATTCTGTAGCAAGTACTCCCTAGTGTGGGTGAGCTAAGGTTTTGAAGTGAAGACAAACAAAAGCCCACAGTACCCGTCCAAAGCAGATACTAAGTAGTTGGACAGGGCGTGGGACAATTATAAAAAACATATACAAGGTTGTTCATGGTATAGGTAAAGCTAATTTTGGCCTCCACCATGTATCAACCACTGTCTACCGGTTTCAGTGGTGTATATTTAAGTGAAACCACTTTCATCAGGACAGTCTTCATAAAAACATAGGTATTAAGCGATTCTCAAAAGTCAGTCACCATTACCTACCGCAGGGTGCATATCTTACCCTGCTTCTTAACGCCAATGCAGGGAAGGTCAAGAGGAGAACCTAGGATAAACAGAAAGATCATCCATGGTCAATCCCCAAACACTGCCACAGGCTCAAGTGCTCAGAGACAACAGTGTAAGTGTCTGAGTCTCTCTACAGTTAAATGACAATAGGACCTGTCCATATTACACACTTTACATACAGAAAACAGTACAAGCAACAGTTATTTCTGTATTTACAAAAAGCAAAGACAAAGAAGCTGTGCATGACTACTATTAAGTTGTTTTGGCTCGGAATATGTATATCTTCTCAGGTGAAAGGCAATCCCACAAAGACAATTGGGCACGGTAAAAACAGACCAATACACTTACCTTCCAGCTACAAAGGGTCTGCTCAGCAGTTGTTAGGTCAGGGTAGGCATGGTTTTATTTGCATATTAATGTGTCCGTGTTTGTAAAATAACACGATCAAGTCACTTGGAAGGAAAGGGCTGTCACTAAAAGTGTGGTCTGCGCCGGCCTACTCCTTCCCTCCCTCCCCTTAGTAGATTTTGCCAACTGCTGACATGCACTCTGTATTAATTACAGCCTGGGGACAAAGAGAAGCATCTGTGCTCTCATGCTCCCGGACTCGAGTGGGAAAAAGCGGCCATGCAGTGCATCGCCGTGCACTGTCCCACAGCCTTATACCACAGTTTGTTTAAGGCTCAAAAGGTTACACCAACCACTTACATGTTCTCCGAGGAGAAGCCAGCGTGTAAATCCCGTGTGGTCTTCAGTTACTACGCAGGTCCCGGATAAGGGCTAGCGTGTGCATACGTCACGTGTAGTGGTCACGTGTTTGTTTGTCGAATCACATATCTAAAACACTATCCTGTTAGGGCTTCACCCTGTACACTATATTTTTCAGTTTCCCCTTTGTTGTTACTAGCTTCATTATATAGACCTCTACAATTGGTTGGCAAGCTTGTGCCATGACTGGAACATTTGGTTCACTTAGCAGCATGTGAGCATGTGTGCCAGGAGGTGGACTTGACTTTCCACCCAATTAGCCCACCATCTCTCATCACCCATGCCATCTGCCATGAAGATTGTCTTTGATCTTGGGCTTGCAGAGTATCCTTGTCTCTGGTAATATAAGGGAGTGCAGGCACTCACTATCGTAGTTCTGCAACTCAATGCTCAACTCTATTTTCATCCTGGGCTCACATGAGAGGAGAAAACAGCTTGGACAATTTTTCAGCATTTAAATGTCTTAATTGAATAAAACTTGGCAGGCATGGTATTCTTTCTTTGCACCTTAACAAGGGATGATTCAGCTTCTCACATTTACTGCCTTTGAGAATAGATAACCGGCCTTGGCTGCCTTCAGATTTGGTACCAGACCAGACAGCCTTTCCACTTGTGTCCATGATCCCAGCTAATTCTTTCTGCGACTCAGTTTCGGTCTATCCTCTTCATGGGTCTGGGCTTACTAAATTAATGACACTGAAGTCCAGCTTCTGTACAATGGCGTCTCAGCCTGCAGTCTTTTCACTACGTATAGCCAGCTTCTAAGAGTATTTAATCTACTTGCATTACTGCATCTGTACAGTTAATGAACGCTTGTATTTTCTGCAGCGCATCACACACATGCAATCTTCTTTTCGCATATGAAAGTTTACTCGATCCTTAAGTTCTGTTCAGTTCTCTAAGGGCCATACATTCTCGTAAGTCAGTCTTCGTAGTGCGTCACGTTCATCTCTTGTGACGTCACCAGCCCCTCTTTCGCTCTTCTTCATATTCCTTCGGGGAGTTACTCCCTCAGATAGTTGTCTCTTCGGGAATACATCTGATCTGGTTTTCTCAGTGGTATGGTCACAACTGCTGGTGCCAGGCATGGCACAAATTCCGGCTTCCAACAGACAGGGGGTAGGGGTGTGGGACTTCCTGCAGAGGCATTCAACTGCTCCTCTACAACAGGACAGATTTCTTCATAACAATGGGTAGGGCGCATAGCTCTAAGGAAGGTGCACACATCGGTGCTTGTTATTGATTGGAAGTGAAAGGAGTCTACAGGTTCCTCTTTGTTGGCTGGCTTGGAGTTACTGCCTGTGTCATTCTCTGGTATCAGAAATTCTAGCTCTGGCACAGGTGATTTTTTTGGCAAACGCCTGTTGCACCTCGATGCAATCTTCCCTAGATGGTGTATAGGCCTTTGGTTGAAGTAATTGTAATTTTTAATGGGTTATGTATATGCACTTAATTCCCAGACATTTCTAAGCGTAGACCCAACCTGTGTTGCTCCGCATTGTCTTGCTTGCAAGACGAGCACGTTGCTCCGTGAAATATCCTCCCAAGGCAGTAGAAGTGTTTCCAGGTTGCGATATATTTCTAACAATGTGTTGGACTGATTCTCTGCTTTTTCTGTAATGTAAAACGTCTGTTTTGCCTCTAGAATTTTCTTTTTGTAGATTGTTTGTAGAGTTTTCCAAGATATTTTATTTTCCTCAGTTTGAATTTTTTCGCAAAGGCTTTCTGCTTGCCTTTTTTTCCTTCTTAGAATTACCAAATCATTTGAGAACCAAGATTGCTTGCAATTTTTTTCCCTATCTTGATTTTCAGTGGGGCAACTCTGTCTAGACGGTTGGTTAATTGTTTGTTGTAAATATTTGCTAATGCTTCTGGGGGGTTTCAGTCCGAGGTAATTTCCATTACCCGTGCTAAACATTGAAGCAGATTTTCTTTCTTTATTGTTTTGGCTGAGTGCAATCTCAACCTTTCAACATACATACATATATATTTTTTTAGCATAATATACACATTTAGCGAAAGAAACAATAAAATAAAACATAGAACTTTTAAATTGTACTAATATAGATCAGATCATAAATTGTTAAAACAAACATAAAATCACATGGTCAAATACTAAGCTTTTATTATACCGGGATCATTAAACTATACATCAACTATATACACATCATGACATTGTTAGGACTGGTAGCATTATATATGTGGTATTTCTCTTATAAAATTCTCGTGACTATTAAATCCAATCTATCAATGCAAAAAATAGATTAGTCCTTTTAACATTATTAAATGTGTTACTTCTATCCTTTTAAGTTGCTTTTCTGAAGATAATGTACTATAGTGAATCTGACCACAACCACTGCAGCATAGTACAGCTATGCATGCTACATTGTTATACTGGTAAAAGGATTGGAGACATATGTGTACAGAATGCATATTTGAAAATTACAAACAAGTCTGACACCAATAATTGTATACTTACTGTTTGTGTTGTTGAGGGTCTCTGCCGTTTTGTTTGCATGGTGTGAGGAAATGTACGATACATTTTTCTTTCATTCTCTGTGATAAAAGAAAACATAACATGTTAGGGTACGCTCTTTGTAATGTTGTATTGCATTGCATTGCAGACATCTGTACCCTCATAGTTAGTACTTCACAAGTACGATGCTTTAAAGAAGTGTACTGTGCAACGTGCTCAGTTCCTGTGCTTTTTCGCATAATCATTGGGTAGGTAAGAAAAATAATCCATGCAGCGATAAATAAAAAAGCTTCTACGTTCTTTTGTTGTTATATTACATAGTTTGGTTTAGTGACATGACCACTATTTATAGCAATGTTTGAGGTGATTTTCGTTTTGGAAGTGGTGGTACTATGATTGCAGTTAGATACCAGTTGGCGTATTCTAACTGTTTATCTGTTTCCTCTTTTTAGCAGTATTTCTTTATGTCTTTTGTTGTTGTTGATGTTTTCTAAGTACTGTGGTATTGCAGAGTAATATTGCAGAATTGTGGGGGCAGTTAGATACCTGTTGGCGTATTCTAACTGTTGATAGCTTGGAAGTTGTTGAGGGTTTGTTTGTAGCACTGTGGTTGCTGAAGGTTGCTTTTGGCAGATTGATCGCTGGAAGTAATATTGAAGGACTATGGTTGCAGTTATATACCAGTTGGCATATTCTAACTGTTTACAGTTTTCCTGTTTTGCAGGGTATGGTTTCAAGCACGTTCATTTTGGATGGTACATTTACATTTACTGTGAAGTGTCTTTTTTTAGCACTATGGGTGTAGGTCATTTACTTGCGTATTTCTTGCATTGGCAGCTGTATTGTTAGACAGCTGTTGCCTTAATCTACCAGTTGGGGGTTTCAGAGTTTATTGAGTACAGTTTGTAGATGCTCATACTTAGTACGTTTCTTTTTAAATAATATGCGAGAAACAATATCAGTTTGCCTTTACTATAGTTGTTATTTTTGTGACTATAATCATTGGGTCTTTGAGGAAATATTGTATAGCAGTGCAACTAATATCTTTGTTGGATAGTTGCTGTATGGTAAGTTGTTTCAGTTTCACAGGGTCGAAGGTTATTTTAATTTTGCAATTACATATGTGATGGTGGGTATTTGGCAGTAGGTTATTCTACTTTTGTAGATTAGTGAGTACGTTTTGGTTTCAAGAATATTAAGTAGGCATTTGCAAGATTTACAGGTAATCTTTGCTTCAGAGTAATGCAAGTATCATTGCATTCAAACCATCCAGATTTCTTTTTAATGTACCCAGTATAGTGACCTGAACTAGTTGTGGAGCCTGTGTGGTAGATTAGGCCCATTGTTTGTTGTGAAGGTTCTCTTGCCAAGTGATACTAGCCCATGTGTGAAGCTAGTAAGTTTGCAGTTCTTTTTGGTACTATCGGCATTGTATCGTAAAAGCATTATTATTACGTATTGGCTATGCGATTGTATTTGTAAGGTGGAACGATTATCGGAATTGCAAGTAGTACATAATATGCCATGGTTTGCATTTTGTACCAGCTGTTGAAATGAAAGGGATTCACAGTTAGGTATAGATACAAACACAAAGCACTCATTAGGGACTTGTTTTTGCACCACGTGACTGTAGAGAGTGCATGTATGTTTCCACATGTATGAAATCTGGAAGATTTCATTAATAAGTATGTTTTTGCTTTCCAGTACTTGCAGTAAGAACATTAGAAATTCTTTTGGATCCTCTTGTGTGTTTAGAGTGCATCTCACCATTCCTGCACAGTAGTCTAGTTCCTGTCTTATTCCAGAAACACTGTAAGTGTTGTCAGAATTGTTTGTTGCATTTCTGTGAAGGAGTAACATTTGCAAACACAACTGGTCTGCGCCATTTAAGTAAATGTTTTCAAGAATTGGTGGCAATTGGATTTGATGGAAGTCAATGTTTTTTTTTTTTTGCAAGGTAGTTGTCTTTGTTTGAGGAGTTGGGTATGCATTAGACTTTTCAGTACAGCCTTTTGTGGTTTTGTTAGTTGATGGAGTATGAGCTGATTTCAATTCATTTGGTGGTACTATTGGGAGATCATGTATAAGTTCTGATTGCATGAGTTTTCTTTTACAAAGTTTGTGTTTTTGAGGAACAGGGTACATTTTCAGATAGGTTGTGTAGAGTGCACTTAGTCTATTGTACTCTACAATGCAAGGAATGTCAGTGTTGACTTTACTTGCATCAGAATTGACCAGAAATAGTCTATCAAGTTTACATAGGCGTGACAGTGCTACGTAGCTCATGCCTTCTTTAAAAACTGTGCTGCCAATATCAAGGTTAAACCTTGCGATTTATGAATAGTGACTGCGTATGATAGCGACAGAGAAAACTGTTCTCTGCGTACATACATGTCTTTGAAAAGAAGGAATCGGGCTGTTGAGCGCCCTATCCTTTTAACTTCTGAAAGTTTGTCAAAGTGAACATTGACAAACTGAATGCTGTTGTCACGTGAGTATGTCTGAAAGCCAACAACTGTACCCAATGCTCCATTAACTAAACCTTGCTCCACGTCAAGGTTACACTTCAGCATCACTCTAGAGTTTAAACATTTTCTCTAAACCAGCTGTGTTAGAGATAGAGTTGTCTAAGGTATTTAGTCGTGCTGTGGCTTGTTGACACCTAGGTAGTGTCATGCCATGCACGTCCAGTTTGTCTTGACTGCTCTCAGGAGTGTCTATATTGAGCTGTGCTTGAAATTCGTCTTCTTGTTGGTGTTCATTGTCCAACATGTTTTTGTATTTTGTATAATTTATTTCTGTTATAGTGCTTTCACTTGCATTGAAAGCATCTTCATAGGAGACATGAGTATCTAATAATTCTTCTCTGTTTCTCCTTGGTTTAAAAAGTTGCAGTAGGGCCATATAGTAGAGTTCTTTATGTTGAGGAGTTTTTTAATAATAGCTTCATATGATTAATCAGGCTGCGTTTGGTAAGTTTAACCAGGCTGCCCACACAACCTTTGACTATGTATTTACCTTTTTTCTCATATGGTTTAATAGTATTTTTATATGAGAAGTTTGGGTCTATGTGATATAGGCACATGGTTTCCAAAGCAGTACTCCTGTTTGGATAGTATGTTTTCCAATAGGTTGTTTTTTCAAAATGTCTTGACTGTTGGGATCATTTATGGCTATTGTTTCTATGTCTTGGTATGATTTGAGAACTCTTTTTCTGCATGCAGCAGGACCAAGGCTTAGCCAGACTATGTTTTCAGATTTCCCATACCGGTGCCCGCGCCGGCTAAACAGTCTGTGGCTTTGTAGCAGCCACATTCTCTATGGGAGAACATTTTTATGCCGAAGCTGTACAATTTCTGTGACAGTGTTTTGTCAGATGATATGTCATCCCAGAAATCTTTCAGCTCTGTTTTTTCTGCTTTGGTTATGTAGGCTGTGATATAGCGTACAACTTCATTCAAATTGTCTGCAATTGTCCAGTTTGTGTTCTTTCTCCGGCCCCCTCCCCTCAACACTCTCCTTACCTGAGCTGAGAGGAGAGCTTCGGTACGAAGTGAGGAAATGAAACAACTAGTGTAACAACCAAACAGGAGAAAGCATGCCAAGAGGTTGCGATGCACTGACTGCTGGGAGAGTAGAAATAAGTACCTCCCAGTGGCTGCCATAATGAGTACTAGACCCGCACCTCACGTTCGAATGAACGTGACAGAACCTTTAATGGCGACGTAGCCTATGGAGCAGCCACCAATGCAGCAGCAACCGCCAGCAGCCACGGTGCATGACAGTATTCCCCCTTTTAGTGTGAAATACCCCAGGCTTGCGAGGGTGGAGCTGATGGAATCGGTCAAGCAGCCTTGGGGCATGAACGCAAGAAGCAGGTTCCCATGAGTCCTCCGAATCTGGGTACCCCTTCCAAGAAATCAAATACTCCAGACCACCCCGGTAATACCGAGAATCACGGATGCTAGAGACCTCATACTTGTCTTTACCATCCCCGCGTAACTCGGTATGAGGAAACACTGGTCTACGTGTTTCATCTGGTACGTAGGGTTTGAGAAGGGACGAGTGAAAATCAGGGTGAATGCATCTAAGGCCTGAGGGTAGTCTAAGCTTGTATGTCACAGGATTAATCTTGGTCAGTATAGGGAAAGGCCCCAAGAAGCGGGGTGATAGCTTGGAAGGACAGACCCATCTAGGCAAGAATCTGGTTGACAGCCATACTTTGGTTCCCGGAGTCCAATTTGGGCATTCCATACTGTGTCTGACGGCTTGTTCTTTATATCTCTTCTTACTTGCCTCCAAGCAACATTTGGTGGTCCTGTGAGCCTCTGCAATGTTAGTCAGGACTGTTTCTGCTGCTGGTGAACTGGTGGGTTTGAGGAGTATGGGAAGAAATGATCTTGGATGGACTATATAAGTGCAAAAGAAAGGGGAAACCCCCATAGCGGAGTGTTTGGTGTTATTATAGGTGAATTCTGCAGTAGGAAGCAACGATACCCAGTTGTTCTGGTGTTGGTTACTGTAACACCTAAGGTATTGTTCCAATGTGGCATTTAGCCGTTCTGTCTCGCCATTGGTCTGGGGGTGAAACCCCCATGACAAAGCTCTTTCGATACCTACCCGGTTACAGAGGGCTTTCCAAAACGTAGAGATGTACTGGCTACCACGGCCCGAGATGATCTTATCTGGGAGGCCATGTAACCGGAAGATGTCTTTGGCAAAAACCTCTGCCATATCTGCTGCCGTGGGCAGACCTGGTAAAGGGGAGAAATGCGCCATTTTAGTTAGAGTATCCACTGTAACCATGATACACGTACAGGAGTCTGATATGGGGAGGTCCACCACAAAGTCTGTGGTTATAAGCCCCCACGGGCGTGTTGGTAATTCTGCTTGGGTAAGGAGTCCTAGGGGTTTGCCTGTTGGATATTTGGCCATAGCTCAGACAGGACATGCCTTAAGGTAGTCTTTCACATCTTTTCTCATGTTTGGTCAAAAGAAGGATCTTCCTATGAGTTCAGTGGTATTGGTTTGTCCTCTATGACCAGCGGTTAAGCTGTCATGACACCAGCTAATTATCAAAGGACCTGAAGGTATGAAAAGTCGATTTTTGTGGAACAACAAACCCTCCTTCTCCACGTAAGGCGTCCTCTTTGAACTGAGTAGGACCGGAAACTCTGATACCAGGGCTTTTTTGATGTCTGGAGGAACGAATTGACATGAGCAAGTATTCTGTTCCTGGGAAACATTAGCTCCCTCGGGTGTGTTAAGTTGCCTTTAACAGGGTCCTTACGAGAGAGCGCATCTGCCAGCATGTTGTTAGCACCCGGAAGGTAAGTAATGTGTTAGAATGAACGTGACAGAACCTTTAATGGCGACGTAGCCTACGGAGCAGCCACCAACGCGGCAGCAACCGCCAGCAGCCATGGTGCATGACAGCAATGTACTGCACATCTGTATTTGCATTCCATAGGAGGGCAATGATTGCATTGTAATCATTGATGTACTTTGATGCTTCTGTTCTTTTTATGCAGTATGTGTTCTTAGGTGATTTGCCTTTCACACTGTGTCTAACAGAAGAAATGAAGCTGTTTACTTGTCCTGTTGCTGAAACTGATCTAGGGAAACCGAAGCAGCATTTGATGTAGTATTTCCCTTTGTTTTTATATATTCGCAGACAATACTTGCCACAATTGTTTCTTTGAAGCTGCAAAAAGTGTGCATATAGCTCGCTATGTGTACTTTCTGAAGGGACTTGGCAAGTGACATATTTGTGAATGAACTGAAAAACAGTGGCATTGCTGTCCTGTCCAAATTTAGGAGCATCTTTAACCCACAAAAGCATGTGGATGTGTTTTGCTCCTCAGGTTTGATATTCTTTTCCGAGGGGAGGAACTATTTTATTACAAATGAAGAGTAGCATGGCTATAAAGCGATGATGGAAGTACTTCGATACATTTACAGGATCAAAAGAGCAGAGTTCTCCTGGTGTTTTTTTGTCTATACCTGCTTTGTTTTGGTTTGCTATGCATAGTAAGTCGTGCAAGTCTTCCCGTGCATACTCTACACAACTTAAAGTGACAAACCATGTGGGTGGGCCAAGGTTGCGTAGCGTACACCGTACATCTGCGTGACATCAGAACCACTCCTTTGTACCATGCATGATTGCCAAAAGATTTGTGATACTGGACTGTAAAACTTCATTCTTTCTCTTGCACCTTTTGGAGTAGCTGCGTAGCGGACATGTTTTGAAAATTGGAACCTGTTTTCAATGTGTGTGCAACTCCATAATATAGAGTTGCTAGTTCACTTTCAAACAGGAGGTGTAATATGTATTCAACGTTTTGTCTGGATTTTGGATCTTCAGAATACATTCATAAAGAGCGGTATTCTGATGCAGTTATTTGTGTTATTTCTGATGCAGTTATTTGTGTTATTTCTGATGCAGTTATTTGTGTTATTTCTGATGCAGTTATTGGTGTGCACCTTTCATCGTACCTTCCACCTTTTCCAGTCAGAAAAAGTAGACGAAAGGCTTGTGCATCTATACTTTTTTCCCATATGCTGATTGAAGATCCTTTAGCAGTGTTTCCAGTGCATCGTCTATGGTGTCTTGGAGTGCAGTGGGTGAATTGTATAGTGGTCTAAAATATTGGATTCTGCAGTAGGATCTAGAAGTTCAAATAGTTTAGTTTCTGAGGAATCCTGAATTACTTTGGTGGTTTCTTTCAGGTTTTCTTCAATGTTTATTTCTTTGTAGTATTCATTGTTGTCTTTAAGATATTTCAGGTCTTCTCTAACTTTGTTTAAGTCTACTAGTTGCTGCCAATTATTTTTGTCTTTTGTAGATACACCATTCACTATGATAATCAGAGATTGATCTATTGGCTGTTGTACCCCTGGAGTGTCTCCATTTTCTTTGAGATCTAATGGCAAATAGAGTACTTTGCCACAAATGCCTTTCAGTAATGCAGAGGGAGGCAACTTTTACTGTTTTTGGTTGAAGGCGCATTATCGCTTGAAATGGGTGTACTGTTTTGATTATAATGCTCTCATATAAGTTAAGCTGTTGGAGTGGTTTTGGCAGTGGGTATATTTCTAAGTTATAACTGGTTGCCCATGAAGGCATTTCGTTATTGTCCAGTTTTGCAGTGCAGTATGTGCACAGTATTGAGGGGTTAGTAATTTCATATTTTATTTCTGCTATAAGGTAGAGGGCTAATTGGAACCACTAGGATTCCTCATTGGCTTCTATTTTGTGCATTATATCTACAGTTTTGGTGCCCTTTGTATAAAAAGTTCTGCGGTAACACACACACATACTTAGTTTGGTACTTCAGCAGATCTACGCTTAAACTTTGCTATTTCATTTTTGTATGTGTGTAATATCAGGTTGACATCGGCAATGGTGTCGCTATTCTTTTCTAAAGTTACTGGATTTTCTAAGTGCTCTTCACTTCCAAAATATTTGCTTTGGATGTGGTTTATTTCTTCGAGTAGGTGTTTGACTGTACAATGTAGCAGAATGTCATTTAAATGGTTCAGTGCTAAAGTAGGACTTTTTGCATAGTACAGTTTGTGAACGAGATTTCTTACAGCAGAATGGTGCGTTGCTAACATTTTGATATGGTGGAAGGTGCTTTTGCAAGCAGGTCCAGAAATGCAGGCTAATGAATGTCCTCATAGTTCTGTGTATTTGCGCACTGGACAGGCGTCCATAGTTTGCAATATTTTCATTTTTACTTTGTCTTTGGCTTTTACATTTCGATTGAGGAACTGCTGCAAAGATTTTAAAGTATGTTTGTGCACTTTACACATTGATGTGCACGGCCATTTGTAGACGGGGCATATTGGTTCGGTGGATTGGAGAGTTGATGCTAAATTTGCTGGGGTTATTCTTAAAATCAGTGTTTCTTCTTCCATAATGCTATTGTCTCCCTTTTCATCCCCTCGCCCACTGCTATATATGTCATTTTGGTTTGTTTGCTTTTGTTTGTATGCCTACATTGAAATATGGTTCTGTGCTGGTGGTGTGACACCACTCACCTGTACAGCTGTTTCCAAAGGTATATCTGCTGATATTGCATTTGTTTTGAAGTACTTGTAGTTTACTAATTAATTTTGTTAGTGGTTTCCTTCTGTTTAAAGTTAATATAAAGATTTTCCTTTTGAGGAGCATTGCACTGTCTGCGAGAGCTTCCAGGATTAGTTTTCTGCTGTAAGTTTTAAGGGTTGAGTGTGACTTCTCGCCTGTTTTTAAAATGTTCTGAAGGACTCTGTTGTGGAAAATGTTTTGTAAAATGTATTTTTTGGAATGTTTACTTGTGGCTACAATAACATTGGTAGGTGCAGTGTTAGCACTAGTGGTTTTTGAAAGCTTCTTAAAACATTTATTTTTATTTTTACATTTGGAAAGATGAGTCACAGTTTCTTTCCTGTTAGCTGCTTCAGTTTGTCTCAGTGACTGTATTAGGGCCCTGATGCACAGAGCTTTTTCCAATGAGGTTTTTCCATTATAAAATGCTTCTCTGAATTAGGCCCTAGCTGTTTTGTTGGAACTTTATGTACAAATTCTGCCAAAGGCAGATGCCTATTTTGTACGCTTTTAGTTTGATCTGCTCTATTTCTGTGTTGCTTTCTACAAAGTTGCTTTTTGGTAGGCGTTCTTTGGTGTCTGTTGGAGAAAAAAAGAAAGGGTGGGTTGGGATGTTGTGCAATGTATATGTGTGCACTGTGCATGAGTGTCTGTATGAGAGAAGGCATATATGTAGAGGTGAGTGATTGTGGAATGGGCTGTTACTTCAGGTTGGGAAGGCTGTACTCGTATCTGTGTGTTACTATACTGGTGTTCAGATGACAATACAAAGTGTGCACCTGCTGAGGTGTAATCAGTAATAGTGAATGAAATGATGTTGGGTTGATACACTTGTGTAGCCTAGAGTTGAAGAACACTACTCTGTCTGAGTAACAGGCAGAACACTGCAACAGTGTTGCACTTACTTTGTTGGATGCAAAGAGTAGGTTTCTTCTGGGTTCTGTTTTGCACTTCAGGCACCATTGGCTTTGAGGAGTGTGATCTTCACTGCAATTGCGAAAGAAGGAGGTTAGTACATATGTATGTTAATGGCACAGTAATTGCACTTGAAGAACAGATTAGTTAGATTTGTAGAAGGATTTCTTGCCAGGAAGAGGTAGAGTATTTGCTAAATTGCAGAGCTTTCTATATGAATCAGGACTTTGGAGCATCAGCATCATTGCTAAGGGGTTTAGTGGTGTTCTTATAAGTGTGTCCTATAAGGTGCACTTTTGGAAGTGTATGGGCATCATTCCGACCCTGGTGGAATGGGTTTAACGGCACCGGTAAAGGTGACGGTGCCGTTAAATCCATTCTGCCCTATTACGAGGTTCCCTCGCGGGACCCGCTCTGGATGTCTGGTTTTACCAGACATCCTTAGCAGTTCCCGCGAGGGGACCAGGGAGCTAACAACGGGCCCGTTATGAACAGGCTCGCTGTTAACTCCCTCCCCATTGAGCCCTATCGGGGCTCAATGAGAATGGGGATGGTCTGGTTCCGGGTTCCCTGAATGGGGAAATACCGGGCTCTCCAAAGTCAGAATGGCCCGGTATTTCCCCATTCAGGGACCACGACCCGGACCCGAGTTTGGAGGCAGCTATGCCCTTATTAAAGGCATGGCTGCCTCCAAACTCGTAATGAGGCCCCATGTGTTGCTGTTGCACTATTTAGTGTGGAAATAGATTAGTGGAAGTTGTAGTAGGGTGAGAAAAAGGCTTGGAAAGATGTAGAGATTGGAAAGGAGAATGCTTATGTGTGTGGAATTGCATTAATTTGTCTGCACATAGATGCTTGCTGCATGAGTGGAGGAAGTCTTTCTGTTTTTTGATTTATTTATCCACATTTCAAATGGCACTTTTCTCAATGTACACATGCATTTGTTTGTTTTTGCAGCAATGGTGCATTCTGTTAATTGTGCAAAGGATGTACTTGCCATGGTTTGCCAACATACATGCAATGTCCTTTCTCTGTGTGCATTCTTGGCATTTTAGATAGAACCTGCCATTTCAACCTCCTTTAAAAATGATTCCAATATGTTTTTCTTTTTTTCATGTCCCAATACATCAGAGAGAGTGTGATGAATTGGAAATATGAAGTCTGGAACAATTATTCAAGTGGGCATTAAAAGAAAAGTTTGTAAGCACACAGCTTTGTAAGTAAGTGCCATTTGATGTTAGGAGATGGGACAAATGACAGTATGGGTATTTACTATATTATGGAAAGTAAGTGGCAGGAACCCTGTTCAAATGCATGCAATGTATGTATGTGCAATGTTTTGTTAAGATACATGCTGGTTTCCTGTTCTGTGTGCATTCTAGGAATTTCATAACAGTTGTGTTAAGGGGGAAGTGGTTGTAAAAATGACAAAAGGAAAGAAGAGAATAACAGTTTGCACATTACCATGAGTGATATGGGTAAATGAAAACTTGGAAAGCACACAGCATTGCAAGTGACACTTGATGATAGCAGATGGGACAAATGCCAGTATGCGTTTTTGCAGGTTACACAGGGTAAGTGGCAGGTACCCTGTTCAAATGCATTCATAAACGAGTTGCAAATGTACTGTGCACAAAATGTTCATACCTGCACTTTGTGTTGATGCATGCAGATGTGGATGAATATGTAAGCAGAAATCTTGGAGAGTTTTTTAGTACTTTTTGCTGTAGGTGGTTTCCAATCACAGGAGACTTGTACTTGTTCAACAGTGCATCTAAAGTGTCAGAATTAGATGTAGAGTTCTTGGATGTGATTGAGGATGGTTGTGTGACTGCTTAACAGTAGCCAATGAGGCAGTGGTGCAGAGAGTGAAGTGGAAAGGGAAGAAGTGGTCCCCCCATTATGTGGGGTCCGTAGACACTGTGGTAGTTTGCGCACAGGGTGTGCCAAATCCGGTGCTTCTCAGCATGTCTGGCATGGAAATAGGAGTATACTGTGGGGATTAGCCAATCAGGTGTTGAGGTTCTGCTTTGTAGGGTGATAGGCTGTGTGTAGTGAAGATGGCAGAGGTGGAGAAAGTCAGGGTGTTGGTGGTTGGAAATATATCTGTAAATGGTTTGGAGCTGTATGCCAAGTCCAGAAATGTGGCTGTCAATTTTGATTTTAAAGGAGTGGAGGTGTTGTGGTCCACTGTGCCTGGTTTTAATTTGCAGGGAGTGTTTGTAGTTTGTAAGGATATGTCCAGGTTCAACAGTCTAAATGTAGTAGTGCTGCATTGTGGTGCTCTGCATTTGGGATATGGCAGTGCTCCTACTTTGTCGAGTGATTTGCAAAAATTGGTTCAGTCAGTGATGAAATTTCTTCCAAGTGCCAAGGTTATTTTTTCTGAGATGCTACCTAGAGCAGCATGTGACAATAGTTATGTTTTTTGTCCCCAGCAAAATGGTGCAAGGCATTTGGTTAACCAAGGCATGCCTGCTTTCATGCTCAGAGCTGAGATGTTCTATTGTAATAATGAGAGCATTGAATCTGGTAATGTTATTTATTTTAAAGCAGATGGCATGTTTGTTTCCATCCTGGGAAATGCCATGTTATTTCGTAATATAAGAAATGTTTTTCAGAAGCTAAAGTAAAGATATTTGGAGGAAAATAAGAAGAAAAAATTACAAAATAAAAGATGTTTCTATAGAAGCACCTTTTAAAAAAGGCTCTTTTCAGAGCCAATACTAAAGAAGAAATCTACCCTGGATGAAATTTCTGTTCCCACCCCTGCGAATTCCACGATATGTCTGTGGACATGTGGTAGTCCGCGGAGCATATGTGGCACATCCGGGGGTTTTGAGGTTTGCAGGCATGGAAATGGGACACTTCAGGCCATGGGATTGGTGAATAAGGTTTCCTGGGTGTGGTGTGTAAGTAGACACTGTGGCAGAAGGTCTGTTTGCTGAGAGGAGAGCAGATGGCTATGGCTATGGCTGTGTCTTTCAGGAGGCAGAGTGTCTGGATTTTGGGAGACTCGTGGATACATTGGTTGGAGGTGCATGGACAGCAATATGGAGTGGCTGCACATCTTGGATTCCATCATGTGTATGTACACTGGTATGGAGTGCGCGGAATGAAGTGGCTGGATTTGGTTCCTCTTTGTGCCACTTTGGTGACACACTCAGTGACACCCCCAGAAATGTTTCATAGGGGTGGCCTGATGAGGCCACAGGAAATCTTGGGGTGGCACACAGGGTGCAGGGGCAGAACCAGCCTCAACATTTTGGCGGGGCTGGATGGCAGTTTTGAAAACTGTTATTAAGACGGGACATTAAACCTATTGCGCTAGTGATTTCTCCCCAAACCAACCCGTCCTACCGCCCTCTCCCCAAGCCCAGGAGGCTGAGTAGATATCACGCCTTCCTTTGGCCCATTAGATCCATCTTTCACCCCAACTCACCAGAGGCGTAGCCATTATTCTGTAACAAGTGGGGCCTAGAGCTAATGGAGGAGGGTCCACATTAAGAAGAGCCTGCAGAAGGAAGGGTACTTTCTCTGCCCCCAGCCAAAGGCAAGGAGTGACAGCGAGTAGTGAGGGAGTGCAAACCAACCAAGCGGGGTGTGTCCCATTGAGAAAAGGTTTTAAATATTGGGTTAAAATAGTGCATTTTATAGTATACTTATTGTGATAAATTAGTTAAAAGCTGCACAGTTTACAGTAGGTTTTGTAGGGTAAGACATAAAAAGTACATTAGATGCCAAGCCACCAACAATGCACAGGAGCATTTTCAAACACATTTTCATAATGCCTTTGCCCTCTATACGCCAGTCCTATGCAAGTGTAAAAAACATTTTCATATTGATTGTGCTCACACATGTCCATTCTGGTGCACCTATCTACGCCACTATTCCCGCATAGGAAAATACTCATGTTTGCTTTGTCCATAATGCCAGTAACCATACTATGACAAAGCATGTCCATGCTGGCTCTCCCAATACATGGCAGTATGTCCATGTAAGGACATACTCCTGTTGGCTTTGCCTTAATGCCAGTGAAAATAGCCATGCCAGAGTAAGAAAATATATCCTTGGTGGCTACCCAAATCCCCCACTCCCCATATAAGAACACTCATGTTGTATTTGCTCCCTAACAGCAGTAAACATGTCATGCCACAGTAAAAAAAGCAGCATTGCAGGCAGCATGAATGCCCCCACCCCAATGTAAGAACACTACTTACTGTTGCTGTTGGCCTTAACACCAGTAATAAACTGCAATCCCACAGAAAGAAGACATGCTCTTGCTGGCTAGCAGTAAGATAACTCAGCAGGCTGAGCGCATGCTGTTGTAATCTGAGTGTGATTCGCACGTTCAAATCACAGCGAGGCCAACTCAGCCTTTCATACATACTTCAAAGTGACCTCCCTGATCTCTACCCTCCTCTATGGACCTTGTACTATTATGTTGCTTTTGCACCTTGTTACCCCTCTCTTACTCTGTACTGTAATGTTTTCCCTGCTCACCAAGTTGTATCACTGCCGTGATACTTACGGGTTTGGGCAATGTCAATAAATGCAATACATAAATCAAGCTCATTAAATGAGTGCAAACTTCGGCTGGTGAGTTATTTGATGGAAATATGTTCTCTGTACATCCCTTTGGCGAAAGTTCTATATAAATAGCACATCATCACACAAATTCCCCCCCATATAGGTACAATTATGTTGCACGGATCCTCTTATATTCCGCATGTAAGAATATGTATGTTCCCTTGACCTTAAACACCAGTAAAATAAAGACCCAAAGTCAAAATAAGGAAACATGCTCTCCCCATGTAAGAACACTAATCATGTTGCCTTTGACCTTAATGCGAGTACAACATTCTATGCCACAGTAAGACCCAGCCAGGACAGCCCCACTGTAGTGTTCTCCCCCATCCCACCCCCACTCCAACCCCGCCATCACATAAAAACACTCACGTTGGCTTTCTTTTGCCAGGAAATGGCAGTATAACATGCCATGCTCCAATGCCCATCCCCAGGTACACAGAGATATGAAACATTCAGCCACATGCACCCACACAGCTGACCTGTCATTCACACGAGTACCCAGAACATTTAGATTGTGCGCTCATTAACACGTGCATTCACACCATCCACACTGCATTAATTTGCAGGTGTGCACTTGCAGACAAGGCCTAGCATACAAACATACAGCCACCAACACACTCCCTTGCATGCAATACACAAATGCACACAAATATACTTTTTTTGGTTCATGGTAATTACTGAAAGCATGGGCCATGTAAAAGCTGAGCCAGCAGTTAAGCCTTTAGCTGCAACATGGGGGCGGTGGGAGTCCTACTGATGGGTTGGCAGGGTTTTGTCCTCAGCCTCTACCCTTCACTTTAATGCCTGTTTTCTCACCTCTGAGAGCTTTGTATTTTTTTAAGTAAATACACCGCTCTCCGAGGTGAGAAATCTGACAGGTTCATGCCGGCTGGGCCCGGGCTGGGCACAACAGCAGTGATGACTGCTCTGTCAAAGGGGAGGGAGGGGCTTTAGCACTCCCAAGACCAGGGGCACGGGAGGGCACAAATAATCCATGCCATAGTGATATTAACTTGTCATTGATAGTAGCAGGTGCAAACAGTGCGAGTGTATGGGCATCTAATATCAGTGCCTTGCAATGCGTAATACGTCTACACAAGCCAAAACTGTTGACTTTGCAAATACTTGTTTTTAACAGGACTTCAGCACTGGACATGCATAGTGTTTATAAATTGGGTGCCAGACCTGGTTAAGGCATTTCTATTATACCAGTAGCACGTTTACGGCACCAATGAAGTCATTAACACTAACAGCTCTTGAAGGGCCTGCCAGTGATTTTTTCAAAGCAAAGTCTGATGGCAAAGCTTGAACAAAGAGCTCAAAGAATTCCCATGAGGAGGTGCTTTGGCAGGGGTTGGGGGGAGGGGGAGGGTACTTGGTTGGAGGGACCATAGGGATTAGCATATCCATGGGCAGTCAATGGGTGGGTAAATAACCAAACAACACATGAAAGCTTTGTTTCCCTCACCATATGCCATCTCCCCCCATCTGTACTCCTAATGCAACAGTTTCAGGTTTTAGGTGGCTCTCCCACATAATAGCCCAAACTAAAACGGGGTATTTGAAACAGGATGCTTGTAAGGCATACTCCAACTCATTGTAGGGTTAAGGTGTGCCTTAGAGTGGTTTTATCTGCCACTTTTTAGCCAAGTAAATATCAGATTTGGCAAAGAGGTCAAAGGACAGCACAGGATAGTGGGCCAGTCAGAGAGAAAACAGCAAGTCTAGGGAATATGGCAGTAGTGGTACTGCAGGGCATGCTCGGATGTGAGGAAATGCAATACGTTAGAAACGTGGCATGGATGTGGGGTAGTGCAACATAGGAGCTAAAGAAAACATGCTAGTTAGACGACAGAGTGCATCATCTTTATTCAGTTTTGTCAGAATGGGCTGGGGCTACAGACCTATCAGGGAAAAGGGTCTTTCCTCAACAAAATAGGATATTGTGCTTTGAGAACACTAAGAACAGAGTCAGAATGGGATTTGTTATTTATTGAGTGTCACGATTTTTAACCTAATAGGGATACTGGACACCCTTAGAGGCTTCTATTCCAGTACACATTTGCTAGCTTATAGCCCACCGGTCCTCAAGCATGCTTAGTTCTAATCGAAGGTAGGGTTTGGGTTAAACACCTACAAGTTCAAGGGGCATTACATTAGAACTCATAAAGGTTAATTCCCTATGATAAATGTGGCAACCCCTGGAGAGACACATTTTGCTGACCATCCTAGCAATGACAACACTGATCTTTCCCAGGACTCCCCGATTTCTGACTGGTCTTGCCAGGCCACCCCCCTGGTGCCACACACATACCATCGTCAGCTGGCTCTGAAGTGTTTGCCAGGAACCACTCGATCCTTCACACAGCCTGGAAGCGCGAGCCAAAGCAGAAATGCGTGCACTCAGGCTGTGTTTCTGGGTCCACTGAGCATGTGCAAATCGATCAATGGGTGCAGGGCCACCATGGCTCTCTGATCTGACTCCAATGCATCCCCGGCCACGGCAAAAAACCAAAAAATAAAGATTTTTTTTCACACTGAACTGCACAGTTTAAAGCGAAAAAAAATGTTTTTTTTGTTGCTTTTTCGCTCCGGTGGCCAATGGGGGGGCCAGCACTTTTATAAGGGTGGCCATGGCCCCTCTGGCCACCCCTTGGTGATGCCCCTGGGCACACTGTCATCCAGACATCATTATTATTATTCATTGTGGAGGGAACAGTTTAGGGCATGTTACTGGAATCTCTTTGCAGTTTGCAATGAAAGAGGGACTTGGGAAAGTCATGGACATGTTTCCAAACTCCCGCGTAATATTTTCAGGCATTGAGCAGAGACAAATGTGGCTACGCTCTTCTTCAGTTGGTCTGCAAATGGAGAACGTGAGGCGCAATGTCAACAAGGCTGTTTACGCCTTTTTGAGAGATGTTGGCATGTCCTCTTTCCACAATGAAAATATTATGGGGGTAATTCATAGAATTCAGCGCACAAGT
Organism: Ambystoma mexicanum; assembly: GCF_040938575.1. NCBI lineage: Eukaryota > Metazoa > Chordata > Amphibia > Caudata > Ambystomatidae > Ambystoma > Ambystoma mexicanum. The sequence goes on along the minus strand of NC_090941.1, from coordinate 1,160,758,059 downwards.
GGCGCACGCGGCTGGCGCACAGTGTGCGCGTGCGAATCCCTGCACCAGCCGCGTGCGCTAAAATCCATTTCCGCGCACAACGTATTAATGGATTCCAGCCACCAAAACCAGCCGTGGCGCACAGTGGCGCAGCGACCCTGCAGCAGCGCCAGTTACGCCCCCAAGAACACCTCTCGCGCAGGGAAAAGCCATCAATATACCCAATCCAGCGCAAAGGGCTGCGCTAACCCTGTACCAGCACGGCAAGTGGGCTACGTGTATCACTGGGGTGCGCGGGAAGTACCTCACGTGATTGGCCCCGTGCGAGCAGGGTACGCGTATTTCAGGGGTGCGCGGGAAGTTCCACACGCGATTTCCGCAGGGTACGCGTATCTCAGGGGTGCGCGGGAAGTGCCACACGCGATTTCAGCAGGATACGTGTATTTCAGGGGTGCGCGGGAATTTCCACACGCAATTTCATCATTGTACGTGTATTTTGGGTGCGCGGGAAGTTTCACACGCAACATCAGCAGGGCACGTATATTTCAGGGGTGCGCGGGAAGTTCCACACGCGATTAAATCAGGGTACGTGTATTTCGTGGTGCGGGGGAAGTTTCACACGCGACATCAGCAGGGTACGTGTATTCCAGGGGTGCGCGGGAAGTTCCACACGCGATTCCATCAGGGTACGTGTATTTCAGGGGTGCGCGGGAAGTTCCACACGCGATTGGGCCCGTGCGAGCTGGGTACGCGCATTTCAGGGGTGCGCGGGAAGTTCCACACGCGATTCCATCAGGGTAGTACGTGTATTACAGGGGTGCGCGGGGAGGACCACACGTGAATTGCACGTGTGGGTCCTCCCAGGTGTTCCCTCTACACCCTCCACGGCCCCTGCAGGTGGCTCACACCACAGGGGCCTACCCTGCACATGTCCTGCAGGCACACCATCCACCATGGCCATGACCCCCAGCCAACCCACATGTCAACTTGCACTACTGCCCACCAACGCATGTCCCCCTGCACCCCCAGCCACCAGGGGCAAACTCCACCAGGCCCCCACCCATGTCTCCCACCACCCCCACCCCCCAGCAGTGCAGGGGCACCCTCCACCAGGCCCCCACCCAGGTCTCCCACCACCCCCACCCCCCAGCACTGTGGGGCACCTGCCAGCAGGCCCCCACCCATGTCCAACTCATGTCTCCCACCACCCCCACCCCCGAGCACTGTGGGGCACCCTCTACCAGGCCCCCACCCATGTCTCCCACCACCCCCACCCCCAGCACTGTGGGGCACCTGCCAACAGGCCCCACCCATGTCCAACTCATGTCTCCCACCACCCCCACCCCCCAGCCACCAGGGGCAGCCTCCACCAGGCCCCCACCCGTGTCTCCCACCACCCCCAGCCACCAGGGGCAGCCTCCACCAGGCCCCCACCCATGTCTCCCACCACCCCCACCCCCCCAGCAGTGCAGGGGCACCCTCCACCAGGCCCCCACACATGTCTCAAACCACCCCCACCCCCCAGCCACCAGGGGCAGCCTCCACAAGGCCCCCACCCATTTCTACCACCACCCCCACCGCCCCAGCAGTGCAGGGGCAGCCTCCACCAGGCCCCCACCCATGTCTCCCACCACCCCCACCCCCCAGCACTGTGGGGCACCTGCCAGCAGGCCCCCACCCATTTCCAACTCATGTTCCCCACCACCCCCACCCCCCAGCACTGTGGGGCACATGCCAGCAGGCCCCCACCCATGTCCAACTCATGTTCCCCACAACCCCCACCCCCCAGTGGCAACCTCCACCAGGCCCCCACCCATGTCTCCCAGCACCCCCACCCCCCAGCCACCAGGGGCACCCGCCACCAGGCCCCCACCCATGCCTCCCACCACCCCCACCCCCCAGCCACGAGGGGAAGCCTCCACCAGGCCCCCACCCATGTCTCCCACCACCCCCACGCCCCCAGCAGTGCAGGGGCACCCTCCATCAGGCCCCCACGCATGTCTCCCACCACCCCCACCCCCCAGCCACCAGGGGCAGCCTCCACCAGGCCCCCACCCATGTCTCCCACCTCCCCCACCCCCCCAGCAGTGCAGGGGCAGCCTCCACCAGGCCCCCACCCATGTCTCCCACCACCCCCACCCCCAGCACTGTGGGGCACCTGCCAGCAGGCCCCCACCCATGTCCAACTCATGTCTCCCACCACCCCCACCCCCCAGCCACCAGGGGCAGCCTCCACCAGGCCCCCACCCATGTCTCCCATCACCCCCACCCCCAGCCACCAGGGGCAGCCTCCACCAGGCCCCCACCCATGTCTCCCACCACCCCCACCCCCCCAGCAGTGCAGGGGCACCCTCCACCAGGCCCCCACACATGTCTCCCACCACCCCCACCCCCAGCCACCAGGGGCAGCCTCCACCAGGCCCCCACCCATGTCTCCCACCACCCCCACCCCCCCAGCAGTGCAGGGGCAGCCTCCACCAGGCCCCACCCATGTCTCCCACCACCCCCACCCCCCAGCACTGTGGGGCACCTGCCAGCAGGCCCCCACCCATGTCCAACTCATGTTCCCCAACACCCCCACCCCCCAGCACTGTGGGGCACCTGCCAGCAGGCCCCCACCCATGTCCAACTCATGTTCCCCACCACCCCCACCCCCCAGCCACCAGGGGCAGCCTCCACCAGGCCCCCACCCATGTCTCCCAGCACCCCACCCCCCAGCCACCAGGGGCACCTGCCAGCAGGCCCCCACCCATGTGCAACTCATGTTCCCCAGCCAACATGTCATCACAATCTAGATCCCTGGTCCCTATGGTCAGCCTCCAAATGCAAAACCCCCACCCGAGTATTGCATCCACCCATTCATAATTTGCAATTACATCACAGAACACCAATTGCAAGTTCCGAAACAAACACATTTCCCTCACATACACCCAATGGGTGTCAGTGAATCTCAAAACCCATATCATGAAATGCATGAAACCAATGAGATACCACACATTGAAGTTCAACACAAAAAATATGTATTAAAGGAAACATAAATAGAATCAAAAATGAAGAAACAGAAATGTGAATGTACAAAAATTAAAAGAAGCATGTCCGTGAAAAAAAGCAAAACTAAAAATAAAATTCCAAAGTAATGGTGTCCAAAGTCAATGTCCACAAAACAAAATCCAATGGGAAATAAAAAAGAAAGCCATTGCTCCATGGTTAAAATGTGAAAAAAAATAAAATTCAACAGTGAACTATGTACATGGGAACAAGCCAGGGTCCATTATCCCAACAAAAGAAAGGAAACCTATCTAACTACACTAACTAATAAAATAAACTATATACAAAAATGTGGCCAATGTCCGAAAGGTCCAAATAAAATCAAAACAAAAATGAAACCTAACACTACCTACATAACTATATACAAGGGCAGCGGGCTAGTTTCACGGCTCACTTGTGGATGTCCCGGGCCAGGGCATCATCGAACTCCTCCTCTATGTCCCGGAGGCGGTCCTCCTCCATGGCCCCGAGGGTCCGCAGGGCCGTCGACGTCTCCACCTCCAAACCCCTGCGGATTGCCTCGAGGCACTCGGCCCGCCTCAGGGCCCTCCGCATGGAGTTCTCCGCCGTGACCATTGTGAGCCGTGCCTCTTCCACCCGCTGCCGCTCCGCATCTGTGGCGTGGCCCAACCGCTGACACACGGAAGACACCTCTGTCCTGGGTCCTCCTGCCCTCCGGCCGATGCCTGCCCCTCCGATGTTGAAGGCCCCGAGCCTTCATGGCTCCCACCACGCTGCTGCTGTGCCTCTGCCCGTGCACTGCCTCCTGCTGCCTGCACATCCTCCGCCGGCTGGGGTGCAGTCGTAGATGTGGCCACCCCTGCAGGACATCCGACTCCTGACTGTGGCAGGGATGCCTCCTCCACCAGCCTGGCCGCACCGTCAGAGGCAGCTCCACAGGGCACCCAGGTGACTGATGGGTGGGAAGATGGCACGGAGGACGACGGGCACCTAGGGGGTCCAGTTGAGGAGGGGGTCGTAGCAAGCCCCATCATACGGAGGAATCCGGCCTGGGTGACCTGTCCCAGCAGGCTGACGTGGTCAACGAGCCATTCGAGATGACGTGCAGTCTCCTCATGAAAAGACTGCAGGTCACCTCGCATGGCCCGTTGACGCAACGCCACACCAGTCAGGACAGGCTCAACCCGGACCCGGATAGCCACGTCCGCAGGCAGAGGAAGGCCAGTTGACGTGAGCTCATCCCCTGCCTGAAAACGGGTCTGGACGTAGGCATCCCTGCTGGTGCAAGATGATGCAGGGACAGGATCAGGGATAGGATTGCACACAGGCACCTCCGCGGCAGCCTGTGCTGCCTCCTGTCCCTGGTCCTGCACTGCACCACTAGCACCAGTGGGATCCCCACCTCCAGACCCCGTCTCTGGTGCTTGCACGGCCTCCTCCTCCACCAAACCCCCCACCAACCTGGATGACTCCGTGCCATCTTCCCCCGTTGGGCCCTGTGGGGTCCCATCTGTCCCTTCTGCTGCCGAGTAGTCCAACTCCAACCTCCGCCTCTTGGACCTCCCCCCGGCAGCTGCGGCTTGGGACGCGGCACCGGACTCCTCACTCCCCGACGAGATGACAACATGGGAGGGGAGCCGGGACTTGCGTCTCTGGCTGGCGGTGGGATCCCCGCCGCTGTGCTCCACAGCACCTTCTCCGCCCTCTTCATCAGTTGACGCTGCAGACAGGGAGAAATAAAACACAGGCATCAGGGCACTGTACGATGGACACATACACACATGACAGTTGTACATGAGTGGCATTGGCAAACCTCAGACATGTCATCAGAATCCCCAACACACATGTCATTTCAACTCGCACACTTGAGCCATACCACAGCCATATCGCAACTGCCAGCACCATCCATACACATACAACAGCATGAGCAGGCAAAGGTGAGCCAGACATCACATGCAACACAGGAAGTGCACCACACATGTACACACACCACCACACTTGCATGCATGTGTACACCCCTGCCAAGTGTCGCAGTGTACAGACGGGCATCCATGTCACATCTGCCAATCAGGCTTCCACATACCGCTGTCACATGCATCCATGTTGCATCACTGTTGTCAAATACACACACATGCACATCTACACAGTGCTGATACATGCAGCCGAAAACAACATACATGCGTGACATCACGGACATGTCTACTTACATACACATTCATCCAAACATGTGTGCCCACACAACTGCATTTGGCATGCAAGCCTACACACACAAGCACCATCCATGTCTCACACATTCCAGCGCTCGCATGTGTTAGCCCCACATCCCTGTACACCCCCACCCATACTCGACCCCATACAAACAGATGTGCAACCTGCACACTACTGAAAAATCACCACACGCACTGCTCACAATCAGGATGCATGTACACTTACCGCTCGACTCCAGACGGGTCTGCCTCTCAAGGACCTGGACGTGGAGCGCTGGGGATATGCATTCCAGGACCCTCATCTGTTCTTCCGACAAGTGGCCCCGGCCCCTTGGCATCCGCTGCCTTCAAGAGGCGCCGGGCCTTGTTCAGGGTCCTGGACCTGAAGTCCTCCCAGCGCTTCTTGACATGTTGTAAGTCGCGGACTGCCACACCCTCCGCATCGATGGCAGTCACGATGTCAGTCCAGATCTGAGTCCGTCCTTCCTTGTCGACGCGGGTACTTCCGAAGAGGGCATCATACTGCCCCAGGACTTGCTCCACCAGCACACCAACTTCGGTGGCACTGAAGCTGGTGCCCCTCTGCCTCTCTGGCCGGGGGTTGTCAGTGGTCTCAGATGGTGTTTACCCTGACATGATAACCCCAGAGGAAGGAGTGGGTGGGCAACTGGGTCCTGGGGCTGGGCTGTGGAGCGATGGAATCCCAGTCGGGAGTCTTCGGTTCCAGCAGGGGTGGTCACAGCAACAGCACCCCTGGATGATGTGCAGGCAGCAAATGGCAGGGCACGTGGGCAGCAGGCAGTCAGGCAGCACCAGATGGCAGGTGGGAGCGTGCTCGGGGCTCTGGGGGGCAGTAGTTCGGCCTTCTGGGCAGGAGCGTGGTCTTCCGTGTGCTTACGCGTGGCCAGCTTGATACGGAGTGATTTGGCACGTGAAAAATCTGCACGTCAGCGTGTAATTCGAGGAAAGGCCCTTAGCGCGTATGCACGGCAGCACACATACGCATTTTCATTGGACAGAAGGCCCCTCAAGCGCAAGCGCCCCTGTGATGTGACGCGTACAGACGTGCATGGGCATTTCAGCGCGCATGAAAAACTGGACCTCCGCGTGCAATACGAGGAAAGGGCCCATGCGCGTAAGCACGCATGGAAAACTGCACGTCCGCGTGCAATATGAGGAAAGGGCCCATGCGCGTAAGCGCGCGTGGAAAATTGCACGTCCGTGTGTAATACGAGGAAAGGGCCCATGCGCGTAAGTGACGTGACACGCGCGTGCGTTTCCCTCAGCACGGGTTAAAGGTGAGCGGGCCTAGCAGTTCGCTGTACGTGCCTTTCGTGAAGACCGACGTTTGCTGCTGCTTACTGTTATTTTGCGCGCCATCACAACCTCACAGCTATCAAGGACGTATCTCTTCTTTTGGTGGGGGTATTGGCTACGCGTGTTTTTCTGCATCGCGCTAGTCAGACGGTGAGTCGCACACGCTCTTTTTCCCACTGCGGATGCCCCTGTGTATCGCACCCATGTTCGATGTCATAGTAGCCTGCGTGTCCCACGCGTGCGAGTTATTCGTGTTACTGGGTGCCACCGCGTACTGCGGGAGGTTGAATCCACGCACGTAGGCTGCAGGGTTGCGTGCACGGTTTTACTGCAGTTTTGGGGTGCCTGAGCATTGCGTGACCCGTCACCACATCACCGGGGTCACATACAGCCTTGCAGGTGCAGGGGGGCTGTTAACATCTTGCTTCCCACCCCCTTCACCCCAATTGCCCAGGTCAATTGTGGTGTACACCTCCCATTGGCACCACTCCATCTGTGCCAGCACTACTACATCTGTGCCATGGTTGGGAGGGCACCAAAGGTGAGGGGCGCCTCAGCTGGGCGTCCTCCTCGTGGCGGGCGTGGTCGGGGACGTGGCCGTGGTGACCAGGGAGTAGGGGGACTCCAGGGTGTCCAGGGCAGCCACAGAGGGGGAAGAGGCAGGGGTGCGCCACTTGAGCACAATGTTGTGCCATGTGTCAGTGCAGCCATGCCACCACCCCCTGTGGTTCCGGGGGACGCAGCTCCTGCATCTGGCACTGGCACCCGTACAACCCGGCAGTCCGTTCCATCGACTGCCACGGGCCCAAGGGTAGTGGTAGCTGCAGGTGCAGCTGTGGACACCGCCACCCAGGCTCAAGGTCTGCCAGCACAGGCTGCGTTGGCACTTGAAGAGCCCTTGGTAGATCTCCAACAGGCCAGGGGGGAAACCATAGGGGCAGGCCGGGCTGCTCAGACCAAGACACGTGTCCCTGGGGCAGTCATGTCATCTGCTGCCCCGAACAGCCGAATGTTGGCAAGTGCAGGGGCAGATGCACCCAACAGCAGCCCGGTTGTGAGTCTGCCAACCAGGACCGTTGCGGTCAATGACCCTGCCACAGCTGATGTTGCTGCGCAGGTTCCTTTAGTGGGCACCCAGCTGCCACTGACACAAGTCAGGCCTTTGGTCATCCCTCCACCTGCCACTCCCTTGGCTCAATCCACCGAACCCACTGGCCATACTGGTCAGGGCGGCATTAGCCAGCCAGGGTCTGCGCCACAGTCCAAGAGGAGGAAGGTTGCACCTGCAGCACAGGCTGGGACCCCACACACAGCCACAACCTCCTGCACGTCGAGGAAGAAGCCTTTCTGTAAGCAGGAACTGGACTTCCTCGTGGACTACGTGCGGGGCCACAGCCGTGACATGCTAGTGGGTGCCAATAGTCAGACTACGGCTTCCCAACGTGACACCCACTGGAAGCATGTTGCGGAACATGTCAGTTCATTCGGCCATGAGGTGCGCACGGCGCAGGAGTGCAAAAAGCGTTGGAATGACATCAAGCGCAGCACTAAGGCTAAGCGTGCCTCAAATTACAACTTGACTCTGGTGACTGGCGGTGGGCCTGCACCAGAGGAGGAAGAACTCACTCCGCATGAGGCTCTCGTTGCGGAGTTCATACCACCTGAATTGGTCGAAGGAGTGGGAGAGATGCTGGACTTTGATGCCCAGTCCAGTGAGTGTTGATGCGTGTTTGTTGAGGACGTGTGTTTCACTTGTGGGATGTGTTGTGCATGATTGCTGCTACATGTGACGTGTACATGGTTCTGATGTGTAAGTAATGCAATGCTTCCATCATGCATGTCTCCTCTGCGTGCATGCTGGACTCCATGTGGGCATGCTCCCTTGCCCCTCCTCCGCCACTCTCCACCCCAGTTCCACCTTTGCACTGGTCTGCTTCAATCTTGCCAATGTGTAGTTTCTTGTTCATGTGTCCTGTGTAGATGCTAACTTCCAGCGTAGAAACTGCCAGACATATGCCGTGTGGTACAGCCTTAGTACTCGATGCAGGGTATCTCACTTGTACTGTGCATGGGTCAGATGTCCCGCAGGGACATGAGTGCCCATTCATGCTCCATGTGCATTGCACGCATGCCCCTATGTGTCCTTGACTGGATGATCACTGTAACATGAGTCCTTGGTTACATACATTGCCTGCCATCTCATCGGCTTCCCCATGTCAACTGTGGCTCAGTCCTGCGTTGCACACATGTTTAGGCTCTGACAATCTGTGTGGCTCACAGGCCTCAGCCTGTTCAATGGCCAATGATTCTGTCCAACTCTTGTTGTGTCTTCTTCACACGTGGGCGGCCTCCGGAGTTTTCATCATGTGTCCTGCCCACTGTCCCAGCATCATTTGCAGTGTTGTAATTTTAATCACATTAAGCTGTTGATGCCAGTCAACACTGCCTTTCAATACACAGGTGTATGGTCAACCTTTTGATACCATGCTAGGCATCCCTGCTTTGGTACTGGGGTGGAGGGGTGCTTGGCTTCTAGAAATGGTACACATTGAATGCACAATGCACATGATGTGTGAATTTGACATTGCACTGCCTTCACATTTCCTGGCACACACCATGGAGTGCTTGTACATGTAGGTAGTGAGTGGCGTACACATTTTCTGCACTGCATAGACCCACTTCCATGGAAACTGCCACCTTTCAACAGGTCTGATCACAGAAGCTATTCAAAGTAGACCCAGCATGCATGCCAGGTCATATGTTGTGTGTCACATGTCTGCCGGATGCCTTTGCTGTCGGTGTGTGTGTGTGTCGTGTGCTTCTGACATGTGTAGTGACCTTTTTTCTCTCTATTTTTCAGGTGATGACGCAATGGAGGCGGAGGATGGTGTTGTCATGCCAGACACAGGGTTGGTAACACCACATCAACCCGGCACTAGTGGGGGTCGTGGGGTGGTAGGCCACGAAAACCCCCAAGTGCTGCAGTCCATCTTGTCTTTGGCTGCCTATGAGTCCAGCCTTGATGACGACTCTGACGTCCATGTTGAGTTGGATGAGCATCAAGTCCATGTGTCAGGGGTGAGTGATTCTGATGTGGACACTCCTCTGTCTGCGACACCTGCACTGAGGGATCAGACAGTCTTGGTTCCTCCGCCTGTGGTGGATCGGGACGCAGGGTCACCCTCCACACCAGTCACTGATGTGCCTGGGACATCACGTCGACGGGGGCATGTAGTCGTGCAGCCGCAGGCGGTGCCAACACAGCGAGGACCCCCGGTCCTTGGGTCCCACAGGGGTCAAGCCCGGCAACGCGGTCGCCGTGCGCAACCGCTGTATACTGAGTGGGAGCAAGACATGACTGCCAATTCAGAACGGCAGGGGGCAGCAATGGAGAACATCGCTGGGAGCATGGAGCATGTTGCCCGATCTGTGCCCCCCCTGCTAGGCAGGTGCTTCTCCAGCAGCAGGCAGCACGGTCCACGGCCCGCTCGCTCAGGCTGGGCATGGTGGCCTCAGACAGGGCACGCCAAGCTGAAATGTCGTCTCTGCGTCAAGCAATTGCTGCTCACGCAGAGGCACACATGGATGCCCTAAGGGAGGAGTATGTTTCCCTCAGATCCACTCTGGGTGTCCTTATGATGTCCCAGAGGTAGCAGGCAGAGGAGAGGTTTGCACAGCTTGAGCGTACCATCTCGGCTGAGCTACAGGCTTGTCGGGAGGTGCAGCGGTTGTCCAGCCAGGCCTTGCAGGAAGAACTCTGTGTTACACGTGCTACCTTGCAAGAGGAAGCACGTGTATCACGTGAGGTTCTGCATGCAGACCTATGTCACATCGCCACACAGAACCAGGCTCACCTGTCCGGCAGACTTGCTGCCGACGAGGGGCAAGCTGCGGCTAGGCGTGGCCAGGCTACTGTGCCACGTCCTCCTTTCCAGGATGAGCCAGACTCGGACGACCATCTATCTCCCACATAGGTCGGGCTGTGCAGGCGTTGAGCCCATGGAGGTTTTCTTTTTGGCTCAGCATCATCGCATGTGGATGTTGAGCAGCACCCTGTACCTCCCCCCTCCTGGGTACCCCCCTCCCCCCCGGGTCGTATGTGGCCATTTTTGATTTTTCTTTTAGTTTAGTTAGTTAAGTTTCTGTTTGATAGTTAGTTTAAATAGGTAATGTAGGTTTTCCATTGTTAGTGCAATTAGTTAATAGTAGATTTAGTTTAAAATTGCTAGTCTATTGTGCATTCATGTGACGGTGCAGTGCTTTGTGGCTTTTGAAGGCATCCACTGTCTGTTCCAGCTGGGCCCTTCATGGTTGTCTTGTGTATGTGTTTGCTGCTTGGGGTCCTTGACTCACATATGCCACTCCTGCCTCCCTTATCCAGGAGCTGGTCAAGTGGCACAGCGAGTAGAGCGCTCGCTTTGACACCCGTGCAGAGCCTGTTAACGCAGGTTCGAATCCCGGCAGGGCCAAACTCAGCCTTTCATCCTTCCGAGGTCGATAAATGAGCACCACACACCGTGGGTAATATTAAGCAGCGCTCGGATACCTGAGGGTTTGTAGCGCTATATAAAAGCCTAATTATTATTATTATTATTATTATTATTATTATTATTATTATTATTATTATTATTATTATTATTATTATTATTATGGGCTCGCAAGGATGGTTCGGTGTTACAGAATATTACACAAGGGCTTTGGACTGTCATATCTGTGGCATGTCTGGTGCTGTGTGACTTGTGTTGACACCCCTAGTGGGGATGATTTTGGTGTCATTGTCCACTGTTTGGCTTTTGCTAGATGGGGTGTGTCATGAATAATGTGTACATTGATTGCTATGCATTGTGTAGTATGTTTCATATCATTCCTGTACACGTGCTTGTTGCAATTCATGCTGTAGATAGTGTACCACACTTTGGATGTGAAAGACGGACTGATGGTGTGATTTGTTATGTGACTCTCTGACATGGTCAAGTAATGAGATGCCTGATGAGACACACACAGATGACTTTGAAGCATTAATCATGTGTTTCATGCCCTTTCTGCAGGGGGACGAGCCTCCAGAGCACCTTTGCCAGCAGACATGGCCCATTGGACGACGGAAATCTGGACCCGTTTGTTGGTGCCCACATGCACATGTGTGCACAAGCAGAGGCACAGGGATTGCAGACCCACATCCTAGAACTGCTGACATGTTACAAGGAACTCCAGGCAAGGTGAGCATCACAGGGGGGCCACGACACAGCAAAGCTTGCACCAGGCGAGTTGCACATGCAGGCTTAGTCACAGCACTGAGGGTGAGCTTAGACGAATATTGGTGTTGAAGCACACAATGCAGCTCAGATGTGTTGGTGGACTGATGGCTGTTGATAGTAGGGTTGTCTGGGACACATGCAGGGGCAGTGGCACATACCCTCCGGTACACCAAGGTCCATTGAGGCACTTGCATCAACCATGTAGCCTTCCGAGACATGGAAAGGGGCAGCTCACAGGGACATACAGCAAGGGACATACTCGGGCGGAGTGCATTTCATTTCCATGTACTTTATGATAAATGCACTGCAAACTTTGTTTCGGTCATGGTGGTACGCAACTAGCACTGAAGTCATGGCTTGCTATATGGGTCTGTCTGCTTACCCAGGGAACATTGCATGTTGTGTGAATTGTGACACATTGGTGTTCCATTTGCCACGCACCCACCGCCGGCGGCTGACTTACTGCATTGACTGTGTATGACCCGTCACAGGGGTACTGATATATATGGGTACGAAGCATCTACACCAGATTGTCTGTTTGTAGAGTACTCTGTTGCTATGGGGCATGTTTGGTGGTGTGTTCTTGTGTAATTGGCACTTACTGGTTGTTGACTGTGGCTCTCTTTGCAGCATTGCAGTGCTCCTGTAACCGGACCTGAGAGTGTGCAGGCAGGAGGCCAGCACTCAAAACCAGAGATAAGTGTCTTGTTGTTTTCTTTCAAACTGCTCTGCATAGGCTTGCTGGGGGGGTGCACTAATGCATGGATGTATGTGTGATTCAATTTGGTATGTTTTTTTCCCCCTAATCACCCGGAATCCTATGCAATTTTGAAACCTGTACCCTCTACCCGGTGTTCCTGCTTCCCGTACCTATCCAAGCAACGTTCCCTAACCCTCTTTCCCCACTGGGGTTGCGGATGCCTGTGTAAGCCCCGAACTTGCAGGCGCCAAAACCCTAGAGGGGGCTGTTGGTTCGTACCACTCCTAAGCCTGGACTACAGAAGGCCATTTCAATGATGTCCAAGTTCGTTTGGATTGTGTATGTGTTCATGCAGGTAGTACATTTTCGTGCATTCCCTACTTTCATGGGTCATTGCTCCTCCCCTCTCCTGCCACTCATTCCAGTTATCCAGTGTGCCAACACCTCTCCCGACTGCATATCCCTGAACCTCCTTCCCCACCAGGGTCTCACGGGCCTGTGTGAGTTTGACCTTGCAGGCACCCGGGACACGGTGGGGGTGGTTGTTTCATGACACTCCCGCGCCTGTACACGGGACCTGTGACAATACACATCCGTTCATGATGCATCATCCTATGTTATGTACCACACATGGTTCACATCCTGTTGTGACATTGTTTTACTGTGCTACCTTGGTTGTTGCATCATTGTGGTAGTACTTGGCCTTTGTGAGGTACTGCTACGTCAAGTCATCTACTGGAGGGTGTTCGGAATCGTTTTTATGCCTTGGATTTTGTGATTTTTGAAATGAGTGTGGATTCTGAGGGTGCAGGCATCTTTTTACACACAAGGTGGGAGATGGTGACGAAGGGTAAAGGTGATCCTGTGGCCAGGTGGAATTGAGGGTTGGAGGCTCCATGACCCAGGTGCAGTTGTTCAGTGGGTCATGGTCATTTGTGAGGGGGGGGGGGTTGTTGTTGATAGTTGCCTTGCCCTGCAATGTCATGGGAACCCTGACATTGTAATGGTGGTATCCTATGTACATGTTGTGTTCTGCTGATCAATGCCTGTTCATGTGTTGTGTTTTCCTTTCAGGTGCGAGGGGATAGTTGTGGTTTGACATGCTGGGGTGTACACATGGTGAATGTTCACATGTGATGTGTAGGGAACATTGATGGTCATTTGAGTGCACATGCATATGTGGAGTGCATGTCCTTGCAGAACCACACACTTGCACTCTGATGTACTACATGTACTCCCACCCTTGCATATCCACGTGTACACTGTTTGCCTTCTGGTGCTCACTGTGTCCCTGCAGCACATGTTCTGTGACCGATTATGGATCCAGTACATGCCTAATTTGATGTTTGATGTGGTCTGTCACTTAGATGTGATGCTCAGGGTGTGCATCACACACAATGGCTGTTCACTGTGCTTTGCGCTGAACAGTGTGTTGCAGGAGTAGAACACTGCACACATGAGCTGCAGTGTTGATTTTGCAATGCATAATGTGCATGTAGACAGGCATTCATTGTTATGTTACGTCTACGACTGTTGTAATGCATTTGGAAATGACTTATTTTGGGTGGGAGATTTTGTTGGTCTGTCATTTCATCTGATTCCGGGTCAGGCATCATTGTCTGATGCCACTGTACATTTAGGACATGGCAATGTGTACCTTATCATTACTGTGTTGGTGTATGGGTATTGCCTGCCATGTCATGTTGTGGTTTGGGAGGGTTTGAGTGACATGACAGTGATGGCCATGGCCTGTTTTGCAGGTGTGTGTGATGCACACCTTGCATGTCAGGGTCATCCGCTTCTCAGAGCAACTAGCTGGGGTAGATTCCTCTCTGCGGCAGGGCCCCCCCCCTGGAACAGACTTCCTGCCTGACTTGAACCTGAGGGGAACCATCTCCAGTTCTGGAAGCACCTCAAGACCTTCCTCTTTGCTTCTGCTTACTCTCTGCCTCTTCCTTGCAGAATTCTTCACTGGAACTGCACAGGAGCTGCAACCGGGCCACTCTCACCGACCTCGGTCCCTGGCCAGCCACTCTCCACTTGCACTGCCTCCCTGTCAACCCCTGCACTGCAGTACTGTCTCTCTATCCCTACAGCCCTCCCTTCCCAGCACTTGTCTGCACTTACCTTTGCAGTTGCCACCAGCCAAACTATGTATTATTTATTTGTTCTACTTCCCCTGTACTGGACTCCCCCCCACCCTTCCCCTTGCACTTTTCCCTTCCCCCTCCCCCTGCACTTGCACGATCTCAATGACACCTGGCCTAGTAGTACCGTTGTCTGTCTTCCCTTGTTCCCCCCTCTATGCCTCATCGCGCCTTGAAATACTTGTGTATGGGCCATATCATGTCATATGTCATATGTGTGCCTTTTGGTCACACAGGATAGCTTGTGTTTAAGTAGCTAGGGATGCAGACGATGTGGCACTTCCATGGCAACTACCTCAGGGAGGTAGGGTTGTGACAGTTGACTGTCTCTTTGTCATCATCAATTGTCACCTGGTATGTGCCAGGCCTGTGTGCACTCCGCAGGGGTGGGAGTTTAGGTGAAAAATGTGGCCACAAGCTGGGTCCGGGCTTCCTCGCCACGTGCCCTGTCCCCTCCCATGGGCAGCGGCTGTGCCTGTGGTTGGGGATGTGGGGGCACCACCATGTCCACCGGGACACCCTGTCGTGTTGCAACATTGTGCAGGACACATGCTGCCACAATGATCCTGCACACTACTGGTGGTGCATAGAGTAGTTGCCCACCAGAGCGGTCAAGGGAGCGGTAACGTGACTTGAGCACTCCGAATGTGCGCTCCACTATGCCCCTAGTTGCAATATGGGCGGCGTTGTATCTTACCTGGGGTGGTGTGGTGGGGTTCCGGATTGGCGTCATCATGTGGTTGCTCAGAGGGTAGGCACTGTCCCCTGGGGAGGTGATAATAGTTGAGATTATTAGGGTTTGGATATTTGTCTGTGTGTGACTTGCATGCATGTGCAAGGGCATTTGTACTGACCTAGGAGCCATGCGTCGCCATGCTGCCCAGCTTCCAGGGCCCGGCTCAGGGTGGACATTCTGTATATGAAACTGTCATGGGTGGAGCCAGGGTAGTTTGCATAGACAGAGGTGATGATTCCCTTTGCATCGCATACCACCTGTACATTGATGGAATGCCAGTGCTTGCGGTTTCGGTAGATGTGCTCAGTGGCCCTAGGTGGACGTAGGGCCACATGGGTGCAATCTATGGCACCGAGCACTTTGGGGAAGTGTGCCACCCTGAAAAAATCCAGGACAACGGCCTGCATTTCTACGGGTGTTCTGGGCATGTATATGTGCCTGCGGACTGAGGGGCGCGCTGTCATGATTGCCAGTACCTGGTGTAGGCAGCGTGACTGTGTGGCCTGTGAGACCCCCCCCCACTATGGCAGTGGTCCGCTGAAATGACCCAGTGGCCAAAAAACGCAGGACATTGAGCAGCTTCTCCAAGGGGCTCAATGCTTGGGAGCAAAGGGTGGGGGATGTAAGGTCATCTTCCCACTCCCTGACCAGGTCTAGGATGATATGGGGTGGAAACCTATACCTGCCGTAGACCTGGTCGTCAGGCATCCCAAAAAGGCTTGTCTGTGGTGCGAAAATTCGTGCTCTGGCTCTGGCTATTCTCCTCCTCCTGCGGTGTCCCACGATCAGTGCAACGACAAATGGGGCATTCATCGTAGCTGTATATACGCGTTTGTTGTTTGCGCGCACTTTTATGCTGTGCGCGGGGACGCTTCCGCCTGCCTTCGTGTGGGCGGACGCGTTGACGCCTGTGCATGTCTTTTGCCGTGCGCGGGTTTCCCGTATTCGGATATGTGGTAAGACTGTACGTCCGAGTGTCATCGCGTGTGATCGGAGAGGAGTGAGCGTACACGCGATTGGTCTGGGTACGTGTGTTTCGGGGTGCGCGGGATGTTCCACACGCGATTAGCCTGGGTACGTGTGTTCCAGGGCGCGCGGGAACTTTCACACGCGATTGGTGGAAATCCACGTGTGTTCTGTCATCACGTGCAATGAGCGAAAAATCCGCGCGCGTCACGTCACCGACGCGCTCACGCGCTAAGGGCCTTTGGTCCAATGAAATCGCATATGCGTGCTGCCGTGCATACGCGCTAAGGGCCTTTCCTCGAATTACACGCTGACGTGCAGATTTTTCACGTGCCAAATCACTCCGTATCAAGCTGGCCACGCGTAAGCACACGGAAGACCACGCTCCTGCCCAGAAGGCCGAACTACTGCCCCCCAGAGCCCCGAGCACACTCCCACCTGCCATCTGCTGCTGCCTGACTGCCTGCTGCCCACGTGCCCTGCCATTTGCTGCCTGCACATCATCCAGGGGTGCTGTTGCTGTGACCACCCCTGCTGGAACCGAAGACTCCCGACTGGGATTCCATCGCTCCACAGCCCAGCCCGAGGACCCAGTTGCCCACCCACTCCTGCCTCTGGGGTTGTCATGTCGGGGCAAACACCATCTGAGACCACTGACAACCCCCGGCCAGAGAGGCAGAGGGGCACCAGCTTCAGTGCCACCGAAGTTGGTGTCCTGGTAGAGCAAGTCCTGGGGCAGTATGATGCCCTCTTCGGAAGTTCCCGCGTCGACAAGGAAGGACGGACTCAGATCTGGACTGACATCGTGACTGCCATCAACGCGGAGGGGGTGGCAGTCTGCGACTTACAACATTTCAAGAAGCGCTGGGAGGACTTCAGGTCCAGGACCCTGAACAAGGCCCGGCGCCTCTTGAAGGCAGCGGATGCCAAGGGGCCCGGGCCACTTGTCGGAAGAACAGATGAGGGTCCTGGAACGCATATCCCCAGCGCTCCACGTCCAGGTCCTTGAGAGGCAGACCCGTCTGGAGTCGAGCGGTAAGTGTACATGCATCCTGATTGTGAGCAATGCGTGTGGTGATTTTTCAGTAGTGTGCAGGTTGCACATCTGTTTGTATGGGGTCGAGTATGGGTGGGGGTGTACAGGGCCGTGGGGCTAACACATGCGAGGGCTGGAATGTGTGAGACATGGATGGTGCTTGTGTGTGTAGGCTTGCATGCCAAATGCAGTTGTGTGGGCACACATGTTTGGATGAATGTGTATATAAGTTGGCATGTCCGTGATGTCACGCATGTATGTTGCTTTCAGCTGCATGTATCAGCACTGTGTACATGTGCATGTGTGTGTATTTGACAACAGTGATGCAACATGGATGCATGTGACAGCAGTATGTGGAAGCCTGATTGGCAGATGTGACATGGATGCCCGTCTGAACACTGCGACACTTGGCAGGGGTGTACACATGCATGGAAGTGTGGTGGTGTGTGTACATGTGTGGTGCACTTCCTGTGTTGCATGTGATGTCTGGCTCACCTTTGCCTGCTCATGCTGTTGTATGTGTATGGATGGTGCTGGCAGTTGCGATATGGCTGTGGTATGGCTCATGTGTGCGAGTTGAAATGACATGTGTGTTGGGGATTCTGATGACATGTCTGAGGTTTGCCAATGCCACTCATGTACAACTGTCATGTGTGTATGTGTCCATTGTGCAGTGCCCTGATGCCTGTGTTTTGTTTCTTCCTGTCTGCAGCGTCAACTGATGAAGAGGGCGGAGAAGGTGCTGTGGAGCACAGCGGCGGGGATCCCACCGCCAGCCGGAGACGCAAGGCCCGGCTCCCCTCCCATGTTGTCATCTCGTCGGGGAGTGAGGAGTCCGGTGCCGCGTCCCAGGCCGCAGCTGCCGGGGGGAGGTCCAAGAGGCGGAGGTTGGAGTTGGACTCCTCGGCAGCAGAAGGGGCAGCTGGGACCCCACAGGGCCCAACAGGGGAATATGGCACGGAGTCATCCAGGTTGGTGGGGGGTTTGGTGGAGGAGGAGGCCGTGCAAGCACCAGAGACAGGGTCTGGAGGTGGGGATCCCACTGGTGCTAGTGGTGCAGGGCAGGACCAGGGACAGGAGGCAGCACAGGCTGCCGCGGAGTTGCCTGTGTGCAATCCTGTCCCTGATCCTGTCCCTGCATCATCTTGCACCAGCAGGGATGCCTACGTCCAGACCCGTTTTCACGCAGGGGATGAGCTCACGTCAACTGGCCTTCCTCTGCCTGCGGACGTGGCTATCGGGGTCCGGGTTGAGCCTGTCCTGACTGGTGTGGCGTTGCGTCAACGGGCCATGCGAGGTGACCTGCAGTCTTTTCATGAGGAGACTGCACGTCATCTCGAATGGCTCGTTGACCACGTCAGCCTGCTGGGACAGGTCACCCAGGCCGGATTCCTCCGTATGATGGGGCTTGCTACGACCCCCTCCTCAACTGGACCCCCTATGTGCCAGTCGTCCTCCGTGCCATCTTCCCACCCATCAGTCACCTGGGTGCCCTGTGGAGCTGCCTCTGATGGTGCGGCCAGGCTGGTGGAGGAGGCATCCCTGCCACAGTCGGGAGTCGGACGTCCAGCAGGGGTGGCCACATCTACGACTGCACCCCAGCCGGCGGAGGATGTGCAGGCAGCAGGAGGCAGTGCACGGGCAGAGGCACAGCAGCAGCAGCAGCGTGGTGGGAGCCATGAAGGCTCGGGGCCTTCAACATCGGAGGGGCAGGCATCGGCCAGAGGGCAGGAGGACCCAGAACAGAGAGTGTCTTCCGTGTGTCAGCGGTTGGGCCACGCCACAGATGCGGAGTGGCAGCGGGTGGAAGAGGCACGGCTTACAATGGTCACGGCAGAGAACTCCATGCGGAGGGCCCTGAGGCGGGCCGAGTGCCTCGAGGCAATCCGCAGGGGTTTGGAGGTGGACACGTCGACGGCCCTGCGGACCCTCGGGGCCATGGAGGAGGACCGCCTCCGGGACATTGAGCAGGAGTTCGATGATGCCCTGGCCCGGGACATCCACAAGTGAGCCGTGAAACTAGCCTGCTGCCCTTGTACATAGTTATGTAGGTAGTGTTAGGTTTCATTTTTGTTTTGATTTTATTTGGACCTTTCGGACATTGGCCACATTTTTGTATATAGTTTATTTTATTAGTTAGTGTAGTTAGATAGGTTTCCTTTCTTTTGTTGGGATAATGGACCCTGGCTTGTTCCCATGTACATAGTTCACTGTTGAATTTTATTTTTTTTCACATTTTAACCATGGAGCAATGGCTTTCTTTTTTATTTCCCATTGGATTTTGTTTTGTGGACATTGACTTTGGACACCATTACTTTGGAATTTTATTTTTAGTTTTGCTTTTTTTCACGGACATGCTTCTTTTAATTTTTGTACATTCACATTTCTGTTTCTTCATTTTTGATTCTATTTATGTTTCCTTTAATACATATTTTTTTTGTTGAACTTCAATGTGTGGTATCTCATTGGTTTCATGCATTTCTTGATATGGGTTTTGAGATTCACTGACACCCATTGGGTGTATGTGAGGGAAATGTGTTTGTTTCGGAACTTGCAATTGGTGTTCTGTGATGTAATTGCAAATTATGAATGGGTGGATGCAATACTCGGGTGGGGGTTTTGCATTTGGAGGCTGACCATAGGGACCAGGGATCTAGATTGTGATGACATGTTGGCTGGGGAACATGAGTTGCACATGGGTGGGGGCCTGCTGGCAGGTGCCCCTGGTGGCTGGGGGGTGGGGTGCTGGGAGACATGGGTGGGGGCCTGGTGGAGGCTGCCCCTGGTGGCTGGGGGGTGGGGGTGGTGGGGAACATGAGTTGGACATGGGTGGGGGCCTGCTGGCAGGTGCCCCACAGTGCTGGGGGGTGGGGGTGGTGGGGAACATGATTTGGACATGGGTGGGGGCCTGCTGGCAGGTGCCCCACATTGCTGGGGAGTGGGGGTGGTGGGGAACATGAGTTGGACATGGGTGGGGGCCTGCTGGCAGGTGCCCCACATTGCTGGGGGGTGGGGGTGGTGGGGCACATGAGTTGGACATGGGTGGGGGCCTGCTGGCAGGTGCCCCACAGTGCTGGGGGGTGGGGGTGGTGGGGAACATGAGTTGGACATGGGCGGGGGCCTGCTGGCCGGTGCCCCACAGTGCTGGGGGGTGGGGGTGGTGGGGAACATGAGTTGGCCATGGGCGGGGGCCTGCTGGCAGGTGCCCCACATTGCTGGGGGGTGGGGGTGGTGGGGAACATGAGTTGGACATGGGCGGGGGCCTGCTGGCAGGTGCCCCACATTGCTGGGGGGTGGGGGTGGTGGGGAACATGAGTTGGACATGGGTGGGGGCCTGCTGGCAGGTGCCCCACAGTGCTCGGGGGGTGGGGGTGGTGTTAGACATGGGTGGGGGCCTGGTGGAGGCTGCCCCTGGGGGATGGGGGTGGTGGGAGACATGGGTGGGGGCCTGGTGGAGGGTGCCCCTGCACTGCTGGGGGGTGGGGGTGGTGGGAGACATGGGTGGGGGCCTGGTGGAGGCTGCCCCTGGTGGCTGGGGGGTGGGGGTGGTGGGAGACATGGGTGGGGGCCTGGTGGAGGCTGCCCCTGGTGGCTGGGGGGTGGGGGTGGTGGGAGACATGGGTGGGGGCCTGGTGGAGGGTGCCCCTGCACTGCTGGGGGTGGGGGTGGTTGGAGACATGGGTGGGGGCCTGGTGGAGGCTGCCCCTGGTGGCTGGGGGGTGGGGGTGGTGGGAGACATGGGTGGGGGCCTGGTGGAGGCTGCCCCTGGTGGCTGGGGGGTGGGGGTGATGGGAGACATGGGTGGGGGCCTGGTGGAGGCTGCCCCTGGTGGCTGGGGGGTGGGGGTGGTGGGAGACATGGGTGGGGGCCTGGTGGAGGGTGCCCCTGCACTGCTGCGGGGTGGGGGTGGTTGGAGACATGGGTGGGGGCCTGGTGGAGGGTGCCCCTGGTGGCTGGGGGGTGGGGGTGCTGGGAGACATGGGTGGGGGCCTGGTGGAGGCTGCCCCTGGTGGCTGGGGGGTGGGGGTGGGGAACATGAGTTGGACATGGGTGGGGGCCTGCTGGCAGGTGCCCCACATTGCTGGGGGGTGGGGGTGGTGGGGAACATGAGTTGGACATGGGTGGGGGCCTGCTGGCATGTGCCCCACAGTGCTGGGGGGGTGGGGGTGGTGGGGAACATGATTTGTACATGGGTGGGGGCCTGCTGGCAGGGGCCCTACAGTGCTGGGGGGGTGGGGGTGGTGGGACACATGGGTGGGGGCCTGGTGGAGGCTGCCCCTGGTGGCTGGGGGGTGGGGGTGGTGGGAGACATGGGTGAGGGCCTGGTGAGGGTGCCCCTGGTGGCTGGGGGGTGGGGGTGGTGGGAGACATGGGTGGGGGCCTGGTGGAGGCTGCCCCTGGTGGCTGGGGGGTGGGGGTGATGGGAGACATGGGTGGGGGCCTGGTGGAGGCTGCCCCTGGTGGCTGGGGGGTGGGGGTGATGGGAGACATGGGTGGGGGCCTGGTGGAGGCTGCCCCTGGTGGCTGGGGGGTGGGGGTGGTGGGAGACATGGGTGGGGGCCTGGTGGAGGCTGCCCCTGGTGGCTGGGGGGTGGGGGTGGTGGGAGACATGGGTGGGGGCCTGGTGGAGGGTGCCCCTGCACTGCTGGGGGGTGGGGGTGGTTGAGACATGGGTGGGGGCCTGGTGGAGGCTGCCCTTGGTGGCTAGGGGGTGGGGGTGGTGGGAGACATGGGTGGGGGCCTGGTGGAGGCTGCCCCTGCACTGCTGGGGGGTGGGGGTGGTGGGAGACATGGGTGGGGGCCTGGTGGAGGCTGCCCCTGGTGGCTGGGGGGTGGGGGTGGTGGGGAACATTAGTTGGACATGGGTGGGGGCCTGCTGGCAGGTGCCCCACATTGCTGGGGGGTGGGGGTGGTGGGGAACATGAGTTGGACATGGGTGGGGGCCTGCTGGCAGGTGCCCCACATTGCTGGGGGGTGTGGGTGGTGGGGAACATGAGTTGGACATGGGTGGGGGCCTGCTGGCAGGTGCCCCACATTGCTGGGGGATGGGGGTGGTGGGGAACATGAGTTGGACATGGGTGGGGGCCTGCTGGCAGGTGCCCCACATTGCTGGGGGGTGGGGGTGGTGGGGAACATGGGTGGGGGCCTGGTGGAGGATGCCCCTGGTGGCTGGGGGGTGGGGGTGGTGGGAGACATGGGTGGGGGCCTGGTGGAGGGTGCCCCTGCACTGCTGGGGGGTGGGGTGGTGGGAGACATGGTGGGGGCCTGGTGGAGGCTGCCCCTGGTGGCTGGGGGGTGGGGGTGGTGGGAGACATGGGTGGGGGCCTGGTGGAGGCTGCCCCTGGTGGCTGGGGGGTGGGGGTGCTGGGAGACATGGGTGGGGGCCTGGTGGAGGCTGCCCCTGGTGGCTGGGGGGTGGGGGTGGTGGGAGACATGGGTGGAGGCCTGGTGGAGGGTGCCCCTGCACTGCTGGGGGGTGTGGGTGGTTGTAGACATGGGTGGGGGCCTGGTGGAGGCTGCCCCTGGTGGCTGTGGGGTGGGGGTTGTGGGAGACATGGGTGGTGGCCTGGTGGAGGCTGCCCCTGGTGGCTGGGGGGTGGGGGTCCTGGGAGACATGGGTGGGGGCCTGGTGGAGGCTGCCCCTGGTGGCTGGGGGGTGGGGGTGGTGGGAGACATGGGTGGGGGCCTGGTGGAGGCTGCCCCTGGTGTTTGGAGGGTGGGGGTGGTGGGAGACATGGGTGGGGGCCTGGTGGAGGGTGCCCCTGCACTGCTGCGGGGTGGGGGTGGTGGAAGACATGGGTGGGGGCCTGGTGGAGGGTGCCCCTGGTGGCTGGGGGGTGGGGGTTGTGGGAGACATGGGTGGGGGCCTGGTGGAGGGTGCCCCTGCACTGCTGGGGGGTGGGGTGGTGGGAGACATGGTGGGGGCCTGGTGGAGGCTGCCCCTGGTGGCTGGGGGGTGGGGGTGGTGGGAGACATGGGTGGGGGCCTGGTGGAGGCTGCCCCTGGTGGCTGGGGGGTGGGGGTGCTGGGAGACATGGGTGGGGGCCTGGTGGAGGCTGCCCCTGGTGGCTGGGGGGTGGGGGTGGTGGGAGACATGGGTGGAGGCCTGGTGGAGGGTGCCCCTGCACTGCTGGGGGGTGTGGGTGGTTGTAGACATGGGTGGGGGCCTGGTGGAGGCTGCCCCTGGTGGCTGTGGGGTGGGGGTTGTGGGAGACATGGGTGGTGGCCTGGTGGAGGCTGCCCCTGGTGGCTGGGGGGTGGGGGTCCTGGGAGACATGGGTGGGGGCCTGGTGGAGGCTGCCCCTGGTGGCTGGGGGGTGGGGGTGGTGGGAGACATGGGTGGGGGCCTGGTGGAGGCTGCCCCTGGTGTTTGGAGGGTGGGGGTGGTGGGAGACATGGGTGGGGGCCTGGTGGAGGGTGCCCCTGCACTGCTGCGGGGTGGGGGTGGTGGAAGACATGGGTGGGGGCCTGGTGGAGGGTGCCCCTGGTGGCTGGGGGGTGGGGGTGGTGGGAGACATGGGTGGGGGCCTGGTGGAGGGTGCCCCTGGTGGCTGTGGGTGGGGGTGCTGGGAGACATGGGTGGGGGCCTGGTGGAGGCTGCCCCTGGTGGCTGGGAGGTGGGGGTGGTGGGGAACATGAGTTGGACATGGGTGGGGGCCTGCTGGCAGGTGCCCCACAGTGCTGGGGGGTGGGGTGGTGGGGAACATGAGTTGGACATGGGTGGGGGCCTGCTGGCAGGTGCCCCACATTGCTGGGGGGTGGGGGTGGTGGGGAACATGAGTTGGACATGGGTGGGGGCCTGCTGGCAGGTGCCCCACATTGCTGGGGGGTGGGGGTGGTGGGGAACATGAGTTGGACATGGGTGGGGGCCTGCTGGCAGGTGCCCCACAGTGCTGGGGGGTGTGGGGGTGGGGAACATGAGTTGAACATAGGTGGGGGCCTGCTGGCAGGTGCCCCACAGTGCTGGGGGGGTGGGGTGGTGGGAGACATGGTTGGGGGCCTGGTGGAGGCTGCCCCTGGTGGCTGTGGGGTGGGGGTGATGGGAGACATGGGTGGGGGCCTGCTGGAGGCTGCCCCTGGTGGCTGGGGGGTGGGGGTGGTGGGAGACATGGGTGGGGGCGTGGTGGAGGCTGCCCCTGGTGGCTGGGGGGTGGGGGTGGTGGGAGACATGGGTGGGGGCCTGGTGGAGGCTGCCCCTGGTGGCTGGGAGGTGGGGGTGGTGGGAGACATGGGTGGGGGCCTGGTGGAGGGTGCCCCTGCACTGCTGGGGGGTAGGGGTGGTTGGAGACATGGGTGGGGGCCTGGTGGAGGCTTCCCCTGGTGGCTGGGGGGTGGGGGTGGTGGGAGACATGGGTGGGGGCCTGGTGGAGGCTGCCCCTGCACTGCTGGGGGGTGGGGGTGGTGGGAGACATGGGTGGGGGCTTGGTGGAGGGTGCCCCTGCACTGCTGGGGGGTGGGGGTGGTGGGAGACATGGGTGGGGGCCTGGTGGAGGGTGCCCCTGGTGGCTGGGGGTGGAGGGGGACATGCGTTAGTGGGCAGTAGTGCAAGTTGACATGTGGGTTGGCTGGGGGGCATGGCCATGGTGGATGGGGTGCCTGCAGGACATGTGCAGGGTAGGCCCCTGTGGTGTGAGCCATCTTCAGGGGCCGTGGAGGGTGTAGAGGGAACACCTGGGAGGACCCACACGTGCAATTCACGTGTGGTGCTCTCCGCGCACCCCTGTAATACACGTACCCTGATGAGATTGCGTGTGTAACTTCCCGCGCACCCCCGAAATACACGTACCCCGCTCAATCGCGTGTGTAACTTCCCGCGCACCCCCGAAATACACATACCCCGCTCAATCGCGTGTGTAACTTCCCGCGCGCCCCCGAAATACACGTACCCCGCTCAATCGCGTGTATAACTTCCCGCGCACCCCCGATGTACACATACCCCGCTCAATCACGTGTGTAACTTCCCGCGCACCCCGAAATACACGTACCCCGCTCAATCACGTGTGTAACTTCCCGCACGCCCCCGAAATACACGTACCCCGCTCAATCGCGTGTGTAACTTTCCGCGCACCCCGATGTACACGTACCCCGCTCAATCGCGTGTGTAACTTCCCACACGCCCCCGAAATACACGTACCCCGCTCAATCGCGTGTGTAACTTTCCGCGCACCCCGATGTACACGTACCCCGCTCAATCGCGTGTGTAACTTCCCGCGCACCCCCGCAATACACGTGCCCCGCACAGGCCCAATTGCTGTATGTTGCCACTTTTGTGATGCGCTGGGACTCTACCGCCTGCCTTCGTGTGGCGGACGTGTTTCAGCTTGTGCGTGTCTTTGGCTGTGCGTGGCTTTTCACTATTCGATTCCATGAATACATGTGGTTCGAGTGCGTTTTGGCGTTCCGTCTGCTTCCCTGCAGTACATCCCCAGTTACGCCCTTATTTTCGCGCGTTGTTCCCCATTCCACGCGTTACGCCCCGTGTCCCGCCCACTTTCTGGTGTATGCGCTGAGGTTGTGCGCTTTCACTGTGCGCGTCGCGCACGCCTTTCGGGATCTTGCAGTGACTTATGCGCCATTCACGGGTTTGGCGCTCATCCCGAGGTAAACACGCGCAGGGACTTCCATGAATCGCACGCGTGCGTGTGCGCCTGTTTTTTTGCACTTGCGCCTGCTTGCGCAAAGATTTTCGGCGCATGTTTGTTCCATGAATCGGCCCCTATGTTTCTTAGTACAAACATTTTCCACAGAGTTGGAGTCCATCTTCCTGATGCCGATTAACAGCTTTTTCTGCGAAATATTCCAAATGCATTGCAGCCCTTTTTGCAAATATAGCGAGCATGTTTCCAGTAGGTGTTGGCTACTTCAACTTTTCCAAAAACAAACACCACAAAAAGGCTCTTTTCAGAGCCACCACTTTCTCCTGGAGAAGAGTGCAATGTATTTGATGGTGCCACTGCACACATTTTTTTAAAAGTCACAGAACTGTCCGCATACTTCACAGGTTGCACAGGGGCCTGCACTATTTCATTGGCAATTCTATTTTTAAACTGTAAAAGGTGGCTCTGAAAAGAGCCTTTTTTTTGTTTTTTGTTGTTTTGTAGTTCTTTTGGTGTTTTTATACACGACACACAAGGAAAAGAAGGTGAGGGAATAAGAAAGGGCAGGTGGAGAGAGGAAGATGTTGGGTGGGCCTCACTTAGGTAGGTGGCAGATTTTCGCATGCTCCCAGACCGTAGCGTCAAAAGCACTTCCAAATTCCTCCCCACTGCAGAGTACTGTAGAGTACCGTGTCACAGTACATGCACAATACAGTGACCCTCAAAAGGAAAAGGTAAGGGTCTACTGCATCGCGTATGGCCTGCAACGCTGGTTCAGGGATGCACTGCCCCACAGGAGTGTCTCTTGTGGTGGCAGGAGAAGATATGGAGGATGTTGTAGAGGAACTCAACCTACTACTTTGATCAAAGGGGACGACCCTCCGAACTGCTGCCTTGTGATACTACCTCAGGTGTCGCTGCATGGAAGTGGTCCCATAGCTGTACAGACCGGGTTTGCCACGACTGAGCACCTTGTCTGCACGTGCCCTGGGCACCCTTCCAATGGTGGTAAAGAGCCTCCACATCCAAGACTCACGCTGGCCGGCCGTAGTGGGAACTTCCACCACCTCATCCTCATCTTCCTCTTCATCCCTCTCTACATCTCCATGCCTGTTCCCCTCTCCAAGCCCTTCGGCAGGTGATGGTGGTGGTGGAGGGGTGGGGTGGTGCTGAGGCAGAGACAGCAGCAGTAGGAGCAGCCATGGTTGCCATCTTCAAAGGTGTCAGGAACCACCAGGATGTCAGCAATCTGTAGACAGGAAGGAGCAATCCGGCAATGTGGAGCAGTGTCTGTCCTTGAAGTCCACCAACAGAATGTGGAGCAGCTCTGAGGTGTTGCCTTTTATATGGGTACTGGGCAGTACCTCCTGGACTGCCGCACAGTCCGCAGACACTTCAAACACCAAAAAAAGGGCTCATAAAGTTCCAAAAAGTATCCAGATCGCCAGGGGCATGGTCTGGGACCTGTGCAAAGGTGAGGTTTCACAGTGAAACACCTTGGATTGCTCATAAAAGCACTTGTTTGGTGTCCTGGGGCCCAGACACTGCTCACGAACACGGGCCTATGCTCTGCGTGGGTGCGGTCATATGATGACACTGTGGACATGTTCGCAAATGGAACGGCTGTCCACAGGACACCTATTGCACGGGATGGGTTGTACACATGCGTATAGGTGTTCTACGGACAGAGTTTGGGTCCCCGAACTAATTAAAAGTGCGACACACATGCAGCGGACAATTTCGGACAGGCGCGATATTCGTAGGATGCCGAGGGTGAAATGTGCATGTGCACAGCTTTCCGCCGGACAGGGTAAGGGTCCACGAACTAATTAAAGGTGCGTCACAACTTTCCGGACATGCGGACAGGCTTGGTGTTCTACAGACACCTCCATTTTCATTGCGGTCAGCCCAGACATGTTAAGTGTTCTTAGGAAACCCCTCATTTTGATGAATTACTGACACTCCGGACAGTCGCACTGTCCGCGGACTCCAAACAGGGCTTTTAAAAAATAAAATGCAGACACATACAGCAACAGCACACAAATAACTTTATTTACGCACAAAAATATACACATTATGAAAGAGAGGGGGAAGCATAAATGGAGACATATAGAGGGGAATTGGGGATTTCTAGAGTTAGGGTGTTAGAGGAGGAAGGAATTGAGGTCTCATCATAAAGTTGTTGGTTATGGGGAATTTGTGGGGATTGTTGGCTGGGACACGGAGAAGGGGTACTAGTGCAGGTAGTGCAGTGGTATTTTATATTCTCCATGATATGTCTTTGTACAAAGTCTTTCAAATCAATAAAGTTGTTCAACAATTGATCATTTCTTTTCTTCCAAGGGCACTAGATGATTTTGCACAGTGTCACTTTGTTGTTTCATATGCTTTTGCAGTTCTACGTGACTTACTGTTTCTGGGGCATTGCTGTCATTTTCTGTATGTACTGTTAATGAAAAAGAATGGTGTCAGGTACATGTGAAACAACATGTATTAATTGGTTTACTTCAGAAATTGCACTGTGTACCAATAGTATCACTGTCCTCACTCATTTCATCCCGAGGAAAAGTTTCTTCCAGCCTGTCCAGGGTGCTAGCCATTTTTCTGTGAAAAAAGAGACATTATTTTTTAGTGTAGCATACTGAACAAAGTGTATTGCTGTATGAATGCATGTAGTGCACTTACCAGTTTGTTGTTAAGTTGTGCTGTTAGTGGTTTGCAAGGTATGCTGTTGAAAGTTGATTTGCAGTTTCTGTATAAAGCAGCAGGGAGGTAATTCTGCTGGAGGCACAGGTTATTTTCACTTTTGGTGTGTTCCATTATGTTGTATGTCCCATGGAATTGCATTGTTGGTTTCTCAAGTGTACAGTTTGTACACCTAGTATGTTTTTCTTTGTAATTTACTTACGTGCTATTGTCTTTGATGTATGCTAAACAATATGAGGTACGCCCTAAGCTTTTGGGCAGTCTGGATGTTACCCAAGGTACGCGGACAGTCGCATAGTCCGCGGACCCTATGGCCATCAACATGGGGCCAAGGGGGTTCAGTATGTTGTATGGTACATCTATACAACATAAGGTTATCCTGGTAAAAACCTATCAAATTTTGTGAAAAAAAACATTGTTAAAGGGACGTTATGGTTCAGTTGCTGTAATAAAAAACTATCAAATTCAGTGCAAAAACGTTGTTAATGTGACGTTATAGTTAGTTTGTCTAATAACAATCTATCCATATTATGGTTACAAGTAAAACTGAAAAACCCCAGAAATTCACCAGTTATGGTAAGCTAAGCAACCATAACTCGCACCACCAGCGTCCACTGCGCTAAGACTAACACCAATGACATCAAAGATGAAATCACAAATGGCATTGATGACATCACTGTCCTCCTCTGGGGAAATGCTACGAATGCTAGTTAATCTTTTAGGTCTTTGTTCTGTTGTAGTACAATTATGTACTAAGTGGGTCTTCATTAGCTACTTACTACATGTTCCACAGTATGCAAAACTCTAATACGAAAGCATTTATCATTTTACAATATGACATGGCAAGATTATGAATAGTCTACCTTGATGGTGTGTGCTGCACACAGTGCCTTTGTTTCTACATGAGTAGGTTCCTATACTGGAAAGAATTCCATAATACAATGGTGTTTGTAGCAATGTATTGCTTAATGAACTACGTAGCATATGATATTTATTCCAATGACCACTGACACTTTTTGCCAATGTTACAATAACAATCCCTTGTACATGCTTTTCATGAAAAGTAAATGCACATGTGATGTCATCAGTGATGTCATCAATGACATGTGTGATGTCATCTTTGATGTCATTGGTGTAAGTCTTAGTGGTGCACGGTGGTGGCGTGAGTTATGGTTGCTTAACTTACCATAACTGGCGAATTTCTGGGTTTTTCGGTTTTAGTTGTAACCATAATATGGATAGATTGTCATTAGTCCAAAGTAACCATAACGTCCCTTTAATGAAGTTTTGGCACTGAATTTGATAGGTTTTTATTACAGCAACTGAAGCATAACGTCCCTTTTAAAAACATTTGGTCACTGTATTTGGTTTTTACTAGCGCAACTTAACCATAATGTCCCTTTAACAAAGTTTCTTCACTGAATCTGAGTCCAAACCATGGTAGTGCAGTCACAAAACCAGCCTTTCAGGAAAGCTGGTTCAAAGAGTTTCCATGGTTGCACTATAGTACAATAATGAAAGTAGTTAGTTGCTTCTTCTGTGCATGGAGCACCCGGATCTGAGTCCTTCAACTGAGTTTCCCAGCAAACGATGCAGTCTACACCGTAGAAATTCCAGGATCAGAGCTAGACTCTCGAAACTCCATGAGCCTCTGACTAGAACCCTACCTCCCACTAACAAAAGATCTAACACCCAGAAGGCTAATATTGTCCATCTCAATAACAGGAGACTTCCTCCTACCCAGACCAAAATTGAACCTTCTCATCCGTTAACCCACCCCCCCTCAAAGGGGGATTAATAAATGCCAGATCCCTGACAGCACATGCCACAGACATCTGTGATTTGATAGTGCTCAATAACTTGGACTTCATCGCTATTACAGAGTCCTGGCTGCACGACGCAGCAAGACCCCTACTCACCTTAGCTATCCCAGAAGACTTTACTATACTCAGGCAAGACAGAACCAATATGCGCGGTGTATTGCCATCATCGCAAAGACTAGCTTAGGTATGAGAATCTCACCTACAATTGCAGTCGATTCATGTGAATCGGTTACTATTAAACTTCCACTAGCTAGCTCCCAAACATTGACTATCCACCTCATCTACAGACCACCTGGTTCCCTAGGGACATTTGAGGAGGATCTCCACAACTTACTCTCCAACAACCTTAAAACCTCCTCCCAACTACTTGTCCTAGGGGACTTCAATTTGGGCTTCAATGACCCCTCAGACAAAAATGCCACCATCATTGCCAATTCCCTCTCCAATCTAGGCATGACGCAAAAAACTCTAGAACCCACCCACAATAAAGGAAGAATCCTCGATTGGCTAGTAGACTACAGCTGTACTGCCAATATCAAAGCTATTATCGCTCAACCTTGGACAGACCATTTCTTCCTGTCATTTGAATTATCTACCTCCAGACCACCTCCACCAGCTCCCATCATGGCCCGCCTTGCCTAACAAGAAATAAAAAGAGCATCACCAGAGATAAAGTGATCCCAGACATTCTACCAACACTCAACGGATTAGAGGATCATTTAGATCCAGAAACATTAGTCAATGAGTATAATAAAATTATGTTAACCACCCTTGACAACATCGCACCGCTGAAACTTAGACAAAGCAAACCCAAATCTCACCTAAACAAATGGTTTACCTCTGAACTAAAGGATCTGCGACTACTTAAGGGGAGTTGCGAAACAGAATGGAGGCTTACCCCTTCAGTAGATCATAAAATGAAACTTACATAAATCTCCTCCCAATATAAAAAAGAAATCCATTTGGCCAAACAGAACTCATTCAATAAGCGTATCTCCAACGCCAATTCAAGCATGAGGGAACTGTTCACCATCCTCAAGGAACTAGAGTCACCCATCCTCATTCCGCCAAAGATAAAAACTTGGTGCTTCAACATTCAGCAAGCCTTATCTAATAAAATGTCCTTACTACAAACGAAAATAGCCAAAAAGAAAGCATCCCTTACACAACCATCCAAGACCAACAACTCCATTACAGAGCCTGCCCCAAAGCCTCAGGACTCAGCTATATGGTTCATATTTTCTAAAACCTCTATTCTTGAGGTGGAGAAAGTCATCCTCTCTCTTATGCCGTCAAACTGCCAGGGCGATTCCTGCCCTGCCCAGCTTATAAAAGATGCTGCTAGTGATCTCTCCCCATTTATTGCCAAACTTGTCAACTCCTCATTCACGTCCAGCACGGTGCCCATCAATCTAAAACAATCCTGGGTACTACCACTGCTCAAAAAGAAAAAGCTAGACCCTCTTATACCCACGAACTACCGTCCCATTACGACAGTCCCCTTCCTGCTTAAAATCTTGGATAAAATTGCCTATAATCAAATCCAAAGTTTTCAGGAACAACATAAACTCTTAGGAGAGCGCCAATCAGGATTCCGTCCCCAACATGGCACTGAGACGACCCTCATTGACCTAAAGGCACAAATAGATGGACTAAGAGATAAAGGAAAAATGGCTCTCCTCTTGCTGCTGGACCTCTCGGCGGCATTCGACCTCGTGGACCATGGGGTACTTTGCAGCCATTTAGACTTGGCCGCACATTTCTCCACAGAGGCCATAACTTGGATTGAATCCTTTCTTAGTGACAGGACCATGGGGGTGTTCTCCCCATCGGCAGCGGCTGACCCAATCCCCATCCGATACGGAGTTCCTCAGGGCTCATGTGTCTCCCCGACTCTCTACAACATATTCACTAAGCCCCTTTTTGATGATCTGGACCATCTCAGTATCACCTACACCAACTATGAGGATGATACCCAGATTCTCCTCCCACTTTCCGGGGATTACAACAAGAATTTGGCCTTGGTGAATAGGGTGTATATCCTCGTCCAGGCATGGATGGCAACCCACGGTCTATGCCTGAACGATGACAAAACAGAGTTGATCATCCTAGGGACACATTCTAACATAAACTTAGTCAGGACTATACCTCATTTGAAATTGATGGGAATATCATCAAGGTATCTAAAGATGTGAAGACACTTGGCTTTTATCTGGATGCCACCCTCTCTTTCCATAAGCAGATGAAGTCATTGGCTTCGGCCGCCGCCTACACATGCAAGCTCATTAGAGCAGGCAAGCATTTTCTCTCTGACAACAACTGCCTTATCCTAGCGAGAGCATTAATCCTCTCGAGGCTCGACTATTGTAAAGCCCTCTACATTGGAGCAAATGAATCCATCACCCACCGAATTCAAATTCTACAAAACAATGCCCTACGAGCCGCCCTCGGTGTGTCTAAAAGATCGTATATTTCAAAGATCAGGCGTCAAAACAACTGGCTGTCCACTCAAAACAAAATCCACTTAAAAGTAGCGTCCCTGGTTCACAAAGCCCTGAACAATGCCGCACCGAGCTATCTCTGTAACAAACTCACAGAAAGAAACCACTCGCGCCCTGCCAGAACTTCAAATGCCAATAGCCTCATCATTCCAAGATTCAGGCTATCTAAGGCGGGGGTAGCAGCTTCCAGGTTCAAGCGGCCCAATTATGGAACTCACTGCCAAACCCTCTACGTGAGGAGCAGCCCTTTCCGAAATTCAGAACTAACTACATTAATCTGCTGAGGTCTGCCAATTACTAGCCCATTGGTGCCCACTTATCCTCTCACATCCCTAGCATATACACATCACTATCCTGTTCTCCTCTCATCCTATGGACCCCCTCACTCTGCCCACCTGGCCGATGAGCTAACCTCCATCTAATACCTAAATGTACATACTGTCTTTATCTGTATTTTGTTTTCATTTTGCATGTACCTCATGTGTAAGTGCAATTGCCGCCTACCTGCAATTGATTGTATTCTGTATTTTTGTACATTGTATGCAACCCATGACCCCACCCTGTTTTTTAAGCTTTGCATTTTCTGTACTGTGGCGCCCGTCTACCTTCGGGTCTTGTGCGCA
Organism: Ambystoma mexicanum; assembly: GCF_040938575.1. Lineage (NCBI taxonomy): Eukaryota > Metazoa > Chordata > Amphibia > Caudata > Ambystomatidae > Ambystoma > Ambystoma mexicanum. Next base: position 1,160,724,457 of record NC_090941.1, on the reverse strand, counting down.
TTATAAGTGAATAAAACAAACAAACAAAGTTTGCCGCATGGAAACTGGTTGATCTCTCAAAGAACGCTGAGCAAGTGTTTGTTATTATTGGTTTTAACAATTGCTAAAAGGCCATAGAAGCAGCATAAATACAGTTTTGCTCCTGCACACCCTGTAAAGCAATTGGCACACTTTAAAGGAAATACACCAATTGATTCACAACTTTGTCAGCAAGTGAAACAGCAAGATTATTGGTTGTGCTCTTACAAAGGTCTTGCCCTAAGAGGGCACGATGAGAAAGATGGGGATGTTAGGCAAGTTCTCAATACACGAGCAGATGATGTGCCTTGTCTGAAACACAGGATCAATTCAAACACTGCTTAATACTTGAGTCCAGACATCCGGAATGAAGTTCTGCAGTTGTCTCATGCAATGTTGTGCACAATCCATAACAGCATTGGAGACCTTCCCTTTGCTGTTATAGTTGATTGCACACAAGATATGTCTGGTCCAGAACAAGAATGCTTTTGTGTCCGATATGTTGACCAAGATCTCTGGCCACATGAAGATTGTATTGGACTGTACCAAGCAGATGATACGGGTGGAGCATCAATTGCTAACATTGTAAAGGATGATTTATGTTGGTAGGGTCTGCATTATTCAATGCTTACAGCACACATGTATAATGGTGCAGAAAATATGGCAGGTACGTACCATGGTGCACAGGCAGTAATACGGCAACAACAACCACTTGCATTGTAATCAAGTAATTGTGTTCCACACGTTGAACAGTTCGGGTAAAAGTGGTACAAAAAGTAAGGTATAATTATGAAGCTATTCTGGAAACATTAGAAGTAATTGCAGCTTCGAAGAATAGTTGTGATGTGCCTGCTCCTGCCCGTGGCCTGTTAAAACACTTTCAAGAGGGAATAACTTTCTTAAGTCTGCAGATTGCTCTACAAGTCATGCAGTTCCTTGAGTGCTTGAATATTGCCATGCAAGGAAACCAACAAACAGTGTCCATTTTACTTTCCAGCTGTGAATCACACACACAGTGCCATCCTAAAGCTTTGCAATGAACTATCGTTTGACAGTCTACTCGTGTACAATAACCATATGGTGGCGAGATATCAACTGAAGGAGATTGAACTGCCAAGACAGTGTCGAAATTCCAAAACATATTGATGAAGGATTTGCTGAAAATGTCAGGACTACTATAGACCACAGTATTTTGAACTTTAAAATACAGTTTCTGTTCAACTTAAACAGTGTTTTGACCAGGAAGGCATCCACTGTTTGAATAAATTGAACAGCTGCTTCTAACAGGCAGAAGCTCTGAAAGTATTGCTAAACACACAGAAATCGAACATTACCTCATCTCTGCCCACTTAACACCATAATCCAGCATCCATAGGTATTCTTCTGTCTCAAAATTGGTAGACCACTTTCAACAGATGCCTCCCACGGAAAGCGCTTTCTTTGCACAGGTGGAGAAGCTACTGCGGATCCTACTAACTGTTCCAGCATCTTTCTGTTAGGATGAGAGGAGCTTTAGTGCTTTGTGATGACTGGAAGCCTGGCTCCGTTTGACTATGACTTAGAAGAGACATCTTTGCGAGTGCTATATTCATAAATATAGGATGGGTCTGGTTGACATACAAACTATATCAGTAGAATTTGTCATGCGTACCGAACGCCGCAAAACATTATTTGTTTTTTTTAAACAAATGTGCATGATCACCACGGAACTATAAGATAATTGGCAGATTATAATATGTAGTAATTTTTCCAATGAGAGAAGGTGAAATACAAGGAAACTGGGGTGCAGTTAAGGGAGATGGGTCTGGTTCATAATTGTTGCATGTGAGATAAATGTACTTCTCGCTTACGTTTGTTAATACATGTGTAAATAAACCAGTGTTGTGTAGTATAGATGTATGAACATGAAAAATATGTTGTGAAAGGATTTTGTGTTTCGGCTTCTTGCTTATGGATAGGTGGGATTTTTCATGAATAGTCCGACCTGTAAACCACTCTCAATCCTACCTGTGAGTGTCAATACAGTATGCATGTGAGTGGTGAGAGCATGACTGTCCGGGTCTCCTCTCACTCATCATGTGTTATTGACAGCATTTTGAGGGAGTTTCCACCAGGAGTGTCCTGTTATTGGCCTGGGCTCTCGCACTGCGAGCTTCCCTAAGAAGTGGCATGCCAATGGAACAGAGTCCACGCTGTGTGAGTGTCTTCCCGCTATGCCGCCAGCAGGGTGACATTCACTACCAATGAATACTCAGACATAATATACTAGAGCAACAATGCTTTTCCAGGCAGAGCATAAAGGCCCATTTTAACATGTATTTGGATTTTTGGGTTTTTGGACCCAAAATACATTTTGGAGAAAACTGTGAACCTCTCACTAATGCAGTTACTTTTTACAGGGGTCCAGCACTGTAGAACCATATACCTGTGTTCTATTTCCTTATTCAGAGAAACCAGAGTTCACCTTTCTTTTTAAATATAAGGTAACCCATCTTTTGTGTACCATTCAAAACATTCTTTGAGACAAAAATATGTCCACAGATCAATTTAAAAGCCCCGTCACTACAACTACATCGATATCACGAACGATAATTAAGAACGCTTTGGTTCCTCAAATTCCCTGCTGCAATACTTCAAACCTTTGAAACTTTGTTCTAGCCGCACACAGATACTTTGCTAACACTGTTCTGATGAAAGCATGTTTACAATCAGCTTTACATATGGTGGCATAGTTCAGTAATCTGCAACTTGTTTGAAGCGCAACCGTTTTGTTAAATCTGCCCTTTTTGCTGGGGTTTTCTTTTAAAATGTATTAAACATATGTGTTTATCGGAGGTTAGGGCTCCGCTGCTCGGCTGGCCAGTCCTTGCGTTCGTTTGAAGAAGGCTTGGTTTGTGTCTGTGGCAAAGTCCCCAATGTGTCCAATGACCCCCCAGATTTTATGAGCCACCAACGCATCTGCCAAGGGCTTTAGTCACTAGGAAAGCAACACAAGCTCTGTCTTGCCTCGGCCCATTTACAAAGATGCTCCTGTTCAATACTTGCACATGTCCACGACAACCATCAATGTGGTCAGTAGATCACCGGACTCATATATCAAGTTCAAACAAAAGGGTTTGGTTCAGTCAAAAAACATTGTTTAGGGTGTGCTGTGGCTTTCCCAACAGCATCTGGAATGTGGCCCCTGACTGGCCTGTAACTATAGATGTGTCCTACTGCCCGTAGGTTTCTCAGGAGAAAGTATTATCATCACTGACCGGTTTGTGCCAGTGCCACCAGAGTCTGAACTAAGGCTAACAGCTGTCTAGGACTTTCCAATGCTGTTGTCTCTGCTTTGACGAGTACACAACTTACAGGACCACAACATATGTGTGAAGGCATTTCTTCAGACAAAGGGTAATTTGCAGAAGTCTAAATGACGTTTTTTCAATAACAGTTTCTGCTCCGGGTTAGATTTTCCTGGAAGAAATGTGCACAACCTCTCACCTACTCTGGAGTTCATGGATCCTGGAACCACTCAGGATAGACTGCTGGTGAGCATTGGCAGTTCCGGCCGGTGGCTGCTTGGCTTTCAGGGAAATGTTGCTTTCTGTACAATGTTGATTGACAGGTTGCCATCATTATAAGACCCCCAAGCCAAGACAGATGTGATCTGTGTGCATGCTCCAGGCTTCGAGTTTTCTTGAGTGGTTCTTGGCTTGCATGTCTCTTGAGCTCACCACAAGCACATTTCGTGGTGATGGTAGTCCTCTGGGCAAAGATACTTTGTGAGTCCATCAGTTTCTGATCTCAGGAACCCTTAAAACTCGTGAGGGTTATTTGTCCTCTTGGTTCAGATTTTCCTATAAAACCTACTAGTTGGGATTCCAAGAAACTCCTATGTCCCAGCACAGCAATGCTTCTCCCTGGCTCCAGTTCACAACTAAGGTGATCAGTCTTAAGTTTCCTTGGTTGGTTCGTGGCTGCACCACAGAATCTGGAATAGGACTCTGGGCAGCCCTATGGCTCTTGCCCTTTCCTAGTCTCCCTTGGTTTCTGACACCCATTATTTATTATCATTCAGGGTCGTGCCAATTCCACTAGAATCCGGACTGCGTTTCCTTGCAGGCCTGTGAATTGTCATGCTTGTATCTTTAAAGTTATCTTGGGTCTTTAGGATAATCCTTTCTGGACTTTGAGACCAGGTCTACAGGGCTTTCACGTTCACTAGCACTGATATCCTGGCTATATTCCAGCTCTATCCTCATAAGCCTCGCCCCTCTTCCAGTATTTGGAGCTCTTGGCTTGGCCAATGCTGAGTTCGTAATCTTTCTCTTCGTGTCCACAGCCACCATATTTCTTTTTCCTACAGACTCCTCTGCATTTGATGACCTCCTCCTTCCACTTTCTTGTGTTGGCCTCAAATCCGCTCCTTTAAATCCCCTGACCCTACTCCATCTTCCTTTCCCTGTGCACTCCTTCCCGATCTTGCACTCCTCCAACGCCTTCCATTTTCGTCTCCTTGCTCCTTCCTTCTCCCTCCTGGTCTTGCCCTCCATCGAGGGCTTCCTCTGTTCTGTGCTTGTCCCCCTTTTTATATCTGGGTTCATGATTGGCACAACTCATTTGTGGCCAGTGATGTCTTAAGTCCTTATAACTCTACATATGGTGGATCTACCATCTTGAAATTAGACTGCCATGTCACGGCGGCTGGCCCATTCCACCATCGGTCTCCCAATTGGCACGTGTTTTGCTGACTTCCACCGAACTACTGGTGGTGGGGTCTGTTTCTTCTGTGATCTCAAGTATCTGGCAAGCTCCTGGTTGCAGTCTGATCCATGGATCACTCTTGCTTGCATGACACCCCTCATGGTCTGTTTGCAGGACCCCTAAATCTGTTACCGCTAGCCTTCAAAGTCACGTGTCACAGCAGACAACTGGAGGAGTTAGTCTGCTTTCTCACGAGGCAGGGGGCTGTCACGTGTGCAGGTTCCCTTCCCCCCCTCCCCCCTTGCCACACTTGTCCAGCTCTAGGGAACACTGCATGTGTTGTGGATGCAAGTGACATGTGTTAGGCAGTTACCTTCGTACTTCCTCAATATTGGGTTTGCTTTCTTTGGCAGTTATGCATAATTCGAGCTGTGTTCTGTAGAATATTTTAATTCAATAAGCTTAAAAAGAATGTAATAAAGAAATTGGCAGACTTAACATGATTAAATCCCTGCAATGTATCAACAGTCCCACATGGGCAACGGACAGAGTTTTCCGTCCAGCATAATGTAGAACACTATGTAAGGCCGTTTCAGGGACAAGCTGGTTCTGTGTCTAGCATGAGTCCAAGACGTATTGTTGTTGTTATTCACTGTTCAACAGTCGTCTATTGTATGTCTCCTGAAAGAGGTATTAGAGAACTTATGAAATTCACAATGTTGCCTAATGTAATTGCGGATTTGATAATATTTTACAATTGTCAGTTAGTCAATCCTTTATTCGCTGTAAAGTCATTAGGTAAAAAAAAATACACATTGATTTAAAAGCCTACAAAATGATCCTTTTTAACACATCTTTTAAAGTCATTGGAAACACATTATAAAACCAAGGTATAAACCTAGTTGCCTCAGTTAGAAGGAGGTCAAATCTATGATGCTCGTGCAGTTCGTCTTCTTAGCCACGTCTGATCTATATATTGTACAAGGAAAACAAACGACATTTGGGTTAGAAGAGTTTTTGCTGAAATGAGAGTGTGAATTAAATAAAATAAAAGTAAGGGTTTCAAATATACAACTCTAAAACGCTTCAACCCCTCACAAATAAACCCAACATGCATTACATCTTCCCTCTCAGCGACACACATTAAACAATCGGCACCCGACACATTTTTCCAGTTCACAGTATGGGCTCGTATCCTTAAAGAGCCTTCTCGAAATTCCACGTAAAGTGCACGCGCGTAATGAGGATTGAACACATTGGGCCTCATTACGAGGTGGGCGGTAAGGGATTTCCGGCGCCGGTAAGGGCACTGGTGCCGGTAATCCCTTAGCGCCCTACTACGAGTTCCCTTTGCGGGTCCTCCCTTAACGCCTGGTTTTTCCAGGCGTTAAGGACGGGATCCGCAAAGGGACTCTGGAACTAATAACGGTACCACAATTTGCGGTACCGTTATTAGCGCCTTCCCCATTCCCATTGAGCTCTATGGGGGCTCAATGGGAATGGGGAAGGGCCCTGGTGAATTACCAGTCCCTCCAACCTTGGAATGGACCGCTAATTGCTCCATTCACCAGGGCGGAGTCGGTAGGGTTTTGGAGGCAGCCATGGCTGCCTCCAACCCCGTGATGAGGCCCATTGAGATAGTTCTCAGAGCCAAACATTTCTTCGGAGATCAGATAGTCCATGCCATGTGATTGGGGGGTGCCCAATCCTTCCATGTTGCCATCCCGTTGACCTACACACGACGTTTCGCTAGAGTTCTTGCGTCCTTGGGCATGGAACCCAGTATAGTCCAACAGCAGGACAAGTCCAATGCTGCCAGGCAAGTCTTGACATGCATAAGCCTGGGGATACTGCACCCCCGTCCAGGATCACTGTATACGTCGAGGCTTCCTGATATCTGGCTGGGGATCGGTCCCCCAGATCTGAAGCCAATAGAAGACTGGTCTCATAGCCACTTCCTCTTCACTTAAGCATGCATTGTACTCCATTCACATGACACTACTCTAGGGGCACTCTGGGGGAAACAATAATAGACCTTTTAAAATCGTGTTCTCAATTACTGACCGACGCTTAACAGAGACCCAGATTTCTGCAACATATAAGGATGATGACTTTGCTTGAGAGTTATAAACTCGAGCATTGTTCTCAATACTCCCCCCACCTCATTATTAAAATAAAATGTTTTCAGGGTATCACTGGATTTCCCAAAGGTAACACTGGCCCCAAGTACTTGACCACAGGGAAGTCATTTCACCAAAATGCCAAGGGTAGCAGAAGTGACATCACATGACCCTTGACCTATGATGGCATCACATGATGTGATGTCATTTGACCCCACCCCCAAGTGACATCACAGGAAGTGATTGCACTCGACCTTCAGATGCATCTAACAACAGTGTTTTCACCCAGAACATTCAAACACATTCTCACATTCCTACTCACTCACTCATACACTGGGCCTCATTACGAGGTTGGAGATAGCCTTGCCGGTCTCGAATCCGGGTCCCGCAAATGGGCAATTACCAGGCTATTCCATCCCAGCCGGACCCGGTAATTGGACATTCGCGGGGCCAGGCCCGGTACATCCCCATTCCCATTTGAGCCCCATAAGGCTCAATGGAAATGGGGAGGGTGGTTGCACCGGTACCGTTAATAACGGTACCAGTGGTACCATCATGTTCTGCTCGCAGGTGCCGGTACTGCCAACAGGTCAGACCTGGTGGCTGCAAGGGCACCCGCGAGCAGAACTCCTAGTATGGCGATACGGTAGCAACAGTGCCGTTAGCGATACTGGCACCGTTGTTGCCTTACCGCCATACTTGTAATGAGGCCCACTGTCTCTTACATCCACTCCCACTGCATTGTCCACACACCCACCCAGACAATTTAAGCACAAATACTATCACATTTCTTCTGCCCAGGAGCTTCCATTTAAAAAAAAATAAATAAATAAATAAAACAAATGTTAATGCAGGGTAGCACGGGAGAGTGTAGGGGTAGCTAGGGAGACCACAGGGATGGTGACTACAACCCCTGGTGACTCCCAAATGACATCCCTGGTTGACCAGTCCACCCAGCGTTACTCAAAAATCAAATTCCTAATTAATGATACTAGGCCAGCTGTTCCAAATGAAACCCCCTCTGTTCCCCGAACTAAGAAAGGCTTTTCTTGTATTTTTAGGGTTATAGACCATAGATTTAATTTTATCCACATTTAATTCGAGACCCAAGTCATCGCTGCTCCTGGTAAAACATGAGAAAGATACTCAAACCTGATGGTGTATTGGATAATAAAACTGCACCGTCTGCAAACAGCAGTGCTGGTACCCTCCAGGCGTGGAGAATCCTTCCCCAGGCGTGGAGAAGAATCCTTCCCCAGGCGTGGAGAATCCTTCCCCAGGCGTGGAGAATCCTTCCCCAGGCGTGGAGAAGAATCCTTACCCAGGCGTGGAGAAGAATCCTTACCCAGGCGTGGAGAATGCTTCCCCAGGCGTGGAGAATCCTTCCCCAGGCGTGGAGAAGAATCCTTACCCAGGCGTGGAGAAGAATCCTTACCCAGGCGTGGAGAATGCTTCCCCAGGCATGGAGAATCCTTCCCCAGGCGTGGAGAAGATCCTTCCCCAGGCGTGTAGGAGAATCCTTACCCAGGCGTAGAGGAGAATGCTTCCCCAGGCGTGGAGAATCCTTCCCCAGGCATGGAGAATCCTTCCCCAGACGTGGAGAATCCTTCCCTAGGTGTGGAGAAGATCCTTCCTCAGGCGTGGAGAATGCTTCCCCAGGCGTGGAGAATCCTTCCCCAGGCGTAGAGAAGAATCCTTCCCCAGGTGTGGAGAATGCTTCCCCAGGCGTGGAGAATCCTTTCCCAGACGTGGAGAATCCTTACCCAGGCGTGGAGAATCCTTCCCTAGGCGTGGAGAATCCTTCCCCAGGCGTGGAGAAGAATCCTTACCCAGGCGTGGAGAATAATCCTTACCCAGGCGTGGAGAATGCTTCCCCAGGCATGGAGAATCCTTCCCCAGGCGTGGAGAAGATCCTTCCCCAGGCGTGTAGGAGAATCCTTCCCCAGGCATGGAGAATCCTTCCCCAGACGTGGAGAATCCTTCCCTAGGTGTGGAGAAGATCCTTCCTCAGGCGTGGAGAATGCTTCCCCAGGCGTGGAGAATCCTTCCCCAGGCGTAGAGAAGAATCCTTCCCCAGGTGTGGAGAATGCTTCCCCAGGCGTGGAGAATCCTTTCCCAGACGTGGAGAATCCTTACCCAGGCGTGGAGAATCCTTCCCCAAGTGTGGAGAATACTTCTCCAGGCGTGGATAATCCATCCCCGGGCGTGGAGAATCCTTCCCCAGGCGTGGAGAATCCTTCCCCAGGTGTGGAGAATCCTTCCCCAGGCGTCAAGAATCCGTCCCCAGGCGTGGAGGAGAATCCTTACCCAGGCGTGGAGAATGCTTCCCCAAGCGTGGAGGAGAATGCTTCCCCAGGCGTGGAGAATCCTTCCCCAGGCGTGGAGAATGCTTCCCCAGGCGTGGAGAATCCTTCCCCAGGCGTGGAGAAGAATCCTTACCCAGGCGTGGAGAATGCTTCCCCAGGCATGGAGAATCCTTCCCCAGGCGTGGAGAAGATCCTTCCCCAGGCGTGTAGTAGAATCCTTACCCAGGCGTAGAGGTGAATGCTTCCCCAGGCGTGGATAATCCTTCCCCAGGCATGGAGAATCCTTCCCCAGACGTGGAGAATCCTTCCCTAGGTGTAGAGAAGATCCTTCCTCAGGCATGGAGAATCCATCCCCAGGCGTGGAGAATCCTTACCTAGGTGTGGAGAATTCTTCCCCAGGTGTGGAGAATCCTGCCCCAGGCGTGGAGAATCCTTCCCCAAGTGTGGAGAATCCTTCCCCAGGCGTGGATAATCCATCCCCGGGTGTGAAGAATCCGTCCCCAGGCGTGGAGGAGAATCCTTAGCCAGGCTTGGAGAATTATTCCCCAAGCATGGAGGAGAATGCTTCCCCAGGCGTGGAGAATCCTTCCCCAGGCATGGAGAATCCTTCCTCAGGTGTGGAGAATTCTTCCCCCGGCGTGGAGAATCCTTCCCCAGACATGGAGAATCCTTCCTCAGGAGTGGAGAATCCTTCCCCAGGCGTGGAGAATCATTCCCCAGGCGTGGCGAATCCTTCCCCAGGCATGGAGAATCCTTCCCCAAGCATGGAGAATCTAGACCAGGCCCATTTAATTCCTGAATAACAGAATTGATGTGGATGCAAAATAACAACAGAGCTAATACGCATTCTTTCCGGACACCTCTGTCTACGGCAAAGTGTGCGGTTACATCTCCCGCCAGGTTCCATCTTACTGCGGCTGAATTGTTTGAATATAAAAATGTCATTGACTTTTACAGTGTTTGCAGGATATTCACTGACATTAACATCTGCCATAAAATGCTGCGCGGTAGCCTGTCGAACGCCGTTCATAAATCAGCGAAAACTGCATAGAGGTTTCTCTTTGTCAAAACCATGTGTTTTTGGACAATCATATGTAACCTAAACCCTTGGTCCAGAGTACCCAGCCCTGCCATGATGCCTGCCTGCAAGTGGCTAAGGAGACCTTCTCCATCCAGCCATTCTTGGAGCTGTTTTAATTAAGCCTTTGCAAACAATTTCCCTGAGATGTCCGACAGGGAGATTGGGTGGTAGTTTGATGGTTTATCCCTGCTGCCCCTTTTTATAGATTGGGACTCGTTCGGAGATCCGCCATGATTCCAGAATTCTCTCCATGGCCAACATGGTATTCAAAACTCTCTTTAATTCCAGGGCCCAGATATAAGGTTCACCGTTATACAGGTCTGGGGGAATTTTATCGGATCCTGGTGCCTTACCAGCCTTTGAAGATTTAAGTGTGTTCTCCATGTCCTCAAGTGTAAACTGAAGGCATGGGGCATTGCGGATGATCGCACCCTCAACCCCATTACGCATTGCATGACTTCCTGCATCTGCCACATTTTAGTTTCGATGCACATTATTTAAATACTGCCTCCATGTATCTGGGGTAATACAAGCCTCATTGGAGGCATCACCACTAAGCTCTCTCTCAGAAATAAGCCTCCAGAATCCTGTAGAGTCACGTGTCATAGCAGCCTCCAGCAGGGAGTTCCACTTATTGCTTAGAAAAATCTTCTTCTTAGCCAGAACTAATTTCCTGTATGTTAATCTAAGCTCTTCCAAGTGGGTCCTGTCTATTTTGGGCTGTAAGGTTAGGTATGACGAGAGTGCCTGCTTGGCCTCTCTGCACTCATTTTTATACCAAATGTGTGGGAGCGAGGGGCCATCAGGCCCCTCGCTTCCTTTACTTCTCAGTACAAAACAGGGACCAAGTGCCTCCAGTGATGGGTACACCCCTCGACCTTATGCGATGTCGACTTCGCTTAACATTCGTGTAAATGGGACCACTGTGCAGGACACAGGGCATCCATTTTTGTACCCCCGTTCAACTCCATCTTGATGACTAGGCCTCACTGCTATAGTACAAAACGTTTCTCTTCCCTTTCTCGCAACGGCCAGACGCACAGGGCACATGGCCCCCACCATCGTTCCCACTCTGACTGGAAAACACTGCGGCTCCATTCTCACGCTGAAGCCGGAGGTGCTTGCAACAAATAATAAATGTAACACATCACTCTTCCTCTGAGATCACTGTCCTGCATGTGAACCAGCCTGAGCTAAGCACATAGCTCGTCCATCTCCACAAACGTGTCTTTGCCCCTGCACCCTTGCCAGTGGAAACTTACTGCCATTGTGACCCTGTGCCCCTGCAAGATATTCCTTTCATGTGCCAGACCACTGACCAAGCCATGATGCCCACCCAACCGATCCCCAGCTAACATTAGACCCCTGCTGCAGTGTATCATTGTCTACTACTAACAAATGTCACATACCAGAGATTTTTATGAACGCAGACCCTAACTTCAACCAATGTTATTATGGTCGTCAAGACCCTTAACCTAAAGCCTCTATAATCCAATGTAATTGATAGTATAGATATACGTGTGACTTTTATAGGGACATGATGAATTATTCAAACACTACAAACGATTATTATTTAGTGCATGTATTTTGATTAATATATTATGTTAGCTTAGATAGTGACCACCCTGCTTCACAGCGACCGGACCTTCACCCGTTCGTAGCACAGATGCCTGACATCCACCCTCCCGCCAACCAAGCAGCCAACTCGGAGGAAGAGATGCCACCCACACCTTGGGCACCATATGGACTGTCCAATCCGGTACCAACGTGGTATCTTATGTTAGTTGCGTCATTTGTCCTATAAAATGTATTGTAACATTTAGTTTGGTCAGAGCGCTCTCAGAGGCAACAGAGATCTTGAATGCCATTTACTTATATAAACCTTGCCTTGAACTATCGCAGCCTGCTCTCTTTGCCTCATTCCTTATCAGGGGTGTGTCAGTTTTGTTCATTTGCATGAGAAAGACGGGGAGGGCACAAACATTTGGTGTCCCCCTGCGACATGATTTGGAGAGGTGCCTTGAGGCCCGCACCGTGCAGCGAGATCCGGGACGCCCCCCAGCAAAACCATCGCCTCCGCGGCCAACTAGCCTGTGTGCACTACAAGAAAGGGTCAAGTGTTCCCGATTGACGAATACCCAACTGAAAAAGCTGCTCACCGAGGTGGGCCACGGCTTGGTTGGGGTGCGGACCTGACTGGGGTCAGACTGTGAATGGTGACCCTCGGATTACCTGACTGAAAATGTGAGTGCTGGTTGCGAAGGTTCCTAAGGAAAGGTAAGGGGGAACAGGTGATAGTGGGTTAAAGCCAAGAGTAGGGACTGTGTGAGTGATGCTGAGGCTTTTCTGATCTGTTCTTTATATGGCCATTAGGGTTTTGTGAGAAGTAAGAAGAAGAAGAGAAGAGGTATCCAAGCCAGAACGGGGTATAAGGCGGCGCCACGTAGCATTGTCTCGTCCAGTGCAGATAAATAAGTGGAGATAAAGAGAAGATAGTAGGAGTCTCGTATATTGAGTAGACTCGGAGTAGTTATTTAGAATATTCTTTTTCTGTGTAAGCAAGAATTCTGGGGAAAGAGTAAGAGGGTGTTAGAGGTGGGGAGTGAATGAGAAGAGCAGGTAAAATGGGGAGGGTAAAAAGTGTTCAGTAACAGGAACAAGGGGGAGATAAAAGCACGCAGGTAGTGCATGTGCATGTTATGTGTTATATGTCTTTTTCTTTTTGTCCTTTTTTGTCGTGCATGTCAAAATGTTGTAAATGATTTGTTGGTAAGGGGTTATATATGCAAAAGGGAACTGTTGAACTTAGAAATGCAACGATTACAAAGGTAACGTTGAATATTGACGCACAATAACTGCTAATAATTGAGAAACGTTTAACATATTGTTGATCAATAACAAAGGGAAGGGTGGTTGAAAGGCGCAATTAGAGGAAGGATCGGGTGCAAGTGCACACACACACACAAGCAAAGAGAGAAACACACATGGGGGGAATAACACCATTAGCTCACATTTGCCAACACCTCCCACTATATAGTGACTAGATACAAAAATATCACAATCAATGGGTGACGGAGATAAAAGGGGACAGCGTGACACCAATATGGCCAGAGGGAGGGTCATTTGACAAAAGGGTGTTAGATCTAGTATCCACACACTTTTTGGCAAAATATAAACAGAACAGATAAGAAGTATTGGATCTGTGGCGAATGTTCGAGGAAGTTACCCCTACAGCAGAGGTAGATATAGAAAAAACAATCGAAAAACAGAAAACACAGGGAGAGGTAAGTGGAATACCAAAGGGTGAATGCACAACAACCACAGTTGAGAGCGATACGACCAAAATATACTCCTTAATAACAAGACCGGCAGTAGGATACAGCGAGCCTCTGTATATGCAAGCGTGCCCCACCCCCACTCCCTCAAATGGAGCGGTAGCCATGGCGCCACCACCATACGACAAAGGAGGCCTTTATGGCCCGACAAGCGCACCCTCTGTAAACTTAGTGCGATTAACCAGAGATTTAGACTGCCAGTTAGCGCATGCACAAATGGAAATAACACGGCTAAGGGCACTGTGTGACAGGGGCAAAATGCTACCGGGGAGGGGAAGTACCACCATTGTCCGTAGCAGATCTCACACCCCCGCTAAGTGCAACAGGGGAATTAGCCCCAGCGACGCCAGAGCCAGCGCAGTCCGTATTGTCTCAGGGAGTACCCACATCACAAGGGTGAGAAAAAGAATGGCGATCGGGAGAGTTCCTGTTCAATCTGAATGATAAACCAGTGAGAATCATATGCCCAGCCACCCCAGAAAGTCAGCGAGGGGAAGGACAAGAGGAGAATGGCGAGCAAGAAGAAGAAGTAGAGGAGGTGTGGAGTGATCTCGACGAATACGAGGAGGGAGCGGCAGCTGTAGGATCCCCACTGCCACATCATTTTGATGACTTAGATCCACGCTCACCCCCACGATGGCAGGCCAGATTATGGCAGCGAGTAGGGAATATGCTGGTAAGTAAGACAAAGAGAGGGATGGTAAGTAAAACAGGAAAGAAGCATAAGTTGCAGATGCCGTTGATACACAAGGGGGCAGGTAGGCCACACTATATTCTGTGGGCCCAGATGGACAAAAACAACCTGTTGAAGCTCCTCCCCCCACTTGCAGGAGGAGCAGGGAAATGGATACATGTGTTTGAGAAGAACACGGCACGAATACCGTTGGCGATAGGTGATGTAAAAAGTTTGCTAGTGTCCGCCGTCGGTGATCAAGCAGACGCTGTGTGGGAAAAGGCGGGGTTCCCAGGAGTAACAATGAGTTGTGACCGCCATGATGGATCGCCCTTCAAAAATGTTCGAGCACAAGTATGGGATGCATTGCGGCACACATTTCCAGATATCCCAGATTTACATTTGGTAATACAATGTACGATGGAGGAGAACAAGGATCCTATGCAATTCAGATTGCGAGTGCATGACTTGTGGAGAAGTGAAACTGGTACAGCATGGAACCAATCCACCACCTTGTTCTATTTTATAATCAAGAAAGGGCTCCCGAAGGAGGTACAGAAGGCCTTGGACAAGATAGCTGGGATAGAAGCCAAGGGTTGGCCTGAAATTCAGAGTATAATTGTGCATCACTGTAGGAGGATCAAAGAGAGAGAAAAGGAAATAGCACAAAAAAGGCTGGCAAACAATGAGAAACTGGTACAGAATAAATTAGTGAAGGTCGCCGCCGTTAACACCAACATAGCAGCAGATAGAGAGAACGAGGGGGATGAAAGTGCGGGAAGCAGGCCAGTCGGAATAGTAGCGCTGTGGGCAGCAGGAGAACAAGGACTGTGGAACGGAGAGGAGAAACACAGAGGACCACAGTGGCAAGAAAGGCCGGCAAGAGGACGAGGTGGGTACCGGGGCCAGAGAGGGGTGTTCGGAGGCATGGGGAATAGAGGATTCGGTGGCCAAGGAATGAGAGGCGGACCACAAGGGTCATGTTGGCACTGTGGGAGATGGGGACACTATTCAAGCGATTGCAGAATGCAGCCCTCAGGGTATTTCGAAGGGCAACCACCCATGGACAATGAACAGGTATGGGATGCCCACACCCAGGTAGCCCCTACGGATTACCAATGGGAGGGGGAAGACCACAGGACAAGTGTTATAACGAACCCCAAATACAACAAAGACAACCACCCTCACAACCACATCACAGCGCATCACAGCCCATGGCAAGACAACACACTGTAGGAAATGTCGGCAGCAACAGTTTTGCAACAGCCGCACATGGTGCACCTGCACCGTTCCATGGCGCAACAGTAGTTGGAGATAATGTTTTCTCAGTGCCCGGACAAGAAAGGTACGCAGCCTAGGACAGCCCACAGGGAGAACTTGTGTGTCCAGTCCTATCCACCAGCCTACGTGCTGAAGAGGAACCACTAGTGGGGGCGTAGATAAGAAATAAGCAGTTTATCTTTATGGTAGACACAGGAGCGGAAAAATCATGTCTTATGGAAGGGTGGTTTCTGCTCTCAGGCAGGAATTTGAAAACGCAGGGGTTCTCTGGGGCTATTGTAAAAGTTCCTTACGCCAAAGATCTTGATATAACAGGGGGGGGTAAAACAGTTCGCACACCCTTACTGTACCATGAAGACGCGCCAATCAACTTGCTGGGTAGAGATTTGCTAAGTAAGTTGAACATGACCATTTCGTTTACCGAGCGGGGAATAGTGTGTTCCACTCCAGGAGTATGCCCAGTGAGAGCAATGTTAATGATCAGTACGATGATGAATGAAGTTGTGGTGCGAGGGATACCAATTGATGTAGACATGTTTATCTATGGCATTCAAGTGTTAGCCCGAGTAGTACACGAGATAACGAGAAAAGAATGGAGGACACCATCAGACTTCATATTCTGCCCAATTGTAAATACGGATGTCGTGCCAGGCACGATAATGTCCATAGACATCGAGGCAGTTCAGGTATTGAGC
Source organism: Ambystoma mexicanum (assembly GCF_040938575.1). NCBI lineage: Eukaryota > Metazoa > Chordata > Amphibia > Caudata > Ambystomatidae > Ambystoma > Ambystoma mexicanum. The sequence goes on along the minus strand of NC_090941.1, from coordinate 1,160,708,259 downwards.
AAACGTGTTGTGCTCATAGGCCTGGACACGCATGGGTGCGCGGGGAGAACTGTGCTATGCATAGATCCAAACGTAATGTTAAGAGACCTAACTGATGAAGTATTATTCACTGACAACGTAGATGATGGAGAGATAATAATGGAAATAAGCATACCATGTGACATCATGATCCAGTGCAGAGAGGTACACAATCCACTTATGGATAGTGTTAATGCCAACAATATTTGAGGAGGACATGGCAAAGGTAGCATCAGAAATTTGGACTACAGGCCCCCATGATGTAGGGTTATTACATGAAGTAACACCAATAAAGATAAAACTTAAACCAGGTGCCATACCGCCAAGAGTGAAACAGTACCCAATATCCAGAGAAGCAGAGGAAGGGATTAGGGAGACAATAAACACACTCCTGAACCAAGGTATCATAGTACCATGAAACTCCCCGTGTAACACATCCATCTTCCCGATTAAAAAAGCAAAAGGAGGGGCGTGGAGGATGATCAAAGATCTCCGCCCACTTAATGACATCATTCAAAAAGAGTTCCCGTTAGTGCCTAACTCGGCATCAATACTGTGCAGCATACCCAAATAATCTACATGCTTTACTGTGGTTGACTTGAATAATGCCTTCTTCTCCATAGCACTTGACCCAGGATCGCAGTACCTCACAGCATTCACACTGGGAAATAACAGATATGAACATTGCAGACTCCCACAGGGATATTGTGAAAGCCCAATTATTTCTAACAGGGTAGTACGTGAAGACATTGGAAATATAGATGTAGAGAGCACCATTATACAATACGTAGACGATTTACTCGTCTGTAGCAAAACAGAAGAAAAGTGCAGGGAAGACTCCATAACACTGTTAAACGTGTTAGCCACCAAGGGGTACAAGGTTGATAAAGGGAAATTACAATATTGCCTGGCCGAGGTTCTATACCTCGGACAGTTGATATCAAAAGATGGAAAGCGAATACTCGCTGACAGGGCAGCTGCTATACGTAACATAATAATACCAAAGACAGTGAAGGACATGCAAACATTTGTTGGCATATGTAACTATTGCCGAGCATGGATCCTTGATTATGCAGCATACACACACACATTATTGCAAGCATTAAAAGAAGCACAAAAAAGTAGAGCCCCAATAAAATGGACACATGACATGATGGGCCAGTACTTCAGACTAAAAAACCTTATCGCAGATGCCCCAGTCCTCACGAACCCAGATTATGAGAGGGAATTGTTCTCCCACTGCAATGGAACACTGATGACGGCAGTGCTGACACAAAAAACATCATTAGGCCACAAACCATTGGCCTATTACAGTGGAACAATAGATGCAGTGATGCAAGGTCACTTCTCGTGCAAACAGGCCCTCGCAGCCGTGGCGTTCGCCATTGAGAAAAGTGCCACAATTGTAATCGGATGTTCAGTAACGTTGTATGCAGAGCATTCATCATTTGCGATTCTTGAGCGATCAAAATCAACCCTGACAACACAGAGAGCAACCGCATATGAGATAATAATTTCAAGCCCCAACGTGCATGTGGTCAGGTGTAAAACAGTAAACCCAGCAACATTCATTACAGATCCATGTACAATGGAGGACATGCAGGAACACGATTGTGCCACCTATGAGGGAGAGGGTGATGATATCCCCAAAGCGAGTGAAAAATGCCCTGAAGGAAGGAGAAATATATTTTATAGATGGTTCAGCATCAATAAACCCATAAACTGGAGAGAAGCATGCAGGGATGTCAATAGTTCGAATGGAGGAAGATAGCTATGAAACAATCGTCCGAAAGCATCACCCGTCCCACTACTCTGCACAAGCAGCTGAACTAACCGCATTAATTGAAGCATTACGTACAGCCAAAGGATGCACAGTGATTATATACTCAGATTCAGCATATGCAACTACCACTGTCCATTCAGGATTATCACGCTGGCACAGAAGAGGGTTCAGACGAGCAGATAGCTCACCAGTAGAGCATGCCACGCTATTGAATGAATTAATAGAAGCGTTGGCAGAGCCATTGGTAGTGGCAGTGGTAAAATGCCAAGCCTATACAAACAACACAGATGCCATCTCATTGGGAAACGCGGCAGCCGACGCAGCAGCGAAGGAGGCCTCATTTTTCAATATAACACCAGCAACCGAATGCATTGTAAAAGCAGTTACCGCAGAGCCACTAGAAGAAACCTATAGTAACGCCCATAGCACAGCTAATAGAGCTACAGAGGAGAGCACCACCGGAGGAGCAAGAATTGTGGAGCAAGCGGGGGTGCAAACAATCGGCCACAGACCTCATATGGAGACAGGAGACAACGGGGAATGTAGTGAGAATTACTAGAGCTAGCATTTCAACAGTTGCACTTTCCAGCACATGTAGCGAAACAACACATTGCCGCAGACATCCAGGAACATTGGTTTGTCCCCAACCTACAGGAACATTTGTCAAAATTTATCATAGATTGTACAACACATCAAACATACAATTCAGGGATGACATTGAGTACATTGCGAGGTACTTTGCCACGGCCGGCAAGGCCTTTTAGGGAGCTCCACATAGACTATGCCGATATGGGAGAGAGATGCAATGGGGCAAGGTATCTAATTGTGGTAGTATGTCCTTTTTCAAGGTGGGTGGAGGTGGGTCCATGTCCCCACCCAGACGCCAAGTGCGCAGAGAAGTTTCTAGTACGAGAAGTGTTTTCCTGGTGGGGAATATGTGATGTGATACGGTCAGACAATGGCACACACTTTGTGAATGACCTCTTCAAGGAAGTGACGTCACTCTTGGGGGTGAAGCACAAACTGTATTCTATTTATCATCCAATGGCTAATGGAGTGGTGGAAAAGATCAACGGCCTGCTCAAGAGTAAGTTATCAAAATTGTGCAATACATTGAAGAAAAACTGGGTATATTGCTAACCCCTAGGACTGTTCCAGCTCAGAACGCAACCGTGCAAGGACCACCATTTGAGCCCCCATGAAATTGTGAGTGGGAGGTGAATACACACACCACTCTCCCTGATTAGGAGAGCATCAGATGCACACAGGGCTGCCACAGTGCTGGGGGAAGAATTCAAGGAATATTTGACTCAGTTGACACGTGTAGTACGCAGCATAGCGCGGCAAATAGCACCGCCTTTTACTGAATATGTGGCAACTCATACTACCACGCTAGCCGAAGATAGCCCAACAGGGCTGCTGATGCCAGGGGCACAGGTATAAGTGAGGAGTTTTGTCAGAAGATGGAATTCACCAAGGTTTCATGGCCCCTATGAAGTGATTCATAGTACGCTCACTGCAGTGAAAGTAAAGGACTTAAATATTGGGTGCACCTCTCAGATGTGAGGAGGGCACACGATAGTACACTCCCTCAGAGCAAACAGGAATGTGCAAGTGGTACTACAAGTGAGGTTGAGCAGCAATGACAGACTGATCAAATACAAAGAAACTTGTAAGGAGCAAAGAAAATGAAGTGTCCTCTGATTTGCCTCACCTTATGTCTCTATCTTACTTTCCTTTCCTTTTCACCCTCCCATTCATCACTATGGCCCTCATTCCAAGCCAGGCGTTAAGGGTTTAACGGTGCCGTCGGTGCCGTTAACCCTTAACGCCTGATTTCCACCTTAACGCCTGCTTTTAGCAGGCGTTAATACCAAGGCGGTAAGCGTCCTTGGCGCTAATTACGGCACCGTAATTTACGGTGCCATAATTAGCACCTTCCCCACTCCCATTATGCCCTATGGGGCAAAAATGGGAATGGGGAAGGGTAAATGGGGATTGGGGATTTACCGCCCCACTCACCTCGGAATGGGGCGGTAAATCCGCCATCCACCATGGTGTAAACAGAGTTTACACCATGGTGGTAAAGTAGGGAACTTACCACCTGGGTTGGAATGAGGGCCTATATCTTTCTCTTGCTACAAAAAAAGAGACGATGAAGCGAATAGAAAAATGCATAATAATAATAATGCAGCAACCGTAATAAAAGCAATGAGTAAACATGAAGTGTAAATATATAAATAATTTACATATTCTGGTGACTTAACAAATTTATATCGTCCCTCCAGGTGACAAAATGGCCCATGTGTTCTCCGTGAAGTACATTACCGGAGAACACATTAATGCTAGATATCAATAGGGATGCCATTAGGGATAATAAGTTTAGCAATGTTGAATGTGTTTTGAAATGTGCTGCTGTTTTGCTTTCTGTGATGTTGTTCTTCATGGCCTGGTACTACACTCTCTTGTCTCTGGTTAATGACGTGCACAAGGGGGGGCAGCGGGGCTAAGCTGATACGAGAAGGTTCGAGCCTAATATGGACTCCAGTAAAGACGATATGGGAGAAAAACGTATCATTAGTATTAACGATACAAATGTAACGCAACCTTCAGAGCACGCCCCTGCTGATCCAACAATTGTCTCCTTGTTACATCCCGGAATAAATATGAGTGATGATTATGAATCAAATGAATATGATGGCGACTATTATTGGCCAAGTAACTTAGCCAACACAAGTATGCATGCACAGACAACCCTAGAACCTACCTCATATTACGCTGCTGCTACTAATGAGTATACACATGCCATATTCAACAGCAATGATACTGCCTGGGCTGGAATGTTCCCAATACATTACCAAAAAGTGAGAAGCCATAAGGAGGGAGGGAAAACGAGAGAAAAAAGAGGAGCGGGAAGGAGAAGATACAACATTTATCTGGAACTGGGATTAGATGAAATAGAAGACCCCCGCCACCCTGATCAATCTAACAAATGGTACTCAGACATGAGTGCTGCGGCAAAGCAAGCGGAAAATGAAAGCTGCTATGTCTGTTCACTCATACAACATCCATCAGGGACACCCAAAATGTTGGTACCACAGGAAGTGCCCTTGTCGGAGGATCAATGTTTCATTCACTTAGTTCTGTGTAGGATAAAAAGCACCTTCCAGGCACACACCGTCAGCCTAGAAAGGCTAGAAAGTGAGAGGACATGCACGAGCCGGCGTCAAGGAGTAATCTGCCTCAGAGAGCCATTTTTTGTCATAAAAGGGACGAGGTATGCAGAAAACAAATGGCACGATGAAACTATCGAATGCAAAGCAGAAGTACTCCGGGGACTATCTGAGGACATGTTCCAATGGATAAAAGAAGTGAATCTGCAACAGGGCCACTCACATATCCCGGTCCGTGGCCCTGCCACTCTCCCCTGAACTGCCTCCCTGGCAACCCCTGCACTGTGGGGCTGTCTCTGTATCCCTACAGCCCCCCTCCCAGCACTTGTCTGGACTTTTCCTGCACTTGCCACCAGCTGGCCCTTATTATTTATCTTGTTTCTACTAAACCTGTAGTGTACTTCTCCTCTCCCTTTCCCCCTTGCACTTTTCCCTTCCCCTCCACCCTGCACTTGTGCGATTTGAATGACACCTGGCCTAGTAGGATCGTTGTCTGTCTCCCCTTCCCCCCCTCCTGCCTCGTCGCTCCTTGAAACACTTGTGTATAGGCGCGTTATAAATGCCATATCATATCATACGGCCCTATATGGTCACAGCACGTCCCTAAACTAGCATGGATCACTGCACTGGAAAAGCCTATAAAAATACAAAAAGAAATACCGCACGAACTGTGCTTCCATGGCGAATGAAAAGTGAACATGGGGGAAGCAAGGAGATGCAACAAGACAGTAATAAAGGCACCACAGCCCTCATGGACATGTACTGGATTTGTGGCAAACAAGCCTACTTGCATCTACCTGCATCCTGGGAAGGTACTTGTACCTTAGCCACTCTCCATACAGCCCTGATGGTAATACCAGAAAGCCACATCCAAGGAGCAGCAGGAGAATCGGCTGGCAGATTGGCAGCAGGAGAATCGGCTGGCAGATCGCAGCAGGGCATTCAGCTGACCCATCGACAGCGCCCCAACAAGAAAACACAGAACTTCCAGCTTATGAACTGTTGTCAGAATACGAGTTGAAAACAAAGTTATCACGAAGCAAAAGATCATCCAACTATATTTCGTCTGAATCATCAAAACTCCTTGCTGAGATCCCACAAAAATACAAGCTCTTCTCATCCGCAGAGACATTTTTCACATCGCTCCTAGCACCAGGGCTCCAAGCACGAGCAAATGCCAAATGGTTACAAATAGTGCACTGGGAGCTAATCCAACTGGCCAACGACACTGAAGAAGGATTCAACGTTATAAAAATAGAGCTCCGTGCCTTGCGCCTAATGACAATGCAAAACCGATATGTTCTAGATCTCCTCAAGGCGATGGACGGTGGTGCTTGCCGAAAAATCGGGGGGGGGGCGTGTTGCTCATTCGTGCCATCTGAAGATGCAGATAACGGGACACTCTCACATGTGATAACAGCAGTTCAGAACTTAGGAGAGAGGATGAGGACAGAGGGCGGAGCAGAAGAAAGCACATGGTTCGACAACTTGTTCATCTGGAAACCATCATGGGTAAATGTGATGATGAAAATACTTATTCCTATCATCGTCTTTGTGTTACTATTCTTCCGCGTGTGCCAATTAGAACTCCGGTGTTGTGCAAAAAGTATGCCTACCTCGACTATGATGATGGTAACAATGGGCCAAACGACAACGGTAGCAACTATGTTAGATGCACAAATACAAACAGGAGAACATAACCCTCCAAAGTACAGGATGACTGCCATCTACAGGCAATATGGGGACAGGGTTGATAATTTATACCACACTACAATGAAGGAACCAACAGAATTGCAATGGTATAACGAGGTATGTGTAGACCTGGATGGGGAAGGTGGGATATACTTAACATGCACTCCAGATGAATATGCAAGAAGAGGGAATGGCTCGAGAAGTGTATGCAGAGCATGGATGCCGATAAAGGGCACCCCAGCCTGGGAAGAAGCAGTTGCTGAAGCTGAGTACTACCGAAGGGAGAATGAAAAGAATAAAGTGTCATAATGTGTTACTTTAGATGTAACGAAAGGGGGGAATGTGTGGGAGCGAGGGGCCATCAGGCCCCTCGCGTCCTTTACTTCTCAGTACAAAACTCGGACCAAGTGCCTCCAGTGATGGGTACGCCCCTCGACCTTATGTGATGTTGACTTTGGTTAACATTTGCGTAGATGGGACCACTATGCAGGACACAGGGCATCCATTTTTGTACCCCCTTTCGACTCCATCTTGATGACAGCCTGAGCAAAGCACATAGCTCGTCCATCTCCACAAACATGTCTTTGCCCCGTACCCTTGCCAGTGGAAACTTACTGCCATTGTGACCCTGTGCCCCTGCAAGGTATTCCTTTCATGTGCCAGACCACTGACCAAGCCATGATGCCCACCCAACAGATCCCCAACTAACATTAGACCCCTGCTGCAGTATATCATTGTCTACCATTAACAATGTCACATACCAGAGATTCTTATGAACGCAGACCCTAACTTCAACCAGTGTTATTATGGTGGTCAAGACCCTTAACCTAAAGCCTCTATAATCCAATGTAATTGATAGTATAGATATACGTGTGACTTTTATAGGGACATGATGAATTATTCAAACACTACAAACGATTATTATTTAGTGCATGTATTTTGATTAATATATTATGTTAGCTTAGATAGTGACCACCCTGCTTCACAGCGACCGGACCTTCACCCGTTCGTAGCACAGATGCCTGACATCCACCCTCCCGCCAACCAAGCAGCCAACTCGGAGGAAGAGATGCCACCCACACCTTGGGCACCATATGGACTGTCCAATCCGGTACCAACGTAGTATCTTATGTTAGTTGCGTCATTTGTCCTATAAAATGTATTGTAACATTTAGTTTGTTCAGAGCGCTCTCAGATGCAACAGAGATCTTGAATGCCATTTAGTTATATAAACCTTGCCTTGAACTCTCGCAGCCTGCTCTCTTTGCCTCATTCCCTGTCAGGGGTGTGTCAGTTTTGTTCCTTTGCATGAGAAAGACGGGGAGGGCACAAACACAAGCCTCCCTCTTCTTTGCACGCTTTCTAACTAGGGTCTTTGGACAACTTAAGGATAAATCTAGTTTATCATATTGCAAATTCCTGGAGCATCTCATTTTGTGAGCTGGCTTGTACGCATAACCTCTCAAGGTGCCCCAGGATGGATTCATACAAACCTAGGATCAGGTCTTTAGCTAAGATATTTGCCCATCTAATTGAGTGATGGGAATGCCCTCCTATAAATATATCAGAAGCATCAGACATTTTGAGGGGGAGGGTATAGAGTTATCTTTTTAAATCAATGCTACAGTGGTATGATCACTATCCTGTGGTCTTTTGCCTAGGACCAATCAGAGACATAGATAAGGGCATGCTGCATCCTCGACCTGCCATTGGGGCAATGGTATGTGTCTTTGGCTGGTCGATCGGACGATAATCGACCATTACAAGATCGCAGCCCTAGATTAAACAAGGTTTGGGTTGTGTACATTGGACTTACATGGGTTCTTTTTTTGGCAAATTTGATTAAAGCTGGGGAAGCCCCCAAGCCTCATGCTCTTCATCCCATAGTCCCTCCAACTCTCTCGGGGACTCTAGTTGCAAATAATTATCGCCCAATGCAATCAACCTGTATCTTCCATGATTGGAACTCTCCCATGTGGTGACACATTCCTGCAGAGTGTTCACAGTACCAGAGACGTCTCTAGAATTGGGTCTATTTGAAATTTTGAATAGAAGCAAAGGAAAGACATTCAGAATTCTAATCACCAACTGCTGTAAGTCCATCAAGCCCGCAGTGACTTGTTAGTTTGACAGCCCAGTTAAGATTAACTTCTACCCAAGGCAGTGGTCCCCCCGCTAGATCTCCCCCTTGGCCCCATCTGGGCATTTATGTTGAAAGACAAATACTCCTCTATGGCTACATCATCCTTTGTACATGTTTCC